>NC_136073.1:895376452-895976452 GCF_964261635.1 Lissotriton helveticus | reverse complement strand
CACTGCTTGTATGCACAGGGCCACTAATGCTAGATAGATGTCTATGCTGGTACACTGCTTGTATGCACAGGGCCACTAATGCTAGATAGATGTCTATTCTGGTACACTGCTTGTATGCACAGGGCCACTAATGCTAGATAGATGTCTCTGCTGGTACACTGCTTGTATGCACAGGGCCACTAATGGTGAATAGATGTCTATGCTAGTAGGGAAACAACCTTTAGAACGATCTACCATTACAACGAAACTTTTACAACGCAAGATCCAGTACAACGCATGTCATTACAACGCAGTCATTACAATGTATACCATTACAACGCACACCATCACAATGCATAGTCCCCTTACACAATCCAACACTTACCCTACTGTTGCACCCCCTGGAGTTAGAATAGTAATTTTTACCCCTACACTATCCAACACTTACCCTACTGTTGCACCCCCTGGAGTTAGAATAGAAATTTTTAGCCCCATAACAATCCAATACTTACCAAACATGTTTTGTAATGGTATGTGTTGTAATGGCATGCGTTGTAAAGGTAGAATGCGTTGTAATGGAATGCATTGTAATGGTAGTTTTTGGAAATCCGTTGTAATGGCATGCGTTGTAATGGAATGCGTTGTGAAGAATGTTGCATTGTAAAAAATGTGTTGTAAAGGCATGCGTTGTAAAAGTATGCATTGTAATGTCTTACAACCATGTTAGTACACTGTTTGTATGCACAGGGCCACTAATGCTAGAAAGATGTCTTATTCTAGTACACTGCTTGTATGCACAGGGCCACTAATGCTAGATAGATGTCTTATTCTAGTACACTGCTTGTATGCACAGGGCCACTAATGCTAGATAGATGTCTATTCTGGTACACTGCTTGTATGCACAGGGCCACTAATGGTAGTTAGATGTCTATGCTGGTACACTGCTTGTATGCACAGGGCCACTAATGGTAGATAGATGTCTATGCTGGTACACTGCTTGTATGCACAGGGCCACTAATGCTAGATAGATGTCTATGCTGGTACACTGCTTGTATGCACAGGGCCACTAATGCTAGATAGATGTCTATTCTGGTACACTGCTTGTATGCACAGGGCCACTAATGCTAGATAGATGTCTATTCTGGTACACTGCTTGTATGCACAGGGCCACTAATGGTAGTTAGATGTCTATGCTGGTACACTGCTTGTATGCACAGGGCCACTAATGGTAGATAGATGTCTATGCTGGTACACTGCTTGTATGCACAGGGCCACTAATGGTAGTTAGATGTCTATGCTGGTACACTGCTTGTATGCACAGGGCCACTAATGGTAGATAGATGTCTATGCTAGTAGGGAAACAACCTTTACAACGATCTACCATTACAACGAAACTTTTACAACGCAAGATCCAGTACAACGCATGTCATTACAACGAAGTCATTACAATGCATACCATTACAACGCACACCATCACAACGCATAGTCCTCTTACACAATCCAACACTTACCCTACTGTTGCACCCCCTGGAGTTAGAATAGTAATTTTTACCCCTACACTATCCAACACTTACCCTACTGTTGCACCCCCTGGAGTTAGAATAGAAATGTTTACCCCAATACTATCCAATACTTACCAAACATGTTTTGTAATGGTATGCGTTGTAATGGTATGCGTTGTAAAGGTAGTATGCGTTGTAATGGAATGCATTGTAATGGTAGTTTTTGGATATTCGTTGTAATGGCATGCGTTGTAATGGAATGCGTTGTGAAGGATTTTGCATTGTAATTTTTGTTGTTGTAAAGGCATGCGTTGTAAAAGTATGCGTTGTAATGTCATACAACCATGTTAGTACACTGTTTGTATGCACAGGGCCTCTAATGCTAGATAGATGTCTTATTCTAGTACACTGCTTGTATGCACAGGGCCACTAATGCTAGATAGATGTCTATTCTGGTACACTGCTTGTATGCACAGGGCCACTAATGGTAGTTAGATGTCTATGCTGGTACACTGCTTGTATGCACAGGGCCACTAATGGTAGATAGATGTCTATGCTGGTACACTGCTTGTATGCACAGGGCCACTAATGCTAGATAGATGTCTATGCTGGTACACTGCTTGTATGCACAGGGCCACTAATGCTAGATAGATGTCTATTCTGGTACACTGCTTGTATGGACAGGGCCACTAATGCAAGATAGATGTCTCTGCTGGTACACTGCTTGTATGCACAGGGCCACTAATGGTAGATAGATGTCTATGCTAGTAGGGAAACAACCTTTACAACGATCTACCATTACAACGAAACTTTTACAACGCAAGATCCAGTACAATGCATGTCATTACAACGCAGTCATTACAATTCATACCATTACAACGCACACCATCACAACGCATAGTCCTCTTACACAATCCAACACTTACCCTACTGTTGCACCCCCTGGAGTTAGAATAGTAATTTTTACCCCTACACTATCCAACACTTACCCTACTGTTGCACCCCCTGGAGTTAGAATAGAAATGTTTACCCCAATGCTATCCAATACTTACCAAACATGTTTTGTAATGGTATGCGTTGTAATGGTATGCGTTGTAAAGGTAGTATGCGTTGTAATGGAATGCATTGTAATGGTAGTTTTTGGAAATTCGTTGTAATGGCATGCGTTGTAATGGAATGCGTTGTGAAGGATGTTGCATTGTAATTTTTGTTGTTGTAAAGGCATGCGTTGTAAAAGTATGCGTTGTAATGTCATACAACCATGTTAGTACACTGTTTGTATGCACAGGGCCTCTAATGCTAGATAGATGTCTTATTCTAGTACACTGCTTGTATGCACAGGGCCACTAATGCTAGATAGATGTCTATTCTGGTACACTGCTTGTATGCACAGGGCCACTAATGGTAGTTAGATGTCTATGCTGGTACACTGCTTGTATGCACAGGGCCACTAATGGTAGATAGATGTCTATGCTGGTACACTGCTTGTATGCACAGGGCCACTAATGCTAGATAGATGTCTATGCTGGTACACTGCTTGTATGCACAGGGCCACTAATGCTAGATAGATGTCTATTCTGGTACACTGCTTGTATGCACAGGGCCACTAATGGTGAATAGATGTCTATGCTAGTAGGGAAACAACCTTTAGAACGATCTACCATTACAACGAAACTTTTACAACGCAAGATCCAGTACAACGCATGTCATTACAACGCAGTAATTACAATGTATACCATTACAACGCACACCATCACAATGCATAGTCCCCTTACACAATCCAACACTTACCCTACTGTTGCACCCCCTGGAGTTAGAATAGTAATTTTAACCCCTACACTATCCAACACTTACCCTACTGTTGCACCCCCTGGAGTTAGAATAGAATTTTTTAGCCCCATAACAATCCAATACTTACCAAACATGTTTTGTAATGGTATGCGTTGTAATGGTATGCGTTGTAAAGGTAGAATGCGTTGTAATGGAATGCATTGTAATGGTAGTTTTTGGAAATCCGTTGTAATGGCATGCGTTGTAATGGAATGCGTTGTGAAGGATGTTGCATTGTAAAAAATGTGTTGTAAAGGCATGCGTTGTAAAAGTATGCATTGTAATGTCATACAACCATGTTAGTACACTGTTTGTATGCACAGGGCCACTAATGCTAGAAAGATGTCTTATTCTAGTACACTGCTTGTATGCACAGGGCCACTAATGCTAGATAGATGTCTATCCTGGTACACTGTTTGTATGCACAGGGCCACTAATGCTAGATAGATGTCTATCCTGGTACACTGTTTGTATGCACAGGGCCACTAATGCTAGATAGATGTCTATGCTCGTACACTGCTTGTATCCACAGGGCCACTAATGGTAGATAGATGTCTATGCTGGTACACTGCTTGTATGCACAGGGCCATTAATGGTAGATAGATGTCTATTCTAGGACACTTCTTGTATGCACAGGGCCACTAATGGTAGACAGACGTCTATGCTGGTACACTGCTTGTATCCACAGGGCCACTAATGCTAGATAGATGTCTATGCTGGTACACTGCTTGTATGCACAGGGCCACTAATGCTAGATAGATGTCTATTCTAGGACACTGCTTGTATGCACAGGGCCACTAATGGTAGACAGACGTCTATGCTGGTACACTGCTTGTATCCACAAGGCCACTAATGCTAGATAGATGTCTATGCTGGTACACTGCTTGTATGCACAGGGCCACTAATGCTAGATAGATGTCTATGCTGGTACACTGCTTGTATGCACAGGGCCACTAATGCTAGATAGATGTCTATTCTGGTACACTGCTTGTATGGACAGGGCCACTAATGCAAGATAGATGTCTCTGCTGGTACACTGCTTGTATGCACAGGGCCACTAATGGTAGATAGATGTCTATGCTAGTAGGGAAACAACCTTTACAACGATCTACCATTACAACGAAACTTTTACAACGCAAGATCCAGTACAATGCATGTCATTACAACGCAGTCATTACAATTCATACCATTACAACGCACACCATCACAACGCATAGTCCTCTTACACAATCCAACACTTACCCTACTGTTGCACCCCCTGGAGTTAGAATAGTAATTTTTACTCCTACACTATCCAACACTTACCCTACTGTTGCACCCCCTGGAGTTAGAATAGAAATGTTTACCCCAATGCTATCCAATACTTACCAAACATGTTTTGTATGGGTATGTGTTGTAATGGTATGCGTTGTAAAGGTAGTATGCGTTGTAATGGAATGCATTGTAATGGTAGTTTTTGGAAATTCGTTGTAATGGCATGCGTTGTAATGGAATGCGTTGTGAAGGATGTTGCATTGTAATTTTTTTGTTGTAAAGGCATGCGTTGTAAAAGTATGCGTTGTAATGTCATACAACCATGTTAGTACACTGTTTGTATGCACAGGGCCTCTAATGCTAGATAGATGTCTTATTCTAGTACACTGCTTGTATGCACAGGGCCACTAATGCTAGATAGATGTCTATTCTGGTACACTGCTTGTATGCACAGGGCCACTAATGGTAGTTAGATGTCTATGCTGGTACACTGCTTGTATGCACAGGGCCACTAATGGTAGATAGATGTCTATGCTGGTACACTGCTTGTATGCACAGGGCCACTAATGCTAGATAGATGTCTATGCTGGTACACTGCTTGTATGCACAGGGCCACTAATGCTAGATAGATGTCTATTCTGGTACACTGCTTGTATGCACAGGGCCACTAATGCTAGATAGATGTTACTGCTGGTACACTGCTTGTATGCACAGGGCCACTAATGGTGAATAGATGTCTATGCTAGTAGGGAAACAACCTTTAGAACGATCTACCATTACAACGAAACTTTTACAACGCAAGATCCAGTACAACGCATGTCATTACAACGCAGTCATTACAATGTATACCATTACAACGCACACCATCACAATGCATAGTCCCCTTACACAATCCAACACTTACCCTACTGTTGCACCCCCTGGAGTTAGAATAGTAATTTTTACCCCTACACTATCCAACACTTACCCTACTGTTGCACCCCCTGGAGTTAGAATAGAAATTTTTAGCCCCATAACAATCCAATACTTACCAAACATGTTTTGTAATGGTATGCGTTGTAATGGTATGCGTTGTAAAGGTAGAATGCGTTGTAATGGAATGCATTGTAATGGGAGTTTTTGGAAATCCGTTGTAATGGCATGCGTTGTAATGGAATGCGTTGTGAAGGATGTTGCATTGTAAAAAATGTGTTGTAAAGGCATGCGTTGTAAAAGTATGCATTGTAATGTCATACAACCATGTTAGTACACTGTTTGTATGCACAGGGCCACTAATGCTAGAAAGACGTCTTATTCTAGTACACTGCTTGTATGCACAGGGCCACTAATGCTAGATAGATGTCTATCCTGGTACACTGTTTGTATGCACAGGGCCACTAATGCTAGATAGATGTCTATCCTGGTACACTGTTTGTATGCACAGGGCCACTAATGCTAGATAGATGTCTATGCTCGTACACTGCTTGTATCCACAGGGCCACTAATGGTAGATAGATGTCTATGCTGGTACACTGCTTGTATGCACAGGGCCATTAATGGTAGATAGATGTCTATTCTAGGACACTGCTTGTATGCACAGGGCCACTAATGGTAGACAGACGTCTATGCTGGTACACTGCTTGTATCCACAGGGCCACTAATGCTAGATAGATGTCTATGCTGGTACACTGCTTGTATGCACAGGGCCACTAATGCTAGATAGATGTCTATTCTAGGACACTGCTTGTATGCACAGGGCCACTAATGGTAGACAGACGTCTATGCTGGTACACTGCTTGTATCCACAAGGCCACTAATGCTAGATAGATGTCTATGCTGCTACACTGCTTGTATGCACAGGGCCACTAATGCTAGATAGATGTCTATGCTCGTACACTGTTTGTATGCACAGGGCCACTAATGCTAAATAGATGTCTATTCTGGTACACTGCTTGTATGCACAGGGCCAATAATGCTAGATAGATGTCTATGCTGGTACACTGTTTGTATGCACAGGGCCACTAATGCTAGATAGATGTCTTATGTTAGTACACTGCTTGTATGGACAGGGCCAATAATGCTAGATAGATGTCTATGCTGGTACACTGTTTGTATACACAGGGCCACTAATGATACATAGTTGTCTATGCTGGTACACTGCTTGTATCCACAGGGCCACTAATGCTAGATAGATGTCTATCCTGGTACACTGTTTGTATGCACAGGGCCACTAATGCTAGATAGATGTCTATGCTGGTATACTGCTTGTATGCACAGGGCCACTATGCTAAATAGATGTCTATTCTGGTACACTGCTTGTATGCACAGGGCCAATAATGCTAGATAGATGTCTATGCTGGTACACTGTTTGTATGCAAAGGGCCACTAATGCTAGATAGATGTCTATGCTGGTACACTGTTTGTATGCACAGGGCCACTAATGCTAGATAGATGTCTATGCTGGTACACTGCTTGTATGCACAGGGCCACTAATGCTAGATAGATGTCTATGCTGGTACACTGCTTGTATGCACAGGGCCACTAATGCTAGATAGATGTCTATTCTGGTACACTGCTTGTATGCACAGGGCCACTAATGGTAGATAGATGTCTATGCTGGTACACTTCTTCTATGCACAGGGCCACTAATGGTAGACAGATGTCTATGCTGGAAAGCTGCTTGTATGCACAGGGCCACTAATGGTAGATAGATGTCTATGCTAGTAGGGAAACAACCTTTAGAATGATCTACCATTACAACAAAACTTTTACAACGCAAGATCCAGTACAACGCATGTCATTACAACGCAGTCATTACAATGCATACCATTACAACGCACACCATCACAACGCATAGTCCCCTTACACAATCCAACACTTACCCTACTGTTGTACCCCCTGGAGTTAGAATTGTAATTTTTACCCCTAAACTATCCAACACTTACCCTTACAGTTGCACTGGAGTTAGAATAGAAATGTTTACCCCAATACTATCCAATACTTACCAAACATGTTTTGTAATGGTATGCGTTGTAATGGTATGCGTTGTAAAGGTAGAATGCGTTGTAATGGAATGCATTGTAATGGTAGTTTTTGGAAATCCGTTGTAATGGCATGCGTTGTAATGGAATGCGTTGTGAAGGATGTTGCATTGTAAAAAATGTGTTGTAAAGGCATGCGTTGTAAAAGTATGCATTGTAATGTCATACAACCATGTTAGTACACTGTTTGTATGCACAGGGCCACTAATGCTAGATAGATGTCTTATTCTAGTACACTGCTTGTATGCACAGGGCCACTAATGCTAGATAGATGTCTATCCTGGTACACTGTTTGTATGCACAGGGCCACTAATGCTAGATAGATGTCTATCCTGGTACACTGTTTGTATGCACAGGGCCACTAATGCTAGATAGATGTCTATGCTCGTACACTGCTTGTATCCACAGGGCCACTAATGGTAGATAGATGTCTATGCTGGTACACTGCTTGTATGCACAGGGCCATTAATGGTAGATAGATGTCTATTCTAGGACACTGCTTGTATGCACAGGGCCACTAATGGTAGACAGACGTCTATGCTGGTACACTGCTTGTATCCACAGGGCCACTAATGCTAGATAGATGTCTATGCTGGTACACTGCTTGTATGCACAGGGCCACTAATGCTAGATAGATGTCTATTCTAGGACACTGCTTGTATGCACAGGGCCACTAATGGTAGACAGACGTCTATGCTGGTACACTGCTTGTATCCACAAGGCCACTAATGCTAGATAGATGTCTATTCTGGTACACTGCTTGTATGCACAGGGCCAATAATGCTAGATAGATGTCTATGCTGGTACACTGTTTGTATGCACAGGGCCACTAATGCTAGATAGATGTCTTATGTTAGTACACTGCTTGTATGGACAGGGCCAATAATGCTAGATAGATGTCTATGCTGGTACACTGTTTGTATACACAGGGCCACTAATGGTACATAGATGTCTATGCTGGTACACTGCTTGTATCCACAGGGCCACTAATGCTAGATAGATGTCTATCCTGGTACACTGTTTGTATGCACAGGGCCACTAATGCTAGATAGATGTCTATGCTGGTATACTGCTTGTATGCACAGGGCCACTATGCTAAATAGATGTCTATTCTGGTACACTGCTTGTATGCACAGGGCCAATAATGCTAGATAGATGTCTATGCTGGTATACTGTTTGTATGCAAAGGGCCACTAATGCTAGATAGATGTCTATGCTGGTACACTGTTTGTATGCACAGGGCCACTAATGCTAGATAGATGTCTATGCTGGTACACTGCTTGTATGCACAGGGCCACTAATGCTAGATAGATGTCTATGCTGGTATACTGCTTGTATGCACAGGGCCACTATGCTAAATAGATGTCTATTCTGGTACACTGCTTGTATGCACAGGGCCAATAATGCTAGATAGATGTCTATGCTGGTACACTGTTTGTATGCACAGGGCCACTAATGCTAGATAGATGTCTATGCTGGTACACTGCTTGTATGCACAGGGCCACTAATGGTAGATATATGTCTATGCTGGTACACTGCTTGTATGCACAGGGCCATTAATGGTAGATAGATGTCTATTCTAGGACACTGCTTGTATGCACAGGGCCACTAATGGTAGACAGACGTCTATGCTGGTACACTGCTTGTATCCACAGGGCCACTAATGCTAGATAGATGTCTATGCTGGTACACTGCTTGTATGCACAGGGCCACTAATGCTAGATAGATGTCTATGCTCGTACACTGTTTGTATGCACAGGGCCACTAATGCTAGATAGATGTCTATTCTGGTACACTGCTTGTATGCACAGGGCCACTATGCTAAATAGATGTCTATTCTGGTACACTGCTTGTATGCACAGGGCCAATAATGCTAGATAGATGTCTATGCTGGTACACTGTTTGTATGCACAGGGCCACTAATGCTAGATAGATGTCTTATGTTAGTACACTGCTTGTATGGACAGGGCCAATAATGCTAGATAGATGTCTATGCTGGTACACTGTTTGTATACACAGGGCCACTAATGGTACATAGATGTCTATGCTGGTACACTGCTTGTATCCACAGGGCCACTAATGCTAGATAGATGTCTATCCTGGTACACTGTTTGTATGCACAGGGCCACTAATGCTAGATAGATGTCTATGCTGGTATACTGCTTGTATGCACAGGGCCACTATGCTAAATAGATGTCTATTCTGGTACACTGCTTGTATGCACAGGGCCAATAATGCTAGATAGATGTCTATGCTGGTACGCTGTTTGTATGCACAGGGCCACTAATGCTAGATAGATGTCTATGCTGGTACACTGTTTGTATGCACAGGGCCACTAATGCTAGATAGATGTCTATGCTGGTACACTGCTTGTATGCACAGGGCCATTAATGGTAGATAGATGTCTATTCTAGGACACTGCTTGTATGCACAGGGCCACTAATGGTAGACAGACGTCTATGCTGGTACACTGCTTGTATGCACAGGGCCACTAATGCTAGATAGATGTCTATGCTGGTATACTGCTTGTATGCACAGGGCCACTAATGGTACTTAGATGTCTATGCTGGTACACTGCTTGTATGCACAGGGCCAATAATGCTAGATAGATGTCTATGCTGGTACACTGTTTGTATGCACAGGGCCACTAATGCTAGATAGATGTCTATGCTGGTACACTGCTTGTATGTTTCTTTCACTCGTGTGCTGTTTGCTATCCATTGTAAATGGGTTGTGGGGCTTTTGCGTTGTCCATGTTCATATGGAATCCGGTTAGCCCTGGGTATTTTGGGGTTTCTTGCGTCTGCTTTGCTTAAAATGTTTTTCCTGAAGTTGTTTTGTAGGGTGCAGCCGTGGCCCTGTTAGTTTAGAGAGGATGTTTCTAGGTCTTTCTACCTCTTATTCCAATTTAGGACAACAGCGATGAGTGACCCAGGCCCACAGCAGGCGAGAGCCCGGAAGTGACTTTCAGAAAGGATTCGATAAAGACAACACCAGAGGTAAGACATTCATGGTGTGATATTTATCTTGTTGTGTTGATGTGTTTGCTTATATTGAGGGCACCTGATAAAACCGGACCTTTGTAAAATGGAATCCGGCAAAACCAAGGGGCATATTACCAAGCAGGGCGATAGGCAATTATCGGCATTTTCGGCCGCTAGCTCTATTAGCAAGCTGTCGCTAACAGCAGTTAGCAACAGCTTTAGGCGATGCTCAGCATGGCGTTGCACGGGTCCATGGACACGACTAGTCCAGGTCTGCACGACCTGATTCCCCGTTCAAGGAACTCCCATCTTAATAGACCTCTTCGTTGAACCATCGAAACAGGACAAACGCATGCGATGTGAAGCAATGTTTCATTCCCCTGGTGGCGTAGACGGCAGGATCGGTCTTCACTTAGACCGGTCATCCTCCATTGTGGCATGAAGTCTAGTGTGGGTATTTCTCCGAATCTTTGGGCCACGAATGTCTGTTTGATCTTTCCGTGGGATGGTGCGGCCAGCAGGGCGGATTCTCTTAGAGTGGAATATGATTTCAACACCAGCCACCCGTGGCGAGGTCAAGACAGGTTTTCTTTGTCTGCCACCCAACTTATCAGTTTAGTAGATTTATTTCTTAGTTTCTTAAAAGATTGCCCAGAAGTAATAAAGGTCCATGGGTCGCCCAGTTCTAGCATCCTAATGCTGTTTTCTAAATATTTCTGGTGAGCACCATTGCTACGTTGTGGGTTAATTTCGATCCAGACTAGATCAGCCAGGGTGTTTTCAGCTGTTGCTCACAGGTTATGACCAAGCTTTACAATTGCCGTCTCTCTAGCAGGTGTTTGTTTTGCAAGCAGGAAGACGAGCCAGGTTTGTGCAGGAGAGGCCAGCTTGGGGAGCCTAAAGGTTTGTTTATAGGCTCTTATCATCACTTTTTCTAACAAAAGAGCATCCTCGCCCAGCAGAATCTACGATCTGTATGCAAGGGTTGGCAACAGTTTGGCTTTCATGAATGATCCCATGGGCTTTAGATCATGGTCTTTAATGGATCTGGCCAGTGACGAGAAGCCATAATTGAGGGCCTGCGCTTTCGCCCTTATCGCCTTCTTCTGGGAAACAGAAGAGCCATTTGCGTCTATTTTTTTTCCTTGGTTCACATAGAGTTTGACCTCGTCAATTTTGTTTCCTTTGAAAAGCCATTTTTGATTGAGCTTAGAAGGACGGTTGTACACCATCACACTTGTTATCGAAAAATATATTTTCAGGCCATTCTTTCCGCTATAAGCTCCAAGAGTGTTAAGCAGCCTTTGAAGTCCTATACAAGTGTTGCTGAACACCAGGTCATCGGTGTAGAGGATATGTGACGTTTGTTGCCCTTCAATGCTCGGAGCGTGAGCCTTCTGTACATCTAGCTCAGTGGAGAGATCTGCCAAAAATAGATGAAAGTAGAAGGGGGCTAGGACACAGCCCAGTTTTTTGCCTAAGGTTGTTTGTACCTTTCGCGATACGCACAAGCCATCTCCAATTTCAACCTTGACCCAGGTGTCCGAATATACCAGGATGTTCGGTGGGATGCCCCATCGTTGGAGCTCGACCCATAATTTGTCCCGGGGAACACCATCAAAAGCTGCTTTAAAATCTACAAAGCACAGGTAAAGGGGTGTCCCAGTTGCTTTTGCTCTGTTCCTGATTAGGCTCAGGGCCATAAGATTAGTTGAAGTACCTCGGCCACTTTGGAAGCCAGTTTGGGTTAAGGGGAGTCTTCCGCTCCTTCTCCTTCCTCGCGGCCAAGGCATGGAACGCCCTGCCGCTCCACCTCAGACAGACAACATCGCTCCCCATCTTCGCAAGAAACCTCAAAACCTGGCTCTTCGACAGACCCCCTCCTTGATGGAATGGAACCTGCACCCCCCCAACTCCCCCCCACCCCTAGCGCCTTGAGACCCTTACGTGTGAGTAGTCGCGCTTTAACAAACTCCTGATTGATTGATCCGTTGTCGTATGACCAGGATTCCAGATCATGGAGTAGCAACATTGAAAAATATTTTAACTCAACATCCATCAATGCTATTAACCTTTAATTGCTAGATGAACATGCCAAGCCTTTTTTAGGTCTCGTCCTACGCAGCACGCATGCGTTGCATAGGAGGGGACCTAATGCCATCGGCAGAGCTTTTTCATCAAAGAAGTGCACGCCTTGCATTGCTTGCAATGCAACGCGTGCACATCTTGACGATTTCTTTCGGGAGCGCGCGGCGCCATATGGTTGCACGCTCCCGAAAGGAAATCGCTCAGTCCCCCTCCCCCTGCTGCCGCACACTTTTTTTTGTAATGCAAATGATGGCTTTCACGGCGTCCCTCCCTCTCTCCCTCTCCCGCTCTCTTTCTTTCTCTCTCTCTCTCTCTCTTTCTTTCTTTCTCTCTCTCTCTCTCTCTCTCTCTCTCTCACTCTCTCTCATGGTAACTGCGTCAAGGGCTTGAATACATCGGAGGCTAGTTAGACAGAGCAATGGCCTGTTAGGGACTTTAGTGTGGGAAGGGGGGGACTCAAAAGACACCCTGAAACATTTAAAGCTCTCTTGTGCATGTGAATGTTCTGCCAGCATTGACACTCTGGGATGGTTTGTAATGTGACCTGTTTTCATCCCTCCTGCAGGATCCTTCATCTGAAGAGGCCACAGCGCCCCCTGCAGGGAGGCAGCTTATGTGAAGACACCCCAAGGTAGGACCCGGGCCTCTCGGCGCTCATGCGCAGAAGGCATTTTATTCAAAGCTCTAAATGTTACAGATTGTTTTATTCTTTTACCAAGAATTGTTTAGGTAGAATAGGTCCAACACACACAACATGAGCCAAGTCACAGATGTTACATACGTGTGAGTCCACGGCAAGGCGCGTGTGTATTATTATGTTGTTATTTCTTGTTTATTCCCATTTGAAATGTGGGGCTTTTGCGTTTTCCATGTTCATATGGAATCCGGTTAGCCCTGGGTATTTTGGGGTTTCTTGCGTCTGTTTTCCTTTGCTTAAATTTATTTCCCTAAAGTTGTTTTGTAGGGTGTAGCCGTGGCCCTGTTAGTTTAGGGAGGATGCTTCTAGGTCTTTCTACCTCTTATTCCAATTTAGGATGACAGCGATGAGTGACCCAGGCCCAAGTAGACGAGAGCCCGGAAGTGCCTTTCAGAAAAGGATTCGATAAAGACAACACCAGAGGTAAGACATTCATGGTGTGATATTTATCTTGTTTTGTTGATGTGTTTTCTTGTATTAGGCCACCTGATAAAACTGGACCTTTGTAAAATGGAATCCGGCAAAACAAAGTGCTGAAAATATAACATCTGAAAAATAAAACCTGTAGCATGTGATTCTTTCTACAGAGCTATAACTCAGATTAATTTCTTGTGCCTCTGGTGGCACAAGCTCCTCTAGGGCAAGGGTTCGAATCCCACCAATGCTGGCAAAGTTTAAGGCACAAAATAAATAAATATTAGGCATAACCTGTCTTGCTTAAAAAGATTTTTCCTGTAGTTGGTTAATCAATTAAAACCATAAGCAAAATCCCACGGTTTAGAAATAAATACAAAATGGATTAAAAGGAGATTTGTCATACACCTAATACAGCCACCAGGCATCGCGCCGCAGGCCCTCTGCTTTCTTCAACTTTCCTTCCTAGGCATTTTAGTCGGGATACCAAACACTAAGCTACATTGGATAAAAGTGGCTAAACCGGGGCTGATTTTTCCCCTGATGTCTAAATACACCGGCTTGCCATGCAGCTAGCTAAAAGTCCCTTAATAAATTAATATATGTAATTAAGGTGCATATAGGCAGGGCCGAGGCAGGCATGTGTACAATGCGGATGGGCTATGAGTCCCGCTGTAAAAGTGCAAATATGCAAGATTTCGCATCATTAAAAAATACAAAAATAGACAAAGTAGTTATCGGAGCATAACGGGATAGGGAGCAGCTGATTATCGCAACCCCTAGCAGCCCGTCCTTAACGATTATCTGTGCATGTTAACCCCTTCCATGCTGCCGTCGGCCATTGGCCGACTGCATCGCTACCTCGCTGGTGCTGCCGTCGGCCAATGGCCGACGCGGCCCGCCCGTTTTTTAAAACTGCCGCACTGCTGCGAAATCGCGGAAGCAGCCAACGGGTTAAGTTAGCATAAGAGGTTTCTGAGTTATCACGTTTTAGAATTACATTCGGGGACCCCCTCCAGATTACACATCGCATAACCTGTTAGCTGATCATCTTTTTAAAAATGTTCAATAACTGAGTGAGTCGAATGCTCAGCATGTCGTTGCACGGGTCCATGGACACGACTAGTCCAGGTCTGCACGACCTGATTCCCCGTTCAAGGAACACACGTCTTAATAGACCTCTTCGTTGAACCATCGATACAGGACAAACGCATGTGATGTGAAGCAATGTTTCATTCCCCTCGTGGCGTAGACGGCAGGATCGGTCTTCACTTAGACCGGTCATCCTCCATTGTGGCACGAGGTCTAGTGTGGGTATTTCTCCAAATCTTTGGGCCACAAATGTCTGTTTGATCTTCCCGTGGAATGGTGCTGCCAGCCGGGCGGATTCTCTTAGAGTGGAGTATGATTTCAACACCAGCCACCCGTGGCGAGGTCAAGACAGGTTTTCTTTGTCTGCCACCCAACTTATCAGTTTAGTAGATTTATTTCTTAGTTTCTTAAAAGATTGCCCAGAAGTATTAAAGTTCCAGAGGTCACCCAGTTCAAGCGCCCTAATGCTGTTTTCTAAATATTTCTGGTGAGCACCATTGACCCGTTGTGAGTTGATTTCGATCTAGACTAGATCAGCCAGGATATGTGACATTTGTTGCCCTCCAACGCTCGAACCATGAGCCTTCGGTACATCTAGCTCAGTGGAGAGATCTGCCAAAAATAGATTAAAGTAGAAGGGGGCTAGGACACAGCCCAGTTTTACGCCTAAGGTTGTTTGTATCTTCCTTGATACGCACAAACCATCTCCAATTTTAACCTTGACCCAGGTGTCCGAATATACCAGGATGTTCGGTGGGATGCCCCATCGTTGGAGCTCGACCCATAATTTGTCCCGGGGAACACTATCAAAAGCAGCTTTAAAATCGACAAAGCACAGGTAAAGGGGTGTCCTAGTTGCTTTTGCTCTGTTCCTGATTAGGCTGAGGGCCATAAGATTAGTTAAAGTACCCCTCGGCCCCTTTGGAAGCCAGTTTGGGTTAAGGGGAGTCTTCCATTGTCGTACGACCAGGATTCCAGATCATGGAGTAGCAACATTGAAAAATAGTTTAACTCAACATCCATCACTGCTATTAATTTTTAATTGCTAGATGAACATGCCGAGCCTTTTTTAGGTCTCGTCCTACGCAGCACGCATGCGTTGCATAGGAGGGGACCTAATGCCAACGGCAGAACTTTTTCATCAAAGAAGTGCACGCCTTACATTGCTTGCAATGCAACGCGTGCACATCTTGGCGATTTCCTTTCGGGAGCGCGCGCGCCATATGGTTGCACGCTCCGGAAAGGAAATCGCACAGTCCCCCTCCCCCTGCTGCCACACGCTTTTTTTTGTAATGCAAATGATGGCTTTCACGGCCTCCCACCCTCTCTCCCTCTCTCTCTCTCTCTCTCTCTCTCGCTCTCTCTCATGGTAACTGCGTCAAGGGCTTGAATACATCGGAGGCTAGTTAGACAGAGCAATGGCCTGTTAGGGACTTTAGTGTTGGAAGGGGGGGACTCAAAAGACACCCTGAAACATTTAAAGCTCTCTTGTGCATGTGGATGTGCTGCCAGTATTGATACTCTGGGATGGTTTGTAATGTGACCTGTTTTCATCCCCCCTGCAGGATCCTCCATCTGAAGAGCCGCACAGCGCCCCCTGCAGGGAGGCAGCTTGTGTGAAGACACCCCACGGTAGGACCCGGGCCTCTCGGCGCTCATGCGCAGAAGGCGTTTTATTCAAAACTCTAAATGTTACAGATTGTTTTATTCTTTTATCAATAATTGTTTAGGTAGAATAGGTCCAACACACACAACATGAGCCAAGTCACAGATGTTACATACGTGTGAGTCCACGGCAAGGCGTGTGTGTATTATTATGTTGTTATTTCTTGTTTATTCCCATTTGAAATGTGGGGCTTTTGCGTTTTCCATGTTCATACGGAATCCGGTTAGCCCTGGGTATTTTGGGGTTTCTTGCGTCTGCTTTGCTTAAAATGTTTTTCCTGAAGTTGTTTTGTAGGGTGCAGCCGTGGCCCTGTTAGTTTAGAGAGGATGTTTGTAGGTCTTTCTACCTCTTATTCCAATTTAGGACAACAGCGATGAGTGACCCAGGCCCACAACAGGCGAGAGCCCGGAAGTGACTTTCAGAAAAAGATTCGATAAAGACAACACCAGAGGTAAGACATTCATGGTGTGATATTTATCTTGTTTTGTTGATGTGTTTTCTTGTATTGAGGGCACCTGATAAAACTGGACCTTTGTAAAATGGAATCCGGCAAAACAAAGTGCTGAAAATATAACATCTGAAAAATAAAATCTGTAGCATGTGATTCTTTCTACAGAGCTATAACTCAGCGTAATTTCTTGTGCCTCTGGTGGCACAAGCTCCTCTAGGGCAAGGGTTCGAATCCCACCAATGCTGGCAAAGTTTAAGGCAGAAAATAAATAAATATTGGGCATAACCTGTCCTTCCTAAAAAGGTTTTCTCCTGTAGTTAATTAAAACCAAAAGCAAAATCGCACAGTTTAGAAATACAAAATGGATTAAAAGGAGATTTGTCATACACCTAATACAGCCACCAGGCATCGCGCCACAGGCCCTTTGCTTTCTTCAACTTTCCTTCCTAGGTATTTTAGTCGGGATACCAAACGCATTTGATAAAAGTGGCTAAACCGGGGCTGATTTTTCCCCTAATGTCTAAATACACAGGCTTGCCATGCAGCTAGCTAAAAGTCCCTTAATAAATTAATATATGTAATTAAGGTGCATGGGGCCAAGGCGGGCATGTATACAATGCGGATGGGCTATGAGTCCCGCTGTAAAAGTGCAAATATGCAAGATTTCACATCATTAAAAATAAAAAAAATAGACAAAGTAGTTATCTGCGCATAACAGGATAGGGAGCGGCTGATTCTTGCAACCCCTAGCACCCTTTCCTTAACGATTATCTGTGCATGTTAACCCCTTCCATGCTGCCGTCGGCCATTGGCCGACGGCAGCGCTACCTCGCTGGTGCTGCCGTCGGCCAATGGCCGACGCGGGCCCGCCCGTTTTTTAAAACGGCCGCACTGCCGCGAAATCGCGTTAGCAGCCAGCGGGTTAAGTTAGCATAAGAGGTTTCTGAGTTATCACGTTTTAGAATTACATTCGGGGACCCCCTCCAGATTACTCGACTAGTCCAGGTCTGCACAACCGAATTCCCTGTTCAAGTAACTCCCGTCTTAATAGAGCTCTTCATTGAACCGTCAATACAGGACAAACGCATGCGATGTGAAGCAACGTTTCATTCCCCTGGTGGCGTAGACGGCAGGATCGTTCTTCACTTACACCGGTCATCCTCCATTGTGGCACGAGGTCTAGTGTGGGTATTTCGCCGAATCTTTGGGCCACGGATGTCTGTTTGATCTTCCCGTGGAATGGTGCTGCCAGCAGGGCGGATTCTCTTAGAGTGGAATATGATTTCAACGCCAGTCACCCATGGCGAGGTCAAGACAGGTTTTCTTTGTCTGCCACCCAACTTATCAGTTTAGTGGATTTATTTCTTAGTTTCTTAAAAGATTGCCCAGAAGTATTAAAGGTCCATAGATCGCCCAGTTCTAGCGCCCTAATGCTGTTTTCTAAGTATTTCTTGTGAGCACCATTGCCCCGTTGTGAGTTGATTTCGATCCAGACTAGATCAGCCAGGATATGTGACATTTGTTGCCCTCCAATGCTCGGCGCGTGAGCCTTCTGTACATCTAGCTCAGTGAAGAGATCTGCCAAAAATAGATTAAAGTAGAAGGGGGCTAGGACACAGCCCAGTTTTACGCCTAAAGTTGTTTGTACCTTCCTTGATACGCACAAGCCATCTCCAATTTTAATCTTGACCCAGGTGTGCGAATACACCAGGATGTTCAGTGGGATGCCCCATCGTTGGAACTCGACCCATAATTTGTCCCGGGGAACACCATCAAAAGCAGCTTTAAAATCGACAAAGCACGGGTAAAGGGGTGTCCTAGTTGCTTTTGCTCTGTTCCTGATTAGTCTCGGGGCCATAAGATTAGTTGAAGTACCTCGGCCCCTTTGGAAGCCAGTTTGGGTTAAGGGGAGTCTTCCGTTGTCGTACGACCAGGATTCCAGATCATGGAGTAGCAACATTGAAAAATATTTTAACTCAACATCCATCAATGCTATTAACCTTTAATTGCTAGATGAACATGCCAAGCCTTTTTTAGGTCTCGTCCTACGCAACGTGCATGCGTTGCATAAGAGGGGACCTAATGCCATCGGCAGAGCTTTTTCATCAAAGAAGTGCATGCCTTGGTTTGATTGCAATGCAACGCGTGCACATCTTGGCGATTTCCTTTTAGAGCGCGCAACGCCATATGGTTGCACGCTCCCGAAAGGAAATCGCGTAGTCCCCCTCCCCTGCTGCCGCACGCTTTTATTTAATGCAAATGATGGCTTTCATGGCCGCGCGGCTGCCCTGTGTGTTTAAGGGGACACGTGGTGACTTGTTCAATGTTTTTGGAGCTCGCAGGCCCTAGTTCCTGGTGAAATTGTGCATTTGTGGGCAAGGGATAAACTGCGCAGTGTTGGGGAGTTGCGAGAAAATTGTCCCCTTTAACCTTCCCAGAGAGGGCAAAGTAGTATGCATGTGAAGGGTTTATGGAAGGGTTTTTGTAGCGCTACACATAGAATGCGTTGGCGTGGAGTCCGAGGCTCTGTGCCATTCACTCAGAAGTCGTGGTCAGCGTCTCATCCCCCTCCCTCCTCACTGTGTGACTAATCGCCGACTGCTGTGTGCTCTGTTAAACATGCACTCACAACGTGCAGCACTAGGCCTACCCCGCTCCCCTGTGCCTCTGTTTGCCTCCTTCGGCACCCCCCAAATTGCCTCCATAACCATGACCAGAAGACAGGCGCTGTGGTTCCCAGGCAGCCCTTGCGCTCCATTTTGACTCATCCAGCCTCCAGCGACCTGTTTTATTTTCTTCAGCTGCGTGTTTTTCTCCCCACGTCGTGTTTTGTTGTCTATAAAGCCACAGACCGCCCGTGGGAGGCGGGGCATGGCATTACTGAACTGCGGTCCGGGTAGGAGCTCCGTCCAGGAGCTCCACCGCTGGGGAGTTCCTCTGGATCTAATTCCCAGGAGTTTGCCCATCTTGGGTGGTTGCGAGGGCTAGAACGAGCTGGGAGGCAAGTTGGCGGCAGGTGAAGCAAGACCGCTGTGTCTCAAAACGGCCGGACCCTGCTGAGAGGGATCGACAGGAGAGATGGACCCGGGTCAGACCAACACCCAAAATTGGACCGCGTTGCTGAGGAGGCCCGTGTCCGCAGGTGGAGATAGGCGGAGCGGGCGGACATGCCATCGAGAGCGCCTGGAGCTGTGGTGGAGATAGGGAGGACTTGATCGGCTGCCTCGAGCGGTGAGTCTGTAGTGTGAGGCCACTTTCGAGTTGAGCGGAGCTAGCGGGGAGTGAGTGGATCGCCGCTCCCGTGTGTGCCCGAGTTGATGCATGCAGGCGCCGCGGACTGGTGATTGGTGCCTGCAGTGATGGTGACCTACGATGTTGAGGTGCAAAACAGGAAAACGCGGCCGCCATATCCCCTTGATGCAGCACAGCGTGGGCAGAGGAGCGGAGTGCCCAGGTAGGCATTGAGGCAGCTATCTGGGGGCGGCAGCGGACACAGAAACGGGCGAGACATGCAGGACAATGTTTGTATACCGACGCCCCCGAACTCTAAAATCGGCGCTGCCTGACTTCAAAATGGCGCCTGCGGAGGACATAATGCCACCTGATAACTCTGGACCATCTCAACAGCCAGTCCCTCGCCAGGGAATCCTTTCTTATGCTGCGTCCCCCCTCTGACTCTACTCCATGGAATCCGGCTCTCTGTGTTCTTCTTCTGGATTCTTGACTTTCCTGATTTTTGTGCTTCCCGCCTGAGATGCTCTCCGTTTATACTCACGACCCGGACCCGCCATTTTGTCTGACCTTTGTTCCGTTCTTTCTTCCCTCACGACTCCTCCTGATGACCCTTGATCGTTTTTCTCTTTTTGCTGGAAGGCCTTAAATATATATGTAAATATGTTTTATATAATTGTCCAAGCCTTATTGCTGTTAAAATGTAATCCTGTGTTAATTTACTATTTGTATATATAGAACTGTAACCACTAGTTTATGTAGTAGACTTTTGTTACTTTTAGGGGGGTGGGAGCGCACCAGACACGCCCCAACGTAATTACCTCTTGCATGATGGTTCATGTAGTTCATTATTTCTCGCTCAATTCAATTCAAAGTGTTCATAGCCAGTGCTGTATTATTAGTTTCAATTCGTATCCCTAGACACGTGTTTCATGATTCCTCAATCGTCAGTAGTGAAAAAAAAAAGCAAAGTTCATAGGTTGCAGGGCATGCTGCCTCATCTCTCAGGACCAGTTCCACTCACAGCATGAAGGCGCAGGCTCCCGAGCTCGTCAGCTCACAAGAATTTGATACTTTCAGGGGGGTGGGAGCGCACCAGACACGCCCCAACGTAATTACCTCAGTAGACTTTTGTACTTACTACCATTCCTATGTGATTCTTAGAGTTTATCCATTTGCATTTCTTCCTTGAGTGACTTTACACCTTGTACATTTGCAATGTTTTTCTGTTTGTATCTCTTATGTAACTCATGTAATCCAAAGTCCTTATGTAACGCAACTGGTTCTTTTGTAAAGCGCTCTGACACCTTCGGGTAATGTTCGCGCTATATAAAATCGCATTAACTAAATAAAAAAAAAAACAGGGCCTGAATGTCACAACCGGTTACACTTCAAGGTAATGTAACCACAAGAATTCGGCTGTCCCGTCCCCCTCCCCGCACAGAGAGCCCGAGCACTGGAGGGAGGATCCCGTCTCTTCCTGCCACTTACAGCCCGCTATGCCAATGTGTGCACCCACCCTCCGCCTGCCACTGCCAGCCCGCCTCTACCCACGGCGTGCACACCCACTGCACCAATGTATACACAACTTAAAACTGCCACTGCTGGTACACCCTCATCCTGTCCCGGCCCTCAAACACACTGCACACCTCCACCCGCCGCTTGACAGCGCATTCAGCCACCCTCAACCCGCCAATGCACCACCGTAAGTGTGCCAGAGAAGCCACCCACTTTCAGCCAGCCAGTTACCACCAAAAGCTTCATGTGCACTCATCCGCCCTGTCTGCGAGTGGACCCCCCCCCACCCAGAGCCTGCTAGTGCCCGACCCTTGGCCTGTCAGTGCACTCCACTCACCCATCAGCCTGTCAGTGCACTCCAGTGCACTCCACTGACCCATCGGCCTGTGAGTGCACTCCACTCACCCATCGGCCTGTGAGTGTACTCCACTCACCCATCAGCCTGTGAGTGTACTCCACTCACCCATCGGCCTGTGAGTGCACTCCACTCACCCATCGGCCTGTGAGTGCACTCCACTCACCCATCAGCCTGTGAGTGTACTCCACTCACCCATCGGCCTGTGAGTGCACTCCACTCACCCATCGGCCTGTGAGTGCACTCCACTCACCCATCGGCCTGTGAGTGCACTCCACTCACCCATCAGCCTGTCAGTGCACTCCAGTGCACTCCACTGACCCATCGGCCTGTGAGTGCACTCCACTCACCCATCGGCCTGTGAGTGCCCTCCACTCACCCATCAGCCTGTGAGTGCACTCCACTCACCCATCGGCCTGTGAGTGCACTCCACTCACCCATCGGCCTGTCAATGCACTCCACTCACCCATCGGCCTGTTATTGCACTCCACTCACCCATCGGCCTGTGAGTGCACTCCACTCACCCATCGGCTACTGTGAGTGCACTCCACTCACCTATCGGCCTGTGAGTGCACTCCACTCACCCATCGGCCTGTGAGTGCACTCCACTCACCCATCGGCCTGTGAGTGCACTCCACTCACCCATCGGCTACTGTGAGTGCACTCCACTCACCTATCGGCCTGTGAGTGCACTCCACTCACCCATCGGCCTGTGAGTGCCCTCCACTCACCCATTGGCCTGTGAGTGCACTCCAATCACCCATCGGCCTGTCAATGCACTCCACTCACCCATCGGCCTGTGAGTGCACTCCACTCACCCATCGGCCTGTGAGTGCCCTCCACTCACCCATCAGCCTGTGAGTGCACTCCACTCACCCATCGGCCTGTCAATGCACTCCACTCACCCATCGGCCTGTGAGTGCACTCCACTCACCCATCGGCCTGTGAGTGCCCTCCACTCACCCATCGGCCTGTCAATGCACTCCACTCACCCATCGGCCTGTGAGTGCACTCCACTCACCCATCGGCCTGTGAGTGCCCTCCACTCACCCATCAGCCTGTGAGTGCACTCCACTCACCCATCGACCTGTGAGTGCACGCCACTCACCCATCGACCTGTGAGTGCACTCCACTCACCCATCAGCCTGCCAGTGCACTCCAATCACCATCGGCCTGTTAGTGCACTCCACTCACCCATCAGCCTGTGAGTGCACGCCACTCACCCATCGACCTGTGAGTGCACTCCACTCACCCATCAGCCTGCCAGTGCACTCCAATCACCATCGGCCTGTGAGTGCACTCCACTCACCCATCGGCCTGTGAGTGCACTCCACTCACCCATCGGCCTGTGAGTGCACTCCACTCACCCATCGGCCTGTCAATGCACTCCACTCACCCATCGGCCTGTGAGTGCACTCCACTCACCCATCGGCCTGTGAGTGCACTCCACTCACCCATCGGCCTGTGAGTGCACTCCACTCACCCATCGGCCTGTGAGTGCACTCCACTCACCCATCGGCCTGCCAATTCACTCCACTCACCCATCGGCCTGTGAGTGCACGCCACTCACCCATCGGCCTGTCAATGCACTCCACTCACCCATGGGCTGTCAATGCACTCCACTCACCCATCGGCCTGTGAGTGACCTCCACTCATCCATCGGCCTGTGAGTGCACTCCACTCACCCATCGGCCTGTGAGTGACCTCCACTCACCCATCGGCCTGTGAGTGCACTCCACTCACCCATCAGCCTGTGAGTGCACTACGCTCACCCATCGGCCAGTGAGTGCACTCCACTCACCCATCGGCCTGTGAGTGCACTCCACTCACCCATCACCCAGGACACCCCCACGCCGCACGGCCCACCAGCTGTAGGCACGGCTCTCCCCCAGCGCCACAGGTCCTTCCCTGACCTCGGTGCCCCCTCGCTGCTGCTCGCTCTTTTCGCCCGTTTTTTCCGTTTTTTCCCCTCTGTGCCCAGTTTTCAGTGTTCTGCATTTCTACAGTTCATTTACTGTTTAGTGCTTATTTTTTTGTAAAATTGGTTTATTGCGCCTTGTATTTTTGTCACTGTTCCCCTGGTGTGATCCCCTCTCCGCTCCCCGCTTCCCGCCGCTGCTCCTTCGCAGCCCCGCCCCTTTTCTTTTCTGTCAACCCCATTGGCCCCCCCGCTCCCGCCTCCCAGCTGCTCCTCCCTCCCACTTGGCCTTAAATGGAACCCACGCCGAAGGCGTGCCAAAGGCAAGCCCGTCTGCGCCCGTCCGTGCCTGGACCGCGCCCAGCACCAGGACCCCTGGCCCACGACGATGCCAGCCCACACGACGGACCTACGACGCCGCCACCCTCAACGCACTCAAACCCGACCGGAACCCCGCCTGCTACCGAGCCACCCTGAAACGCACCCACGGACCCTTCAACTGCCAAGCCTGCAAATTCACCTGCCTCCAGACCTGCACCGCACCCAAAAGACCAGGCACCAGCAGTAACCACCTCAAGTGCATCCTGCTCAACACCCGCTCCGTCCACAGACACGCCGTCGAACTCTGGAACCTGCTCGACACAACATCACCAGACGTCGACTTCCTCACGGCAACCTGGATGAATGCCTCCTCAGCGCCCGACATCGCCATAGCCATCCCGGACGGATACAAGATCACCCGGAGGGACCGCGTCAACCAGACCGGAGAAGGCATTGCCATCGTCCACAGGAACAGCAACCGCATCATGACAGACTCCAACGACACCTTCACCGCCGCCGAGCACCTCCACTTCCAGATACACACCGACCCCAAGACCACCCT
This sequence comes from Lissotriton helveticus, assembly GCF_964261635.1. NCBI lineage: Eukaryota > Metazoa > Chordata > Amphibia > Caudata > Salamandridae > Lissotriton > Lissotriton helveticus. The sequence continues at coordinate 895,951,570 of NC_136073.1, read as the reverse complement.
CAGAGGCACCCTCATCTACAGACCCCCGAACCGCGCACCCAATTCAGCGAAGACATCGCAGACTTCATCAGCCCACACGCCCTCCCCTCCGCTGACTACATCCTCCTAGGGGACCTCAACTTCCACCTGGAGAACACCAAGGACCGCAACACCACCACCCTGCTGGACAACCTCGCCAACCTCGGACTCAAGCAACTGGTGAACACCCCTACCCACTACGCCGGCCACACGCTTGATCCCGTCTTCTCCTCCAGTAAGCACATCTCCTTCAGCCACTCCACCGGACTTCATTGGACGGATCACAGCTGCGTCCACTTCAGCTTCAGAAGAACCACGACCCACCACCACCCACAACAGGTTCCTCGCAGGAGCTGGAGCAAAATCACCACTGACCAGCTCACCACCTTCCTCAGCCTGAACCCTCCCGCCAGCGCAACGGACCCCAACGAAGCAGCCCGCACCTTCACACAGTGGCTCACAAACTGCGCCGATGTCCTCGCTCCACTGAAGAACCCTCCCAGCAGACCCGGCAGTAAGAAAGCCTCCTGGTACACCGACGAACTCAAAACATCCAAGAAAAACTGCCGCACCCTCGAAAAAGCCTGGCGCCACGACCAGACCACAGAAAACATGACGGCCCTCAAGAGCGCCACCCGCAAACACCACCAGCTGATCCGCACCACCAAAAGGACAACATTCAAAGAACGACTGGACAACAACACCCACAACAGCAAGGAACGCTTCAGCATCGTCAAAGAGTTCTCAAACCCCAACGCCGGAAACAACGACATCACACCCTTGCAAGACCTCTGCGACTCACTTGCCACCTTCTTCCACCGCAAGATCGCCGACATACACAACAGCTTCGGAGCACAGACCACGTACCCAACCACCGAACCAATGCCCCCCACCACCAACCTCTGCAACTGGACCCCAGTCAACACCGAAAACACCACCCGCACGATGAACACCATCCACTCCGGATCACCAACCGACCCCTGCCCCCACCACGTCTTCAACAAGGCCGACTCCATCATCGCACCCCAACTCCAGGACATCATCAACATCTCCTTCAACACCACCACCTTCCTGGAGAGCTGGAAGCACGCCGAGCTCAGCGCCCTCCTGAAGAAACCAACAGCGGACCCCACCGACCTCAAGAACTTTCGCCCCATCTCGCTCCTTCCTTTTCCTGCCAAAGTCATAGAGAAGACCGTCAACAGACAGCTCGCCGCCTTCCTCGAGACAAATGGATCCCTCGACCCTTCACAGTCCGGCTTCCGAGCCAACCACAGCACCGAGACCGCCCTCATCGAAGCCACCAACGACATCAGATCTCTGCTCGACAACGGTGAAACAGCAGCCCTCATCCTCCTGGACCTATCTGCGGCGTTCGACACTTGTCTGCCACCGCACCCTAGTACAGCGCCTCAGCAACATCGGTATCCAAGGGAAGGCCCTGGAGTGGATCATCTCGTTCCTCGCCGGAAGAACCCAGAGAGTCCGCCTCCCCCCGTTCCGCTCCGAGGCCACCGAAGTCATCTGCAGCGTACCACAAGGATCCTCACTCAGCCCCACCCTCTTCAACGTCTACATGAGCCCCCTCGCAGCCATCGCACACCAACACAACCTCAACATCATCTCCTACGCCGACGACACCCAGCTGATCCTCTCCCTCACCAACGACCCCGCCACCGCCAGAGCCAGCCTACACGAAGGGATGAAAGACGTCGCCGAGTGGATGAAGAACAGCCGCCTGAAACTGAACTCGACAAGACGGAAGTCCTTGTCCTGGGATCATCGCCCTCCGCCTGGGACGACTCCTGGTGGCCCCCTGCCCTGGGCACAACCCCCAAGCCAACGGACCACACACGAAACCTGGGCTTCATCCTGGACTCCTCCCTCACGATGACCAGACAAGTCAACGCTGTGTCGTCATCGTGCTTCAACACCCTGCGCATGCTCCGTAAGATCTTCTGATGGATCCCCACCGAAACCAGGAAGACGGTCACCCAGGCTCTCGTCACCAGCCGACTGGACTACGGGAACACCCTCTACGCGGGAACCACTGCCAAACTACAGAAAAGACTCCAGCGCATACAGAACGCCTCCGCACGACTCATCCTGGACATCCCTCACCACAGCCACATCTCGACCCACCTGAGAGACCTGCACTGGCTCCCGATCAACAAGAGAATCACGTTCAGACTCCTCACCCACGCACACAAGGCTCTCCACGACCTGGGCCCCAAGTACCTCAACAACTGCCTCACTTTCTACACGCCTACCCGCCAGCTGCGATCGGTCAGCCTCGCCCTCGCCGCCGTACCACACATCCTTAGAGCCACCGCTGGAGGAAGATCCTTCTCCTACCTGGCGGCCAAGACATGGAACTCCCTCCCCATCCACCTACGGCTGACCCAGGACCACCTCTCCTTCAGAAAACAACTCAGGACCTGACTTTTCGAGCAGTAACTAACCCCCCCCCAAGCACCTTGAGACCCTACTGGGTGAGTAGCGCGCTATATAAATTGCTGATTGATTGATTGATTGATCGGCCTGTGAGTGCACTGCACTCACCCATCGGCCTGTGAGTGTACTCCACTCACCCATCGGCCTGTGAGTGCACTCCACTCACCCATCGGCCTGTCAATGCACTCCACTCACCCATCGGCCTGTGAGTGCACTCCACTCACCCATCGGCCTGCCAGTGCACTCCACTCACCCATCGGCCTGTGAGTGCACTCCACTCACCCATCGGCCTGCCAGTGCACTCCACTCACCCATCGGCCTGTGAGTGCACTCCACTCACCCATCGGCCTGTGAGTGCACTCCACTCACCCATCGGCCTGCCAGTGCACTCCACTCACCCATCGGCCTGTGAGTGCACTCCACTCACCCATCGGCCTGTTATTGCACTCCACTCACCCATCGGCCTGTGAGTGCACTCCACTCACCCATCGGCCTGTTATTGCACTCCACTCACCCATCGGCCTGTCAATGCACTCCACTCACCCATCGGCCTGCCAATGCACTCCACTCACCCATCGGCCTGTGAGTGCACTCCACTCACCCATCGGCCTGTTATTGCACTCCACTCACCCATGGGCCTGTGAGTGCACTCCACTCACCCATCGGCCTGTCAATGCACTCCACTCACCCATCGGCCTGCCAATGCACTCCACTCACCCATCGGCCTGTGAGTGCACTCCACTCACCCATCGGCTACTGTGAGTGCACTCCACTCACCCGTCAGCCTGTGAGTGCACTCCACTCACCCATCGGCCCGTGAGTGCACTCCACTCACCCATCGGCTACTGTGAGTGTACTCCACTCACCCATCGGCCTGTGAGTACACTCCACTCACCCATCGGCCTGTGAGTGCACTCCACTCACCCATCGGCCTGTGAGTGTACTCCACTCACCCATTGGCCTGTCAATGCACTCCACTCACCCATTGGCCTGTGAGTGCACTCCACTCACCCATCGGCCTGTGAGTACACTCCACTCACCCATCGGCCTGTGAGTGTACTCCACTCACCCATTGGCCTGTCAATGCACTCCACTCACCCATTGGCCTGTGAGTGCACGCCACTCACCCATCGGCCTGTGAGTGCACTCCACTCACCCATCGGCCAGCCAGTGCACTCCACTCACCCATCGGCCTGTGAGTGCACTCCACTCACCCATCGGCTACTGTGAGTGCACTCCACTCACCCATTGGCCTGTGAGTGCACTCCACTCACCCATTGGCCTGTCAATGCACTCCACTCACCCATTGGCCTGTGAGTGCACTCCACTCACCCATTGGCCTGTGAGTGCACTCCACTCACCCATTGGCCTGTGAGTGCACTCCACTCACCCATTGGCCTGCCAGTGCACTCCACTCACCCATCGGCCTGTCAATGCACTCCACTCACCCATTGGCCTGTGAGTGCACTCCACTCACCCATCGGCCTGTGAGTGCACTCCACTCATCCATTGGCCTGTGAGTGCACTCCACTCACCCATCGGCTACTGTGAGTGCACTCCACTCACCCATTGGCCTGTCAATGCACTCCACTCACCCATCGGCCTGTGAGTGCACTCCACTCACCCATTGGCCTGTGAGTGCCCTCCACTCACCCATTGGCCTGTCAGTGCACTCCACTCATCCATCGGCCTGTGAGTGCGCTCCACTCACCCATCGGCCTGTCAATGCACTCCACTCACCCATCGGCCTGTGAGTGCACTCCACTCACCCATCAGCCTGTGAGTGCACTCCACTCACCCATCAGCCTGTGAGTGCACTCCACTCACCCATCGGCCTGTGAGTGCACTCCACTCACCCATCGGCTACTGTGAGTGTACTCCACTCACCCATTGGCCTGTGAGTGCACTCCACTCACCCATTGGCCTGTCAATGCACTCCACTCACCCATTGGCCTGTGAGTGCACTCCACTCACCCATTGGCCTGTGAGTGCACTCCACTCACCCATCGGCCTGTGAGTGCACTCCACTCACCCATCGGCCTGTGAGTGCACTCCACTCACCCATCGGCTACTGTGAGTGCACTCCACTCACCCATCGGCCTGTCAATGCACTCCACTCACCCATCGGCCTGTCAATGCACTCCACTCACCCATCGGCTACTGTGAGTGCACTCCACTCACCCATCGGCTACTGTGAGTGTACTCCACTCACCCATCGGCCTGTCAATGCACTCCACTCACCCATTGGCCTGTGAGTGCACTCCACTCACCCATTGGCCTGTCAATGCACTCCACTCACCCATTGGCCTGTGAGTGCACTCCACTCACCCATCGGCCTGGCAATGCACTCCACTCACCCATCGGCTACTGTGTGCACTCTGCCCTGAGCCTGCCACTGCATGCACCCACCTGACTGGCAGAGGCCCTGGTGCAAACAAGGAAATGGCTACTGTTTGAACCATAAAATACAAGGACATTTCAGGTTGAGTGGGCCTCTGATGGCCTCTGCGCCCCGGTGCCACTGCACCTGCTGCACCAATGACAGCCACGGCTCTGACAGCGCGTCCGCCCGGCAGTTCACGCTCCCCCCTCAGCTGGCAGGGCATTCATGCTTTCATGGGTAGTCTGGGGGCACAAGCACACACCTTAAGCCCGCAAATCCCTTCTCGTTGTGCAGAGTGTGTGTGAAAACGGCCCTTCACGGTACACAGCGACTTTTAATGCAGCTCCCGGCGCTTGTTTTTATAAAGGCTTGTGTCTTTCAATGGGCAGAAGGGTGTCATTTACTGGTGGCATGATAAGCTTTACTCACTCAGTCTGCCAGGCGGATCATGGGGCATTGCCCTCCTCACCCGTTGCCACAGCGACCCCTGGGGCCGTGCCAGTCGACCTGCAGTATCCCCAGAAAGGGGCGAGAGACCCGCCTTTAAAGCACCTCTTGGCCTCTTCAGTTCCATCCTGCAATGTGTCTGGCCTGATGATGTCAGCTTGGCCTTTGAGGTGGATTGTGACGTAATCTCCCAGGAAACTCCTTTCATCCTTTCTTGACGTCGCCTAGCAACGCCTTTGTCGTCATGCGCACCGAGCATAGCTAAAACATGCTCATTCCGTTTCTGGCCATGCTACACATAATATTTTGCCTTCTTAGATCTTACTTTGAATTGTTTCCATGACTTGTGTTTGTTTGTGTAGCCCTTTCCGGTTTGCATTTTTGTCAGATATAGTTTGCCTCGTTTCTTTAGCTTTGAATGTAAGTGACCAACGCCTAGTAATGACAGTCGAAGTTTAGGAGAGAGTTCACTGCAACATCTCCTAACTCTAACCCTGCTCACATGTGCATGGGCGTCTGAATCCCAAGGCAGTCAAAGGGTTTTAATGAATGCCTGGTAGTAACAGGGCCAGGATATCATAGATGGTTTACTACCAACTTTGAGGTCTTTAATAGCTAATGTAATCGATAATGTGCTGCCTGGCTAAACACTTACAAGGTGCCAAAGGAGAAGTGTGGCTCAATGGTTAGAGCGGCAGACCCTGATGCAGAGGTCTAGCCCGGGACCAGGGTTCAATTCCCGCCTTGGTGGGTCTTGGGCTCAATTTCCTCGGACCTGATAATTCTCGCCTCGGTGCCTATTCTAACCATGGGTCCCACTCTGCAACTCTGGGCAATAGCTGCTTAATCTCCACAACGGCCCCAACAGCGCTAAGGATGCCTGGCCCCCACCTTGGGGGTGCCCAGGAGTGGACACCTCACAGGGAAAGCCAGGATGGGTTCCACAGCGGTATTCGTACAAGCGCCTTGAGACCCTTGCGGGTGAGTAGTGCGCTATACAAGTATCAATTTACATTTACAAAGGCGAGACCTATGGGCTATGCCAATGCTTGTTAAAATGGAATGAAGTATGGAGCCCCTCCAGCTACCAGGAATAATGTTGTTTTCCAAAATGAAATTAAAGATTGATGCTTGGAAGACCGCCCATTGTGGGGAACGACGTTTGAATAATGCCTATGGTAGCCCATTGGCTTGTTTATGCTTCCAGATCTCTGTTTTTAGCCGCCGGCTCTCATTGCGGAGTTGTTGTAGTAGATCCGGGTCCCCTGGATGGGTAAACATCCTTTACAACGCAGTGTTTACTCCGCGCGTCCTTTACTACGCAGCCATTACAACGCAAGTCGTTACTACGACTTGCGCTGGGGGGCGCTCTAGGATAGGGAATAGTTTAATTTACTATCCCAAACCTTCTCTACTATCCACGGGGACTGGAGTTGGAATAGTAAATTAAACTATTCACTATCCATCACCCCCCAACGCAAGTCGTTGTAATGACTTGCGTTGTGAAAGTTGCGTGGTAAAGGCATGCGTTGTAAAAGCATGCATGGTAATGACATACATCCCTTTTCAAGTTGTGCGTTTTAGAGGCGTGTCGTAACTGGGACCATAATGTTCCTTGTTTGGCTTGTTTATGCTTCCAGATCTCTGTTTTTAGCCGCTGGCTCTCATTGCGGAGTTGTTGTAGTAGATCCGGGTCCCCTGGATGGGTAAACATCCTTTACAACGCGGTGTTTACACCGCGCGTCCTTTACTACGCAGCCATTACAACGCAAGTCGTTACTACGACTTGCGCTGGAGGGCGCTCTTGTTAAAGGAATAGTTTGATTTTGTATTCCAACACCTTCCCTACTGTTACGTGGGCTGGAGTTGGAATAGAAAATTAAACTAATCCACAATCCAGCGCCCCCCAACGCAAGTCGTTGTAACGACTTTCTTTGTAATAGCTGCGTCGTAAAGTACTGCGATCATTTTGATCGCGTTGTACTGATGTACATCCCCTGGATGTTGATGTGATTGCCTGTTTCCTTTCTTATGTTCCGAATATGGACGGGCATAGTTGTCGATTTGCCATCATCAAGTCAAGTTCCCTTCTTGTGGCTCCGCTCTCTGTGGATTTTAATCATGTTATTGGCAACCGTCTTCCATGTCACTATTGGATTGAGATCTAGTTGAGTTAGATCTTTAAACCTGAGATTGCATCCTCTGCTAACGAGTTAATGGAGCCGGGGCTCCACTTCAGGTGTTTCAGGTTTTCTGAGTGTGTTTCTCCAGACAACGTACAAAATGCCTCAAGTTTGCGCAGGGATACGTTCACTCTGATGACCTGAGGGTTATGATCACTTTCCACACAATGGTATAAACCTTAGTCGCAAACCTGATGGTAACGGGGCATTGAAACGAGGGTATATTCTATAATTGAAACCACGTTACCACAGACCCTTGACCAGACAGGTGGACTGTAGGATGGTTTTCGTCCGTCTAGTGCCAGCAGGCCCAATAGTTCACAGGCCTTTATGAGTTCTCCTGAATTGTCCCTCAGTGTTGTCGTTTAGTTCCTATTAAACCTATACGGGATCTGCACGTTCAGACGACTCTACACTGTAGGATTGGTGTCAGACTGATTCTAAATACCCCCGCCGGGTATGTTGGCCTGTTTGTATCCGCTAGCTCACAGTGCCACTAGAATCTCCTCTTACAGGGAGAGAATAGTTCTTGGCAACCTTCGAACATGACAACCCTGATCGCTCAGGACCGTAGAAACAGTGTGCTACTTTTCGCTCGTGCTCACTTAGTTTTTTGAAGATACACAGAATAAATGGTCTGGATGTTTTTCAGTAAGCATTTATTGAACAGTCGTTATTCTAGTGTAAAATAGATGAGCTGTAACAACCACTAGACAGTAAAAGATATAAATGATTAGAAGCACTATGAAAGTAAAGGGATGATAGAGTTCTACCGTCTTGCGATAATCATGAATACAGATGAGTGTATAAAAAACATGTTAATAACAGTGCGTACTCCTACGATGCCTCCCTAACTAGATGCACCTAAGTGTACCCAGCATGTGTGTAGGTGTTAAGCCAAGAATCCCTCTAGGATAAAGTCAACCCCATTACTGGGATTGAGAGACTGTGGGACCCCATCCTGGGCTGGGGTTGGACACCCCACAAGGGATGTTAGTCCACAGCGAGCTGGAGTGTCTGCGTGCAGGAACTTCAGCATCTTTGGTCAGTGTGTCGGCCGGGAATTCCTGGTCTCCTCTCCCTGTCTTAGCAAGATATGATGCATACAAACCCATAGGTCTCCCTGGGGTTTTGACCTCGCTGTATTACTTTGTCGGACTTAGAATGACGTCGGGAATGAACTTTGTACATAGATATTATACAGGAGATGGTAGTCCTACTGTGCTTCCAAGAATCCTCAGGCATAATGTATGAGGCTTTTACCGGGGAAAATCCTGTGTTCTGTGTGCAGTGTCGTATCTGGGTAAAAGGTCAGTCCTTAAGAACCGTTAGGTATGTAGTGTAAGGGAGAATATAGGTGAAGGGGTATGATGTAACCCGAGCCTATATCAGGGTACCTATATGGAATATAACAGTTTGTTTGATGGTATTGCTTCTTCTGGGAGGGGGCCCACAGCGTCCATGTGTTCGTCCGAGGGACAATGAAAAAGGTTGAGGTTAAAGTCTTCGGAAACTAGCCAATATACCTTGTTATGGCTATCTTTTAACTGGGCTGAGGGAGCTGCTATTCTCCTGGAAGATGTCACTTTTTGTTTTGGATTATTGTACAGATTTATGACAATAACTAGATCTTTAAAGTGATTAGCCCAACCTTCTAGATTTAATACCAGCATATTTGGGTCATCCACAAACACTTCCACTGTTTCACTTGTTTTGTTAGTCTTTATATAAGTGCCAGGCCCCCTTTTGCCATCCCATAGGCGCGCTTCCTTTCTGCTGGTTCCATGTATTCTTTGGAGCCGATGAGAGGGATAGTAGTCTGAGCCCAAGTTTCCTGCAACATTCAGATATCACAGGATCTCAGGAATCCTATGAATTCTGGATCCGAAAGTTTTGTGTGTAGACTGTTGAATTTCCAAGAACCGACTACCCAGAACCTTTTTTAGCGGTCTTCCCTCGCCTCAGTCTTGACTGCTCTTAATTTGAGACAAAGCCTGCGGTAACCAACCCCAAGAGGATTGTTGCTCATTGGTTGATTCCAGTCTTCGCGGCAGGCCGGCGGCTATGTCGTTAGGTGCTTTGATAGTCATTTTAGTGACGCCTGAGTCCAATTTGTGATGGACCGCCAGAGGGGGACCTTCCGCGAGCTCCTCTTAGTACGGACACGCTAGGAGCCAGTTTCTCACTAGTGATGGCCCCGCAAGGAGCACGTGTGGCTATCTATCCCCTTGATAGGAAGTTACTTTGATGTCCCAGGCTTTTAGATGCTTTTTCTTTTCCAAAATCACAGCCGGAAGCCCGGAGGATGAGAAGCTGACTCGAGTGGGGTCAGTGAGCTGACGCCTTCTTGCCGGCAGGAACTCAATTGGAAAGATGTCATCAGACTTAACATGAGCCTGGTCCGGCAAGGCTTTACGCAATTTTAATATGTTTGTGTAGTTTAAGATGTCTTGGGAGCACCTCTATTTAAATTCTGGGATCCACAGCAGCATCTGACCAGAGTTGTTTAAACTAAAAAATTCATCAGGACCGACACTGCCTTTTGAAGTCAATTGATTGCCATCAGTTGCCACCTGCAACTGAGGTTCTGGGAGAGGCTGTTCACTTGAGGGTTGTGTCAGGGTTTCTTCTTCCATGCAGTCTTTTGCTTGCGGATTCCCCGTGCATTATATTTTGTCCTCTCGGATGGCGGGAGAAGTGTGGCTCAATGGTTAGAGCGGCAGACCCTGATGCAGAGGTCTGGCCCGGGACCAGGGTTTAATTCCCGCCTCGGCGGCTCTTGGACTCCATTTCCCCGGACCTGATAATTCTCGCCTCGGTGCCTATTCTAATCATGGGTCCCACTCTGCAACTCTGGGCAATAGCTTGCTTAATCTCCACAACGCCCCCCACAACGCTAGGATGCCTAGCTTCACCTTGGGGGTGCCCAGGAGGGAACATTTCACGTGGAAAAGCCAGGAGGGGTTCCACAGTGGTATGAGTGCAGCGCCGGGACACCCTGGCATGGGCTCCCATGGATCCTTGGGGGCGACTACAATTGTGTCCTAGACGTGCACTTAGACAGGTCCACTGCACCCCCACCTAACGCTCAAGCACACAGCACCACGAAGGCTCTCCTCGACTGGGCCCAGCAATGGCGCCTACACGACGTATGGAGGACTCGCAACCCAGCGACGCGCACGTACTCATATTGGTCGGGCGCGCATGCACTACACGTCCGCTTGGACAGATATATGGTTTCCCCCGATCTTCTTCCAATGGTCCTAGACACCCAATACATGGGCCGTACCCACTCAGATCACAATCCACACACACTGGTCATTGCTTGGGACGTCCCACACCCTCCCGTTCCCACATGGCGCCTCCAACCAGACCTCTTACTTGACGCGACCTTCCGCGACTCCATGCTTACACAATCGGCCCAATACTTCGATCTCAATACTGGCACAGCGTCCTCTCCCCAAACTGAATGGGATGCTTTCAAAGTAGTGACCCGGGGGCTCTGCCTGGGGACGCAGGGGCACATGAGACGCCAAATTGAACGAGACCTGATTGGAATCGGAACTGCTAGACCTCGAATGCCCTGTGGGGGGGGATGCGCACGCCTGACTGACGGAAGCTAAGGCGAAACACGACCGCCTACTAGACCGTCTACGAAATATCAACTTCGCGGCACACTCCGCCTGAGTCCATAGACAAGGCGACAGACCAGGCAAACTGTTGACCTGGCTGATCGAACGGGAAGATCGATCTGCCCCAATATCGGCCATACAGGCTAGGGACGGCAAATTGCTATACTCCCAGCGCCAAATACACGAGGCATTCACGGGTCATTACACAGGCCTGTTTTGCTCCAGATTAAGCGTACCACTGACTGCCATCACGGAATATCTCTCTGACATACCTTTACCTACCCTAACACTGACACAGCAGGATGACCTTGGGACACCGCTGGATCCCGAGGAACTCCGCGACACCATCTTTAACCTCTCGAATGGCAAGACTCCGGGACCGGATGGCTTGCCAGCCGAGTTCTACAAGGCCGCCTTAGACATTCTGATCCCACACCTGGTGAAGATGTACTCTGCGGCAGTAGATGACTTCGCCTTACCCCCGACACTTAACGAGGCAACCCTTGTCTCCTTACTTAAGCCTGGCAAAGATAGCACACAGATGGGCTCTTACCGTCCTCTCGCACTCCTGAATACGGATTACAAAATTCTTGCCTCCGCACTTGCACGCAGGCTGGCCCCTATGGTTCCTGCGCTGGTACATCATGACCAGAATGGGTTCGTACCGACGAGACACACATCCCACAACATCCGCCGGCTGTTCCGATTGCAGGAATACGCCACTAGACAGTGGCCACGAGCAGGGTGCCTCATACTCGACCTAGAGAAGGCGTTCGACTCGGTCGAGTGGCCCTACATACGAGCGGTCATGGAGAAGTTCGGGCTGGGGGATGACTATCTGACCATAGTCGGACTCTTATACCGCAAGCCCACGGTCCGAGTCCGCACTGGCGCGTTACTCTCTGACCCCATTCGTGTGCGGAGAGGCACCAGACAGGGTTGCCCATTGTCGCCCCTACTGTTCTCCTTAGCAGTAGAACCCCTGGCTGCGACACTCCGGTCACAAGGAAATGACTGGGGCATACCATTGGCGGACGGACTACATGTAGTGTCATTGTATGCTGATGACCTTCTCTTGTACGTTAGAGACCTGAGTGACGTCCCGGAGTCCCTCACTGCCATCTTCGGCACCTTTGAGGAGATGTCGGGATTGCGAGTAAACTGGGCCAAATCGGGGGTATACTCCTTCAGCCCGAACGTTCCCGAATGTGACATACATATCGGAGGTGAGAGGTTGCAGTGGTACCCCAACACGTTCAGATACCTCGGGATACACATCTATCGAGACCCCATAGACATCTTGGAAGGGAACCTGATGAGGGCGATCGCTTCTACCCGAGCATAGGTGGGGTTCTGGAATACATTACAGCTGAATGTCCCGAGTCGCATAGCCTTAGCAAAAATGATAGTCCTACCACAGCTGTTATATTATTTTGCAAATATACCAACGTATGTACCCACCCGGGTGTTCCGAGATCTCGAGATCCTGCAGAGAGACCTAATTTGGAACAAGGGTCGGCCTCGAGTTGCGTTGACGAAACTCTATATGCCCACTGAGGAGGGCGGACTAGCGGTTCCCAACATGGAGCTCTACTATCTAGCAGCACAAATGCAGTGGGTGTCAGGCTGGCTGGGTGGTAAGAGCCTGGGCGACACGGACACCACTGTCTGGTCCCTACTCCAAATTCACGTACTATTCCATCCGCTGACGCGGACTCCCCGACCGCCGCAACTGCTACTCGCGGTGGCGCGCAGATGCTTCCTCCGCTGCTTGCGTCTAACGCGAGCGACGACTCCATATGCGCCGGCATTGCCACTATTAGGTACTCCGACAGCGGCGGGGACCCTGACCACTGTGAGGTTGGATAGCTGGATCACCGCAGAGGTGGAAACGTTGGGCGACCTTTACTCTGACAGCACCCTCCTCCCCTTTGCAACCCTCGCGAGAGATACATCCCTCCCGGCTGGACAATTCCTAACTCACGCGTCCCTCGTTCATGCATTGACTACCGCTTGGGGAGACATGTCAAGTGAGCCACCAACACATCACTTCCTGCAGTACCTTCATGTCATGAGCAACGGCTCACACATTATTCATTGGTTAACGCAAGCACTCCTTTTACACACACACCCGACAACCATACACCTGAGGGAAAAATGGGCGACTGACAGGGGGAGGGACTGGACGGATAAAGAGTGGGCTATGATCCTAGCTAGCCCAGTGAACGTCCCCCGCAGCCCTCGCTTCAAAACCATACAGTTTTACGTATTGCACCGAGGGTACCTCACCCCGGACAAGATAAATAAGTATTTTTCAGTCACAGACACTGCCTGCGGCCGCAGCTCCCTTCTAGGTGCAGATCTCCTCCACATGCTCTGGCTCTGCCCCGCCCTCCAGCAGTACTGGGACGGAGTGACCAGGTTACTAAGACATTGTACCAAGGAGCGAGTGCCGCGCACGTGGGAGGCCTGTATATTGGGTTTGTACAAACGCACAAGACTAAAGAAAAACCAGACTAGGTACTGGGATCTTGGGCTTATAACGGCTAAAAGACTACTTACCAAGCGGTGGAAAGCGGCCACGCCCCCACACCTCCGACACTGGTGTCTGTCGCTGACTAACTGGGCAAGGGCTGAGAGCTCCGTCCTGAAGCGGGAAGAGACAACAGGGCTCAGAAAGTTCCCCATCGCACAACAATGGGAAGACCTACTGCATTCTTTCCAACAGAAATGTGTGGAACAGGGAGTTATGTGAGGTATTATGTACCGCTTCACCCCACTCCCTACTGCGCATTCCTGCGAATCATGCACGATGCACCATACGCCACCCAACTGACCAGTATGCAGTGCACACCGTTTGACATGTGTTTTACAGTTTCACACTGACGACTACCTGCCCCACTCCCGAACGCGCGCCGCCGTAAGAGACGCTGCAACAGGGGCCCGGACACTACACCGGAATACCACACCTAACGAACGCTTGGGGTCTCCCTCCCCCCCCCAATATAACACTGCCTCATGAACAGCCTGCATTGTCCCACCCCCCCCGGTCCCCTGCCTACCTACCCCGTGAGACACGGCTGACGCGCTGATTCCGATCCCCCCCTCTCGAAATTATGGCGAATTCTGCCCACACTTACCCCTACCCGCCTCCTATATAGCCCATGTTCCTGTTTTGTAGTTCATTATAGATTTGGTTTTATCTCCTTAGACCATATCCGTACACATACAACTCCACGTCTCATACCATTTGAGCCTCATGGCACCCTCGGACGTGACAGCTAGGAATTAGACACCTCTCCTGGGCGCTGAGATACAGAGCAACTATTTCCACGGGAATGGGCGGACGAGGGGGTTATGCGCCCCAAACACGCTTAGGCACTGCACACCCTCATCACTCATTCATGTGAAACCGTATCCGTCTGAATGTCGACCCACACAGAGACACTTACTAATGGCATATGTAGGATATAACGGGTTCGAAAGATACAACTGCTGTTGATGAGGGTTGGTTCAGCGCAGCTACTCTGGTCCGCTGACTAAATAAGGAAAACCCATAGACCACACACTTACATGACAACGAATGCTTGCATGATTACAGTGATATGTGATGTACTGATATACGCTGCCGGACCCCAGGGTTGTCGGCCTTGAAGCTGTGTTCACTTATCCCACCCCAAAATAATGTTCTTTCACTGCGGCTGGCCCGGCTGGGTTGTAAACTACAACGCTGTGTATACTGTATGTCGGACAATAAAGGTCTTTTAAAAAAAAAAAAAAAAAATGAGTGCAGCGCCAGGACACCCCGTCATGTGGGCAGCCGTGCGCTTTACAAATACAACACATTTACATTTACATGGTGAACTCCATGTGTTCCCTCTGGCTGGGAGCTGCGTAACAGTAAGGGTCCACTGGAACACATTCTGCTCCCTTTCCTTCACAAAGCTTGAATTTCTTTGCCCCCGGTGACTGAAAAACTAATAAACTGGTAAATAAAAAAAACCAGGAAGGGTCCACTGGGTATGGTATGAGATGCCCTTAAATTTTGTGAACAACATCGTGAGATGGAGCCACGGTGGAACCATGTGACTCCGGGTCCGTTCGGGCCGTCGCTAGATAATCTCTGTTTTCCGGTTGAGTCGTTTGGGAGGGATAAATGCTCTCTAAGTTACCCAAGCAGATTTTGTTCCTTCTTTTTCCCGCATGTTTCCTTTTCCTTTTAGTTTGTCGGGGAAGGTCAGGAGCGTTCGTTTTTGTGCTCCCATCCACAGGTGATTCATGGTGGACCCTGGACGGAGTTTCGAGATTGACCTCCACTATATCCACAACGTCTTCCTCTGCTGGCCTGCAGTGAATCAGCCACTTTAGTGGTCTGATGCTCTGTGATGACCCTCGATCACCACCATTGTGAACTGACTTTAGTGTGCTATGTTACTTTAGCCCTAATGGAGGATGGTCTTGCATTAGAATAATCTTGCCAAAGAATAGAAGGTATGGGATGTCAAGGTGCATAGTTGTTGTTGATGGTGCACACGTGTGCTCCATAGTGGATACTGAGGGATTAAGCGCATAGTGTTATTTGAGTTAGGTAAATTATGACTTTAGCCTATTGGCTTTGACGTCGTCTAATATCATTCTGCTTTTCAAGTAGTAGAGGCCTATGCTTGAGCAACTCCATATTCTAAACTGCAGCCATCTTGTGAGCCTCCGTAGGTGAGAGGTTATATTTGAGATTACATGTGCTGTTCACCAGTAGTGAACCAGACAGGACCGGTTCTTATCGGAAGAATGTGCTCTCTCGATGCCACAGTCATAGCAAAACGCTTGGCCAGCTGCTTGTTGTGCTCTTGGTACGAGGTGGTACAGGAATCCAGTGAGAACTGTAGGCGGAGTTAGCTAGAAACTTCGATGGAGAGCTGCATTCTATATTAGAGAAAGGGGGTCCGAGAGAGGGAGAGATTCTCAGATGTTGAGATGGTGAGATGCTTAGATGCTGGTCTGGTGTTTTGGCGGTCTGATGATACATCACGGTGCAGACGTGCAGTCGTTTTTGTGCAACAGAGAGACCTGACCCAACCAGAGAGGGAAAGAGAGACGGACCCTTCTTCAGATGGCAAGACGCCTAAGATTATGGTGAGGTGTTCCAAGTGTACTTATTGTATCGAACTATGTCTTCTATTTTCAGGCTCTACGTATATGTATGCGTTGGTGATTGCTACTAATGTTTACTGTGATGTTTAGTTATTTCTTTCTTTTGTCATCCTATTATCATGTAATAAAGAAACCCTAGAGCGTATCATTTGTTTGTATTCCTTGTGAGGGAAGGTCGGGACCCTTTTTTACCAAGTAATTACAGAGGGATGGGCGATTCCCCTCTAATGGGTAATTGTTGATACGGGAGCGAAATCGGCTCCCATCAGGGATGTCTGAATTCTAATTATTCTATCCAATACATTGCTAGGAGGAGCATGCGCTGTGTATCCTCTCAGATGGGGAGGTGTTGTGATTTGCTGCGTACCCTCTCGGATGGGGAGGTGTTGTGATTTGCTGCGTACCCTCTCGGATGGGGAGGTGTTGTGACTTGTTGTTATTTGCGAGCTCCTCGGCAATGGTCCTATATGTTGTCAGTGTTTATTCCTTTCTTGGGTAAGTATTGTGAAATGTGGTGTCTTTCTGGATCCTGAGAAAGGATGTGGTAAGTAATGGCCTGGTGACTGACAGAAGCACCAAAACGTACGGAGAAGTAGGTCATTACATGGCCTTTCGATTGAAACCCCTTGGCTCCATGCAGTTACATTCTTTGGACTGGTTATTTCCTCTTTCAATGTTGTACCAAAACTTGGGGCCGGTATTGTTTTTTACTTCACCCAGTATTGCTTGCACGATAACTGGGGGTTTCACTAGTTTCTCGACTACCTCCTCACAGGAACAGACTTAAAATCATTTAAATGGTTTGATTGATGTCCTGACTCCTGTCCCTCTTCCGGCAAATTTTGGGTGATGATGGCACACAGGAAATCCAAATGGACCGTGTACACCGGGTTGACCAACCCAAAGGCGGAAAGGCCCCCCCGCCCGATGTGCTTGTTTGTGTGCACGACTTTCAACTTAAAGAACAGATCTTACGCAAGGCGAGGGCCGCCCAACTGATCCAGTTCCAGAGACGCACACCTGCCCTCTTCCAGGACTTAGCAGCGTCTACTCTAGCTAAATGGAGAGATTTCCGAGCGGTCAAGTCCTACCTTCGAGACAAAGGGATCCCACTTTCATGGGGCCACCCCTTCCACAATTTCTTTAAATACCAAGGGAAGTTGAGACAGATGCTCTCCCTCGTCGAGACCCTGGATCTAGGCCTAGATGCTGACGTGAGCCCGGAACCGGAGGACAGCCCCACCAACCGGGTCATGCAAAAACTTCCCCGATGGCAGACTGTTGGCAAACCATCGGCCTCGACCAAACCGGCCCCAGAGGAGATGGCAAAACTCTCAACCCTAGGACCACCCGTGCTCCCCTTGACGCATCTCAGCTTACGTCAAGGGATGGCAGTTACGTCACGGAGCCGGAGGGGCACAGGAGTGGACCACCTTTCCTTACTCCCTGAACTTTCCTTTGTGGCCCGTAGGCCGCCAGGTACTTTGTTTTGAGACATTTCACCGAGGTCACGTTCCACCTTGATCTTTACACCAGACAGTCTTTGGTCTCTTGTTTTTCTATTGTTCGAAGGTTTTGAGACGCGCCTTTTGTTCTTCCCACAGGCAGACTCATGGCTATTGTTTTCTTCTGGGACTATGTTCTTTTGGGATGTAATTTTTGTGATGTATTCTTGTTGTTTCTTTCTTTCTTTCTTTTGGGACTTTCCGTATCTCATACTGCGATTACTGCCCTTTCGTGCTAGCCCACCTCCTGCGCAGTGCTTCCGAAGTCCTAGGAGCCCATCCTGCATGCTTCCCACCGCTGACTATGCCTAGAGACCTTAAAATTGTTAGCCTCAATGTCCAAGGCCTAAACCACCCCACGGAATGCACTGCGATTCTCTCCCTCCTTTAGCAGTCCGAAGGCGATATCTGCATGCTTCAGGAAACCCATTTGCTGGCTAAAGATACTCTCTGCATGTGCTCCCGACGCTTCCCGGGCCAATTCTGGTCTTCTGAGGTGGCCATTTTGTTGGGCTCTAAATTCGAGGGCAAGGTCCTGTCTACCTTCTATGAATCCAAGAGGAGGGTTTTAGCCCTTAGGATTCAGTGGGGCTCCACTGTTTTCACCCTACTTAACATTTATGCTCCCAATGCACAGCAGGAGGCTTTCATCCGCAGACATATAATGGAGGGGCTGGCTTCCCCTGACTCCGCGCTGATAGTGGGTGGGGACTTCAACCTGGTTTTGGGTAACGACAGGGATCGGTCGAGGCAGCGTTACACGCAGGTGGGAGTCCTCTCTCCCGAAGGGAATCATTGGCTGGCAGAGAATGGCCTGTACGATGTTTGGCGCCTCCGACATGCAGATGCGCGTGACTCTACCCACTACTCAGCAGCACACAAAACCTACGCGCAACTAGACATGCTTCTGGTTTCTAATACGCTCCTCCCTAGGATGCAAGACGCCTCAGTAGCCATGCACTCCCTCTCTGACCACACACATATCTCCCTCTCCCTGCGTCCAGATGGGATTGGTCATGCCCCTGCTAGATGGCGGCTGCGCGTAGGCCTCTTACACTCCCCTAATGTTGTGAAAGAAGTGCGTGCCAAGATTGTGAATTACCTACAACTTAACTGGTGAGGCTTTCCTGGCTACGGTCTAGGATGCTCTCAAAGTGGTCAAAGCGTAGGGAAGCCAGCTTAGCTCTTGAACAGGAGGTGGCAGATATTGAAGGCGATTCATAAGCGCACAGTAGCCCCCCCGGGTTTGGCGCGCAATGGAAAAGAAACTAACTCTCCTCCAATGCCTAGACCTTGACAAGGCCGAATACTCCTTGATCCGCCTCCGGCACAAGTTCTATCTAGGAGGTGACAGATGTGGGAAGGTGCTAGCACAGAAGATGCACGCCAGAGCGGTAGCGGGGAAGATCCCTTTCCTTAAACTCTCCACGGGAGAGGAACTCCATCTGGACTTCCAGATTGTCGAAGAGTTCCGCTGCTTCTACCGCACCCTATAGAGCACTGACAACCAAGACATCCTTGAGGCCCAAGACTACCTAGCGTCTAGCAATTTCACCTGTCTCCCAAAAGCAGAGGCAGACCCTCTAGAAGACCCTATCCGATTAGAGGAGGTTATCTCCACCATCGCTAAACGGAAGCTAGATAAATTGCCCGGCCCGATGGCTACCCTGCCCTGTTCTACAAAATGTCTTGTCATGAACTGGCTCCCCTTCTCACCCGCCTATTCAACTCCTTCCAAGATAGTGGGGTGCTGACGGACTTGATGGGAGAGGCGGTGATCTGTGTCATCCTTAAGCCCAATAAGGATCCAGGTTACTGCGGTTCGTATTGTCCAATTTCGCTACTCGAAATCAATGCAAAAGTTTTCACGGGGATTCTTGCGTCATGGCTGAATTCTCTAATGGCAGGTCTCATAGATCCTGACCAGGCAGGGTTCATCCCCACCCGTCAAGGAAGCGACACCACAAAACGCCTTCTCCATCTCTTCAATGGTGTTCGCCGCTCTCGGGTTGGCGCTCCGCTCTTTTTGGTCGACACGGAGAAGGAGTTTGACAGAGTGTGCTGGGCATACCTTTTTGATGTCCTTTAAAGCTTCCGGTTCGGCCCCCATTTTCTTAAATGGGTTCAGTGCATATATCAGGTCCCCCGGGATTTTGTTAGGGTTAACAGGGTCTCCTCATCCCTCTTTGCCCCCTTTCGTCCCTTTTATTTGCCCTTTACATGGAATCCCTCGCACAGAAAATCCGTGACCATCCGGGCATTCAGGGCCTCAAGTTCGGAGGTGATTTCCACAAGGTCATTCTGTACGCCGATGATATTATCTTGTCCCTCTCGCAGCCCCTTTCCTCCCTTCCTGTACTGGTAGACGAACTCGAGGTCTTTGGCCAGCTATCCGGCTTCAGGCTGAATCTTAGCAAGTCTCAGGTCCTTAACCTGCCCCTACCACAACTACAAGTCGAGGCCATCCAACAGACCCTCCCCCTGCACTGGTTCCGGGAGCCCGTCCCCTACCTAGGCATCCTCCTGACCTCTTCGCTCCCACGCACATTGGAGGTGAACTATACGGCTCTGGTGACGCAGACGCGGAGAGCGCTAGACAGGTGGGCTAAACACACGTTATCATGGTTTGGGCGCATTGCGGGGGTCAAGATGACTGTGAGCCCCCGTAGCTGACGAGCTATTGGAGATGCACCTTCGCGCCCAAGAGGCAACGAAGACTGTGACTGTTGTTTGGCAGCCTTCTCAGCCACCCCAAAACTGATCTCTACTGATGAGGGATATTATCCCGAAACACGAGCCGTGTCTAGAGATACTGGAAATACCAAGTACTTACTTGCACCAACCTTGGTGTGAAACACTTACGAACTTTTTCCTAACTCTTCAAGTAATACGAACTGCCTGTACCAGAATGCAAAGGGGCGATCCGGCGGAGAGGTTAGGAGTGTGCTCCCATCTTTGAATACTTTTAAGGGCTCCGGTGAGCCCCCGTAGCTGATGAGCTATTGGAGATGCACCTTCGTGCCCGAGAGGCAACGAAGCTGGTGACTGTTGTTTGGCAGCCTTCTCAGCCACCCCAGTACGGATCTCTACTGATGAGGGATATTATCCCGAAACACAAGCCATGTCTAGAGATACTGGAAATACCAAGTACTTACTTGCACCAACCTTGGTGAATCACTTACGAACTTTTTCCTAAATCTTCAAGTCATACGAACTGCATGTACCAGAATGCAAAGGGCGATCCGGCGGAGAGGTTAGGAGTGTGCTCCCATCTTTGAATACTTTTTAGGGCTCCCGTGAGCCACTATAGTTGACGAGCTATTGGAGATGCACCTTCGCGCCCAAGAGGCAACGAAGCCTGTGACTGTTCCTTGGCAGCCTTCTCAGCCACCCCAGAACTGATCTCTACTGATGAGGGATATTATCCCGAAACACGAGCCGTGCCTAGAGATACTGGAAATACACAAGTGATACGAACTGCATGTACCAGAATGCAAAGGGGCAATCCGGCGGAGAGGTTAGGAGTGTGCTCCCATCTTTGAATACTTTTAAGGGCTCCCGTGAGCCCCCGTAGCTGACGAGCTATTGGAGATGCACCTTCGTGCCCGGGAGGACACGAAGCCTGTGACTGTTGTTTGGCAGCCTTCTCAGCCACCCCAGAGCTGATCTCTACTGATGAGGGATATTATCCCGAAACACGAGCCGTGTCTAGAGATGCTGGAAATACCAAGTACTTACTTGCACCAACCTTGGTGAAACACTTACGAACTTTTTCCTAACTCTTCAAGTCACACGAACTGCATGTACCAGAAAGCAAAGGGGCGATCGGGCGGAGAGGTTAGGAGTGTGCTCCCATCTTTGAATACTTTTAAGTGCTCCTGTGAGCCCCCGTAGCTGACGAGCTATTGGAGATGCACCTTTGTGCCCAAGAGGCAACGAAGCCTGTGACTGTTGTTTGGCAGCCTTCTCAGCCACCCCAGAACTGATCTCTACTGATGAGGGATATTATCCCGAAACACGAGCCGTGCCTAGAGATTCTGGAAGTACCAAGTACTTACTTGCACCGACCTTGGTGAAACACTTACGAACTTTTTCATAACTCTTCAAGTAATACGAACTGCATGTACCAGAATGCAAAGGGGCGATCTGGCGGAGAGGTTAGGAGTGTGCTCCCATCTTTAAATACTTTTAAGGGCTCCCGTGAGCCCCCGTAGCTGACGAGCTATTGGAGATGCACCTTCGCGCCCGAGAGGCAACGAAGCCTGTGACTGTTGTTTGGCAGCCTTCTCAACCACCCCAGTACTGATCTCTACTGATGAGGGATATAATCCCGAAACACGAGCCGTGTCTAGAGATACTGGAAATACCAAGTACTTACTTGGACCAACCTTGGTGAAACACTTACGAACTATTTCCTAACTCTTCAAGTAATACGAACTGCATGTACCAGAATGCAAAGGGGCGATCCGGCGGAGAGGTTAGGAGTGTGCTCCCATCTTTGAATTCTTTTAAGGGCTCCCGTGAGCCCCCGTAGCTGACGAGCTATTGGAGATGCACCTTCGTGCACGAGAGGCAACGAAGCCTGTGACTGTTGTTTGGCAGCCTTCTCAGCCACCCCAGTACTGATCTCTACTGATGAGGGATATTATCCTGAAACACGAGCCGTGTCTAGAGATACTGGAAATACCAAGTACTTACTTGCACCAACCTTGGTGAAACACTTACAAACTTTATCCTAACTCTTCAAGTCATACAAACTGCATGTACCAGAATGCAAAGGGGCGATCCGGCGGAGAGGTTAGGAGTGTGTTCCCATCTTCGAATAATTTTATGGGCTCCCGTGAGCCCCCGTATCTGACGAGCTATTGGAGATGCACCTTCGCGCCCGAGAGGCAACGAAGCCTGTGACTGCTGTTTGTCAGCCTTCTCAGCCACCCCAGAAGTGATCTCTACTGATGAGGGATATTATCCCGAAACACGGGACATGTCTAGAGATACTGGAAATACCAAGTACTTACTTGCACCAACCTTGGTGAAACACTTACGAACTTTTTCCTAACTCTTCAAGTCATACGAACTGCATGTACCAGAATGCAAAGGGGTGATCCAGGGGAGAGGTTAGGAGTGGGCTCCCATCTTTGAATACTTTTAAGGGCTCCCGTGAGCCCCCGTAGTTGACAAGCTATTGGAGATGCACCTTCGCGCCTAAGAGGCAACGAAGCCTGTGACTGTTGTTTGGCAGCCTTCTCAGCCACCCCAGAACCTATCTCTACTGATGAGGGATATTATCCCGAAACACGAGCCGTGTCTAGAGATACTGGAAATACCAAGTACTTACTTGCACCAACCTTGGTGAAACACTTACGAACTTTTTCCTAACTCTTCAAGTCATACGAACTGCATGTACCAGAATGCAAAGGGGCGATCCGGCGGAGAGGTTAGGAGTGTGCTCCCATCTTTGAATACATTCATGACCATACACAATAACGCATGCTACAACCAGACACCACAAGTAATTATAGAAAAATAGTTATCTTTATATAGACTGAACACAAGGCGTAAAAGCACTCAAGGAGCCACAATGCACGTAATTACAGATTCACTTCAAAAGCAATAAAGGCACTCAAAAAGCATGTGGAACGAACTTGGTTCGAGGCCGGGGTCCACGCGACCCGGTGATGCACAATGTACCTGAAATTTAAAGGGGCACAGCATGCAGCCTCACAAGGAAGCCGCAATGATGATAGGCGGACTCACAGCGGCCACAGCTCCCGGCTGCTGCGGTCTGCGTTGTGCACTCATAATAATCCTGGGACGGGGCTTAAAGGCGACCACCCAGCGGCACACGCAGGTGATAACAAGATCCTCGAAGTGGTGACTAGTGCGGACACTCAGCGGCACAGCTCCTCGGCTGCAGCAGTCCACAATAGTGATTGCGATGATTCTCGTAGGACGGCAAATGCGGGCACTCAGCGGCAACAGCTCCTCAGCTGCGGCGGCCCACAATTGTGTTAATGATGGCTTTGGTAACACAGGCAAATGCGGGCTCTCAGCGGCAACAGCTTCCTCAGCTGCGGCGGCCCACAATAGCGCTAGCGATGATTCTCATAGACGGCAAATGCGGGCACTCAGCGGCAACAGCTCCTCAGCTGCGGCCCCCACAATAGCGATAACGATAACTTTGGTAACACAGGCAAATGCGAGCTCTCAGTGGCAACAGCTCCTCAGCTGCAGTGGCCCACAATAGCGATAATGATGATTTTGTAAACACAGACAAATGAGGGCTCTCAGCGGCAACAACTCCTCAGCTGCGGTGGCTCACAATGGCAATAGCGATGATTTTTATAGTACGGCAAATGCGGGCACTCAGATACGATGACTTTCAGCCCGCGTTCCCCGCAGTAGAACCAGAGGCTCTGGAATTCTCAACAGAGGCCTCACCTGCGAGTAGAATTTCTCTCAAATAGGATTCCGGACGGCTGATGGGTGAAGTCTAATGTCCCTGAGACTTCAGCAGGAAGCAAGCTCTAACCAAGCCCTTGGGTAGTTGTTTCAGCAAGATGGATGAAAGTTTCAAAGTTCTTTCCCTCTAGTTACACGGATAGAGGTTCGTCTTGACACCCAGAAGTAACACACTGTAGGGGTTTTAGCACAGATCTTTATACTGCAAAAGTCTTTGTTCTCAAAAAGTCACAAATCACTGAACCCAGCCAGAACCAGTTTGGTGTCGTCCTGGAGCACTTTGTTTACAAGGCTGCATCCTGCCTTTCAGGAAGAGGAGGTCTGCCATCAGCAACACAGTGGGGGGTGGAGCCATCATTCACCTTGCCAGGCACAGCCCTGCTCAGATCAAAAGGTCACCCCTCCCCATACTCCAACTGCAGATCTCTCTATTGAATCCAGGTCGGGCTCAGCCTGCCCAGTCCCTCGAAAACCAGACAGCCAATACACATAGCAGCAGAGCACACTGGAAGCCTTAAGCACTAAAAAAACCACTTTCTAAAAGTGGTATTTTCAACCACAGAAAATAAAAATAATCTTCACTACCAGATGCACTTTAATATTCTGAGCTCAGGCACACTAAATTTGGTTTTCTTATCATGTCCCTTGGGTCAATTTGGATTATAGAATGTAATAGAGTCAATTTACAATAGGGAGCATTAGCGCTGTGGCACTGAATGGCAGTGGCACAGCGCCCAGAGCATCTAACACCGGCAAAAACAGAGGTGATAAAAGCGGAAAATGGAAGGGAGACCCACGCCAATGGTGCCAGGTCTAACACGGGTCAATCGAGATTCACACTCCAGACACTTCAAAAATGTAAGGTGGGATAGCGCTCCCAGACAAACAATCATATTATTGTGTGGCACATTTGATACCTATCAATGTATGGGGACACATCCCGGGGGACCACCCAACATATGCCCTGGAGAGATGCCAATTCCAATCACACTCCTACCTTCATTACATATATGGGGGCGAGGGACTCCGACATCTGCCAGCAGCCACCCAGAGAGCGATAGAGGCATAGAAAGGGGTGGAGAGACAAATGAAATGGGACAACAAAAGAAACACCCATTTGGGAAGGCACCTGCTTACCCGAAATAGGGAAACTAAGGGGATTTAGGGCATGGGACACAATTAGAATATCCAAATTAGGAGACCTCTTAGACGAAGGGTCTCTAGGGGCCTTCAAATCCCTGCAACGGGAATACCGACATAGTGACAACCAACGATACAAAAACTTGCAACTACAGCACGCATGTAGGGCTGAGGGGATTGACACGACTAATACACCCGAATATGCACCACTACGTCTCTCCGGTACTAAAATAACTCAAATGGTTACCAATAGAATTGCGGGCGAACTTTAGAACAGCCTGCCTCACCCACAAAGCCCTTCACAGAGGCAAACCTGAATATCTGGCGGCCAAACTTAAAAAAGCAGGTCAGAACAGGAACCTTAGAAGCTCTAACACCCTACTTCTGATCCCACTAAAAACTCCAAAACAAAAAAACAGGGACAGGTCCTTTGCCGGGAATGCGCCCAAAATTTGGAACTCTATCCTCCCCCCCACATCAGAACTATTCCTTCTTTCCCTAAATTCAAAAGTCGGCTCAAAATCCTGTTCCTTGCTCGCTCCTTAACTATCAGATAGGATCAGCCTGGAGTGTCCTAAGAGATTCTGCTCCCCGCCCGGACGGGGATGGTCAAAACCATGTACCGGATTTCTCCCTCTACCTCCTACTGTGACTCGTACCTTGAATGTCTCTTTGCACTGTATTGTACTTTGCTATGCTTTGTTTGCTTTCTTTTGCACCGCTTTGTAATTATGTGAAGCGCTCCGATACCTTGCAGTCTGGCTAGCGCTATACAAAACTTCCTAAATAAAAAAATAAAATAAGAAGGGAGACTCCTCATGGGGGAAATAACGGAGAAGGCAGTCTCATGGACATATTAAACTCTAATCAGTAACATCCCTGATAATTTAAAAGACCTGAGGTCAAAATGGGAAGCTACCCTGGGAGACCAGGAAGACATGGACTGGAAGGCAGCCCTAATGCATCCAAGAGAGGTGGCTATCAAATTACAACTCCGTCTGACACAATCTAAAATCCTCCATAGGGCCTACTTTGTTAGGCAGCGCCGTCACAAAATAGGCAGGGCAGAATCCCCAGAATGTCTGAGATGTGGTAGGGACATAGGGACGTATGTTCATACCATGTGGGACTGCTCCCGCATACAATCATATTGGGCCAAGATATTTGGGGAACTAAGTAAGATTATACGGAAGCAACTACCGAGGGAGGCCAAATACACCCAATTGGGTACATCCTCAGATGTAGACGTACCCAGATATACCCTTATGTTATGTAACCTAGGATTGGTGGTAGCCAAAAGAGACATAGCAAAACACTGCGGTGCCCCAACCATTCCAAAGATGGCCGAATGGAGAACAGGGATAGGCCTTTACATGGGGGCAAAAAGGCTGACATATAAAGAGGATGTCCAAAGAAATTCTCCAAGATCTGCGGCCCTTGGTTATGATACTATGGATTAGAAATCGGAGAGGCGTCGGATGAGACGCAACCACCACAAACAGATTAGCCAAAGGGGAAAAGGAGCACCCACCTACCTGAGGCTAAGGTTAAAAAAATGCAATAAAATGGAACCATTGAATGTGGGATGTGTGAATATGACCTTTGATTGTATTGCTTGTGGACTGATTCTGTGTACTGATCAGTCCATGATGTCTTTAGTTTGCACTGCAAATTTATGTACTACCAAAATGTATGAATAAAAATATATATCTGAAAAAAGAATTAAGAGTGAGTGAAAATATCGAGATTAATGGTAAATTGAACTTAGGGTAGAGCACATTCATTTGGTAGTGGTGCACAAAACTTGCAGGCCAATGCAGAGGAACATGAGAAGAGGAGATCAATTGAGAGGGAGATGGAAAATGAGCTGTTTTGAAAAATGGAGTAAGGGTGAGGAGGAAACGCAGAGAGACTGACAGGGGAAAGATTATGAATCAAGGTGAGATGGAATGAGAGTGAAGTTTCCAATCAGAAATTGTCTCATTTGTGACTCAAGTGTGCTTATAAATGTAGGTAACTCAGGGCTAGATGTAGGTAATTCTATTTTACCACTTCTTAAATACCGAATTTTACCGATTCGGTATTTAAGAAGTGGTAAAATAGATGGGGGGAGATGTAGGTAATTCCAGATGCGGAATTACCGAATCGGTATTTCCTATTGATTCCTATGGGCTGTGAAACCCATAGGAATCAATGGGAAATACCGATTCGGTAATTACCGAATCGGTAAATACCGATTTTTGCAAGGGTGCAGGGGGTGTAACTTTGACAGCATCTAGCACCCCAAGTACAGGCTTGTGTGACATGTGGCACACATACATGCCCTAAGGGCATGTCTGTCTGTCACATGGCATAGGTGTGCATGCACACCTGAATTCGGTATTTTACCACCCAATTGGATTGAGTGGTAAAATACCGAATCTGTAATGGCTTTGGGACTCTGAAGAGTCCCACCTACATATGGAAGATTCCGAATCGGTAAGAATACCGATTCGGTATTTTACCGATTCGGTAAATTTACCGAATCGGTAAATGTAGCCCCCTAGATACCGAAAACCCATTTACCGGTCGGTAAATGGCTCCTACATCTGGCCCATAGTCAGATATAATGCTAACACTGTGGTCTTTTTAACATCCAGGAAGAGCTTTAGAATAAAAAGATACTAAAGGTAAAGGGCCCACGATGGACACTGCTTTTATTTTTTTCAGACAAAGTCTCTGTCTCTCTGGTGCTCCTTCGTCCTCCGGCTCTTCAAGTTGAATCCACCACTGTCTACAATCAGGTGCCCAGCATCAGCACGGCTCAGTGTGTGGCACAGGTGCCTATATGTGGACACCACCTCACCTCCGGGCACAGGAGGACACAATCCGGCAGCCGCTGCGTGGATACACGGAGGGTGGCACCGGCGACCATGCACACCCTGCAGGGTGGAGGCTTGACTCAGGTGCAGCTACATACTGGTGGGGGTACAAGAAGCCAGAGTCTTCATCAGACACCAGAGCCAGGGACTGACCTGCTTCCAGCTGTAAAAGGTAGGACTTTCAGAACCTAAAAGGCACAAGGGGGGGGAGCAGTCACTCCATCCTAGGTGGAGGCAGCAATGTCCTCTCATGTACTGCCTAGAAAACAAAAAGAACAGTTACAGCACATTCATTGCCACTCAGTCCCTCCAGGGGTTTTAGCCCATTGTGCCAGTGAGGGAGGATAACGGAGGGGTTTTATCAAGTGAAACATGCATCAGTTGGGGTACCTCATCATAAATGAGGCCCCTAGTATATGGTACACCAGGGGTCTCCCATGGGTTACAGCATGTATTGTGTCACCCAAGGGAGGCCATGCAAACTGTGTCTGCAGAGCTGCTATCACAGTCTGCCTGAAATGATGCACGCACCTTTTACTTTAGATATAAGAATTCCCTTATAATACGGTGTCGTAGCTAAGACCCGCCTGGGACCTGCCTTCTCTCTCCTATTCAGTAACACAGGAGGCTCTCGTGATAGTATGGACTTTTTTTTATTATCTTCTCCTCGTCTCTTTATATGTATTCCAGTGCTGCCTGGATATAACATTTCATTAAGGAGGAGGTTCGGGAGATATGGGGGCAACTGAAGAAAAACTTAAAGTAAAATGAGTCTGTCACAGTAGGGATGCTATCCTCACTCGGATCTGAACCCCGTTCAGATCCGAGGCCACCGAAGTCATCTGCGGCGTACCACAAGGATCATCACTCAGCCCCACCCTCTTCAACATCTACATGAGCCCCCTCGCGGCCATCGCACGCCAACACAACCTCAACATAATCTCTTAAACCGACGACACCCAGCTGATCCTCTCCCTCACCAACGACCCCGCCACCGCCAGAACCAACCTACACGAAGGGATGAAAGACGTAGCCGAGTGAATGATGAACATCCACCTGAAACTGAATTCAGACTAGACGGAAGTCCTCATCTTGGATCATCACCCTCTGCCTGGGACGACTCCTGGTGGCCCCCTGCCCTGGGCAGCGCACCCAAACCAACGGACCACGCACGCAACTCGGGCTTCATCCTTGACTCCTCCCTCTCGATGACCAGACAAGTCAACGCCGTCTCATCGTCATGTTTCAACATCCTACGCATGCTCCGAAAGATCTTCCGATGGATCCCCACCGAAACCAGGAAGACGGTCACCCAGGCACTCGTCACCAGCCGACTGGACTACGGAAACACCCTCTACGCCGGAACCACAGCCAACCTACAGAAAAGACTCCAACGCATCCAGAACGCCTCTGCACGAATCATCCTGGACATCCCCCGACACAGCCACATCTCCGGACACCTGAGAGACCTGCACTGGCTCCCAGTCAGCAAGAGAATCACGTTCCGACTCCTCACCCACGCACACAAGGCCCTCCACGACCTGGGCCCCAGGTACCTCAACAACCGCCTGACCTTCTACACGCCCACCCGCCAGCTACGATCGACCAGCCATGTCCTCGCCGCCGTTCCACGCATCCGAAGAGCCACCACGGGAGGAAGATCCTTCTCCTACCTGGCAGCCAAGATTTGGAACTCCCTCCCTATCCACCTCCGTCTGACCCAAGACCACCTCCCCTTCATGAAGCAACTCAAGACCTGGCTGTTCGAGCAGTAGCGGACCCCCCTCCCCCAAGCGCCTTGAGACCCTCCGGGTGAGTAGCGCGCTATACAAATATCTTGATTGATTGATTGATCACTGGTGTTTCGTCCCAGGTCTGGCCCGTCTTTCTCAAAGGGGGGGGAGGGTCCATTCTTCTCCACGGGACGGAACCGGAAAACACAAAGAAAAAAAGAGAAAATCAGGCCGCTGTACTCGTGGTAGTACAGGGGTAGAGTGCTCCCATCACCCGTGCTCTGCTCTTGTGAGGTGCCTAAGTGCAAGGGATAACTGTGAGTAAGGGTGGTGTGGCCCGTATTCCTGTCCACCAACCCCTAATAAAAATAACCTAACCAGAGTCACTTGCCTGAACCCACGACCCTCCTGGGCTGTGGGGAAGGGAGTCCCAGCCTCTGCTTCTTTGCTGGAGTACTGGAGGGGAACATCCATTACGACGCGGTGTTTACACCGCACTACCATTACAACGCTGGTTTTACAACGCAAGTCGTTACCACAACTTGCGCTGGAGGGCGCTCTAGGCTAAGGAAGAGTAGATCTACTATTCCAACACCTTCCCTACTATACGTAGGCTGGTGTTGGAATAGTAAATCATACTATTCCTAAGTCCAGCACCCTACAGCGCAAGTCGTGGTAACGACTTGCGTTGTAAAACCAGCGTTGTAATGGTAGTGCGGTGTAAACACCGCGTTGTATTGACATACAACCGTACTGGAGCACGGGCCTTGCTCCTGGAGCGGTCTCCTACGATGTGGTCCTCCTTGTCCTGCGACGATCCTCCAGTCTGCGTCGGCTCCTCCGATCTCTATGTCTTTTTCTGTTTTCAGTCTCGCGCCTTCCCCCTTCTCCCATGCTCCTCCTTCTGGTTTCCGGGTGCTCAGCATTAGTGCCCATCTCCCGACTCTGCCCTCTTGGCTCTCAGCTGCCGGCCAGGACGTACCAGCCTGCCTCGCTAGAACGCACAGTTTATTTCCTGCTGGGGATACAGCGGCCGCCATGTTGGAACTGTCTGGGCACTCCGTCACGGGAGGGAATCCATCACATCCGGTCCCTGCACTTTAAACCTATAAGTCACCCCTAAGGTAGGCCCTTCAGTCCATGGGTAGGGTGCATGGGTCTAGATGTGTGGTACTGGGTACCCCTCCATGAGCAGAGGTACCCTTAAAAACACCAGATCTATTCTTGGGGCTTTGTAAGTGTGGGGCAGCAATTTTATGGTATGTAGTGGACCCTGGCACGTTGAGATGTCCAACTACATAATGGCGGCTCCAAACCTTGTCATGTTTGGAATCAAGCATGTTAGAATCATACAACTGCAGAGATTCCAGTGTTATTTGCATGATACCATATACTTGGGGGGCACCTTAGAGGACTCCCCATTACCTGCCTGTGTAGCCTTACATGGTCTGCCTGCCAGCTTGCGCTGCTGCCGGTCTCAGACACTGTTCTGCTCCCCTGCTGATTAGCTTAACTCTAGCTTGGGAAACTGAACAAAGGTTCTCCTGTGAAGGAGAGGTGAGTACACATTTCCTTTAGAATTAGGTAGGGTGGTGGTGCTCCCGTGCGCCGCCAGACTGCATTGAAGTGCCCTCCATGCATAGTTTTGCTCAGTTCAGGAGCCCTTGACTCCCGCTCTGGTGCAAAACTACACAAAGGGCAGGGGAGTGTCCACTCCCGTTGTCCAGCTCCTTCTTAGGGAGGTGCCTGGAACTCCTCCAGGTGCTCACTCAATTCTGCCATCTTGAATCTTGGTCCCTGGGAGCATCTGACTGGCTGGGCCAACTGAGTAGGGTCCCTGACCTCCCCTGATAGGTGGTTCACCACAGACGCTATCCTTCCCCCTTTTAGGGTTGCTTAAGGGTTTCCCTGAGGGTAGGTCCTTAGATTCGTCCAGACTCTATCTTCAAGAACTAACTGTCTTCGGGCAGACCGTCTAAAGATTTTTCTGCTGTTGGACACTGGAACTCTGGTGCTGGATCGAGCCAGGACCAAAGACACGACTGCTCTGGTGGGAAGGTTCCTGCTGTAACTCTGTCTCCGCGCTCTTCCAGGTTTCTGCAACTCCATGGTCGTGCATCCTCCAAGTCAGCAAGGACTCTTCATGCATCCAAGCAAGAAGGGATCTCCCTTGGAGTAAAGAAGTCACTTCCTTGGATCCGCAGGGACCTCGACGTTGACGACTGGTTTGCTGAACCTGCTGTCCCACAGACACCTCCCGGCTCTGCAACACGGGTGGTGGTTTGTTGACCGTCCAGATACCTGCCCAGTCTTCCCAGAAACTTGGAAGACTGCACTTCCTCTCCAGCCGACTTGAACCACATCCCTGTGCACAGCATCTTGTTGTCAGTGCCAAGGCGGACTGACTCTCCTCACCGAAGATCTTTGAGCTCCAAGAAGCCCCAGGTTCCAGGACTGCACAGCTCCAAGAACGACATCCTGTCTGCAATCTCTGCACAGTGGGCCTCCAGTTTCTGTGTGCTGCTGAGACTTCCATGCGACACCCTGTCCCTGCTGCCAGAGTGTCCTCGAGGGGGCTCCAACAACTCCTGCTGGCTCCCCTGAGTGCTGAGTGCTGGTCCCGACTTACCCTTGCTGAGTTAGTCCCATTCACCTTGCTGGTCTGCAACCAACCAACTTTTCCTATTCCCCAACTATTGAGGTTTCCAAGGCTTGTTGGTGGTCTTGCCAGCCATTGACTGGGGCGATATCCAAAAACCCGGGACATGTATCAGGTCTAGAGATCATCAGTTCAACAAGTACCTACTTGCACCCACTGGGGTGAACCACTCAAGAACTCCATGTACCAGAGTCCCTAGGGGCGATCCGGAGGAGGGGCTAGCGGTGTGCGGTCCATTGCGATGGTTTCTACAAATTGGCTCCCTTGAGCTTTGAGCCGACGGGCTCCTGGAAGACGCACCTGCATGCCGGTTTGGGCATCGAGGCCATTGACGGTTGTTTGGCGGCTTCCTCTTCCACCCCTAACAATTTTTTCTACTTATGAGGGAAGTTATCCCGAAACCCGAGCCATGTCTCGGGCGATATCCAAAAACCCGGGACAGGTATCGGGTCTAGAGATCATCAGTTCTACAAGTACCGACTTGCACCCACATGGGTGAACCACTCAAGAACTCCATGTACCAGAGTCCCTAGGGGCGATCGGGAGGAGGGGCTAGAGGTGTGCGGTCCATTGCGATGGTTTTTACCAGCCATTGACCCTTCTGCATTCTTCATCCATCGTGAAACAGCTCGTGGACAGCTCCTGTGCTCCTGCATCGTCGTCTGGGCTCCACAGGTGCTTTATCAAGACGTTGTACTATAGCATGTACCTCTGACAAGGGGCGGCATTGATCTCTTGCGCCTCCTGGACACAGCCAGGTGGTTTGGACTCTGCCCCCTCTGATTTCAGGTACTTCTCGTCCAGAATCCACATTTAGGTTCCACTGCCCTGGTCCACAAGCCGCTGCAGCCGCCAACCTCCAAGTTCCTCTATTGGCTTCTACAGGACACAAAAACTTACCTATGCAACTGGGCTCCCTGATGTAGGTATCCTGGTTCCCTGGGTACACACAGGTGGGGGGCTCTCCAACCCTCATTGATCCAATTGGTAATTGGTGTCTTCGGTGTCCTTTCGGAAGGGCCCTAAAACAAGAAAATACCAAATGCGACTTACCCTGTGTTAGAAGTGTGGCTCAATGGTTAGAGCGGCAGACCCTGATGCAGAGGTCTAGCCCGGGACCAGGGTTCAATTCCCCGCCTCGGCGGGTCTTGGGCTCAAAAATTCCACGGACCTGATAATTCTCGCCTCGGTGCCTCTTCCAATCATGGGTCCCACTCTGCAACTCTGGGCAATAGCTTGCTTAATCTCCACAACGGCCCCCACAACGCTAAGGATGCCTGGCCTCCACCTTGGGGGTGCCCAGGAGTGGACACCTCACAGGGAAAGCCAGGATGGGTTCCACAGCGGTATTCGTACAAGCGCCTTGAGACCCTTGCGGGTGAGTAGTGCGCTATACAAGTATCAATTTACATTTTTATTCTATGGACATTCGAGCCGGTGTAACCACTCTGCCCTCAGCCACCTTGGGGTCCATAGCTACTCACCTTTGGTGGTTCCGTGCTTCCCCTGAGCTATTCCATCCTTGGGTATTAGTCTTGTGTTGGTACTTACCGCTTATACCACATTTTTAGTATATGATTTGCCCCCCATCGGGTCCCATGTGTTTTTCTATGCTACTTACCTGTTATTGAAGTACTTGATGTATTTGATATCTCCGGGTAGGAAATATACCAAGTTAGTTCCTAGTGTTGTGTAATAAATACTACACTATTTTTATACCCTCGTGTGTGATTCTTTCTTTTGTGAAAGCTTGCTGACTGACTATAACCTTAAAGCGGCCGTAGCCGGTATAGCCCAGCTACGAAGGGCTATTAGGCAATTAGAACATTCTGCCACTAAAGGGAATGTTCTAAAATAGGGTAAATGCACCTGCTTTACCCCTCCCATGTAAACTTTAGCTGCTCTCCACAGCTACCCCTTGAGAGTAGGTTCTTTAGTGTTAGAAAGGGGGATTCTAAAGACATCTTGAAACATTTAAAGCTCTCTTGTTTATGTGGATGTGCTGCCAGGATTGACACTCTGGGATGGTTTGTAATGTGACCTGTTTTCATCCCCCCTGCAGGACCCTCCATCTGAAGAGCCGCACAGCGCCCCCTGCAGTGAGGCGGCTTGTGTGAAGACATCCAGCGGTAGGACCCGGGCCTCTCGGCGCTCATGCGCAGAAGGCGTTTGATTCAAAACTCTAAATGTTACAGATTGTTATTCTTTAATCAAGAGTTGTTTAAGGTAGAATAGGTCCAATGTACACAAAATGAGCGAAGTCGCAGATGTTACATACGTGTGAGTCCACGGCAAGTCTTATGTGTATTATTGCATTGTTATTTACTGTTTATACTCATTTGAAATGTGGGGCTTTTGCGTTTTCCATGTTGATATGGAATCCGGTTAGCCCTGCCTCCTTTACCGTGTTTGTAATATTGTATACAGTACACAGGAGGCACACCTTATATGCACAGGGCCACTAATGGTAGATAGATGTCTATGCTGGTACACTGCTTGTATGCACAGGGCCACTAATGGTAGATAGATGTCTATGCTGGTACACTGCTTGTATACACAGGGCCACTAATGGTAGATAGATGTCTATGCTGGTACACTGCTTGTATGCACAGGGCCACTAATGGTAGATAGATGTCTATTCTGGTACACTGCTTGTATGCACAGGGCCACTAATGGTAGATAGATGTCTATGCTCGTACACTGCTTGTATGCACAGGGCCACTAAAGGTAGATAGATGTCTATGCTGGTACACTGCTTGTATGCACAGGGCCACTAATGGTAGATAGATGTCTATTCTGGTACACTGCTTGTATGCACGGGGACACTAATGGTAGATAGATGTCTATTCTGGTACACTGCTTGTATGCACGGGGCCACTAATGGTAGATAGATGTCTTTGCTGGTACATTGCTTGTATGCACAGGGCCACTAATGCTAGATAGATGTCTTATTCTAGTACACTGCTTGTATGCACAGGGCCACTAATGGTAGATAGATGTCTTTGCTGGTACACTGCTTG
The DNA here is from genome assembly GCF_964261635.1 of Lissotriton helveticus. Classification (NCBI taxonomy): domain Eukaryota; kingdom Metazoa; phylum Chordata; class Amphibia; order Caudata; family Salamandridae; genus Lissotriton; species Lissotriton helveticus. The sequence continues at coordinate 895,915,922 of NC_136073.1, read as the reverse complement.
TATGCACAGGGCCACTAATGGTAGATAGATGTCCATGCTGGTACACTGCTTGTATGCACAGGGCCAATAATGGTAGATAGATGTCTATGCTGGTACACTGCTTGTATGCACAGGGCCACTAATGCTAGATAGATGTCTTATTCTAGTACACTGCTTGTATGCACAGGGCCACTAATGGTAGATAGATGTCTTTGCTGGTACACTGCTTGTATGCACAGGGCCACTAATGGTAGATAGATGTCTATTCTGGTACACTGCTTGTATGCACAGGGCCACTAATGCTAGATTGATGTCTATGCTCGTACACTGCTTATATGCACAGGGCCACTAATGCTAGATTGATGTCTATTCTGGTACACTGCTTGTATGCACGGGGCCACTAATGGTAGATAGATGTCTATGCTCGTACACTGCTTATATGCACAGGGCTACTAATGGTAGATAGATGTCTATGCTGGTACACTGCTTGTATGCACAGGGCCACTAATGGTAGATAGATGTCTATTCTGGTACACTGCTTGTATGCACAGGGCCACTAATGCTAGATAGATGTCTATGCTCGTACACTGCTTGTATGCACAGGGCCACTAATGCTAGATAGATGTCTATGCTGGTACACTGCTTGTATGCACAGGGCCACTAATGCTAGATAGATGTCTATGCTGGTACACTGCTTGTATGCACAGGGCCACTAATGCTAGATAGATGTCTATGCTGGTACACTGCTTGTATGCACAGGGCCACTAATGGTAGATAGATGTCTATGCTGGTACACTGCTTGTATGCACAGGGCCACTAATGGTAGATAGATGTCTATTCTGGTACACTGCTTGTATGCACGGGGACACTAATGGTAGATAGATGTCTATTCTGGTACACTGCTTGTATGCACGGGGCCACTAATGGTAGATAGACGTCTTTGCTGGTACATTGCTTGTATGCACAGGGCCACTAATGCTAGATAGATGTCTTATTCTAGTACACTGCTTGTATGCACAGGGCCACTAATGGTAGATAGATGTCTTTGCTGGTACACTGCTTGTATGCACAGGGCCACTAATGGTAGATAGATGTCCATGCTGGTACACTGCTTGTATGCACAGGGCCAATAATGGTAGATAGATGTCTATGCTGGTACACTGCTTGTATGCACAGGGCCACTAATGCTAGATAGATGTCTTATTCTAGTACACTGCTTGTATGCACAGGGCCACTAATGGTAGATAGATGTCTTTGCTGGTACACTGCTTGTATGCACAGGGCCACTAATGGTAGATAGATGTCTATTCTGGTACACTGCTTGTATGCACAGGGCCACTAATGCTAGATTGATGTCTATGCTCGTACACTGCTTATATGCACAGGGCCACTAATGCTAGATTGATGTCTATTCTGGTACACTGCTTGTATGCACGGGGCCACTAATGGTAGATAGATGTCTATGCTCGTACACTGCTTATATGCACAGGGCCACTAATGGTAGATAGATGTCTATGCTGGTACACTGCTTGTATGCACAGGGCCACTAATGGTAGATAGATGTCTATTCTGGTACACTGCTTGTATGCACAGGGCCACTAATGCTAGATAGATGTCTATGCTCGTACACTGCTTGTATGCACAGGGCCACTAATGCTAGATAGATGTCTATGCTGGTACACTGCTTGTATGCACAGGGCCACTAATGCTAGATAGATGTCTATGCTGGTACACTGCTTGTATGCACAGGGCCACTAATGCTAGATAGATGTCTATGCTGGTACACTGCTTGTATGCACAGGGCCACTAATGCTAGATAGATGTCTATGCTGGTACACTGCTTGTATGCACAGGGCCACTAATGCTAGATATATGTCTTATTCTAGTACACTGCTTGTATGCACAGGGCCACTAATGCTAGATAGATGTCTATGCTGGTACACTGCTTGTATGCACAGGGCCACTAATGCTAGATAGATGTCTATGCTGGTACACTGCTTGTATGCACAGGGCCACTAATGGTAGATAGATGTCTATGCTGGTACACTGCTTGTATGGACAGGGCCACTAATGGTAGATAGATGTCTATGCTGGTACACTGCTTGTGTGCACAGGGCCACTAATGGTAGACAGATGTCTATGTTGGTATGCTGCTTGTATGCACAGGGCCACTAATGCTAGATAGATGTCTATGCTGGTACACTGCTTGTGTGCACAGGGCCACTAATGGTAGATAGATGTCTTTGCTGGTACACTGCTTGTATGCACAGGGCCACTAATGCTAGATAGATGTCTATGCTGGTACACTGCTTGTATGCACAGGGCCACTAATGCTAGATAGATGTCTATGCTGGTACACTGCTTGTATCCTCAGGGCCACTAATGGTAGATAGATATCTATGCTGGTACACTGCTTGTATGCACAGGGCCATTAATGGTAGATAGATGTCTATTCTAGGACACTGCTTGTATGCACAGGGCCACTAATGGTAGACAGACGTCTATGTTGGTACACTGCTTTTATGCACAGGGCCACTAATGGTAGATAGATGTCTATGCTGGTACACTGCTTGTATCCACAGGGCCACTAATGGTAGATAGATGTCTATGCTGGTACACTGCTTGTATGCACAGGGCCATTAATGGTAGATAGATGTCTATTCTAGGACACTGCTTGTATGCACAGGGCCACTAATGGTAGACAGACGTCTATGCTGGTACACTGCTTGTATGCACAGGGCCACTAATGCTAGATAGATGTCTATGCTGGTACACTGCTTGTATGCACAGGGCCACTAATGGTAGATATATGTCTATGCTGGTACACTGCTTATATGCACAGGGCCACTAATGCTAGATAGATGTCAATGCTGGTACACTGCTTGTATGCACAGGGCCACTAATGGTAGATAGATGTCTATGCTGGTACACTGCTTGTGTGCACAGGGCCACTAATGCTAGATAGATGTCTGTGCTGGCACACCTTATATGCACAGGGCCACTAATGGTAGATAGAGGTCTATGTTGGTATGCTGCTTGTATGCACAGGGCCACTAATGGTAGATAGATGTCTATGCTGGTACACTGCTTGTGTGCACAGGGCCACTAATGGTAGATAGATGTCTATGTTGGTATGCTGCTTGTATGCACAGGGCCACTAATGCTAGATAGATGTCTATGCTGGTACACTGCTTGTGTGCACAGGGCCACTAATGGTAGATAGATGTCTTTGCTGGTACACTGCTTGTATGCACAGGGCCACTAATGCTAGATAGATGTCTATGCTGGTACACTGCTTGTATGCACAGGGCCACTAATGCTAGATAGATGTCTATGCTGGTACACTGCTTGTATCCTCAGGGCCACTAATGGTAGATAGATATCTATGCTGGTACACTGCTTGTATGCACAGGGCCATTAATGGTAGATAGATGTCTATTCTAGGACACTGCTTGTATGCACAGGGCCACTAATGCTAGATATATGTCTATGCTGGTACACTGCTTGTATGCACAGGGCCACTAATGCTAGATAGATGTCTATGCTGGTACACTGCTTGTATGCACAGGGCCACTAATGCTAGATAGATGTCTATGCTGGTACACTGCTTGTATGCACAGGGCCACTAATGGTAGACAGACGTCTATGCAGGCTTTAGATATAGAACAGGCTCTGGGATATATGGCAAGTCCCTAGACCCTACAATGTTTCTAGGAACAGAACAAGCTTTGTGGACAAAACATTCTTAAAGTCCACAACAAGCTCCAGCATGCAGCGGAGACCACCGAAAACTGTGGTACAGCTTCAGGATCTGAGATGCTCTCATGGTCTAGGGATACTGAAAGCTTCAGAGCCACTTCTAGTTCAGGCAAAAACTGAAAGTTACAGGGGAACAACACACGCCACATACAACAATGTGACATGCTAAGGCTTCGGAGCCACGAAGGCCCCCAGCATGTTCAGGGGCCCTGGCAGGCTCTCTGGATATCCCTCCAAGGATCTAGCATGTTCCATTGCCACATGGCTCTCCAGAACATGCTGCAGTAATGAACTTTGGGGTGCACAGCAAGCTGACTGACTATACAACCCTTAAGCACAAAAGAAACTGTAGCCTACTCGGCATCCTCAACTGACTCAGAGAGAAGTGCAAAGTACAACAGCAAAGCAAGGTCTTTGGTCCACAGCAAACCTTAGGGCCATAAAGCACTTCATGAGAGAATCTATCTTTTCGGTCACAACAATTTCAGGGGACATGGAACTCAGCAAATTCTCAGACCACTGCATGTTTTGACTGTAGAAAGCTGTAAGGCTTCATCAATATCCAAGTGCAAAGCAAGAGACATTGTTTAACCCCTTCCATGCTGGTGACGGGACCACTCCATCACCAGCCATGGGTGGGCTGTGCTAATGACGGAGTGGTTCCGTCACGGCCCCGCCGCCGGGCCTGCGTGGCATCAATTTCACGCCTGCGCGGCGTGTACTATTGAGCGGGCGAGGCCGTGACTGAACCACTCCGTCATTAGCACAACCCACCCGTGGCTGGTGACGGAGTGGTTCCGTCACCATCATGGCAGCGCCGCCACCCCGCCTTCCCCCCAGCGCCACGGCGGAATTACCGCCGCGACCAAGGGGTTGAGATGGTTAATTAAAAACAACTGAAAGGCAATCTTCTAGGAAATTCCTTTTTTTATTATTTCATCACTAAAGCAGCAAAAATGGATATGCTCAAACTATCCAAGAGAGAAGATTGTTTTAGCTCCAAGTTTCGCCGTTCTTGTTGACTGTTAAGAAAATATATTACATGATAGAAATACTAAATAAATAGGAGTGCCATCAAAATTATTAAATACAATGTGGAGGCCAGGAACGGCTGTAAGGGGTGATGTGGAGGCCGTTTTTAACCTACGTCTATGAGACTGTAAAGTTGTATGTTTTTGTTACAATTTCTCATCCCTGACTAACAGAGAATAGAAAACAGAATTTAGGAAGCTAGTTGTAGTAAGACATCTGAGATTGGGCCATACACTATTGCTCTATATTCCAGCATTAACATTGTTTAGTAACTTTGTGACCTTTGTTTGATGCAATCTGTCACGGCATACGGCCACCTCCCCCAAAGTGGAGGCAGTTTTGAACATATTTCAAAATTCTTAAATAAAATTGGGAGGACAGGAACGGCTGTAAGGGGTGATGTGGAGGCCGTTTTTAACCTACGTCTATGAGACAGTAAAGGTTAAAAGTTGTACGTTTTTCTTACAATTTCTCATCCCTGACCAATAGAGAATAGAAAAAATAAATTAGGAAGCTAGTTGTTGTAAGACATTTAGGATTGGGCCATACACTATTGCTCTATGTTCCAGCATTAAAATTGTTTATTAACTTTGTGACCTTTGTTTGATGCAATCTGTCACGGCATACGCCCACCCCCCCAAAGTGGAGTCAGTTTTGAACATATTTCAAAATTCTTAAATAAAATTTGGAGGACAGGAACGGCTGTAAGGGGTGATGTGGAGGCCGTTTTTAACCTACGTCTATGAGACAGTAAAGGTTAAAAGTTGTATGTTTTTCTTACAATTTCTCATCCCTGACCAACAGAGAATGTAAAAAAGAACCTAGGAAGCTAGTTGTAGTAAGACATCTAGGATTGGACAAAATACACTATTATCTTACGTTCCTCCATTAAAATAGTTTTTTAACTATGTGACCTTACAGGAATGGTTTTTGTTGGAAGAGAAGATCTCTCTCCATAGGAAACCAGTGTATTCCAAAAAGCCCTTTTTAGGTCTCGCCTAGCATGGCTGCGCACATGCGCAGTACGCTCGGCGACGTATAATGTTTTTGAGGACTTTCAGTAAAGTGCTTCAAGCACCGCCCCTCTTTCCCATTGGCCTGGTGTCACTGTTTATGCTAAACTGTGGCCAGCCATTGGAAAAGAGCTTTTTATGTCATGTACTTTTGTCTTTTTCAGACGGCAGACTTGGACGGGCACATCTGCCTTCTGTGTGTCGTGAAAGGTTTTTTATCTTACTGCGCATGTTTTGTTCTTTAAATATTTTTTCGCCTGTTAATTGGAGCATTGCTGCTGCTTTGCTGAGGAGGAGCGCTTCCACGTGAAGGTACATTTTTATTTTTTTTAATTCTTTGTTGTTTTACTTACATTTGTGTTTAATGTGTTTTTTCTGAGTTTAATTTGCAGGCGGACCCCATCCCGTTTTGGTAGCAGAGAGCAGGGAAAATGTTGTACTTTCAACGGGAGCGAATACGGCGATGCTATGCAGGTGGCCCCCAGCCCATCGTATGTATGCTAAGGTAAGCGATTTTGGCTCTGTTTTTGTAATGTAATATTCGTGTTTACTTTGCAGGCAGACCCCAGCCTGTGTCTGTATGAGAGAGCGGCGAGGACTGTGTGCTTACGGCGGTATGTATGCAGCGATGCAACCTCAAGTAAGGTAAGCGTTGTTTGCTCACTTTATTTTAATGTTTCTTTCTGTTTACTTTGCAGGCGGACCACAGCCTGTGTCTGTAGGAGAAAGCGGTGAGGACTGTGTACTTTCAGCGGTATGTATGCGCCAATGCCACATCAAGAAAGGTAAGCGATGTTGGCCCAGTTTTATTATACTCATATTCAATGTTTAATGTTGTTCTTCTCTGATCCATGGGGGGGGGAAGGAGCCAAAACCAGGGTGTGTCCCAAACTCCGGATTAACGGGCATTCCTCGACCGGAGCACCTACCCCACAATGTCGTGGCAGTCCTGTGCTGTCTTCTCATGGCCCCCTGCGGCACTTGCAAATTGAGGCTGTAACTTTTTCCTGTTCCCATGCCGGAACCTATCTCTAATTGGTCTGGGTCCATGGCGACCTCACGCACTTCTGTCGAAACTATCACTACTCCCACGCGATTGCTATGCGTTGTCCTGATGCCTTGACCATCTGATCAATTTGCGGATATTTGGGGAATTATCTGGTGTAGAGTCGCAACTTTCTTCGTTTTAGGCCATCTTTCTCGGTGTACGTCCACCTCCCAAAGTGGGGTAAGTTTGGAACATATTTCAAAATTATTAAATACAATGTGGAGGACAGGAACGGCTGTAAGGGATGATGTGGAGGCCGTTTTTAACCTATGTCTATGAGACAGTAAAGGTTAAAAGTTCTGTGTTTTTCTAACAATTTCTCATCCATGACCAACAGAGAATAGAAAACAGAATTTAGGAAGCTAGTTGTAGTAAGACATCTGAGATTGGGCCATACACTATTGCTCTATATTCCAGCATTAACATTGTTTATTAACTTTGTGACCTTTGTTTGATGCAATCTTCAACGGCATAAGGCCAACCCCCAAAGTGGAGGCAGTTTTGAACATATTTCAAAATTCTTAAATAAAATTGGGAGGACAGGAACGGCTGTAAGGGGTGATGTGGAGGCCGTTTTTAACCTACGTCTATGAGACAGTAAAGGTTAAAAGTTGTATGTTTTTCTTACAATTTCTCATCCCTGAAGTAAGACATCTAGCGTTGGGCCATACACTATTGCTCTATGTTCCAGCATTAACATTGTTTATTAACTTTGTGACCTTTGTTTGATGCAATCTGTCACGGCATACGGCCACCTCCCCCAAAGTGGAGGCAGGTTTTGAACATATTTCAAAATTCTTAAATAAAATTGGGAGGACAGGAACGGCTGTAAGGGGTGATGTGGAGGCCGCTTTTAACCTACGTCTATGAGACAGTAAAGGTTAAAAGTTGTATGTTTTTCTTACAATTTCTCATCCCTGAAGTAAGACATCTAGGGTTGGGCCATACACTATTGCTCTATGTTCCAGCATTAACATTGTTTATTAACTTTGTGACCTTTGTTTGATGCAATCTGTCACGGCATACGGCCACCCCCCCAAAGTGGAGGCAGGTTTTGAACATATTTCAAAATTCTTAAATAAAATTGGGAGGACAGGAACGGCTGTAAGGGGTGATGTGGAGGCCGTTTTTAACCTACGTCTATGAGACAGTAAAGGTTCAAAGTTGTATGTTTTTCTTACAATTTCTCATCCCTGACCAACCGAGAATGTAAAAAAGAATTTAGGAAGCTAGTTGTAGTAAGACATCTAGGATTGGACAAAATACACTATTATCTTACGTTCCTCCATTAAAATAGTTTTTTTAACTATGTGACCTTTACAGGAATGGCTTTTGTTGGAAGAGAAGATCTCTCTCCATAGGAAACCAGTGTATTCCAAAAAGCCCTTTTTAGGGGTTGCCTAGCATGGCTGCGCACATGCGCAGTACGCTCGGCGACGTATAATGTTTTTGAGGACTTTCACTAAAGTGCTTCAAGCACCGCCCCTCTTTCCCATTGGCTGGTGTCACTGTTTATGCTAAACTGTGGCCAGCCATTGGAAAAGAGCTTTTTATGTCATGTACTTTTGTCTTTTTCAGACGGCAGACTTGGACGGGCACATCTGCCTTCTGTGTGTCGTGAAAGGTTTTTTATCTTACTGCGCATGTTTTGTTCTTTAAATATTTTTTCTCCTGTTAATTGGAGCATTGCTGCTGCTTTGCTGAGGGAGGAGCGCTTCCACGTGAAGGTACATTTTTATTTTTTTTAATTCTTTGTTGTTTTACTTACATTTGTGTTTAATGTGTTTTTTCTGAGTTTAATTTGCAGGCGGACCCCATCCCGTTTTGGTAGCAGAGAGCAGGGAAAATGTTGTGCTTTCAACGGGAGCGAATACGGCGATGCTATGCAGGTGGCCCCCAGCCCATCGTATGTATGCTAAGGTAAGCGATTTTGGCTCTGTTTTTGTAATGTAATATTCGTGTTTACTTTGCAGGCAGACCCCAGCCCGTGTCTGTATGAGAGAGCGGCGAGGACTGTGTGCTTACGGCGGTATGTATGCAGCGATGCAACCTCAAGTAAGGTAAGCGTTGTTTGCTCACTTTATTTTAATGTTTCTTTCTGTTTACTTTGCAGGCGGACCACAGCCTGTGTCTGTAGGAGAAAGCGGTGAGGACTGTGTACTTTCAGCGGTATGTATGCGCCAATGCCACATCAAGAAAGGTAAGCGATGTTGGCCCAGTTTTATTATACTCATATTCAATGTTTAATGTTGTTCTTCTCTGATCCATGGGGGGGGGGAAGGAGCCAAAACCAGGGTGTGTCCCAAACCCCGGATTAACGGGCATTCCTCGACCGGAGCACCTACCCCACAATGTCGTGGCAGTCCTGTGCTGTCTTCTCATGGCCCCCTGCGGCACTTGCAAATTGAGGCTGCAACTTTTTCCTGTTCCCATGCCGGAACCTATCTCTAATTGGTCTGGGTCCATGGCGACCTCACGCACTTCTGTCGAAACTATCACTACTCCCACGCGATTTCTATGCGTTGTCCTGATGCCTTGACCATCTGATTAATTTGCGGATATTTGGGGAATTATCTGGTGTAGAGTCGCAACTTTCTTCGTTTTAGGCCATCTTTCTCGGTGTACGTCCACCTCCCAAAGTGGGGTAAGTTTGGAACATATTTCAAAATTATTAAATACAATGTGGAGGACAGGAACGGCTGTAAGGGATGATGTGGAGGCCGTTTTTAACCTATGTCTATGAGACAGTAAAGGTTAAAAGTTCTGTGTTTTTCTAACAATTTCTCATCCATGACCAACAGAGAATAGAAAACAGAATTTAGGAAGCTAGTTGTAGTAAGACATCTGAGATTGGGCCATACACTATTGCTCTATATTCCAGCATTAACATTGTTTATTAACTTTGTGACCTTTGTTTGATGCAATCTGTCACGGCATAAGGCCACCCCCCCAAAGTGGAGGCAGTTTTGAACATATTTCAAAATTCTTAAATAAAATTGGGAGGACAGGAACGGCTGTAAGGGGTGATGTGGAGGCCGTTTTTAACCTACGTCTATGAGACAGTAAAGGTTAAAAGTTGTATGTTTTTCTTACAATTTCTCATCCCTGAAGTAGGACATCTAGGGTTGGGCCATACACTATTGCTCTATGTTCCAGCATTAACATTGTTTATTAACTTTGTGACCTTTGTTTGATGCAATCTGTCACGGCATACGGCCACCTCCCCCAAAGTGGAGGCAGGTTTTGAACATATTTCAAAATTCTTAAATAAAATTGGGAGGACAGGAACGGCTGTAAGGGGTGATGTGGAGGCCGTTTTTAACCTACGTCTATGAGACAGTAAAGGTTAAAAGTTGTATGTTTTTCTTACAATTTCTCATCCCTGAAGTAGGACATCTAGGGTTGGGCCATACACTATTGCTCTATGTTCCAGCATTAACATTGTTTATTAACTTTGTGACCTTTGTTTGATGCAATCTGTCACGGCATACCCCCAAAGTGGAGGCAGGTTTTGAACATATTTCAAAATTCTTAAATAAAATTGGGAGGACAGGAACGGCTGTAAGGGGTGATGTGGAGGCCGTTTTTAACCTACGTCTATGAGACAGTAAATGTTAAAAGTTGTATGTTTTTCTTACAATTTCTCATCCCTGACCAACAGAGAATGTAAAAAAGAATTTAGGAAGCTAGTTGTAGTAAGACATCTAGGATTGGACAAAATACACTATTATCTTACGTTCCTCCGTTAAAATAGTTTTTTAACTATGTGACCTTTACAGGAATGGTTTTTGTTGGAAGAGAAGATCTCTCTCCATAGGAAACCAGTGTATTCCAAAAAGCCCTTTTTAGGTCTCGCCTAGCATGGCTGCGCACATGCGCAGTACGCTCGGCGACGTATAATGTTTTTGAGGACTTTCAGTAAAGTGCTTCAAGCACCGCCCCTCTTTCCCATTGGCCTGGTGTCACTGTTTATGCTAAACTGTGGCCAGCCATTGGAAAAGAGCTTTTTATGTCATGTACTTTTGTCTTTTTCAGACGGCAGACTTGGACGGGCACATCTGCCTTCTGTGTGTCGTGAAAGGTTTTTTATCTTACTGCGCATGTTTTGTTCTTTAAATATTTTTTCGCCTGTTAATTGGAGCATTGCTGCTGCTTTGCTGAGGGAGGAGCGCTTCCACGTGAAGGTACATTTTTATTTTTTTTAATTCTTTGTTGTTTTACTTACATTTGTGTTTAATGTGTTTTTTCTGAGTTTAATTTGCAGGCGGACCCCATCCCGTTTTGGTAGCAGAGAGCAGGGAAAATGTTGTACTTTCAACGGGAGCGAATACGGCGATGCTATGCAGGTGGCCCCCAGCCCATCGTATGTATGCTAAGGTAAGCGATTTTGGCTCTGTTTTTGTAATGTAATATTCGTGTTTACTTTGCAGGCAGACCCCAGCCTGTGTCTGTATGAGAGAGCGGCGAGGACTGTGTGCTTACGGCGGTATGTATGCAGCGATGCAACCTCAAGTAAGGTAAGCGTTGTTTGCTCACTTTATTTTAATGTTTCTTTCTGTTTACTTTGCAGGCGGACCACAGCCTGTGTCTGTAGGAGAAAGCGGTGAGGACTGTGTACTTTCAGCGGTATGTATGCGCCAATGCCACATCAAGAAAGGTAAGCGATGTTGGCCCAGTTTTATTATACTCATATTCAATGTTTAATGTTGTTCTTCTCTGATCCATGGGGGGGGGAAGGAGCCAAAACCAGGGTGTGTCCCAAACTCCGGATTAACGGGCATTCCTCGACCGGAGCACCTACCCCACAATGTCGTGGCAGTCCTGTGCTGTCTTCTCATGGCCCCCTGCGGCACTTGCAAATTGAGGCTGCAACTTTTTCCTGTTCCCATGCCGGAACCTATCTCTAATTGGTCTGGGTCCATGGCGACCTCACGCACTTCTGTCGAAACTATCACTACTCCCACGCGATTGCTATGCGTTGTCCTGATGCCTTGACCATCTGATCAATTTGCGGATATTTGGGGAATTATCTGGTGTAGAGTCGCAACTTTCTTCGTTTTAGGCCATCTTTCTCGGTGTACGTCCACCTCCCAAAGTGGGGTAAGTTTGGAACATATTTCAAAATTATTAAATACAATGTGGAGGACAGGAACGGCTGTAAGGGATGATGTGGAGGCCGTTTTTAACCTATGTCTATGAGACAGTAAAGGTTAAAAGTTCTGTGTTTTTCTAACAATTTCTCATCCATGACCAACAGAGAATAGAAAACAGAATTTAGGAAGCTAGTTGTAGTAAGACATCTGAGATTGGGCCATACACTATTGCTCTATATTCCAGCATTAACATTGTTTATTAACTTTGTGACCTTTGTTTGATGCAATCTTCAACGGCATAAGGCCAACCCCCAAAGTGGAGGCAGTTTTGAACATATTTCAAAATTCTTAAATAAAATTGGGAGGACAGGAACGGCTGTAAGGGGTGATGTGGAGGCCGTTTTTAACCTACGTCTATGAGACAGTAAAGGTTAAAAGTTGTATGTTTTTCTTACAATTTCTCATCCCTGAAGTAAGACATCTAGCGTTGGGCCATACACTATTGCTCTATGTTCCAGCATTAACATTGTTTATTAACTTTGTGACCTTTGTTTGATGCAATCTGTCACGGCATACGGCCACCTCCCCCAAAGTGGAGGCAGGTTTTGAACATATTTCAAAATTCTTAAATAAAATTGGGAGGACAGGAACGGCTGTAAGGGGTGATGTGGAGGCCGCTTTTAACCTACGTCTATGAGACAGTAAAGGTTAAAAGTTGTATGTTTTTCTTACAATTTCTCATCCCTGAAGTAAGACATCTAGGGTTGGGCCATACACTATTGCTCTATGTTCCAGCATTAACATTGTTTATTAACTTTGTGACCTTTGTTTGATGCAATCTGTCACGGCATACGGCCACCCCCCCAAAGTGGAGGCAGGTTTTGAACATATTTCAAAATTCTTAAATAAAATTGGGAGGACAGGAACGGCTGTAAGGGGTGATGTGGAGGCCGTTTTTAACCTACGTCTATGAGACAGTAAAGGTTAAAAGTTGTATGTTTTTCTTACAATTTCTCATCCCTGACCAACAGAGAATGTAAAAAAGAATTTAGGAAGCTAGTTGTAGTAAGACATCTAGGATTGGACAAAATACACTATTATCTTACGTTCCTCCATTAAAATAGTTTTTTAACTATGTGACCTTTACAGGAATGGCTTTTGTTGGAAGAGAAGATCTCTCTCCATAGGAAACCAGTGTATTCCAAAAAGCCCTTTTTAGGTCTCGCCTAGCATGGCTGCGCACATGCGCAGTACGCTCGGCGACGTATAATGTTTTTGAGGACTTTCAGTAAAGTGCTTCAAGCACCGCCCCTCTTTCCCATTGGCTGGTGTCACTGTTTATGCTAAACTGTGGCCAGCCATTGGAAAAGAGCTTTTTATGTCATGTACTTTTGTCTTTTTCAGACGGCAGACTTGGATGGGCACATCTGCCTTCTGTGCGTCGTGAAAGGTTTTTTATCTTACTGCGCATGTTTTGTTCTTTAAATATTTTTTCTCCTGTTAATTGGAGCATTGCTGCTGCTTTGCTGAGGGAGGAGCGCTTCCACGTGAAGGTACATTTTTATTTTTTTTAATTCTTTGTTGTTTTACTTACATTTGTGTTTAATGTGTTTTTTCTGAGTTTAATTTGCAGCCGGACCCCATCCCGTTTTGGTAGCAGAGAGCAGGGAAAATGTTGTGCTTTCAACGGGAGCGAATACGGCGATGCTATGCAGGTGGCCCCCAGCCCATCGTATGTATGCTAAGGTAAGCGATTTTGGCTCTGTTTTTGTAATGTAATATTCGTGTTTACTTTGCAGGCAGACCCCAGCCCGTGTCTGTATGAGAGAGCGGCGAGGACTGTGTGCTTACGGCGGTATGTATGCAGCGATGCAACCTCAAGTAAGGTAAGCATTGTTTGCTCACTTTATTTTAATGTTTCTTTCTGTTTACTTTGCAGGCAGACCACAGCCTGTGTCTGTAGGAGAAAGCGGTGAGGACTGTGTACTTTCAGCGGTATGTATGCGCCAATGCCACATCAAGAAAGGTAAGCGATGTTGGCCCAGTTTTATTATACTCATATTCAATGTTTAATGTTGTTCTTCTCTGATCCATGGGGGGGGGGGAAGGAGCCAAAACCAGGGTGTGTCCCAAACCCCGGATTAACGGGCATTCCTCGACCGGAGCACCTACCCCACAATGTCGTGGCAGTCCTGTGCTGTCTTCTCATGGCCCCCTGCGGCACTTGCAAATTGAGGCTGCAACTTTTTCCTGTTCCCATGCCGGAACCTATCTCTAATTGGTCTGGGTCCATGGCGACCTCACGCACTTCTGTCGAAACTATCACTACTCCCACGCGATTGCTATGCGTTGTCCTGATGCCTTGACCATCTGATTAATTTGCGGATATTTGGGGAATTATCTGGTGTAGAGTCGCAACTTTCTTCGTTTTAGGCCATCTTTCTCGGTGTACGTCCACCTCCCAAAGTGGGGTAAGTTTGGAACATATTTCAAAATTATTAAATACAATGTGGAGGACAGGAACGGCTGTAAGGGATGATGTGGAGGCCGTTTTTAACCTATGTCTATGAGACAGTAAAGGTTAAAAGTTCTGTGTTTTTCTAACAATTTCTCATCCATGACCAACAGAGAATAGAAAACAGAATTTAGGAAGCTAGTTGTAGTAAGACATCTGAGATTGGGCCATACACTATTGCTCTATATTCCAGCATTAACATTGTTTATTAACTTTGTGACCTTTGTTTGATGCAATCTGTCACGGCATAAGGCCACCCCCCCAAAGTGGAGGCAGTTTTGAACATATTTGAAAATTCTTAAATAAAATTGGGAGGACAGGAACGGCTGTAAGGGGTGATGTGGAGGCCGTTTTTAACCTACGTCTATGAGACAGTAAAGGTTAAAAGTTGTATGTTTTTCTTACAATTTCTCATCCCTGAAGTAAGACATCTAGCGTTGGGCCATACACTATTGCTCTATGTTCCAGCATTAACATTGTTTATTAACTTTGTGACCTTTGTTTGATGCAATCTGTCACGGCATACGGCCACCTCCCCCAAAGTGGAGGCAGGTTTTGAACATATTTCAAAATTCTTAAATAAAATTGGGAGGACAGGAACGGCTGTAAGGGGTGATGTGGAGGCCGTTTTTAACCTACGTCTATGAGACAGTAAAGGTTAAAAGTTGTATGTTTTTCTTACAATTTCTCATCCCTGAAGTAAGACATCTAGGGTTGGGCCATACACTATTGCTCTATGTTCCAGCATTAACATTGTTTATTAACTTTGTGACCTTTGTTTGATGCAATCTGTCACGGCATACGGCCACCCCCCCAAAGTGGAGGCAGGTTTTGAACATATTTCAAAATTCTTAAATAAAATTGGGAGGACAGGAACGGCTGTAAGGGGTGATGTGGAGGCCGTTTTTAACCTACGTCTATGAGACAGTACAGGTTAAAAGTTGTATGTTTTTCTTACCATTTCTCATCCCTGACCAACAGAGAATGTAAAAAAGAATTTAGGAAGCTAGTTGTAGTAAGACATCTAGGATTGGACAAAATACACTATTATCTTACGTTCCTCCATTAAAATAGTTTTTTTAACTATGTGACCTTTACAGGAATGGCTTTTGTTGGAAGAGAAGATCTCTCTCCATAGGAAACCAGTGTATTCCAAAAAGCCCTTTTTAGGTCTCGCCTAGCATGGCTGCGCACATGCGCAGTACGCTCGGCGACGTATAATGTTTTTGAGGACTTTCAGTAAAGTGCTTCAATCACCGCCCCTCTTTCCCATTGGCTGGTGTCACTGTTTATGCTAAACTGTGGCCAGCCATTGGAAAAGAGCTTTTTATGTCATGTACTTTTGTCTTTTTCAGACGGCAGACTTGGACGGGCACATCTGCCTTCTGTGTGTCGTGAAAGGTTTTTTATCTTACTGCGCATGTTTTGTTCTTTAAATATTTTTTCTCCTGTTAATTGGAGCATTGCTGCTGCTTTGCTGAGGGAGGAGCGCTTCCACGTGAAGGTAAATTTTTTTTTTAATTCTTTGTTGTTTTACTTACATTTGTGTTTAATGTGTTTTTTCTGAGTTTAATTTGCAGGCGGACCCCATCCCGTTTTGGTAGCAGAGAGCAGGGAAAATGTTGTGCTTTCAACGGGAGCGAATACGGCGATGCTATGCAGGTGGCCCCCAGCCCATCGTATGTATGCTAAGGTAAGCGATTTTGGCTCTGTTTTTGTAATGTAATATTCGTGTTTACTTTGCAGGCAGACCCCAGCCCGTGTCTGTATGAGAGAGCGGCGAGGACTGTGTGCTTACGGCGGTATGTATGCAGCGATGCAACCTCAAGTAAGGTAAGCGTTGTTTGCTCACTTTATTTTAATGTTTCTTTCTGTTTACTTTGCAGGCGGACCACAGCCTGTGTCTGTAGGAGAAAGCGGTGAGGACTGTGTACTTTCAGCGGTATGTATGCGCCAATGCCACATCAAGAAAGGTAAGCGATGTTGGCCCAGTTTTATTATACTCATATTCAATGTTTAATGTTGTTCTTCTCTGATCCATGGGGGGGGGGAAGGAGCCAAAACCAGGGTGTGTCCCAAACCCCAGAATAACGGGCATTCCTCGACCGGAGCACCTACCCCACAATGTCGTGGCAGTCCTGTGCTGTCTTCTCATGGCCCCCTGCGGCACTTGCAAATTGAGGCTGCAACTTTTTCCTGTTCCCATGCTGGAACCTATCTCTAATTGGTCTGGGTCCATGGCGACCTCACGCACTTCTGTCGAAACTATCACTACTCCCACGCGATTGCTATGCGTTGTCCTGATGCCTTGACCATCTGATTAATTTGCGGATATTTGGGGAATTATCTGGTGTAGAGTCGCAACTTTCTTCGTTTTAGGCCATCTTTCTCGGTGTACGTCCACCTCCCAAAGTGGGGTAAGTTTGGAACATATTTCAAAATTATTAAATACAATGTGGAGGACAGGAACGGCTGTAAGGGATGATGTGGAGGCCGTTTTTAACCTATGTCTATGAGACAGTAAAGGTTAAAAGTTCTGTGTTTTTCTAACAATTTCTCATCCATGACCAACAGAGAATAGAAAACAGAATTTAGGAAGCTAGTTGTAGTAAGACATCTGCAATTGGGCCATACACTATTGCTCTATATTCCAGCATTAACATTGTTTATTAACTTTGTGACCTTTGTTTGATGCAATCTGTCACGGCATAAGGCCACCCCCCAAAGTGGAGGCAGTTTTGAACATATTTCAAATTCTTAAATAAAAGTGGGAGGACAGGAACGGCTGTAAGGGGTGATGTGGAGGCCGTTTTTAACCTACGTCTATGAGACAGTAAAGGTTAAAAGTTGTATGTTTTTCTTACAATTTCTCATCCCTGAAGTAAGACATCTAGCGTTGGGCCATACACTATTGCTCTATGTTCCAGCATTAACATTGTTTATTAACTTTGTGACCTTTGTTTGATGCAATCTGTCACGGCATACGGCTACCTCCCCCAAAGTGGAGGCAGGTTTTGAACATATTTCAAAATTCTTAAATAAAATTGGGAGGACAGGAATGGCTGTAAGGGGTGATGTGGAGGCCGTTTTTAACCTACGTCTATGAGACAGTAAAGGTTAAAAGTTGTATGTTTTTCTTACAATTTCTCATCCCTGAAGTAAGACATCTAGGGTTGGGCCATACACTATTGCTCTATGTTCCAGCATTAACATTGTTTATTAACTTTGTGACCTTTGTTTGATGCAATCTGTCACGGCATACGGCCACCCCCCCAAAGTGGAGGCAGGTTTTGAACATATTTCAAAATTCTTAAATAAAATTGGGAGGACAGGAACGGCTGTAAGGGGTGATGTGGAGGCCGTTTTTAACCTACGTCTATGAGACAGTAAAGGTTAAAAGTTGTATGTTTTTCTTACAATTTCTCATCCCTGACCAACAGAGAATGTAAAAAAGAATTTAGGAAGCTAGTTGTAGTAAGACATCTAGGATTGGACAAAATACACTATTATCTTACGTTCCTCCATTAAAATAGTTTTTTAACTATGTGACCTTTACAGGAATGGCTTTTGTTGGAAGAGAAGATCTCTCTCCATAGGAAACCAGTGTATTCCAAAAAGCCCTTTTTAGGTCTCGCCTAGCATGGCTGCGCACATGCACAGTACGCTCGGCGACGTATAATGTTTTTGAGGACTTTCAGTAAAGTGCTTCAAGCACCGCCCCTCTTTCCCATTGGCTGGTGTCACTGTTTATGCTAAACTGTGGCCAGCCATTGGAAAAGAGCTTTTTATGTCATGTACTTTCGGCTTTTTCAGACGGCCGACTTGGACGGGCACATCTGCCTTCTGTGTGTCGTGAAAGGTTTTTTATCTTACTGCGCATGTTTTGTTCTTTAAATATTTTTTCTCCTGTTAATTGGAGCATTGCTGCTGCTTTGCTGAGGGAGGAGCGCTTCCACGTGAAGGTACATTTTTATTTTTTAAATTCTTTGTTGTTTTACTTACATTTGTGTTTAATGTGTTTTTTCTGAGTTTAATTTGCAGGCGGACCCCATCCCGTTTTGGTAGCAGAGAGCAGGGAAAATGTTGTGCTTTCAACGGGTGCGAATACGGCGATGCTATGCAGGTGGCCCCCAACCCATCGTATGTATGCTAAGGTAAGCGATTTTGGCTCTGTTTTTGTAATGTAATATTCGTGTTTACTTTGCAGGCAGACCCCAGCCCGTGTCTGTATGAGAGAGCGGCGAGGACTGTGTGCTTACGGCGGTATGTATGCAGCGATGCAACCTCAAGTAAGATAAGCGTTGTTCGCTCACTTTATTTTAATGTTTCTTTCTGTTTACTTTGCAGGCGGACCACAGCCTGTGTCTGTAGGAGAAAGCGGTGAGGACTGTGTACTTTCGGCGGTTTGTTTGCGCCAATGCCACATCAAGAAAGGTAAGCGATGTTGGCCCAGTTTTATTATACTCATATTCAATGTTTAATGTTGTTCTTCTCTGATCCATGGGGGGGGGAAGGAGCCAAAACCAGGGTGTGTCCCAAACCCCGGATTAACGGGCATTCCTCGACCGGAGCACCTACCCCACAATGTCGTGGCAGTCCTGTGCTGTCTTCTCATGGCCCCCTGCGGCACTTGCAAATTGAGGCTGCAACTTTTTCCTGTTCCCATGCCGGAACCTATCTCTAATTGGTCTGGGTCCATGGCGACCTCACGCACTTCTGTCGAAACTATCACTACTCCCACGCGATTGCTATGCGTTGTCCTGATGCCTTGACCATCTGATTAATTTGCGGATATTTGGGGAATTATCTGGTGTAGAGTCGCAACTTTCTTCGTTTTAGGCCATCTTTCTCGGTGTACGTCCACCTCCCAAAGTGGGGTAAGTTTGGAACATATTTCAAAATTATTAAATACAATGTGGAGGACAGGAACGGCTGTAAGGGATGATGTGGAGGCCGTTTTTAACCTATGTCTATGAGACAGTAAAGGTTAAAAGTTCTGTGTTTTTCTAACAATTTCTCATCCATGACCAACAGAGAATAGAAAACAGAATTTAGGAAGCTAGTTGTAGTAAGACATCTGAGATTGGGCCATACACTATTGCTCTATATTCCAGCATTAACATTGTTTATTAACTTTGTGACCTTTGTTTGATGCAATCTGTCACGGCATAAGGCCACCCCCCAAAGTGGAGGCAGTTTTGAACATATTTCAAAATTCTTAAATAAAATTGGGAGGACAGGAACGGCTGTAAGGGGTGATGTGGAGGCCGTTTTTAACCTACGTCTATGAGACAGTAAAGGTTAAAAGTTGTATGTTTTTCTTACAATTTCTCATCCCTGAAGTAAGACATCTAGCGTTGGGCCATACACTATTGCTCTATGTTCCAGCATTAACATTGTTTATTAACTTTGTGACCTTTGTTTGATGCAATCTGTCACGGCATACGGCCACCTCCCCCAAAGTGGAGGCAGGTTTTGAACATATTTCAAAATTCTTAAATAAAATTGGGAGGACAGGAACGGCTGTAAGGGGTGATGTGGAGGCCGTTTTTAACCTACGTCTATGAGACAGTAAAGGTTAAAAGTTGTATGTTTTTCTTACAATTTCTCATCCCTGAAGTAAGACATCTAGGGTTGGGCCATACACTATTGCTCTATGTTCCAGCATTAACATTGTTTATTAACTTTGTGACCTTTGTTTGATGCAATCTGTCACGGCATACGGCCACCCCCCCCAAAGTGGAGGCAGGTTTTGAACATATTTCGAAATTCTTAAATAAAATTGGGAGGACAGGAACGGCTGTAAGGGGTGATGTGGAGGCCGTTTTTAACCTACGTCTATGAGACAGTAAAAGTTAAAAGTTGTATGTTTTTCTTACAATTTCTCATCCCTGACCAACAGAGAATGTAAAAAAGAATTTAGGAAGCTAGCATGTATGTATGTATTTAGCATGTATGCTAAGGTAAGCGATTTTGGCTCCGTTTTTGTAATGTAATATTCGTGTTTACTTTGCAGGCAGACCCCAGCCCGTGTCTGTATGAGAGAGCGGCGAGGACTGTGTGCTTACGGCGGTATGTATGCAGCGATGCAACCTCAAGTAAGGTAAGCGTTGTTTGCTCACTTTATTTTAATGTTTCTTTCTGTTTACTTTGCAGGCGGACCACAGCCTGTGTCTGTAGGAGAAAGCGGTGAGGACTGTGTACTTTCAGCGGTATGTATGCGCCAATGCCACATCAAGAAAGGTAAGCGATGTTGGCCCAGTTTTATTATACTCATATTCAATGTTTAATGTTGTTCTTCTCTGATCCATGGGGGGGGAAGGAGCCAAAACCAGGGTGTGTCCCAAACCCCGGATTAACGGGCATTCCTCGACTGGAGCACCTACCCCACAATGTCGTGGCAGTCCTGTGCTGTCTTCTCATGGCCCCCTGCGGCACTTGCAAATTGAGGCTGCAACTTTTTCCTGTTCCCATGCCGGAACCTATCTCTAATTGGTCTGGGTCCATGGCGACCTCACGCACTTCTGTCGAAACTATCACTACTCCCACGCGATTGCTATGCGTTGTCCTGATGCCTTGACCATCTGATTAATTTGCGGATATTTGGGGAATTATCTGGTGTAGAGTCGCAACTTTCTTCGTTTTAGGCCATCTTTCTCGGTGTACGTCCACCTCCCAAAGTGGGGTAAGTTTGGAACATATTTCAAAATTATTAAATACAATGTGGAGGACAGGAACGGCTGTAAGGGATGATGTGGAGGCCGTTTTTAACCTATGTCTATGAGACAGTAAAGGTTAAAAGTTCTGTGTTTTTCTAACAATTTCTCATCCATGACCAACAGAGAATAGAAAACAGAATTGAGGAAGCTAGTTGTAGTAAGACATCTGAGATTGGGCCATACACTATTGCTCTATATTCCAGCATTAACATTGTTTATTAACTTTGTGACCTTTGTTTGATGCAATCTGTCACGGCATAAGGCCACCCCCCCCCAAAGTGGAGGCAGTTTTGAACATATTTCAAAATTCTTAAATAAAATTGGGAGGACAGGAACGGCTGTAAGGGGTGATGTGGAGGCCGTTTTTAACCTACGTCTATGAGACAGTAAAGGTTAAAAGTTGTATGTTTTTCTTACAATTTCTCATCCCTGAAGTAAGACATCTAGCGTTGGGCCATACACTATTGCTCTATGTTCCAGCATTAACATTGTTTATTAACTTTGTGACCTTTGTTTGATGCAATCTGTCACGGCATACGGCCACCTCCCCCAAAGTGGAGGCAGGTTTTGAACATATTTCAAAATTCTTAAATAAAATTGGGAGGACAGGAACGGCTGTAAGGGGTGATGTGGAGGCCGTTTTTAACCTACGTCTATGAGACAGTAAAGGTTAAAAGTTGTATGTTTTTCTTACAATTTCTCATCCCTGAAGTAAGACATCTAGCGTTGGGCCATACACTATTGCTCTATGTTCCAGCATTAACATTGTTTATTAACTTTGTGACCTCTGTTTGATGCAATCTGTCACGGCATACGGCCACCTCCCCCAAAGTGGAGGCAGGTTTTGAACATATTTCAAAATTCTTAAATAAAATTGGGAGGACAGGAACGGCTGTAAGGGGTGATGTGGAGGCCGTTTTTAACCTACGTCTATGAGACAGTAAAGGTTAAAAGTTGTATGTTTTTCTTACAATTTCTCATCCCTGACCAACAGAGAATGTAAAAAAGAATTTAGGAAGCTAGTTGTAGTAAGACATCTAGGATTGGACAAAATACACTATTATCTTACGTTCCTCCATTAAAATAGTTTTTTAACTATGTGACCTTTACAGGAATGGCTTTTGTTGGAAGAGAAGATCTCTCTCCATAGGAAACCAGTGTATTCCAAAAAGCCCTTCTTAGGTCTCGCCTAGCATGGCTGCGCATATGCGCAGTACGCTCGGCGATGTATAATGTTTTTGAGGACTTTCAGTAAAGTGCTTCAAGCACTGCCCCTCTTTCCCATTGGCTGGTGTCACTGTTTATGCTAAACTGTGGCCAGCTTTTGGAAAAGAGCTTTTTATGTCATGTACTTTTGGCTTTTTCAGACGGCCGACTTGGACGGGCACATCTGCCTTCTGTGTGTCGTGAAAGGTTTTTTATCTTACTGCGCATGTTTTGTTCTTTAAATATTTTTTCTCCTGTTAATTGGAGCATTGCTGCTGCTTTGCTGACGGAGGAGCGCTTCCACGTGAAGGTACATTTTTTTTTTAAATTCTTTGTTGTTTTACTTACATTTGTGTTTAATGTGTTTTTTCTGAGTTTAATTTGCAGGCGGACCCCATCCCGTTTTGGTAGCAGAGAGCAGGGAAAATGTTGTGCTTTCAACGGGAGCGAATACGGCGATGCTATGCAGGTGGCCCCCAGCCCATCGTATGTATGCTAAGGTAAGCGATTTTGGCTCTGTTTTTGTAATGTAATATTCGTGTTTACTTTGCAGGCAGACCCCAGCCCGTGTCTGTATGAGAGAGCGGCGAGGACTGTGTGCTTACGGCGGTATGTATGCAGCGATGCAACCTCAAGTAAGGTAAGCGTTGTTTGCTCACTTTATTTTAATGTTTCTTTCTGTTTACTTTGCAGGCGGACCACAGCCTGTGTCTGTAGGAGAAAGCGGTGAGGACTGTGTACTTTCAGCGGTATGTATGCGCCAATGCCACATCAAGAAAGGTAAGCGATGTTGGCCCAGTTTTATTATACTCATATTCAATGTTTAATGTTGTTCTTCTCTGATCCATGGGGGGGGGGGGGGAAGGAGCCAAAACCAGGGTGTGTCCCAAACCCCAGATTAACGGGCATTCCTCGACCGGAGCACCTACCCCACAATGTCGTGGCAGTCCTGTGCTGTCTTCTCATGGCCCCCTGCGGCACTTGCAAATTGAGGCTGCAACTTTTTCCTGTTCCCATGCCGGAACCTATCTCTAATTGGTCTGGGTCCATGGCGACCTCACGCACTTCTGTCGAAACTATCACTACTCCCACGCGATTGCTATGCGTTGTCCTGATGCCTTGACCATCTGATTAATTTGCGGATATTTGGGGAATTATCTGGTGTAGAGTCGCAACTTTCTTCGTTTTAGGCCATCTTTCTCGGTGTACGTCCACCTCCCAAAGTGGGGTAAGTTTGGAACATATTTCAAAATTATTAAATACAATGTGGAGGACAGGAACGGCTGTAAGGGATGATGTGGAGGCCGTTTTTAACCTATGTCTATGAGACAGTAAAGGTTAAAAGTTCTGTGTTTTTCTAACAATTTCTCATCCATGACCAACAGAGAATAGAAAACAGAATTTAGGAAGCTAGTTGTAGTAAGACATCTGAGATTGGGCCATACACTATTGCTCTATATTCCAGCATTAACATTGTTTATTAACTTTGTGACCTTTGTTTGATGCAATCTGTCACGGCATAAGGCCACCCCCCCAAAGTGGAGGCAGTTTTGAACATATTTCAAAATTCTTAAATAAAATTGGGAGGACAGGAACGGCTGTAAGGGGTGATGTGGAGGCCGTTTTTAACCTACGTCTATGAGACAGTAAAGGTTAAAAGTTGTATGTTTTTCTTACAATTTCTCATCCCTGAAGTAGGACATCTAGGGTTGGGCCATACACTATTGCTCTATGTTCCAGCATTAACATTGTTTATTAACTTTGTGACCTTTGTTTGATGCAATCTGTCACGGCATACGGCCACCTCCCCCAAAGTGGAGGCAGGTTTTGAACATATTTCAAAATTCTTAAATAAAATTGGGAGGACAGGAACGGCTGTAAGGGGTGATGTGGAGGCCGTTTTTAACCTACGTCTATGAGACAGTAAAGGTTAAAAGTTGTATGTTTTTCTTAAAATTTCTCATCTCTAAAGTAAGACATCTAGGGTTGGGCCATACACTATTGCTCTATGTTCCAGCATTAACATTGTTTATTAACTTTGTGACCTTTGTTTGATGCAATCTGTCACGGCATACGGCCACCCCCCCAAAGTGGAGGCAGGTTTTGAACATATTTCAAAATTCTTAAATAAAATTGGGAAGACAGGAACGGCTGTAAGGGGTGATGTGGAGGCCGTTTTTAACCTACGTCTATGAGACAGTAAAGGTTCAAAGTTGTATGTTTTTCTTACAATTTCTCATCCCTGACCAACAGAGAATGTAAAAAAGAATTTAGGAAGCTAGTTGTAGTAAGACATCTAGGATTGGACAAAATACACTATTATCTTACGTTCCTCCATTAAAATAGTTTTTTAACTATGTGACCTTTACAGGAATGGCTTTTGTTGGAAGAGAAGATCTCTCTCCATAGGAAACCAGTGTATTCCAAAAAGCCCTTTTTAGGTCTCGCCTAGCATGGCTGCGCACATGCGCAGTACGCTCGGCGACGTATAATGTTTTTGAGGACTTTCAGTAAAGTGCTTCAAGCACCGCCCCTCTTTCCCATTGGCTGGTGTCACTGTTTATGCTAAACTGTGGCCAGCCATTGGAAAAGAGCTTTTTATGTCATGTACTTTTGTCTTTTTCAGACGGCAGACTTGGACGGGCACATCTGCCTTCTGTGTGTCGTGAAAGGTTTTTTATCTTACTGCGCATGTTTTGTTCTTTAAATATTTTTTCTCCTGTTAATTGGAGCATTGCTGCTGCTTTGCTGAGGGAGGAGCGCTTCCACGTGAAGGTACATTTTTATTTTTTTTAATTCTTTGTTGTTTTACTTACATTTGTGTTTAATGTGTTTTTTCTGAGTTTAATTTGCAGGCGGACCCCATCCCGTTTTGGTAGCAGAGAGCAGGGAAAATGTTGTGCTTTCAACGGGAGCGAATACGGCGATGCTATGCAGGTGGCCCCCAGCCCATCGTATGTATGCTAAGGTAAGCGATTTTGGCTCTGTTTTTGTAATGGAATATTCGTGTTTACTTTGCAGGCAGACCCCAGCCCGTGTCTGTATGAGAGAGCGGCGAGGACTGTGTGCTTACGGCGGTATGTATGCAGCGATGCAACCTCAAGTAAGGTAAGCGTTGTTTGCTCACTTTATTTTAATGTTTCTTTCTGTTTACTTTGCAGGCGGACCACAGCCTGTGTCTGTAGGAGAAAGCGGTGAGGACTGTGTACTTTCAGCGGTATGTATGCGCCAATGCCACATCAAGAAAGGTAAGCGATGTTGGCCCAGTTTTATTATACTCATATTCAATGTTTAATGTTGTTCTTCTCTGATCCATGGGGGGGGGGAAGGAGCCAAAACCAGGGTGTGTCCCAAACCCCGGATTAACGGGCATTCCTCGACCGGAGCACCTACCCCACAATGTCGTGGCAGTCCTGTGCTGTCTTCTCATGGCCCCCTGCGGCACTTGCAAATTGAGGCTGCAACTTTTTCCTGTTCCCATGCCGGAACCTATCTCTAATTGGTCTGGGTCCATGGCGACCTCACGCACTTCTGTCGAAACTATCACTACTCCCACACGATTGCTATGCGTTGTCCTGATGCCTTGACCATCTGATTAATTTGCGGATATTTGGGGAATTATCTGGTGTAGAGTCGCAACTTTCTTCGTTTTAGGCCATCTTTCTCGGTGTACGTCCACCTCCCAAAGTGGGGTAAGTTTGGAACATATTTCAAAATTATTAAATACAATGTGGAGGACAGGAACGGCTGTAAGGGATGATGTGGAGGCCGTTTTTAACCTATGTCTATGAGACAGTAACGGTTAAAAGTTCTGTGTTTTTCTAACAATTTCTCATCCATGACCAACAGAGAATAGAAAACAGAATTTAGGAAGCTAGTTGGAGTAAGACATCTGAGATTGGGCCATACACTATTGCTCTATATTCCAGCATTAACATTGTTTATTAACTTTGTGACCTTTGTTTGATGCAATCTGTCACGGCATAAGGCCACCCCCCAAAGTGGAGGCAGTTTTGAACATATTTCAAAATTCTTAAATAAAATTGGGAGGACAGGAACGGCTGTAAGGGGTGATGTGGAGGCCGTTTTTAACCTACGTCTATGAGACAGTAAAGGTTAAAAGTTGTATGTTTTTCTTACAATTTCTCATCCCTGAAGTAAGACATCTAGCGTTGGGCCATACACTATTGCTCTATGTTCCAGCATTAACATTGTTTATTAACTTTGTGACCTTTGTTTGATGCAATCTGTCACGGCATACGGCTACCTCCCCCAAAGTGGAGGCAGGTTTTGAACATATTTCAAAATTCTTAAATAAAATTGGGAGGACAGGAACGGCTGTAAGGGGTGATGTGGAGGCCGTTTTTAACCTACGTCTATGAGACAGTAAAGGTTAAAAGTTGTATGTTTTTCTTACAATTTCTCATCCCTGACCAACAGAGAATGTAAAAAAGAATTTAGGAAGCTAGTTGTAGTAAGACATCTAGGATTGGACAAAATACACTATTATCTTACGTTCCTCCATTAAAATAGTTTTTTAACTATGTGACCTTTACAGGAATGGCTTTTGTTGGAAGAGAAGATCTCTCTCCATAGGAAACCAGTGTATTCCAAAAAGCCCTTTTTAGGTCTCGCCTAGCATGGCTGCGCACATGCACAGTACGCTCGGCGACGTATAATGTTTTTGAGGACTTTCAGTAAAGTGCTTCAAGCACCGCCCCTCTTTCCCATTGGCTGGTGTCACTGTTTATGCTAAACTGTGGCCAGCCATTGGAAAAGAGCTTTTTATGTCATGTACTTTTGGCTTTTTCAGACGGCCGACTTGGACGGGCACATCTGCCTTCTGTGTGTTGTGAAAGGTTTTTTATCTTACTGCGCATGTTTTGTTCTTTAAATATTTTTTCTCCTGTTAATTGGAGCATTGCTGCTGCTTTGCTGAGGGAGGAGCGCTTCCACGTGAAGGTAAATTTTTATTTTTTAAATTCTTTGTTGTTTTACTTACATTTGTGTTTAATGTGTTTTTTCTGAGTTTAATTTGCAGACGGACCCCATCCCGTTTTGGTAGCAGAGAGCAGGGAAAATGTTGTGCTTTCAACGGGTGCGAATACGGCGATGCTATGCAGGTGGCCCCCAGCCCATCGTATGTATGCTAAGGTAAGCGATTTTGGCTCTGTTTTTGTAATGTAATATTCGTGTTTACTTTGCAGGCAGACCCCAGCCCGTGTCTGTATGAGAGAGCGGCGAGGACTGTGTGCTTACGGCGGTATGTATGCAGCGATGCAACCTCAAGTAAGGTAAGCGTTGTTTGCTCACTTTATTTTAATGTTTCTTTCTGTTTACTTTGCAGGCGGACCACAGCCTGTGTCTGTAGGAGAAAGCGGTGAGGACTGTGTACTTTCGGCGGTATGTATGCGCCAATGCCACATCAAGAAAGGTAAGCGATGTTGGCCCAGTTTTATTATACTCATATTCAATGTTTAATGTTGTTCTTCTCTGATCCATGGGGGGGGGGAAGGAGCCAAAACCAGGGTGTGTCCCAAACCCCGGATTAACGGGCATTCCTCAACCGGAGCACCTACCCCACAATGTCGTGGCAGTCCTGTGCTGTCTTCTCATGGCCCCCTGCGGCACTTGCAAATTGAGGCTGCAACTTTTTCCTGTTCCCATGCTGGAACCTATCTCTAATTGGTCTGGGTCCATGGCGACCTCACGCACTTCTGTCGAAACTATCACTACTCCCACGCGATTGCTATGCGTTGTCCTGATGCCTTGACCATCTGATTAATTTGCGGATATTTGGGGAATTATCTGGTGTAGAGTCGCAACTTTCTTCGTTTTAGGCCATCTTTCTCGGTGTACGTCCACCTCCCAAAGTGGGGTAAGTTTGGAACATATTTCAAAATTATTAAATACAATGTGGAGGACAGGAACGGCTGTAAGGGATGATGTGGAGGCCGTTTTTAACCTATGTCTATGAGACAGTAAAGGTTAAAAGTTCTGTGTTTTTCTAACAATTTCTCATCCATGACCAACAGAGAATAGAAAACAGAATTTAGGAAGCTAGTTGTAGTAAGACATCTGAGATTGGGCCATACACTATTGCTCTATATTCCAGCATTAACATTGTTTATTAACTTTGTGACCTTTGTTTGATGCAATCTGTCACGGCATAAGGCCACCCCCCAAAGTGGAGGCAGTTTTGAACATATTTCAAATTCTTAAATAAAATTGGGAGGACAGGAACGGCTGTAAGGGGTGATGTGGAGGCCGTTTTTAACCTACGTCTATGAGACAGTAAAGGTTAAAAGTTGTATGTTTTTCTTACAATTTCTCATCCCTGAAGTAAGACATCTAGCGTTGGGCCATACACTATTGCTCTATGTTCCAGCATTAACATTGTTTATTAACTTTGTGACCTTTGTTTGATGCAATCTGTCACGGCATACGGCTACCTCCCCCAAAGTGGAGGCAGGTTTTGAACATATTTCAAAATTCTTAAATAAAATTGGGAGGACAGGAATGGCTGTAAGGGGTGATGTGGAGGCCGTTTTTAACCTACGTCTATGAGACAGTAAAGGTTAAAAGTTGTATGTTTTTCTTACAATTTCTCATCCCTGAAGTAAGACATCTAGGGTTGGGCCATACACTATTGCTCTATGTTCCAGCATTAACATTGTTTATTAACTTTGTGACCTTTGTTTGATGCAATCTGTCACGGCATACGGCCACCCCCCCAAAGTGGAGGCAGGTTTTGAACATATTTCAAAATTCTTAAATAAAATTGGGAGGACAGGAACGGCTGTAAGGGGTGATGTGGAGGCCGTTTTTAACCTACGTCTATGAGACAGTAAAGGTTAAAAGTTGTATGTTTTTCTTACAATTTCTCATCCCTGACCAACAGAGAATGTAAAAAAGAATTTAGGAAGCTAGTTGTAGTAAGACATCTAGGATTGGACAAAATACACTATTATCTTACGTTCCTCCATTAAAATAGTTTTTTAACTATGTGACCTTTACAGGAATGGCTTTTGTTGGAAGAGAAGATCTCTCTCCATAGGAAACCAGTGTATTCCAAAAAGCCCTTTTTAGGTCTCGCCTAGCATGGCTGCGCACATGCACAGTACGCTCGGCGACGTATAATGTTTTTGAGGACTTTCAGTAAAGTGCTTCAAGCACCGCCCCTCTTTCCCATTGGCTGGTGTCACTGTTTATGCTAAACTGTGGCCAGCCATTGGAAAAGAGCTTTTTATGTCATGTACTTTTGGCTTTTTCAGACGGCCGACTTGGACGGGCACATCTGCCTTCTGTGTGTCGTGAAAGGTTTTTTATCTTACTGCGCATGTTTTGTTCTTTAAATATTTTTTCTCCTGTTAATTGGAGCATTGCTGCTGCTTTGCTGAGGGAGGAGCGCTTCCACGTGAAGGTACATTTTTATTTTTTAAATTCTTTGTTGTTTTACTTACATTTGTGTTTAATGTGTTTTTTCTGAGTTTAATTTGCAGGCGGACCCCATCCCGTTTTGGTAGCAGAGAGCAGGGAAAATGTTGTGCTTTCAACGGGTGCGAATACGGCGATGCTATGCAGGTGGCCCCCAACCCATCGTATGTATGCTAAGGTAAGCGATTTTGGCTCTGTTTTTGTAATGTAATATTCGTGTTTACTTTGCAGGCAGACCCCAGCCCGTGTCTGTATGAGAGAGCGGCGAGGACTGTGTGCTTACGGCGGTATGTATGCAGCGATGCAACCTCAAGTAAGATAAGCGTTGTTCGCTCACTTTATTTTAATGTTTCTTTCTGTTTACTTTGCAGGCGGACCACAGCCTGTGTCTGTAGGAGAAAGCGGTGAGGACTGTGTACTTTCGGCGGTTTGTTTGCGCCAATGCCACATCAAGAAAGGTAAGCGATGTTGGCCCAGTTTTATTATACTCATATTCAATGTTTAATGTTGTTCTTCTCTGATCCATGGGGGGGGGAAGGAGCCAAAACCAGGGTGTGTCCCAAACCCCGGATTAACGGGCATTCCTCGACCGGAGCACCTACCCCACAATGTCGTGGCAGTCCTGTGCTGTCTTCTCATGGCCCCCTGCGGCACTTGCAAATTGAGGCTGCAACTTTTTCCTGTTCCCATGCCGGAACCTATCTCTAATTGGTCTGGGTCCATGGCGACCTCACGCACTTCTGTCGAAACTATCACTACTCCCACGCGATTGCTATGCGTTGTCCTGATGCCTTGACCATCTGATTAATTTGCGGATATTTGGGGAATTATCTGGTGTAGAGTCGCAACTTTCTTCGTTTTAGGCCATCTTTCTCGGTGTACGTCCACCTCCCAAAGTGGGGTAAGTTTGGAACATATTTCAAAATTATTAAATACAATGTGGAGGACAGGAACGGCTGTAAGGGATGATGTGGAGGCCGTTTTTAACCTATGTCTATGAGACAGTAAAGGTTAAAAGTTCTGTGTTTTTCTAACAATTTCTCATCCATGACCAACAGAGAATAGAAAACAGAATTTAGGAAGCTAGTTGTAGTAAGACATCTGAGATTGGGCCATACACTATTGCTCTATATTCCAGCATTAACATTGTTTATTAACTTTGTGACCTTTGTTTGATGCAATCTGTCACGGCATAAGGCCACCCCCCAAAGTGGAGGCAGTTTTGAACATATTTCAAAATTCTTAAATAAAATTGGGAGGACAGGAACGGCTGTAAGGGGTGATGTGGAGGCCGTTTTTAACCTACGTCTATGAGACAGTAAAGGTTAAAAGTTGTATGTTTTTCTTACAATTTCTCATCCCTGAAGTAAGACATCTAGCGTTGGGCCATACACTATTGCTCTATGTTCCAGCATTAACATTGTTTATTAACTTTGTGACCTTTGTTTGATGCAATCTGTCACGGCATACGGCCACCTCCCCCAAAGTGGAGGCAGGTTTTGAACATATTTCAAAATTCTTAAATAAAATTGGGAGGACAGGAACGGCTGTAAGGGGTGATGTGGAGGCCGTTTTTAACCTACGTCTATGAGACAGTAAAGGTTAAAAGTTGTATGTTTTTCTTACAATTTCTCATCCCTGAAGTAAGACATCTAGGGTTGGGCCATACACTATTGCTCTATGTTCCAGCATTAACATTGTTTATTAACTTTGTGACCTTTGTTTGATGCAATCTGTCACGGCATACGGCCACCCCCCCCAAAGTGGAGGCAGGTTTTGAACATATTTCGAAATTCTTAAATAAAATTGGGAGGACAGGAACGGCTGTAAGGGGTGATGTGGAGGCCGTTTTTAACCTACGTCTATGAGACAGTAAAAGTTAAAAGTTGTATGTTTTTCTTACAATTTCTCATCCCTGACCAACAGAGAATGTAAAAAAGAATTTAGGAAGCTAGCATGTATGTATGTATTTAGCATGTATGCTAAGGTAAGCGATTTTGGCTCCGTTTTTGTAATGTAATATTCGTGTTTACTTTGCAGGCAGACCCCAGCCCGTGTCTGTATGAGAGAGCGGCGAGGACTGTGTGCTTACGGCGGTATGTATGCAGCGATGCAACCTCAAGTAAGGTAAGCGTTGTTTGCTCACTTTATTTTAATGTTTCTTTCTGTTTACTTTGCAGGCGGACCACAGCCTGTGTCTGTAGGAGAAAGCGGTGAGGACTGTGTACTTTCAGCGGTATGTATGCGCCAATGCCACATCAAGAAAGGTAAGCGATGTTGGCCCAGTTTTATTATACTCATATTCAATGTTTAATGTTGTTCTTCTCTGATCCATGGGGGGGGAAGGAGCCAAAACCAGGGTGTGTCCCAAACCCCGGATTAACGGGCATTCCTCGACTGGAGCACCTACCCCACAATGTCGTGGCAGTCCTGTGCTGTCTTCTCATGGCCCCCTGCGGCACTTGCAAATTGAGGCTGCAACTTTTTCCTGTTCCCATGCCGGAACCTATCTCTAATTGGTCTGGGTCCATGGCGACCTCACGCACTTCTGTCGAAACTATCACTACTCCCACGCGATTGCTATGCGTTGTCCTGATGCCTTGACCATCTGATTAATTTGCGGATATTTGGGGAATTATCTGGTGTAGAGTCGCAACTTTCTTCGTTTTAGGCCATCTTTCTCGGTGTACGTCCACCTCCCAAAGTGGGGTAAGTTTGGAACATATTTCAAAATTATTAAATACAATGTGGAGGACAGGAACGGCTGTAAGGGATGATGTGGAGGCCGTTTTTAACCTATGTCTATGAGACAGTAAAGGTTAAAAGTTCTGTGTTTTTCTAACAATTTCTCATCCATGACCAACAGAGAATAGAAAACAGAATTGAGGAAGCTAGTTGTAGTAAGACATCTGAGATTGGGCCATACACTATTGCTCTATATTCCAGCATTAACATTGTTTATTAACTTTGTGACCTTTGTTTGATGCAATCTGTCACAGCATAAGGCCACCCCCCCCCAAAGTGGAGGCAG
Organism: Lissotriton helveticus; assembly: GCF_964261635.1. Classification (NCBI taxonomy): domain Eukaryota; kingdom Metazoa; phylum Chordata; class Amphibia; order Caudata; family Salamandridae; genus Lissotriton; species Lissotriton helveticus. The sequence continues at coordinate 895,883,090 of NC_136073.1, read as the reverse complement.
TTTTGAACATATTTCAAAATTCTTAAATAAAATTGGGAGGACAGGAACGGCTGTAAGGGGTGATGTGGAGGCCGTTTTTAACCTACGTCTATGAGACAGTAAAGGTTAAAAGTTGTATGTTTTTCTTACAATTTCTCATCCCTGAAGTAAGACATCTAGCGTTGGGCCATACACTATTGCTCTATGTTCCAGCATTAACATTGTTTATTAACTTTGTGACCTTTGTTTGATGCAATCTGTCACGGCATACGGCCACCTCCCCCAAAGTGGAGGCAGGTTTTGAACATATTTCAAAATTCTTAAATAAAATTGGGAGGACAGGAACGGCTGTAAGGGGTGATGTGGAGGCCGTTTTTAACCTACGTCTATGAGACAGTAAAGGTTAAAAGTTGTATGTTTTTCTTACAATTTCTCATCCCTGAAGTAAGACATCTAGCGTTGGGCCATACACTATTGCTCTATGTTCCAGCATTAACATTGTTTATTAACTTTGTGACCTTTGTTTGATGCAATCTGTCACGGCATACGGCCACCTCCCCCAAAGTGGAGGCAGGTTTTGAACATATTTCAAAATTCTTAAATAAAATTGGGAGGACAGGAACGGCTGTAAGGGGTGATGTGGAGGCCGTTTTTAACCTACGTCTATGAGACAGTAAAGGTTAAAAGTTGTATGTTTTTCTTACAATTTCTCATCCCTGACCAACAGAGAATGTAAAAAAGAATTTAGGAAGCTAGTTGTAGTAAGACATCTAGGATTGGACAAAATACACTATTATCTTACGTTCCTCCATTAAAATAGTTTTTTAACTATGTGACCTTTACAGGAATGGCTTTTGTTGGAAGAGAAGATCTCTCTCCATAGGAAACCAGTGTATTCCAAAAAGCCCTTCTTGGGTCTCGCCTAGCATGGCTGCGCATATGCGCAGTACGCTCGGCGATGTATAATGTTTTTGAGGACTTTCAGTAAAGTGCTTCAAGCACTGCCCCTCTTTCCCATTGGCTGGTGTCACTGTTTATGCTAAACTGTGGCCAGCTTTTGGAAAAGAGCTTTTTATGTCATGTACTTTTGGCTTTTTCAGACGGCCGACTTGGACGGGCACATCTGCCTTCTGTGTGTCGTGAAAGGTTTTTTATCTTACTGCGCATGTTTTGTTCTTTAAATATTTTTTCTCCTGTTAATTGGAGCATTGCTGCTGCTTTGCTGACGGAGGAGCGCTTCCACGTGAAGGTACATTTTTTTTTTAAATTCTTTGTTGTTTTACTTACATTTGTGTTTAATGTGTTTTTTCTGAGTTTAATTTGCAGGCGGACCCCATCCCGTTTTGGTAGCAGAGAGCAGGGAAAATGTTGTGCTTTCACCGGGAGCGAATACGGCGATGCTATGCAGGTGGCCCCCAGCCCATCGTATGTATGCTAAGGTAAGCGATTTTGGCTCTGTTTTTGTAATGTAATATTCGTGTTTACTTTGCAGGCAGACCCCAGCCCGTGTCTGTATGAGAGAGCGGCGAGGACTGTGTGCTTACGGCGGTATGTATGCAGCGATGCAACCTCAAGTAAGGTAAGCGTTGTTTGCTCACTTTATTTTAATGTTTCTTTCTGTTTACTTTGCAGGCGGACCACAGCCTGTGTCTGTAGGAGAAAGCGGTGAGGACTGTGTACTTTCAGCGGTATGTATGCGCCAATGCCACATCAAGAAAGGTAAGCGATGTTGGCCCAGTTTTATTATACTCATATTCAATGTTTAATGTTGTTCTTCTCTGATCCATGGGGGGGGGGGGAAGGAGCCAAAACCAGGGTGTGTCCCAAACCCCAGATTAACGGGCATTCCTCGACCGGAGCACCTACCCCACAATGTCGTGGCAGTCCTGTGCTGTCTTCTCATGGCCCCCTGCGGCACTTGCAAATTGAGGCTGCAACTTTTTCCTGTTCCCATGCCGGAACCTATCTCTAATTGGTCTGGGTCCATGGCGACCTCACGCACTTCTGTCGAAACTATCACTACTCCCACGCGATTGCTATGCGTTGTCCTGATGCCTTGACCATCTGATTAATTTGCGGATATTTGGGGAATTATCTGGTGTAGAGTCGCAACTTTCTTCGTTTTAGGCCATCTTTCTCGGTGTACGTCCACCTCCCAAAGTGGGGTAAGTTTGGAACATATTTCAAAATTATTAAATACAATGTGGAGGACAGGAACGGCTGTAAGGGATGATGTGGAGGCCGTTTTTAACCTATGTCTATGAGACAGTAAAGGTTAAAAGTTCTGTGTTTTTCTAACAATTTCTCATCCATGACCAACAGAGAATAGAAAACAGAATTTAGGAAGCTAGTTGTAGTAAGACATCTGAGATTGGGCCATACACTATTGCTCTATATTCCAGCATTAACATTGTTTATTAACTTTGTGACCTTTGTTTGATGCAATCTGTCACGGCATAAGGCCACCCCCCCAAAGTGGAGGCAGTTTTGAACATATTTCAAAATTCTTAAATAAAATTGGGAGGACAGGAACGGCTGTAAGGGGTGATGTGGAGGCCGTTTTTAACCTACGTCTATGAGACAGTAAAGGTTAAAAGTTGTATGTTTTTCTTACAATTTCTCATCCCTGAAGTAGGACATCTAGGGTTGGGCCATACACTATTGCTCTATGTTCCAGCATTAACATTGTTTATTAACTTTGTGACCTTTGTTTGATGCAATCTGTCACGGCATACGGCCACCTCCCCCAAAGTGGAGGCAGGTTTTGAACATATTTCAAAATTCTTAAATAAAATTGGGAGGACAGGAACGGCTGTAAGGGGTGATGTGGAGGCCGTTTTTAACCTACGTCTATGAGACAGTAAAGGTTAAAAGTTGTATGTTTTTCTTACAATTTCTCATCTCTAAAGTAAGACATCTAGGGTTGGGCCATACACTATTGCTCTATGTTCCAGCATTAACATTGTTTATTAACTTTGTGACCTTTGTTTGATGCAATCTGTCACGGCATACGGCCACCCCCCCAAAGTGGAGGCAGGTTTTGAACATATTTCAAAATTCTTAAATAAAATTGGGAAGACAGGAACGGCTGTAAGGGGTGATGTGGAGGCCGTTTTTAACCTACGTCTATGAGACAGTAAAGGTTCAAAGTTGTATGTTTTTCTTACAATTTCTCATCCCTGACCAACAGAGAATGTAAAAAAGAATTTAGGAAGCTAGTTGTAGTAAGACATCTAGGATTGGACAAAATACACTATTATCTTACGTTCCTCCATTAAAATAGTTTTTTAACTATGTGACCTTTACAGGAATGGCTTTTGTTGGAAGAGAAGATCTCTCTCCATAGGAAACCAGTGTATTCCAAAAAGCCCTTTTTAGGTCTCGCCTAGCATGGCTGCGCACATGCGCAGTACGCTCGGCGACGTATAATGTTTTTGAGGACTTTCAGTAAAGTGCTTCAAGCACCGCCCCTCTTTCCCATTGGCTGGTGTCACTGTTTATGCTAAACTGTGGCCAGCCATTGGAAAAGAGCTTTTTATGTCATGTACTTTTGTCTTTTTCAGACGGCAGACTTGGACGGGCACATCTGCCTTCTGTGTGTCGTGAAAGGTTTTTTATCTTACTGCGCATGTTTTGTTCTTTAAATATTTTTTCTCCTGTTAATTGGAGCATTGCTGCTGCTTTGCTGAGGGAGGAGCGCTTCCACATGAAGGTACATTTTTATTTTTTTTAATTCTTTGTTGTTTTACTTACATTTGTGTTTAATGTGTTTTTTCTGAGTTTAATTTGCAGGCGGACCCCATCCCGTTTTGGTAGCAGAGAGCAGGGAAAATGTTGTGCTTTCAACGGGAGCGAATACGGCGATGCTATGCAGGTGGCCCCCAGCCCATCGTATGTATGCTAAGGTAAGCGATTTTGGCTCTGTTTTTGTAATGGAATATTCGTGTTTACTTTGCAGGCAGACCCCAGCCCGTGTCTGTATGAGAGAGCGGCGAGGACTGTGTGCTTACGGCGGTATGTATGCAGCGATGCAACCTCAAGTAAGGTAAGCGTTGTTTGCTCACTTTATTTTAATGTTTCTTTCTGTTTACTTTGCAGGCGGACCACAGCCTGTGTCTGTAGGAGAAAGCGGTGAGGACTGTGTACTTTCAGCGGTATGTATGCGCCAATGCCACATCAAGAAAGGTAAGCGATGTTGGCCCAGTTTTATTATACTCATATTCAATGTTTAATGTTGTTCTTCTCTGATCCATGGGGGGGGGGAAGGAGCCAAAACCAGGGTGTGTCCCAAACCCCGGATTAACGGGCATTCCTCGACCGGAGCACCTACCCCACAATGTCGTGGCAGTCCTGTGCTGTCTTCTCATGGCCCCCTGCGGCACTTGCAAATTGAGGCTGCAACTTTTTCCTGTTCCCATGCCGGAACCTATCTCTAATTGGTCTGGGTCCATGGCGACCTCACGCACTTCTGTCGAAACTATCACTACTCCCACACGATTGCTATGCGTTGTCCTGATGCCTTGACCATCTGATTAATTTGCGGATATTTGGGGAATTATCTGGTGTAGAGTCGCAACTTTCTTCGTTTTAGGCCATCTTTCTCGGTGTACGTCCACCTCCCAAAGTGGGGTAAGTTTGGAACATATTTCAAAATTATTAAATACAATGTGGAGGACAGGAACGGCTGTAAGGGATGATGTGGAGGCCGTTTTTAACCTATGTCTATGAGACAGTAACGGTTAAAAGTTCTGTGTTTTTCTAACAATTTCTCATCCATGACCAACAGAGAATAGAAAACAGAATTTAGGAAGCTAGTTGGAGTAAGACATCTGAGATTGGGCCATACACTATTGCTCTATATTCCAGCATTAACATTGTTTATTAACTTTGTGACCTTTGTTTGATGCAATCTGTCACGGCATAAGGCCACCCCCCAAAGTGGAGGCAGTTTTGAACATATTTCAAAATTCTTAAATAAAATTGGGAGGACAGGAACGGCTGTAAGGGGTGATGTGGAGGCCGTTTTTAACCTACGTCTATGAGACAGTAAAGGTTAAAAGTTGTATGTTTTTCTTACAATTTCTCATCCCTGAAGTAAGACATCTAGCGTTGGGCCATACACTATTGCTCTATGTTCCAGCATTAACATTGTTTATTAACTTTGTGACCTTTGTTTGATGCAATCTGTCACGGCATACGGCTACCTCCCCCAAAGTGGAGGCAGGTTTTGAACATATTTCAAAATTCTTAAATAAAATTGGGAGGACAGGAACGGCTGTAAGGGGTGATGTGGAGGCCGTTTTTAACCTACGTCTATGAGACAGTAAAGGTTAAAAGTTGTATGTTTTTCTTACAATTTCTCATCCCTGACCAACAGAGAATGTAAAAAAGAATTTAGGAAGCTAGTTGTAGTAAGACATCTAGGATTGGACAAAATACACTATTATCTTACGTTCCTCCATTAAAATAGTTTTTTAACTATGTGACCTTTACAGGAATGGCTTTTGTTGGAAGAGAAGATCTCTCTCCATAGGAAACCAGTGTATTCCAAAAAGCCCTTTTTAGGTCTCGCCTAGCATGGCTGCGCACATGCACAGTACGCTCGGCGACGTATAATGTTTTTGAGGACTTTCAGTAAAGTGCTTCAAGCACCGCCCCTCTTTCCCATTGGCTGGTGTCACTGTTTATGCTAAACTGTGGCCAGCCATTGGAAAAGAGCTTTTTATGTCATGTACTTTTGGCTTTTTCAGACGGCCGACTTGGACGGGCACATCTGCCTTCTGTGTGTTGTGAAAGGTTTTTTATCTTACTGCGCATGTTTTGTTCTTTAAATATTTTTTCTCCTGTTAATTGGAGCATTGCTGCTGCTTTGCTGAGGGAGGAGCGCTTCCACGTGAAGGTAAATTTTTATTTTTTAAATTCTTTGTTGTTTTACTTACATTTGTGTTTAATGTGTTTTTTCTGAGTTTAATTTGCAGACGGACCCCATCCCGTTTTGGTAGCAGAGAGCAGGGAAAATGTTGTGCTTTCAACGGGTGCGAATACGGCGATGCTATGCAGGTGGCCCCCAGCCCATCGTATGTATGCTAAGGTAAGCGATTTTGGCTCTGTTTTTGTAATGTAATATTCGTGTTTACTTTGCAGGCAGACCCCAGCCCGTGTCTGTATGAGAGAGCGGCGAGGACTGTGTGCTTACGGCGGTATGTATGCAGCGATGCAACCTCAAGTAAGGTAAGCGTTGTTTGCTCACTTTATTTTAATGTTTCTTTCTGTTTACTTTGCAGGCGGACCACAGCCTGTGTCTGTAGGAGAAAGCGGTGAGGACTGTGTACTTTCGGCGGTATGTATGCGCCAATGCCACATCAAGAAAGGTAAGCGATGTTGGCCCAGTTTTATTATACTCATATTCAATGTTTAATGTTGTTCTTCTCTGATCCATGGGGGGGGGGAAGGAGCCAAAACCAGGGTGTGTCCCAAACCCCGGATTAACGGGCATTCCTCGACCGGAGCACCTACCCCACAATGTCGTGGCAGTCCTGTGCTGTCTTCTCATGGCCCCCTGCGGCACTTGCAAATTGAGGCTGCAACTTTTTCCTGTTCCCATGCTGGAACCTATCTCTAATTGGTCTGGGTCCATGGCGACCTCACGCACTTCTGTCGAAACTATCACTACTCCCACGCGATTGCTATGCGTTGTCCTGATGCCTTGACCATCTGATTAATTTGCGGATATTTGGGGAATTATCTGGTGTAGAGTCGCAACTTTCTTCGTTTTAGGCCATCTTTCTCGGTGTACGTCCACCTCCCAAAGTGGGGTAAGTTTGGAACATATTTCAAAATTATTAAATACAATGTGGAGGACAGGAACGGCTGTAAGGGATGATGTGGAGGCCGTTTTTAACCTATGTCTATGAGACAGTAAAGGTTAAAAGTTCTGTGTTTTTCTAACAATTTCTCATCCATGACCAACAGAGAATAGAAAACAGAATTTAGGAAGCTAGTTGTAGTAAGACATCTGAGATTGGGCCATACACTATTGCTCTATATTCCAGCATTAACATTGTTTATTAACTTTGTGACCTTTGTTTGATGCAATCTGTCACGGCATAAGGCCACCCCCCAAAGTGGAGGCAGTTTTGAACATATTTCAAATTCTTAAATAAAATTGGGAGGACAGGAACGGCTGTAAGGGGTGATGTGGAGGCCGTTTTTAACCTACGTCTATGAGACAGTAAAGGTTAAAAGTTGTATGTTTTTCTTACAATTTCTCATCCCTGAAGTAAGACATCTAGCGTTGGGCCATACACTATTGCTCTATGTTCCAGCATTAACATTGTTTATTAACTTTGTGACCTTTGTTTGATGCAATCTGTCACGGCATACGGCTACCTCCCCCAAAGTGGAGGCAGGTTTTGAACATATTTCAAAATTCTTAAATAAAATTGGGAGGACAGGAATGGCTGTAAGGGGTGATGTGGAGGCCGTTTTTAACCTACGTCTATGAGACAGTAAAGGTTAAAAGTTGTATGTTTTTCTTACAATTTCTCATCCCTGAAGTAAGACATCTAGGGTTGGGCCATACACTATTGCTCTATGTTCCAGCATTAACATTGTTTATTAACTTTGTGACCTTTGTTTGATGCAATCTGTCACGGCATACGGCCACCCCCCCAAAGTGGAGGCAGGTTTTGAACATATTTCAAAATTCTTAAATAAAATTGGGAGGACAGGAACGGCTGTAAGGGGTGATGTGGAGGCCGTTTTTAACCTACGTCTATGAGACAGTAAAGGTTAAAAGTTGTATGTTTTTCTTACAATTTCTCATCCCTGACCAACAGAGAATGTAAAAAAGAATTTAGGAAGCTAGTTGTAGTAAGACATCTAGGATTGGACAAAATACACTATTATCTTACGTTCCTCCATTAAAATAGTTTTTTAACTATGTGACCTTTACAGGAATGGCTTTTGTTGGAAGAGAAGATCTCTCTCCATAGGAAACCAGTGTATTCCAAAAAGCCCTTTTTAGGTCTCGCCTAGCATGGCTGCGCACATGCACAGTACGCTCGGCGACGTATAATGTTTTTGAGGACTTTCAGTAAAGTGCTTCAAGCACCGCCCCTCTTTCCCATTGGCTGGTGTCACTGTTTATGCTAAACTGTGGCCAGCCATTGGAAAAGAGCTTTTTATGTCATGTACTTTTGGCTTTTTCAGACGGCCGACTTGGACGGGCACATCTGCCTTCTGTGTGTCGTGAAAGGTTTTTTATCTTACTGCGCATGTTTTGTTCTTTAAATATTTTTTCTCCTGTTAATTGGAGCATTGCTGCTGCTTTGCTGAGGGAGGAGCGCTTCCACGTGAAGGTACATTTTTATTTTTTAAATTCTTTGTTGTTTTACTTACATTTGTGTTTAATGTGTTTTTTCTGAGTTTAATTTGCAGGCGGACCCCATCCCGTTTTGGTAGCAGAGAGCAGGGAAAATGTTGTGCTTTCAACGGGTGCGAATACGGCGATGCTATGCAGGTGGCCCCCAGCCCATCGTATGTATGCTAAGGTAAGCGATTTTGGCTCTGTTTTTGTAATGTAATATTCGTGTTTACTTTGCAGGCAGACCCCAGCCCGTGTCTGTATGAGAGAGCGGCGAGGACTGTGTGCTTACGGCGGTATGTATGCAGCGATGCAACCTCAAGTAAGGTAAGCGTTGTTTGCTCACTTTATTTTAATGTTTCTTTCTGTTTACTTTGCAGGCGGACCACAGCCTGTGTCTGTAGAAGAAAGCGGTGAGGACTGTGTACTTTCGGCGGTATGTATGCGCCAATGCCACATCAAGAAAGGTAAGCGATGTTGGCTCAGTTTTATTATACTCATATTCAATGTTTAATGTTGTTCTTCTCTGATCCATGGGGGGGGGGGGAAGGAGCCAATACCAGGGTGTGTCCCAAACCCCGGATTAACGGGAATTCCTCGACCGGAGCACCTACCCCACAATGTCGTGGCAGTCCTGTGCTGTCTTCTCATGGCCCCCTGCGGCACTTGCAAATTGAGGCTGCAACTTTTTCCTGTTCCCATGCCGGAACCTATCTCTAATTGGTCTGGGTCCATGGCGACCTCACGCACTTCTGTCGAAACTATCACTACTCCCACGCGATTGCTATGCGTTGTCCTGATGCCTTGACCATCTGATTAATTTGCGGATATTTGGGGAATTATCTGGTGTAGAGTCGCAACTTTCTTCGTTTTAGGCCATCTTTCTCGGTGTACGTCCACCTCCCAAAGTGGGGTAAGTTTGGAACATATTTCAAAATTATTAAATACAATGTGGAGGACAGGAACGGCTGTAAGGGATGATGTGGAGGCCGTTTTTAACCTATGTCTATGAGACAGTAAAGGTTAAAAGTTCTGTGTTTTTCTAACAATTTCTCATCCATGACCAACAGAGAATAGAAAACAGAATTTAGGAAGCTAGTTGTAGTAAGACATCTGAGATTGGGCCATACACTATTGCTCTATATTCCAGCATTAACATTGTTTATTAACTTTGTGACCTTTGTTTGATGCAATCTGTCACGGCATAAGGCCACCCCCCAAAGTGGAGCCAGTTTTGAACATATTTCAAAATTCTTAAATAAAATTGGGAGGACAGGAACGGCTGTAAGGGGTGATGTGGAGGCCGTTTATAACCTACGTCTATGAGACAGTAAAGGTTAAAAGTTGTATGTTTTTCTTACAATTTCTCATCCCTGAAGTAAGACATCTAGCGTTGGGCCATACACTATTGCTCTATGTTCCAGCATTAACATTGTTTATTAACTTTGTGACCTTTGTTTGATGCAATCTGTCACGGCATACGGCCACCTCCCCCAAAGTGGAGGCAGGTTTTGAACATATTTCAAAATTCTTAAATAAAATTGGGAGGACAGGAACGGCTGTAAGGGGTGATGTGGAGGCCGTTTTTAACCTACGTCTATGAGACAGTAAAGGTTAAAAGTTGTATGTTTTTCTTACAATTTCTCATCCCTGAAGTAAGACATCTAGGGTTGGGCCATACACTATTGCTCTATGTTCCAGCATTAACATTGTTTATTAACTTTGTGACCTTTGTTTGATGCAATCTGTCACGGCATACGGCCACCCCCCCAAAGTGGAGGCAGGTTTTGAACATATTTCAAAATTCTTAAATAAAATTGGGAGGACAGGAACGGCTGTAAGGGGTGATGTGGAGGCCGTTTTTAACCTACGTCTATGAGACAGTAAAGGTTAAAAGTTGTATGTTTTTCTTACAATTTCTCATCCCTGACCAACAGAGAATGTAAAAAAGAATTTAGGAAGCTAGTTGTAGTAAGACATCTAGGATTGGACAAAATACACTATTATCTTACGTTCCTCCATTAAAATAGTTTTTTAACTATGTGACCTTTACAGGAATGGCTTTTGTTGGAAGAGAAGATCTCTCTCCATAGGAAACCAGTGTATTCCAAAAAGCCCTTTTTAGGTCTCACTTAGCATGGCTGCGCACATGCGCAGTACGCTCGGCGACGTATAATGTTTTTGAGGACTTTCAGTAAAGTGCTTCAAGCACCGCCCCTCTTTCCCATTGGCTGGTGTCACTGTTTATGCTAAACTGTGGCCAGCCATTGGAAAAGAGCTTTTTATGTCATGTACTTTTGTCTTTTTCAGACGGCAGATTTGAACGGGCACATCTGCCTTCTGTGTGTCGTGAAAGGTTTTTTATCTTACTGCGCATGTTTTGTTCTTTAAATATTTTTTCTCCTGTTAATTGGAGCATTGCTGCTGCTTTGCTGAGGGAGGAGCGCTTCCACGTGAAGGTACATTTTTTTTTTTTAATTCTTTGTTGTTTTACTTACATTTGTGTTTAATGTGTTTTTTCTGAGTTTAATTTGCAGGCGGACCCCATCCCGTTTTGGTAGCAGAGAGCAGGGAAAATGTTGTGCTTTCAACGGGAGCGAATACGGCGATGCTATGCAGGTGGCCCCCAGCCCATTGTATGTATGCTAAGGTAAGCGATTTTGGCTCTGTTTTTGTAATGGAATATTCGTGTTTACTTTGCAGGCAGACCCCAGCCCGTGTCTGTATGAGAGAGCGGCGAGGACTGTGTGCTTACGGCGGTATGTATGCAGCGATGCAACCTCAAGTAAGGTAAGCGTTGTTTGCTCACTTTATTTTAATGTTTCTTTCTGTTTACTTTGCAGGCGGACCACAGCCTGTGTCTGTAGGAGAAAGCGGTGAGGACTGTGTACTTTCAGCGGTATGTATGCGCCAATGCCACATCAAGAAAGGTAAGCGATGTTGGCCCAGTTTTATTATACTCATATTCAATGTTTAATGTTGTTCTTCTCTGATCCATGGGGGGGGGAAGGAGCCAAAACCAGGGTGTGTCCCAAACCCCGGATTAACGGGCATTCCTCGACCGGAGCACCTACCCCACAATGTCGTGGCAGTCCTGTGCTGTCTTCTCATGGCCCCCTGCGGCACTTGCAAATTGAGGCTGCAACTTTTTCCTGTTCCCATGCCGGAACCTATCTCTAATTGGTCTGGGTCCATGGCGACCTCACGCACTTCTGTCGAAACTATCACTACTCCCACGCGATTGCTATGCGTTGTCCTGATGCCTTGACCATCTGATTAATTTGCGGATATTTGGGGAATTATCTGGTGTAGAGTCGCAACTTTCTTCGTTTTAGGCCATCTTTCTCGGTGTACGTCCACCTCCCAAAGTGGGGTAAGTTTGGAACATATTTCAAAATTATTAAATACAATGTGGAGGACAGGAACGGCTGTAAGGGATGATGTGGAGGCCGTTTTTAACCTATGTCTATGAGACAGTAAAGGTTAAAAGTTCTGTGTTTTTGTAACAATTTCTCATCCATGACCAACAGAGAATAGAAAACAGAATTTAGGAAGCTAGTTGTAGTAAGACATCTGAGATTGGGCCATACACTATTGCTCTATATTCCAGCATTAACATTGTTTATTAACTTTGTGACCTTTGTTTGATGCAATCTGTCACGGCATAAGGCCACCCCCCAAAGTGGAGGCAGTTTTGAACATATTTCTAAATTCTTAAATAAAATTGGGAGGACAGGAACGGCTGTAAGGGGTGATGTGGAGGCCGTTTTTAACCTACGTCTATGAGACAGTAAAGGTTAAAAGTTGTATGTTTTTCTTACAATTTCTCATCCCTGAAGTAAGACATCTAGCGTTGGGCCATACACTATTGCTCTATGTTTCAGCATTAACATTGTTTATTAACTTTGTGACCTTTGTTTGATGCAATCTGTCACGGCATACGGCTACCTCCCCCAAAGTGGAGGCAGGTTTTGAACATATTTCAAAATTCTTAAATAAAATTGGGAGGACAGGAACGGCTGTAAGGGGTGATGTGGAGGCCGTTTTTAACCTACGTCTATGAGACAGTAAAGGTTAAAAGTTGTATGTTTTTCTTACAATTTCTCATCCCTGAAGTAAGACATCTAGGGTTGGGCCATACACTATTGCTCTATGTTCCAGCATTAACATTGTTTATTAACTTTGTGACCTTTGTTTGATGCAATCTGTCACGGCATACGGCCACCCCCCCAAAGTGGAGGCAGGTTTTGAACATATTTCAAAATTCTTAAATAAAATTGGGAGGACAGGAACGGCTGTAAGGGGTGATGTGGAGGCCGTTTTTAACCTACGTCTATGAGACAGTAAAGGTTAAAAGTTGTATGTTTTTCTTACAATTTCTCATCCCTGACCAACAGAGAATGTAAAAAAGAATTTAGGAAGCTAGTTGTAGTAAGACATCTAGGATTGGACAAAATACACTATTATCTTACGTTCCTCCATTAAAATAGTTTTTTAACTATGTGACCTTTACAGGAATGGCTTTTGTTGGAAGAGAAGATCTCTCTCCATAGGAAACCAGTGTATTCCAAAAAGCCCTTTTTAGGTCTCGCCTAGCATGGCTGCGCACATGCACAGTACGCTCGGCGACGTATAATGTTTTTGAGGACTTTCAGTAAAGTGCTTCAAGCACCGCCCCTCTTTCCCATTGGCTGGTGTCACTGTTTATGCTAAACTGTGGCCAGCCATTGGAAAAGAGCTTTTTATGTCATGTACTTTTGGCTTTTTCAGACGGCCGACTTGGACGGGCACATCTGCCTTCTGTGTGTCGTGAAAGGTTTTTTATCTTACTGCGCATGTTTTGTTCTTTAAATATTTTTTCTCCTGTTAATTGGAGCATTGCTGCTGCTTTGCTGAGGGAGGAGCGCTTCCACGTGAAGGTACATTTTTATTTTTTAAATTCTTTGTTGTTTTACTTACATTTGTGTTTAATGTGTTTTTTCTGAGTTTAATTTGCAGGCGGACCCCATCCCGTTTTGGTAGCAGAGAGCAGGGAAAATGTTGTGCTTTCAACGGGTGCGAATACGGCGATGCTATGCAGGTGGCCCCCAACCCATCGTATGTATGCTAAGGTAAGCGATTTTGGCTCTGTTTTTGTAATGTAATATTCGTGTTTACTTTGCAGGCAGACCCCAGCCCGTGTCTGTATGAGAGAGCGGCGAGGACTGTGTGCTTACGGCGGTATGTATGCAGCGATGCAACCTCAAGTAAGATAAGCGTTGTTCGCTCACTTTATTTTAATGTTTCTTTCTGTTTACTTTGCAGGCGGACCACAGCCTGTGTCTGTAGGAGAAAGCGGTGAGGACTGTGTACTTTCGGCGGTTTGTATGCGCCAATGCCACATCAAGAAAGGTAAGCGATGTTGGCCCAATTTTATTATACTCATATTCAATGTTTAATGTTGTTCTTCTCTGATCCATGGGGGGGGGGAAGGAGCCAAAACCAGGGTGTGTCCCAAACCCCGGATTAACGGGCATTCCTCGACCGGAGCACCTACCCCACAATGTCGTGGCAGTCCTGTGCTGTCTTCTCATGGCCCCCTGCGGCACTTGCAAATTGAGGCTGCAACTTTTTCCTGTTCCCATGCCGGAACCTATCTCTAATTGGTCTGGGTCCATGGCGACCTCACGCACTTCTGTCGAAACTATCACTACTCCCACGCGATTGCTATGCGTTGTCCTGATGCCTTGACCATCTGATTAATTTGCGGATATTTGGGGAATTATCTGGTGTAGAGTCGCAACTTTCTTCGTTTTAGGCCATCTTTCTCGGTGTACGTCCACCTCCCAAAGTGGGGTAAGTTTGGAACATATTTCAAAATTATTAAATACAATGTGGAGGACAGGAACGGCTGTAAGGGATGATGTGGAGGCCGTTTTTAACCTATGTCTATGAGACAGTAAAGGTTAAAAGTTCTGTGTTTTTCTAACAATTTCTCATCCATGACCAACAGAGAATAGAAAACAGAATTTAGGAAGCTAGTTGTAGTAAGACATCTGAGATTGGGCCATACACTATTGCTCTATATTCCAGCATTAACATTGTTTATTAACTTTGTGACCTTTGTTTGATGCAATCTGTCACGGCATAAGGCCACCCCCCAAAGTGGAGGCAGTTTTGAACATATTTCAAAATTCTTAAATAAAATTGGGAGGACAGGAACGGCTGTAAGGGGTGATGTGGAGGCCGTTTTTAACCTACGTCTATGAGACAGTAAAGGTTAAAAGTTGTATGTTTTTCTTACAATTTCTCATCCCTGAAGTAAGACATCTAGCGTTGGGCCATACACTATTGCTCTATGTTCCAGCATTAACATTGTTTATTAACTTTGTGACCTTTGTTTGATGCAATCTGTCACGGCATACGGCCACCTCCCCCAAAGTGGAGGCAGGTTTTGAACATATTTCAAAATTCTTAAATAAAATTGGGAGGACAGGAACGGCTGTAAGGGGTGATGTGGAGGCCGTTTTTAACCTACGTCTATGAGACAGTAAAGGTTAAAAGTTGTATGTTTTTCTTACAATTTCTCATCCCTGAAGTAAGACATCTAGGGTTGGGCCATACACTATTGCTCTATGTTCCAGCATTAACATTGTTTATTAACTTTGTGACCTTTGTTTGATGCAATCTGTCACGGCATACGGCCACCCCCCCAAAGTGGAGGCAGGTTTTGAACATATTTCGAAATTCTTAAATAAAATTGGGAGGACAGGAACGGCTGTAAGGGGTGATGTGGAGGCCGTTTTTAACCTACGTCTATGAGACAGTAAAAGTTAAAAGTTGTATGTTTTTCTTACAATTTCTCATCCCTGACCAACAGAGAATGTAAAAAAGAATTTAGGAAGCTAGCATGTATGTATGTATTTAGCATGTATGCTAAGGTAAGCGATTTTGGCTCCGTTTTTGTAATGTAATATTCGTGTTTACTTTGCAGGCAGACCCCAGCCCGTGTCTGTATGAGAGAGCGGCGAGGACTGTGTGCTTACGGCGGTATGTATGCAGCGATGCAACCTCAAGTAAGGTAAGCGTTGTTTGCTCACTTTATTTTAATGTTTCTTTCTGTTTACTTTGCAGGCGGACCACAGCCTGTGTCTGTAGGAGAAAGCGGTGAGGACTGTGTACTTTCAGCGGTATGTATGCGCCAATGCCACATCAAGAAAGGTAAGCGATGTTGGCCCAGTTTTATTATACTCATATTCAATGTTTAATGTTGTTCTTCTCTGATCCATGGGGGGGGGAAGGAGCCAAAACCAGGGTGTGTCCCAAACCCCGGATTAACGGGCATTCCTCGACCGGAGCACCTACCCCACAATGTCGTGGCAGTCCTGTGCTGTCTTCTCATGGCCCCCTGCGGCACTTGCAAATTGAGGCTGCAACTTTTTCCTGTTCCCATGCCGGAACCTATCTCTAATTGGTCTGGGTCCATGGCGACCTCACGCACTTCTGTCGAAACTATCACTACTCCCACGCGATTGCTATGCGTTGTCCTGATGCCTTGACCATCTGATTAATTTGCGGATATTTGGGGAATTATCTGGTGTAGAGTCGCAACTTTCTTCGTTTTAGGCCATCTTTCTCGGTGTACGTCCACCTCCCAAAGTGGGGTAAGTTTGGAACATATTTCAAAATTATTAAATACAATGTGGAGGACAGGAACGGCTGTAAGGGATGATGTGGAGGCCGTTTTTAACCTATGTCTATGAGACAGTAAAGGTTAAAAGTTCTGTGTTTTTGTAACAATTTCTCATCCATGACCAACAGAGAATAGAAAACAGAATTTAGGAAGCTAGTTGTAGTAAGACATCTGAGATTGGGCCATACACTATTGCTCTATATTCCAGCATTAACATTGTTTATTAACTTTGTGACCTTTGTTTGATGCAATCTGTCACGGCATAAGGCCACCCCCCAAAGTGGAGGCAGTTTTGAACATATTTCTAAATTCTTAAATAAAATTGGGAGGACAGGAACGGCTGTAAGGGGTGATGTGGAGGCCGTTTTTAACCTACGTCTATGAGACAGTAAAGGTTAAAAGTTGTATGTTTTTCTTACAATTTCTCATCCCTGAAGTAAGACATCTAGCGTTGGGCCATACACTATTGCTCTATGTTTCAGCATTAACATTGTTTATTAACTTTGTGACCTTTGTTTGATGCAATCTGTCACGGCATACGGCTACCTCCCCCAAAGTGGAGGCAGGTTTTGAACATATTTCAAAATTCTTAAATAAAATTGGGAGGACAGGAACGGCTGTAAGGGGTGATGTGGAGGCCGTTTTTAACCTACGTCTATGAGACAGTAAAGGTTAAAAGTTGTATGTTTTTCTTACAATTTCTCATCCCTGAAGTAAGACATCTAGGGTTGGGCCATACACTATTGCTCTATGTTCCAGCATTAACATTGTTTATTAACTTTGTGACCTTTGTTTGATGCAATCTGTCACGGCATACGGCCACCCCCCCAAAGTGGAGGCAGGTTTTGAACATATTTCAAAATTCTTAAATAAAATTGGGAGGACAGGAACGGCTGTAAGGGGTGATGTGGAGGCCGTTTTTAACCTACGTCTATGAGACAGTAAAGGTTAAAAGTTGTATGTTTTTCTTACAATTTCTCATCCCTGACCAACAGAGAATGTAAAAAAGAATTTAGGAAGCTAGTTGTAGTAAGACATCTAGGATTGGACAAAATACACTATTATCTTACGTTCCTCCATTAAAATAGTTTTTTAACTATGTGACCTTTACAGGAATGGCTTTTGTTGGAAGAGAAGATCTCTCTCCATAGGAAACCAGTGTATTCCAAAAAGCCCTTTTTAGGTCTCGCCTAGCATGGCTGCGCACATGCACAGTACGCTCGGCGACGTATAATGTTTTTGAGGACTTTCAGTAAAGTGCTTCAAGCACCGCCCCTCTTTCCCATTGGCTGGTGTCACTGTTTATGCTAAACTGTGGCCAGCCATTGGAAAAGAGCTTTTTATGTCATGTACTTTTGGCTTTTTCAGACGGCCGACTTGGACGGGCACATCTGCCTTCTGTGTGTCGTGAAAGGTTTTTTATCTTACTGCGCATGTTTTGTTCTTTAAATATTTTTTCTCCTGTTAATTGGAGCATTGCTGCTGCTTTGCTGAGGGAGGAGCGCTTCCACGTGAAGGTACATTTTTATTTTTTAAATTCTTTGTTGTTTTACTTACATTTGTGTTTAATGTGTTTTTTCTGAGTTTAATTTGCAGGCGGACCCCATCCCGTTTTGGTAGCAGAGAGCAGGGAAAATGTTGTGCTTTCAACGGGTGCGAATACGGCGATGCTATGCAGGTGGCCCCCAACCCATCGTATGTATGCTAAGGTAAGCGATTTTGGCTCTGTTTTTGTAATGTAATATTCGTGTTTACTTTGCAGGCAGACCCCAGCCCGTGTCTGTATGAGAGAGCGGCGAGGACTGTGTGCTTACGGCGGTATGTATGCAGCGATGCAACCTCAAGTAAGATAAGCGTTGTTCGCTCACTTTATTTTAATGTTTCTTTCTGTTTACTTTGCAGGCGGACCACAGCCTGTGTCTGTAGGAGAAAGCGGTGAGGACTGTGTACTTTCGGCGGTTTGTATGCGCCAATGCCACATCAAGAAAGGTAAGCGATGTTGGCCCAATTTTATTATACTCATATTCAATGTTTAATGTTGTTCTTCTCTGATCCATGGGGGGGGGGAAGGAGCCAAAACCAGGGTGTGTCCCAAACCCCGGATTAACGGGCATTCCTCGACCGGAGCACCTACCCCACAATGTCGTGGCAGTCCTGTGCTGTCTTCTCATGGCCCCCTGCGGCACTTGCAAATTGAGGCTGCAACTTTTTCCTGTTCCCATGCCGGAACCTATCTCTAATTGGTCTGGGTCCATGGCGACCTCACGCACTTCTGTCGAAACTATCACTACTCCCACGCGATTGCTATGCGTTGTCCTGATGCCTTGACCATCTGATTAATTTGCGGATATTTGGGGAATTATCTGGTGTAGAGTCGCAACTTTCTTCGTTTTAGGCCATCTTTCTCGGTGTACGTCCACCTCCCAAAGTGGGGTAAGTTTGGAACATATTTCAAAATTATTAAATACAATGTGGAGGACAGGAACGGCTGTAAGGGATGATGTGGAGGCCGTTTTTAACCTATGTCTATGAGACAGTAAAGGTTAAAAGTTCTGTGTTTTTCTAACAATTTCTCATCCATGACCAACAGAGAATAGAAAACAGAATTTAGGAAGCTAGTTGTAGTAAGACATCTGAGATTGGGCCATACACTATTGCTCTATATTCCAGCATTAACATTGTTTATTAACTTTGTGACCTTTGTTTGATGCAATCTGTCACGGCATAAGGCCACCCCCCAAAGTGGAGGCAGTTTTGAACATATTTCAAAATTCTTAAATAAAATTGGGAGGACAGGAACGGCTGTAAGGGGTGATGTGGAGGCCGTTTTTAACCTACGTCTATGAGACAGTAAAGGTTAAAAGTTGTATGTTTTTCTTACAATTTCTCATCCCTGAAGTAAGACATCTAGCGTTGGGCCATACACTATTGCTCTATGTTCCAGCATTAACATTGTTTATTAACTTTGTGACCTTTGTTTGATGCAATCTGTCACGGCATACGGCCACCTCCCCCAAAGTGGAGGCAGGTTTTGAACATATTTCAAAATTCTTAAATAAAATTGGGAGGACAGGAACGGCTGTAAGGGGTGATGTGGAGGCCGTTTTTAACCTACGTCTATGAGACAGTAAAGGTTAAAAGTTGTATGTTTTTCTTACAATTTCTCATCCCTGAAGTAAGACATCTAGGGTTGGGCCATACACTATTGCTCTATGTTCCAGCATTAACATTGTTTATTAACTTTGTGACCTTTGTTTGATGCAATCTGTCACGGCATACGGCCACCCCCCCAAAGTGGAGGCAGGTTTTGAACATATTTCGAAATTCTTAAATAAAATTGGGAGGACAGGAACGGCTGTAAGGGGTGATGTGGAGGCCGTTTTTAACCTACGTCTATGAGACAGTAAAAGTTAAAAGTTGTATGTTTTTCTTACAATTTCTCATCCCTGACCAACAGAGAATGTAAAAAAGAATTTAGGAAGCTAGCATGTATGTATGTATTTAGCATGTATGCTAAGGTAAGCGATTTTGGCTCCGTTTTTGTAATGTAATATTCGTGTTTACTTTGCAGGCAGACCCCAGCCCGTGTCTGTATGAGAGAGCGGCGAGGACTGTGTGCTTACGGCGGTATGTATGCAGCGATGCAACCTCAAGTAAGGTAAGCGTTGTTTGCTCACTTTATTTTAATGTTTCTTTCTGTTTACTTTGCAGGCGGACCACAGCCTGTGTCTGTAGGAGAAAGCGGTGAGGACTGTGTACTTTCAGCGGTATGTATGCGCCAATGCCACATCAAGAAAGGTAAGCGATGTTGGCCCAGTTTTATTATACTCATATTCAATGTTTAATGTTGTTCTTCTCTGATCCATGGGGGGGGAAGGAGCCAAAACCAGGGTGTGTCCCAAACCCCGGATTAACGGGCATTCCTCGACCGGAGCACCTACCCCACAATGTCGTGGCAGTCCTGTGCTGTCTTCTCATGGCCCCCTGCGGCACTTGCAAATTGAGGCTGCAACTTTTTCCTGTTCCCATGCCGGAACCTATCTCTAATTGGTCTGGGTCCATGGCGACCTCACGCACTTCTGTCGAAACTATCACTACTCCCACGCGATTGCTATGCGTTGTCCTGATGCCTTGACCATCTGATTAATTTGCGGATATTTGGGGAATTATCTGGTGTAGAGTCGCAACTTTCTTCGTTTTAGGCCATCTTTCTCGGTGTACGTCCACCTCCCAAAGTGGGGTAAGTTTGGAACATATTTCAAAATTATTAAATACAATGTGGAGGACAGGAACGGCTGTAAGGGATGATGTGGAGGCCGTTTTTAACCTATGTCTATGAGACAGTAAAGGTTAAAAGTTCTGTGTTTTTCTAACAATTTCTCATCCATGACCAACAGAGAATAGAAAACAGAATTGAGGAAGCTAGTTGTAGTAAGACATCTGAGATTGGGCCATACACTATTGCTCTATATTCCAGCATTAACATTGTTTATTAACTTTGTGACCTTTGTTTGATGCAATCTGTCACGGCATAAGGCCACCCCCCCCCAAAGTGGAGGCAGTTTTGAACATATTTCAAAATTCTTAAATAAAATTGGGAGGACAGGAACGGCTGTAAGGGGTGATGTGGAGGCCGTTTTTAACCTACGTCTATGAGACAGTAAAGGTTAAAAGTTGTATGTTTTTCTTACAATTTCTCATCCCTGAAGTAAGACATCTAGCGTTGGGCCATACACTATTGCTCTATGTTCCAGCATTAACATTGTTTATTAACTTTGTGACCTTTGTTTGATGCAATCTGTCACGGCATACGGCCACCTCCCCCAAAGTGGAGGCAGGTTTTGAACATATTTCAAAATTCTTAAATAAAATTGGGAGGACAGGAACGGCTGTAAGGGGTGATGTGGAGGCCGTTTTTAACCTACGTCTATGAGACAGTAAAGGTTCAAAGTTGTATGTTTTTCTTACAATTTCTCATCCCTGACCAACAGAGAATGTAAAAAAGAATTTAGGAAGCTAGTTGTAGTAAGACATCTAGGATTGGACAAAATACACTATTATCTTACGTTCCTCCATTAAAATAGTTTTTTAACTATGTGACCTTTAAAGGAATGGCTTTTGTTGGAAGAGAAGATCTCTCTCCATAGGAAACCAGTGTATTCCAAAAAGCCCTTCTTAGGTCTCGCCTAGCATGGCTGCGCACATGCGCAGTACGCTCGGCGATGTATAATGTTTTTGAGGACTTTCAGTAAAGTGCTTCAAGCACTGCCCCTCTTTCCCATTGGCTGGTGTCACTGTTTATGCTAAACTGTGGCCAGCTTTTGGAAAAGAGCTTTTTATGTCATGTACTTTTGGTTTTTTCAGACGGCCGACTTGGACGGGCACATCTGCCTTCTGTGTGTCGTGAAAGGTTTTTTATCTTACTGCGCATGTTTTGTTCTTTAAATATTTTTTCTCCTGTTAATTGGAGCATTGCTGCTGCTTTGCTGACGGAGGAGCGCTTCCACGTGAAGGTACATTTTTTTTTAAATTCTTTGTTGTTTTACTTACATTTGTGTTTAATGTGTTTTTTCTGAGTTTAATTTGCAGGCGGACCCCATCCCGTTTTGGTAGCAGAGAGCAGGGAAAATGTTGTGCTTTCACCGGGAGCGAATACGGCGATGCTATGCAGGTGGCCCCCAGCCCATCGTATGTATGCTAAGGTAAGCAATTTTGGCTCTGTTTTTGTAATGTAATATTCGTGTTTACTTTGCAGGCAGACCCCAGCCCGTGTCTGTATGAGAGAGCGGCGAGGACTGTGTGCTTACGGCGGTATGTATGCAGCGATGCAACCTCAAGTAAGGTAAGCGTTGTTTGCTCACTTTATTTTAATGTTTCTTTCTGTTTACTTTGCAGGCGGACCACAGCCTGTGTCTGTAGGAGAAAGCGGTGAGGACTGTGTACTTTCAGCGGTATGTATGCACCAATGCCACATCAAGAAAGGTAAGCGATGTTGGCCCAGTTTTATTATACTCATATTCAATGTTTAATGTTGTTCTTCTCTGATCCATGGGGGGGGGGGGGGAAGGAGCCAAAACCAGGGTGTGTCCCAAACCCCAGATTAACGGGCATTCCTCGACCGGAGCACCTACCCCACAATGTCGTGGCAGTCCTGTGCTGTCTTCTCATGGCCCCCTGCGGCACTTGCAAATTGAGGCTGCAACTTTTTCCTGTTCCCATGCCGGAACCTATCTCTAATTGGTCTGGGTCCATGGCGACCTCACGCACTTCTGTCAAAACTATCACTACTCCCACGCGATTGCTATGCGTTGTCCTGATGCCTTGACCATCTGATTAATTTGCGGATATTTGGGGAATTATCTGGTGTAGAGTCGCAACTTTCTTCGTTTTAGGCCATCTTTCTCGGTGTACGTCCACCTCCCAAAGTGGGGTAAGTTTGGAACATATTTCAAAATCATTAAATACAATGTGGAGGACAGGAACGGCTGTAAGGGATGATGTGGAGGCCGTTTTTAACCTATGTCTATGAGACAGTAAAGGTTAAAAGTTCTGTGTTTTTCTAACAATTTCTCATCCATGACAACAGAGAATAGAAAACAGAATTTAGGAAGCTAGTTGTAGTAAGACATCTGAGATTGGGCCATACACTATTGCTCTATATTCCAGCATTAACATTGTTTATTAACTTTGTGACCTTTGTTTGATGCAATCTGTAACGGCATAAGGCCACCCCCCAAAGTGGAGGCAGTTTTGAACATATTTCAAAATTCTTAAATAAAATTGGGAGGACAGGAACGGCTGTAAGGGGTGATGTGGAGGCCGTTTTTAACCTACGTCTATGAGACAGTAAAGGTTAAAAGTTGTATGTTTTTCTTACAATTTCTCATCCCTGAAGTAAGACATCTAGCGTTGGGCCATACACTATTGCTCTATGTTCCAGCATTAACATTGTTTATTAACTTTGTGACCTTTGTTTGATGCAATCTGTCACGGCATACGGCCACCTCCACCAAAGTGGAGGCAGGTTTTGAACATATTTCAAAATTCTTAAATAAAATTGGGAGGACAGGAACGGCTGTAAGGGGTGATGTGGAGGCCGTTTTTAACCTACGTCTATGAGACAGTAAAGGTTAAAAGTTGTATGTTTTTCTTACAATTTCTCATCCCTGAAGTAAAACATCTAGGGTTGGGCCATACACTATTGCTCTATGTTCCAGCATTAACATTGTTTATTAACTTTGTGACCTTTGTTTGATGCAATCTGTCACGGCATACGGCCACCCCCCCAAAGTGGAGGCAGGTTTTGAACATATTTCAAAATTCTTAAATAAAATTGGGAGGACAGGAACGGCTGTAAGGGGTGATGTGGAGGCCGTTTTTAACCTACGTCTATGAGACAGTAAAGGTTAAAAGTTGTATGTTTTTCTTACAATTTCTCATCCCTGACCAACAGAGAATGTAAAAAAGAATTTAGGAAGCTAGTTGTAGTAAGACATCTAGGATTGGACAAAATACACTATTATCTTACGTTCCTCCATTAAAATAGTTTTTTAACTATGTGACCTTTACAGGAATGGCTTTTGTTGGAAGAGAAGATCTCTCTCCATAGGAAACCAGTGTATTCCAAAAAGCCCTTTTTAGGTCTCGCCTAGCATGGCTGCGCACATGCGCAGTACGCTCGGCGACGTATAATGTTTTTGAGGACTTTCACTAAAGTGCTTCAAGCACCGCCCCTCTTTCCCATTGGCTGGTGTCACTGTTTATGCTAAACTGTGGCCAGCCATTGGAAAATAGCTTTTTATGTCATGTACTTTTGTCTTTTTCAGACGGCAGACTTGGACGGGCACATCTGCCTTCTGTGTGTCGTGAAAGGTTTTTTATCTTACTGCGCATGTTTTGTTCTTTAAATATTTTTTCTCCTGTTAATTGGAGCATTGCTGCTGCTTTGCTGAGGGAGGAGCGCTTCCACGTGAAGGTACATTTTTTTTTTTTTAATTCTTTGTTGTTTTACTTACATTTGTGTTTAATGTGTTTTTTCTGAGTTTAATTTGCAGGCGGACCCCATCCCGTTTTGGTAGCAGAGAGCAGGGAAAATGTTGTGCTTTCAACGGGAGCGAATACGGCGATGCTATGCAGGTGGCCCCCAGCCCATCGTATGTATGCTAAGGTAAGCGATTTTGGCTCTGTTTTTGTAATGTAATATTCGTGTTTACTTTGCAGGCAGACCCCAGCCCGTGTCTGTATGAGAGAGCGGCGAGGACTGTGTGCTTACGGCGGTATGTATGCAGCGATGCAACCTCAAGTAAGGTAAGCGTTGTTTGCTCACTTTATTTTAATGTTTCTTTCTGTTTACTTTGCAGGCGGACCACAGCCTGTGTCTGTAGGAGAAAGCGGTGAGGACTGTGTACTTTCAGCGGTATGTATGCGCCAATGCCACATCAAGAAAGGTAAGCGATGTTGGCCCAGTTTTATTATACTCATATTCAATGTTTAATGTTGTTCTTCTCTGATCCATGGGGGGGGGAAGGAGCCAAAACCAGGGTGTGTCCCAAACCCCGGATTAACGGGCATTCCTCGACCGGAGCACCTACCCCACAATGTCGTGGCAGTCCTGTGCTGTCTTCTCATGGCCCCCTGCGGCACTTGCAAATTGAGGCTGCAACTTTTTCCTGTTCCCATGGCGGAACCTATCTCTAATTGGTCTGGGTCCATGGCGACCTCACGCACTTCTGTCGAAACTATCACTACTCCCACGCGATTGCTATGCGTTGTCCTGATGCCTTGACCATCTGATTAATTTGCGGATATTTGGGGAATTATCTGGTGTAGAGTCGCAACTTTCTTCGTTTTAGGCCATCTTTCTCGGTGTACGTCCACCTCCCAAAGTGGGGTAAGTTTGGAACATATTTCAAAATCATTAAATACAATGTGGAGGACAGGAACGGCTGTAAGGGATGATGTGGAGGCCGTTTTTAACCTATGTCTATGAGACAGTAAAGGTTAAAAGTTCTGTGTTTTTCTAACAATTTCTCATCCATGACCAACAGAGAATAGAAAACAGAATTTAGGAAGCTAGTTGTAGTAAGACATCTGAGATTGGGCCATACACTATTGCTCTATATTCCAGCATTAACATTGTTTATTAACTTTGTGACCTTTGTTTGATGCAATCTGTCACGGCATAAGGCCACCCCCCCAAAGTGGAGGCAGTTTTGAACATATTTCAAAATTCTTAAATAAAATTGGGAGGACAGGAACGGCTGTAAGGGGTGATGTGGAGGCCGTTTTTAACCTACGTCTATGAGACAGTAAAGGTTAAAAGTTGTATGTTTTTCTTACAATTTCTCATCCCTGAAGTAAGACATCTAGGGTTGGGCCATACACTATTGCTCTATGTTCCAGCATTAACATTGTTTATTAACTTTGTGACCTTTGTTTGATGCAATCTGTCATGGCATACGGCCACCTCCCCCAAAGTGGAGGCAGGTTTTGAACATATTTCAAAATTCTTAAATAAAATTGGGAGGACAGGAACGGCTGTAAGGGGTGATGTGGAGGCCGTTTTTAACCTACGTCTATGAGACAGTAAAGGTTAAAAGTTGTATGTTTTTCTTACAATTTCTCATCCCTGAAGTAAGACATCTAGGGTTGGGCCATACACTATTGCTCTATGTTCCAGCATTAACATTGTTTATTAACTTTGTGACCTTTGTTTGATGCAATCTGTCACGGCATACGGCCACCCCCCCAAAGTGGAGGCAGGTTTTGAACATATTTCAAAATTCTTAAATAAAATTGGGAGGACAGGAACGGCTGTAAGGGGTGATGTGGAGGCCGTTTTTAACCTACGTCTATGAGACAGTAAAGGTTAAAAGTTGTATGTTTTTCTTACAATTTCTCATCCCTGACCAACAGAGAATGTAAAAAAGAATTTAGGAAGCTAGTTGTAGTAAGACATCTAGGATTGGACAAAATACACTATTATCTTACGTTCCTCCATTAAAATAGTTTTTTAACTATGTGACCTTTACAGGAATGGCTTTTGTTGGAAGAGAAGATCTCTCTCCATAGGAAACCAGTGTATTCCAAAAAGCCCTTTTTAGGTCTCGCCTAGCATGGCTGCGCACATGCGCAGTACGCTCGGCGACGTATAATGTTTTTGAGGACTTTCACTAAAGTGCTTCAAGCACCGCCCCTCTTTCCCATTGGCTGGTGTCACTGTTTATGCTAAACTGTGGCCAGCCATTGGAAAAGAGCTTTTTATGTCATGTACTTTTGTCTTTTTCAGACGGCAGACTTGGACGGGCACATCTGCCTTCTGTGTGTCGTGAAAGGTTTTTTATCTTACTGCGCATGTTTTGTTCTTTAAATATTTTTTCTCCTGTTAATTGGAGCATTGCTGCTGCTTTGCTGAGGGAGGAGCGCTTCCACGTGAAGGTACATTTTTTTTTTTTAATTCTTTGTTGTTTTACTTACATTTGTGTTTAATGTGTTTTTTCTGAGTTTAATTTGCAGGCGGACCCCATCCCGTTTTGGTAGCAGAGAGCAGGGAAAATGTTGTGCTTTCAACGGGAGCGAATACGGCGATGCTATGCAGGTGGCCCCCAGCCCATCGTATGTATGCTAAGGTAAGCGATTTTGGCTCTGTTTTTGTAATGTAATATTCGTGTTTACTTTGCAGGCAGACCCCAGCCCGTGTCTGTATGAGAGAGCGGCGAGGACTGTGTGCTTACGGCGGTATGTATGCAGCGATGCAACCTCAAGTAAGGTAAGCGTTGTTTGCTCACTTTATTTTAATGTTTCTTTCTGTTTACTTTGCAGGCGGACCACAGCCTGTGTCTGTAGGAGAAAGCGGTGAGGACTGTGTACTTTCAGCGGTATGTATGCGCCAATGCCACATCAAGAAAGGTAAGCGATGTTGGCCCAGTTTTATTATACTCATATTCAATGTTTAATGTTGTTCTTCTCTGATCCATGGGGGGGGGGGGAAGGAGCCAAAACCAGGGTGTGTCCCAAACCCCAGATTAACGGGCATTCCTCGACCGGAGCACCTACCCCACAATGTCGTGGCAGTCCTGTGCTGTCTTCTCATGGCCCCCTGCGGCACTTGCAAATTGAGGCTGCAACTTTTTCCTGTTCCCATGCCGGAACCTATCTCTAATTGGTCTGGGTCCATGGCGATCTCACGCACTTCTGTCGAAACTATCACTACTCCCACGCGATTGCTATGCGTTGTCCTGATGCCTTGACCATCTGATTAATTTGCGGATATTTGGGGAATTATCTGGTGTAGAGTCGCAACTTTCTTCGTTTTAGGCCATCTTTCTCGGTGTACGTCCACCTCCCAAAGTGGGGTAAGTTTGGAACATATTTCAAAATTATTAAATACAATGTGGAGGACAGGAACGGCTGTAAGGGATGATGTGGAGGCCGTTTTTAACCTATGTCTATGAGACAGTAAAGGTTAAAAGTTCTGTGTTTTTCTAACAATTTCTCATCCATGACCAACAGAGAATAGAAAACAGAATTTAGGAAGCTAGTTGTAGTAAGACATCTGAGATTGGGCCATACACTATTGCTCTATATTCCAGCATTAACATTGTTTATTAACTTTGTGACCTTTGTTTGATGAAATCTGTCACGGCATAAGGCCACCCCCCCAAAGTGGAGGCAGTTTTGAACATATTTCAAAATTCTTAAATAAAATTGGGAGGACAGGAACGGCTGTAAGGGGTGATGTGGAGGCCGTTTTTAACCTACGTCTATGAGACAGTAAAGGTTAAAAGTTGTATGTTTTTCTTACAATTTCTCATCCCTGAAGTAAGACATCTAGGGTTGGGCCATACACTATTGCTCTATGTTCCAGCATTAACATTGTTTATTAACTTTGTGACCTTTGTTTGATGCAATCTGTCACGGCATACGGCCACCTCCCCCAAAGTGGAGGCAGGTTTTGAACATATTTCAAAATTCTTAAATAAAATTGGGAGGACAGGAACGGCTGTAAGGGGTGATGTGGAGGCCGTTTTTAACCTACGTCTATGAGACAGTAAAGGTTAAAAGTTGTATGTTTTTCTTACAATTTCTCATCCCTGAAGTAAGACATCTAGGGTTGGGCCATACACTATTGCTCTATGTTCCAGCATTAACATTGTTTATTAACTTTGTGACCTTTGTTTGATGCAATCTGTCACGGCATACGGCCACCCCCCCAAAGTGGAGGCAGGTTTTGAACATATTTCAAAATTCTTAAATAAAATTGGGAGGACAGGAACGGCTGTAAGGGGTGATGTGGAGGCCGTTTTTAACCTAAGTCTATGAGACAGTAAATGTTAAAAGTTGTATGTTTTTCTTACAATTTCTCATCCCTTACCAACAGAGAATGTAAAAAAGAATTAAGGAAGCTAGTTGTAGTAAGACATCTAGGATTGGACAAAATACACTATTATCTTACGTTCCTCCATTAAAATAGTTTTTTAACTATGTGACCTTTACAGGAATGGCTTTTGTTGGAAGAGAAGATCTCTCTCCATAGGAAACCAGTGTATTCCAAAAAGCCCTTTTTAGGTCTCGCCTAGCATGGCTGCGCACATGCGCAGTACGCTCGGCGACGTATAATGTTTTTGAGGACTTTCAGTAAAGTGCTTCAAGCACCGCCCCTCTTTCCCATTGGCTGGGGT
Source organism: Lissotriton helveticus (assembly GCF_964261635.1). Taxonomy (NCBI): domain Eukaryota; kingdom Metazoa; phylum Chordata; class Amphibia; order Caudata; family Salamandridae; genus Lissotriton; species Lissotriton helveticus. The sequence goes on along the minus strand of NC_136073.1, from coordinate 895,854,394 downwards.
CACTGTTTATGCTAAACTGTGGCCAGCCATTGGAAAAGAGCTTTTTATGTCATGTACTTTTGTCTTTTTCAGACGGCAGACTTGGACGGGCACATCTGCCTTCTGTGTGTCGTGAAAGGTTTTTTATCTTACTGCGCATGTTTTGTTCTTTAAATATTTTTTCTCCTGTTAATTGGAGCATTGCTGCTGCTTTGCTGAGGGAGGAGCGCTTCCACGTGAAGGTACATTTTTTTTTTATTATTCTTTGTTGTTTTACTTACATTTGTGTTTAATGTGTTTTTTCTGAGTTTAATTTGCAGGCGGACCCCATCCCGTTTTGGTAGCAGAGAGCAGGGAAAATGTTGTGCTTTCAACGGGAGCGAATACGGCGATGCTATGCAGGTGGCCCCCAGCCCATCGTATGTATGCTAAGGTAAGCGATTTTGGCTCTGTTTTTGTAATGTAATATTCGTGTTTACTTTGCAGGCAGACCCCAGCCCGTGTCTGTATGAGAGAGCGGCGAGGACTGTGTGCTTACGGCGGTATGTATGCAGCGATGCAACCTCAAGTAAGGTAAGCGTTGTTTGCTCACTTTATTTTAATGTTTCTTTCTGTTTACTTTGCAGGCGGACCACAGCCTGTGTCTGTAGGAGAAAGCGGTGAGGACTGTGTACTTTCAGCGGTATGTATGCACCAATGCCACATCAAGAAAGGTAAGCGATGTTGGCCCAGTTTTATTATACTCATATTCAATGTTTAATGTTGTTCTTCTCTGATCCATGGGGGGGGGGGGGGGGAAGGAGCCAAAACCAGGGTGTGTCCCAAACCCCAGATTAACGGGCATTCCTCGACCGGAGCACCTACCCCACAATGTCGTGGCAGTCCTGTGCTGTCTTCTCATGGCCCCCTGCGGCACTTGCAAATTGAGGCTGCAACTTTTTCCTGTTCCCATGCCGGAACCTATCTCTAATTGGTCTGGGTCCATGGCGACCTCACGCACTTCTGTCGAAACTATCACTACTCCCACGCGATTGCTATGCGTTGTCCTGATGCCTTGACCATCTGATTAATTTGCGGATATTTGGGGAATTATCTGGTGTAGAGTCGCAACTTTCTTCGTTTTAGGCCATCTTTCTCGGTGTACGTCCACCTCCCAAAGTGGGGTAAGTTTGGAACATATTTCAAAATTATTAAATACAATGTGGAGGACAGGAACGGCTGTAAGGGATGATGTGGAGGCCGTTTTTAACCTATGTCTATGAGACAGTAAAGGTTAAAAGTTCTGTGTTTTTCTAACAATTTCTCATCCATGACCAACAGAGAATAGAAAACAGAATTTAGGAAGCTAGTTGTAGTAAGACATCTGAGATTGGGCCATACACTATTGCTCTATATTCCAGCATTAACATTGTTTATTAACTTTGTGACCTTTGTTTGATGCAATCTGTCACGGCATAAGGCCACCCCCCCAAAGTGGAGGCAGTTTTGAACATATTTCAAAATTCTTAAATAAAATTGGGAGGACAGGAACGGCTGTAAGGGGTGATGTGGAGGCCGTTTTTAACCTACGTCTATGAGACAGTAAAGGTTAAAAGTTGTATGTTTTTCTTACAATTTCTCATCCCTGAAGTAGGACATCTAGGGTTGGGCCATACACTATTGCTCTATGTTCCAGCATTAACATTGTTTCTTAACTTTGTGACCTTTGTTTGATGCAATCTGTCACGGCATACGGCCACCTCCCCCAAAGTGGAGGCAGGTTTTGAACATATTTCAAAATTCTTAAATAAAATTGGGAGGACAGGAACGGCTGTAAGGGGTGATGTGGAGGCCGTTTTTAACCTACGTCTATGAGACAGTAAAGGTTAAAAGTTGTATGTTTTTCTTACAATTTCTCATCCCTAAAGTAAGACATCTAGGGTTGGGCCATACACTATTGCTCTATGTTCCAGCATTAACATTGTTTATTAACTTTGTGACCTTTGTTTGATGCAATCTGTCACGGCATACGGCCACCCCCCCAAAGTGGAGGCAGGTTTTGAACATATTTCAAAATTCTTAAATAAAATTGGGAGGACAGGAACGGCTGTAAGGGGTGATGTGGAGGCCGTTTTTAACCTACGTCTATGAGACAGTAAATGTTAAAAGTTGTATGTTTTTCTTACAATTTCTCATCCCTGACCAACAGAGAATGTAAAAAAGAATTTAGGAAGCTAGTTGTAGTAAGACATCTAGGATTGGACAAAATACACTATTATGTTACGTTCCTCCATTAAAATAGTTTTTTAACTATGTGACCTTTACAGGAATGGCTTTTGTTGGAAGAGAAGATCTCTCTCCATAGGAAACCAGTGTATTCCAAAAAGCCCTTCTTAGGTCTCGCCTAGCATGGCTGCGCACATGCGCAGTACGCTCGGCGATGTATAATGTTTTTGAGGACTTTCAGTAAAGTGCTTCAAGCACTGCCCCTCTTTCCCATTGGCTGGTGTCACTGTTTATGCTAAACTGTGGCCAGCTTTTGGAAAAGAGCTTTTTATGTCATGTACTTTTGGCTTTTTCAGACGGCCGACTTGGACGGGCACATCTGCCTTCTGTGTGTCGTGAAAGGTTTTTTATCTTACTGCGCATGTTTTGTTCTTTAAATATTTTTTCTCCTGTTAATTGGAGCATTGCTGCTGCTTTGCTGACGGAGGAGCGCTTCCACGTCAAGGTACATTTTTTTTTTTAATTCTTTGTTGTTTTACTTACATTTGTGTTTAATGTGTTTTTTCTGAGTTTAATTTGCAGGCGGACCCCATCCCGTTTTGGTAGCAGAGAGCAGGGAAAATGTTGTGCTTTCACCGGGAGCGAATACGGCGATGCTATGCAGGTGGCCCCCAGCCCATCGTATGTATGCTAAGGTAAGCGATTTTGGCTCTGTTTTTGTAATGTAATATTCGTGTTTACTTTGCAGGCAGACCCCAGCCCGTGTCTGTATGAGAGAGCGGCGAGGACTGTGTGCTTTCGGCGGTATGTATGCAGCGATGCAACCTCAAGTAAGGTAAGCGTTGTTTGCTCACTTTATTTTAATGTTTCTTTCTGTTTACTTTGCAGGCGGACCACAGCCTGTGTCTGTAGGAGAAAGCGGTGAGGACTGTGTACTTTCGGCGGTATGTATGCGCCAATGCCACATCAAGAAAGGTAAGCGATGTTGGCCCAGTTTTATTATACTCATATTCAATGTTTAATGTTGTTCTTCTCTGATCCATGTGGGGGGGAAGGAGCCAAAACCAGGGTGTGTCCCAACCCCAGATTAACGGGCATTCCTCGACCGGAGCACCTACCCCACAATGTCGTGGCAGTCCTGTGCTGTCTTCTCATGGCACCCTGCGGCTCTTGCAAATTGAGGCTGCAACTTTTTCCTGTTCCCATGCCGGAACCTATCTCTAATTGGTCTGGGTCCTTGGCGACCTCACGCACTTCTGTCGAAACTATCACTACTCCCACGCGATTGCTATGCGTTGTCCTGATGCCTTGACCATCTGATTAATTTGCGGATATTTGGGGAATTATCTGGTGTAGAGTCGCAACTTTCTTCGTTTTAGGCCATCTTTCTCGGTGTACGTCCACCTCCCAAAGTGGGGTAAGTTTGGAACATATTTCAAAATTATTAAATACAATGTGGAGGACAGTAACGGCTGTAAGGGATGATGTGGAGGCCGTTTTTAACCTATGTCTATGAGACAGTAAAGGTTAAAAGTTCTGTGTTTTTCTAACAATTTCTCATCCATGACCAACAGAGAATAGAAAACAGAATTTAGGAAGCTAGTTGTAGTAAGACATCTGAGATTGGGCCATACACTATTGCTCTATATTCCAGCATTAACATTGTTTATTAACTTTGTGACCTTTGTTTGATGCAATCTGTCACGGCATAAGGCCACCCCCCAAAGTGGAGGCAGTTTTGAACATATTTCAAAATTCTTAAATAAAATTGGGAGGACAGGAACGGCTGTAAGGGGTGATGTGGAGGCCGTTTTTAACCTACGTCTATGAGACAGTAAAGGTTAAAAGTTGTATGTTTTTCTTACAATTTCTCATCACTGAAGTAAGACATCTAGCGTTGGGCCATACACTATTGCTCTATGTTCCAGCATTAACATTGTTTATTAACTTTGTGACCTTTGTTTGATGCAATCTGTCACGGCATACGGCCACCTCCCCCAAAGTGGAGGCAGGTTTTGAACATATTTCAAAATTCTTAAATAAAATTGGGAGGACAGGAACGGCTGTAAGGGGTGATGTGGAGGCCGTTTTTAACCTACGTCTATGAGACAGTAAAGGTTAAAAGTTGTATGTTTTTCTTACAATTTCTCATCCCTGAAGTAAAACATCTAGGGTTGGGCCATACACTATTGCTCTATGTTCCAGCATTAACATTGTTTATTAACTTTGTGACCTTTGTTTGATGCAATCTGTCACGGCATACGGCCACCCCCCCCAAAGTGGAGGCAGGTTTTGAACATATTTCAAAATTCTTAAATAAAATTGGGAGGACAGGAACGGCTGTAAGGGGTGATGTGGAGGCCGTTTTTAACCTACGTCTATGAGACAGTAAAGGTTAAAAGTTGTATGTTTTTCTTACAATTTCTCATCCCTGACCAACAGAGAATGTAAAAAAGAATTTAGGAAGCTAGTTGTAGTAAGACATCTAGGATTGGACAAAATACACTATTATCTTACGTTCCTCCATTAAAATAGTTTTTTAACTATGTGACCTTTACAGGAATGGCTTTTGTTGGAAGAGAAGATCTCTCTCCATAGGAAACCAGTGTATTCCAAAAAGCCCTTTTTAGGTCTCGCCTAGCATGGCTGCGCACATGCGCAGTACGCTCGGCGACGTATAATGTTTTTGAGGACTTTCACTAAAGTGCTTCAAGCACCGCCCCTCTTTCCCATTGGCTGGTGTCACTGTTTATGCTAAACTGTGGCCAGCCATTGGAAAAGAGCTTTTTATGTCATGTACTTTTGTCTTTTTCAGACGGCAGACTTGGACGGGCACATCTGCCTTCTGTGTGTCGTGAAAGGTTTTTTATCTTACTGCGCATGTTTTGTTCTTTAAATATTTTTTCTCCTGTTAATTGGAGCATTGCTGCTGCTTTGCTGAGGGAGGAGCGCTTCCACGTGAAGGTACATTTTTATTTTTTTTAATTCTTTGTTGTTTTACTTACATTTGTGTTTAATGTGTTTTTTCTGAGTTTAATTTGCAGGCGGACCCCATCCCGTTTTGGTAGCAGAGAGCAGGGAAAATGTTGTGCTTTCAACGGGAGCGAATACGGCGATGCTATGCAGGTGGCCCCCAGCCCATCGTATGTATGCTAAGGTAAGCGATTTTGGCTCTGTTTTTGTAATGTAATATTCGTGTTTACTGTGCAGGCAGACCCCAGCCCGTGTCTGTATGAGAGAGCGGCGAGGACTGTGTGCTTACGGCGGTATGTATGCAGCGATGCAACCTCAAGTAAGGTAAGCGTTGTTTGCTCACTTTATTTTAATGTTTCTTTCTGTTTACTTTGCAGGCGGACCACAGCCTGTGTCTGTAGGAGAAAGCGGTGAGGACTGTGTACTTTCAGCGGTATGTATGCGCCAATGCCACATCAAGAAAGGTAAGCGATGTTGGCCCAGTTTTATTATACTCATATTCAATGTTTAATGTTGTTCTTCTCTGATCCATGGGGGGGGGGGAAGGAGCCAAAACCAGGATGTGTCCCAAACCCCGGATTAACGGGCATTCCTCGACCGGAGCACCTACCCCACAATGTCGTGGCAGTCCTGTGCTGTCTTCTCATGGCCCCCTGCGGCACTTGCAAATTGAGGCTGCAACTTTTTCCTGTTCCCATGCCGGAACCTATCTCTAATTGGTCTGGGTCCATGGCGACCTCACGCACTTCTGTCGAAACTGTCACTACTCCCACGCGATTGCGATGCGTTGTCCTGATGCCTTGACCATCTGATTAATTTGCGGATATTTGGGGAATTATCTGGTGTAGAGTCGCAACTTTCTTCGTTTTAGGCCATCTTTCTCGGTGTACGTCCACCTCCCAAAGTGGGGTAAGTTTGGAACATATTTCAAAATTATTAAATACAATGTGGAGGACAGGAACGGCTGTAAGGGATGATGTGGAGGCCGCTTTTAACCTATGTCTATGAGACAGTAAAGGTTAAAAGTTCTGTGTTTTTCTAACAATTTCTCATCCATGACCAACAGAGAATAGAAAACAGAATTTAGGAAGCTAGTTGTAGTAAGACATCTGAGATTGGGCCATACACTATTGCTCGATATTCCAGCATTAACATTGTTTATTAACTTTGTGACCTTTGTTTGATGCAATCTGTCACGGCATAAGGCCACCCCCCCAAAGTGGAGGCAGTTTTGAACATATTTCAAAATTCTTAAATAAAATTGGGAGGACAGGAACGGCTGTAAGGGGTGATGTGGAGGCCGTTTTTAACCTACGTCTATGAGACAGTAAAGGTTAAAAGTTGTATGTTTTTCTTACAATTTCTCATCCCTAAAGTAAGACATCTAGGGTTGGGCCATACACTATTGCTCTATGTTCCAGCATTAACATTGTTTATTAACTTTGTGACCTTTGTTTGATGCAATCTGTCACGGCATACGGCCACCCCCCCAAAGTGGAGGCAGGTTTTGAACATATTTCAAAATTCTTAAATAAAATTGGGAGGACAGGAACGGCTGTAAGGGGTGATGTGGAGGCCGTTTTTAACCTACGTCTATGAGACAGTAAATGTTAAAAGTTGTATGTTTTTCTTACAATTTCTCATCCCTGACCAACAGAGAATGTAAAAAAGAATTTAGGAAGCTAGTTGTAGTAAGACATCTAGGATTGGACAAAATACACTATTATCTTACGTTCCTCCATTAAAATAGTTTTTTAACTATGTGACCTTTACAGGAATGGCTTTTGTTAGAAGAGAAGATCTCTCTCCATAGGAAACCAGTGTATTCCAAAAAGCCCTTCTTAGGTCTCGCCTAGCATGGCTGCGCACATGCGCAGTACGCTCGGCGATGTATAATGTTTTTGAGGACTTTCAGTAAAGTGCTTCAAGCACTGCCCCTCTTTCCCATTGGCTGGTGTCACTGTTTATGCTAAACTGTGGCCAGCTTTTGGAAAAGAGCTTTTTATGTCATGTACTTTTGGCTTTTTCAGACGGCCGACTTGGACGGGCACATCTGCCTTCTGTGTGTCGTGAAAGGTTTTTTATCTTACTGCGCATGTTTTGTTCTTTAAATATTTTTTCTCCTGTTAATTGGAGCATTGCTGCTGCTTTGCTGACGGAGGAGCGCTTCCACGTCAAGGTACATTTTTTTTTTTAATTCTTTGTTGTTTTACTTACATTTGTGTTTAATGTGTTTTTTCTGAGTTTAATTTGCAGGCGGACCCCATCCCGTTTTGGTAGCAGAGAGCAGGGAAAATGTTGTGCTTTCACCGGGAGCGAATACGGCGATGCTATGCAGGTGGCCCCCAGCCCATCGTATGTATGCTAAGGTAAGCGATTTTGGCTCTGTTTTTGTAATGTAATATTCGTGTTTACTTTGCAGGCAGACCCCAGCCCGTGTCTGTATGAGAGAGCGGCGAGGACTGTGTGCTTTCGGCAGTATGTATGCAGCGATGCAACCTCAAGTAAGGTAAGCGTTGTTTGCTCACTTTATTTTAATGTTTCTTTCTGTTTACTTTGCAGGCGGACCACAGCCTGTGTCTGTAGGAGAAAGCGGTGAGGACTGTGTACTTTCGGCGGTATGTATGCGCCAATGCCACATCAAGAAAGGTAAGCGATGTTGGCCCAGTTTTATTATACTCATATTCAATGTTTAATGTTGTTCTTCTCTGATCCATGTGGGGGGGAAGGAGCCAAAACCAGGGTGTGTCCCAACCCCAGATTAACGGGCATTCCTCGACCGGAGCACCTACCCCACAATGTCGTGGCAGTCCTGTGCTGTCTTCTCATGGCACCCTGCGGCTCTTGCAAATTGAGGCTGCAACTTTTTCCTGTTCCCATGCCGGAACCTATCTCTAATTGGTCTGGGTCCTTGGCGACCTCACGCACTTCTGTCGAAACTATCACTACTCCCACGCGATTGCTATGCGTTGTCCTGATGCCTTGACCATCTGATTAATTTGCGGATATTTGGGGAATTATCTGGTGTAGAGTCGCAACTTTCTTCGTTTTAGGCCATCTTTCTCGGTGTACGTCCACCTCCCAAAGTGGGGTAAGTTTGGAACATATTTCAAAATTATTAAATACAATGTGGAGGACAGTAACGGCTGTAAGGGATGATGTGGAGGCCGTTTTTAACCTATGTCTATGAGACAGTAAAGGTTAAAAGTTCTGTGTTTTTCTAACAATTTCTCATCCATGACCAACAGAGAATAGAAAACAGAATTTAGGAAGCTAGTTGTAGTAAGACATCTGAGATTGGGCCATACACTATTGCTCTATATTCCAGCATTAACATTGTTTATTAACTTTGTGACCTTTGTTTGATGCAATCTGTCACGGCATAAGGCCACCCCCCAAAGTGGAGGCAGTTTTGAACATATTTCAAAATTCTTAAATAAAATTGGGAGGACAGGAACGGCTGTAAGGGGTGATGTGGAGGCCGTTTTTAACCTACGTCTATGAGACAGTAAAGGTTAAAAGTTGTATGTTTTTCTTACAATTTCTCATCACTGAAGTAAGACATCTAGCGTTGGGCCATACACTATTGCTCTATGTTCCAGCATTAACATTGTTTATTAACTTTGTGACCTTTGTTTGATGCAATCTGTCACGGCATACGGCCACCTCCCCCAAAGTGGAGGCAGGTTTTGAACATATTTCAAAATTCTTAAATAAAATTGGGAGGACAGGAACGGCTGTAAGGGGTGATGTGGAGGCCGTTTTTAACCTACGTCTATGAGACAGTAAAGGTTAAAAGTTGTATGTTTTTCTTACAATTTCTCATCCCTGAAGTAAAACATCTAGGGTTGGGCCATACACTATTGCTCTATGTTCCAGCATTAACATTGTTTATTAACTTTGTGACCTTTGTTTGATGCAATCTGTCACGGCATACGGCCACCCCCCCCAAAGTGGAGGCAGGTTTTGAACATATTTCAAAATTCTTAAATAAAATTGGGAGGACAGGAACGGCTGTAAGGGGTGATGTGGAGGCCGTTTTTAACCTACGTCTATGAGACAGTAAAGGTTAAAAGTTGTATGTTTTTCTTACAATTTCTCATCCCTGACCAACAGAGAATGTAAAAAAGAATTTAGGAAGCTAGTTGTAGTAAGACATCTAGGATTGGACAAAATACACTATTATCTTACGTTCCTCCATTAAAATAGTTTTTTAACTATGTGACCTTTACAGGAATGGCTTTTGTTGGAAGAGAAGATCTCTCTCCATAGGAAACCAGTGTATTCCAAAAAGCCCTTTTTAGGTCTCGCCTAGCATGGCTGCGCACATGCGCAGTACGCTCGGCGACGTATAATGTTTTTGAGGACTTTCACTAAAGTGCTTCAAGCACCGCCCCTCTTTCCCATTGGCTGGTGTCACTGTTTATGCTAAACTGTGGCCAGCCATTGGAAAAGAGCTTTTTATGTCATGTACTTTTGTCTTTTTCAGACGGCAGACTTGGACGGGCACATCTGCCTTCTGTGTGTCGTGAAAGGTTTTTTATCTTACTGCGCATGTTTTGTTCTTTAAATATTTTTTCTCCTGTTAATTGGAGCATTGCTGCTGCTTTGCTGAGGGAGGAGCGCTTCCACGTGAAGGTACATTTTTATTTTTTTTAATTCTTTGTTGTTTTACTTACATTTGTGTTTAATGTGTTTTTTCTGAGTTTAATTTGCAGGCGGACCCCATCCCATTTTGGTAGCAGAGAGCAGGGAAAATGTTGTGCTTTCAACGGGAGCGAATACGGCGATGCTATGCAGGTGGCCCCCAGCCCATCGTATGTATGCTAAGGTAAGCGATTTTGGCTCTGTTTTTGTAATGTAATATTCGTGTTTACTTTGCAGGCAGACCCCAGCCCGTGTCTGTATGAGAGAGCGGCGAGGACTGTGTGCTTACGGCGGTATGTATGCAGCGATGCAACCTCAAGTAAGGTAAGCGTTGTTTGCTCACTTTATTTTAATGTTTCTTTCTGTTTACTTTGCAGGCGGACCACAGCCTGTGTCTGTAGGAGAAAGCGGTGAGGACTGTGTACTTTCAGCGGTATGTATGCGCCAATGCCACATCAAGAAAGGTAAGCGATGTTGGCCCAGTTTTATTATACTCATATTCAATGTTTAATGTTGTTCTTCTCTGATACATGGGGGGGGGGGAAGGAGCCAAAACCAGGATGTGTCCCAAACCCCGGATTAACGGGCATTCCTCGACCGGAGCACCTACCCCACAATGTCGTGGCAGTCCTGTGCTGTCTTCTCATGGCCCCCTGCGGCACTTGCAAATTGAGGCTGCAACTTTTTCCTGTTCCCATGCCGGAACCTATCTCTAATTGGTCTGGGTCCATGGCGACCTCACGCACTTCTGTCGAAACTGTCACTACTCCCACGCGATTGCGATGCGTTGTCCTGATGCCTTGACCATCTGATTAATTTGCGGATATTTGGGGAATTATCTGGTGTAGAGTCGCAACTTTCTTCGTTTTAGGCCATCTTTCTCGGTGTACGTCCACCTCCCAAAGTGGGGTAAGTTTGGAACATATTTCAAAATTATTAAATACAATGTGGAGGACAGGAACGGCTGTAAGGGATGATGTGGAGGCCGCTTTTAACCTATGTCTATGAGACAGTAAAGGTTAAAAGTTCTGTGTTTTTCTAACAATTTCTCATCCATGACCAACAGAGAATAGAAAACAGAATTTAGGAAGCTAGTTGTAGTAAGACATCTGAGATTGGGCCATACACTATTGCTCGATATTCCAGCATTAACATTGTTTATTAACTTTGTGACCTTTGTTTGATGCAATCTGTCACGGCATAAGGCCACCCCCCCAAAGTGGAGGCAGTTTTGAACATATTTCAAAATTCTTAAATAAAATTGGGAGGACAGGAACGGCTTTAAGGGGTGATGTGGAGGCCGTTTTTAACCTACGTCTATGAGACAGTAAAGGTTAAAAGTTGTATGTTTTTCTTACAATTTCTCATCCCTGAAGTAGGACATCTAGGGTTGGGCCATACACTATTGCTCTATGTTCCAGCATTAACATTGTTTCTTAACTTTGTGACCTTTGTTTGATGCAATCTGTCACGGCATACGGCCACCTCCCCCAAAGTGGAGGCAGGTTTTGAACATATTTCAAAATTCTTAAATAAATTTGGGAGGACAGGAACGGCTGTAAGGGGTGATGTGGAGGCCGTTTTTAACCTACGTCTATGAGACAGTAAAGGTTAAAAGTTGTATGTTTTTCTTACAATTTCTCATCCCTAAAGTAAGACATCTAGTGTTGGGCCATACACTATTGCTCTATGTTGCAGCATTAACATTGTTTATTAACTTTGTGACCTTTGTTTGATGCAATCTGTCACGGCATACGGCCACCCCCCAAAGTGGAGGCAGGTTTTGAACATATTTCAAAATTCTTAAATAAAATTGGGAGGACAGGAATGGCTGTAAGGGGTGATGTGGAGGCCGTTTTTAACCTACGTCTATGAGACAGTAAAGGTTAAAAGTTGTATGTTTTTCTTACAATTTCTCATCCCTGAAGTAAAACATCTAGGGTTGGGCCATACACTATTGCTCTATGTTCCAGCATTAACATTGTTTATTAACTTTGTGACCTTTGTTTGATGCAATCTGTCACGGCATACGGCCACCCCCCCAAAGTGGAGGCAGGTTTTGAACATATTTCAAAATTCTTAAATAAAATTGGGAGGACAGGAACGGCTGTAAGGGGTGATGTGGAGGCCGTTTTTAACCTACGTCTATGAGACAGTAAAGGTTAAAAGTTGTATGTTTTTCTTACAATTCCTCATCCCTGAAGTAAAACATCTAGGGTTGGGCCATACACTATTGCTCTATGTTCCAGCATTAACATTGTTTATTAACTTTGTGACCTTTGTTTGATGCAATCTGTCACGGCATACGGCCACCCCCCCAAAGTGGAGGCAGGTTTTGAACATATTTCAAAATTCTTAAATAAAATTGGGAGGACAGGAACGGCTGTAAGGGGTGATGTGGAGGCCGTTTTTAACCTACGTCTATGAGACAGTAAAGGTTAAAAGTTGTATGTTTTTCTTACAATTTCTCATCCCTGACCAACAGAGAATGTAAAAAAGAATTTAGGAAGCTAGTTGTAGTAAGACATCTAGGATTGGACAAAATACACTATTATCTTACGTTCCTCCATTAAAATAGTTTTTTAACTATGTGACCTTTACAGGAATGGCTTTTGTTGGAAGAGAAGATCTCTCTCCATAGGAAACCAGTGTATTCCAAAAAGCCCTTTTTAGGTCTCGCCTAGCATGGCTGCGCACATGCGCAGTACGCTCGGCGACGTATAATGTTTTTGAGGACTTTCAGTAAAGTGCTTCAAGCACCGCCCCTCTTTCCCATTGGCTGGTGTCACTGTTTATGCTAAACTGTGGCCAGCCATTGGAAAAGAGCTTTTTATGTCATGTACTTTTGTCTTTTTCAGACGGCAGACTTGGACGGGCACATCTGCCTTCTGTGTGTCGTGAAAGGTTTTTTATCTTACTGCGCATGTTTTGTTCTTTAAATATTTTTTCTCCTGTTAATTGGAGCATTGCTGCTGCTTTGCTGAGGGAGGAGCGCTTCCACGTGAAGGTACATTTTTATTTTTTTTAATTCTTTGTTGTTTTACTTACATTTGTGTTTAATGTGTTTTTTCTGAGTTTAATTTGCAGGCGGACCCCATCCCGTTTTGGTAGCAGAGAGCAGGGAAAATGTTGTGCTTTCAACGGGAGCGAATACGGCGATGCTATGCAGGTGGCCCCCAGCCCATTGTATGTATGCTAAGGTAAGCGATTTTGGCTCTGTTTTTGTAATGTAATATTCGTGTTTACTTTGCAGGCAGACCCCAGCCCGTGTCTGTATGAGAGAGCGGCGAGGACTGTGTGCTTACGGCGGTATGTATGCAGCGATGCAACCTCAAGTAAGGTAAGCGTTGTTTGCTCACTTTATTTTAATGTTTCTTTCTGTTTACTTTGCAGGCGGACCACAGCCTGTGTCTGTAGGAGAAAGCGGTGAGGACTGTGTACTTTCAGCGGTATGTATGCGCCAATGCCACATCAAGAAAGGTAAGCGATGTTGGCCCAGTTTTATTATACTCATATTCAATGTTTAATGTTGTTCTTCTCTGATCCATGGGGGGGGGGGGGGGAAGGAGCCAAAACCAGGGTGTGTCCCAAACCCCGGATTAACGGGCATTCCTCGACCGGAGCACCTACCCCACAATGTCGTGGCAGTCCTGTGCTGTCTTCTCATGGCCCCCTGCGGCACTTGCAAATTGAGGCTGCAACTTTTTCCTGTTCCCATGCCGGAACCTATCTCTAATTGGTCTGGGTTCATGGCGACCTCACGCACTTCTGTCGAAACTGTCACTACTCCCACGCGATTGCTATGCGTTGTCCTGATGCCTTGACCATCTGATTAATTTGCGGATATTTGGGGAATTATCTGGTGTAGAGTCGCAACTTTCTTCGTTTTAGGCCATCTTTCTCGGTGTACGTCCACCTCCCAAAGTGGGGTAAGTTTGGAACATATTTCAAAATTATTAAATACAATGTGGAGGACAGGAACGGCTGTAAGGGATGATGTGGAGGCCGTTTTTAACCTATGTCTATGAGACAGTAAAGGTTAAAAGTTCTGTGTTTTTCTAACAATTTCTCATCCATGACCAACAGAGAATAGAAAACAGAATTTAGGAAGCTAGTTGTAGTAAGACATCTGAGATTGGGCCATACACTATTGCTCTATATTCCAGCATTAACATTGTTTATTAACTTTGTGACCTTTGTTTGATGCAATCTGTCACGGCATAAGGCCACCACCCCCCAAAGTGGAGGCAGTTTTGAACATATTTCAAAATTCTTAAATAAAATTGGGAGGACAGGAACGGCTGTAAGGGGTGATGTGGAGGCCGTTTTTAACCTACGTCTATGAGACAGTAAAGGTTAAAAGTTGTATGTTTTTCTTACAATTTCTCATCCCTGAAGTAGGACATCTAGGGTTGGGCCATACACTATTGCTCTATGTTCCAGCATTAACATTGTTTATTAACTTTGTGACCTTTGTTTGATGCAATATGTCACGGCATAAGGCCACCCCCCAAAGTGGAGGCAGTTTTGAACATATTTCAAAATTCTTAAATAAAATTGGGAGGACAGGAACGGCTGTAAGGGGTGATGTGGAGGCCGTTTTTAACCTACGTCTATGAGACAGTAAAGGTTAAAAGTTGTATGTTTTTCTTACAATTTCTCATCCCTGACCAACAGAGAATGTAAAAAAGAATTTAGGAAGCTAGTTGTAGTAAGACATCTAGGATTGGACAAAATACACTATTATCTTACGTTCCTCCATTAAAATAGTTTTTTAACTATGTGACCTTTACAGGAATGGCTTTTGTTGGAAGAGAAGATCTCTCTCCATAGGAAACCAGTGTATTCCAAAAAGCCCTTTTTAGGTCTCGCCTAGCATGGCTGCGCACATGCGCAGTACGCTCGGCGACGTATAATGTTTTTGAGGACTTTCAGTAAAGTGCTTCAAGCACCGCCCCTCTTTCCCATTGGCTGGTGTCACTGTTTATGCTAAACTGTGGCCAGCCATTGGAAAAGAGTTTTTTATGTCATGTACTTTTGTATTTTTCAGACGGCAGACTTGGACGGGCACATCTGCCTTCTGTGTGTCGTGAAAGGTTTTTTATCTTACTGCGCATGTTTTGTTCTTTAAATATTTTTTCTCCTGTTAATTGGAGCATTGCTGCTGCTTTGCTGAGGGAGGAGCGCTTCCACGTGAAGGTACATTTTTATTTTTTTTAATTCTTTGTTGTTTTACTTACATTTGTGTTTAATGTGTTTTTTCTGAGTTTAATTTGCAGGCGGACCCCATCCCGTTTTGGTAGCAGAGAGCAGGGAAAATGTTGTGCTTTCAACGGGTGCGAATACGGCGATGCTATGCAGGTGGCCCCCAGCCCATCGTATGTATGCTAAGGTAAGCGATTTTGGCTCTGTTTTTGTAATGTAATATTCGTGTTTACTTTGCAGGCAGACCCCAGCCCGTGTCTGTATGAGAGAGCGGCGAGGACTGTGTGCTTACGGCGGTATGTATGCAGCGATGCAACCTCAAGTAAGGTAAGCGTTGTTTGCTCACTTTATTTTAATGTTTCTTTCTGTTTACTTTGCAGGCGGACCACAGCCTGTGTCTGTAGGAGAAAGCGGTGAGGACTGTGTACTTTCGGCGGTATGTATGCGCCAATGCCACATCAAGAAAGGTAAGCGATGTTGGCCCAGTTTTATTATACTCATATTCAATGTTTAATGTTGTTCTTCTCTGATCCATGGGGGGGGGGGGAAGGAGCCAAAACCAGGGTGTGTCCCAAACCCTGGATTAACGGGCATTCCTCGACCGGAGCACCTACCCCACAATGTCGTGGCAGTCCTGTGCTGTCTTCTCATGGCCCCCTGCGGCACTTGCAAATTGAGGCTGCAACTTTTTCCTGTTCCCATGCCGGAACCTATCTCTAATTGGTCTGGGTCCATGGCGACCTCACGCACTTCTGTCGAAACTATCACACTCCCACGCGATTGCTATGCGTTGTCCTGATGCCTTGACCATCTGATTAATTTGCAGATATTTGGGGAATTATCTGGTGTAGAGTCGCAACTTTCTTCGTTTTAGGCCATCTTTCTCGGTGTACGTCCACCTCCCAAAGTGGGGTAAGTTTGGAACATATTTCAAAATTATTAAATACAATGTGGAGGACAGGAACGGCTGTAAGGGATGATGTGGAGGCCGTTTTTAACCTATGTCTATGAGACAGTAAAGGTTAAAAGTTCTGTGTTTTTCTAACAATTTCTCATCCATGACCAACAGAGAATAGAAAACAGAATTTAGGAAGCTAGTTGTAGTAAGACATCTGAGATTGGGCCATACACTATTGCTCTATATTCCAGCATTAACATTGTTTATTAACTTTGTGACCTTTGTTTGATGCAATATGTCACGGCATAAGGCCACCCCCCAAAGTGGAGGCAGTTTTGAACATATTTCAAAATTCTTAAATAAAATTGGGAGGACAGGAACGGCTGTAAGGGGTGATGTGGAGGCCGTTTTTAACCTACGTCTATGAGACAGTAAAGGTTAAAAGTTGTATGTTTTTCTTACAATTTCTCATCCCTGAAGTAAGACATCTAGCGTTGGGCCATACACTATTGCTCTATGTTCCAGCATTAACATTGTTTATTAACTTTGTGACCTTTGTTTGATGCAATCTGTCACGGCATACGGCCACCTCCCCCAAAGTGGAGGCAGGTTTTGAACATATTTCAAAATTCTTAAATAAAATTGGGAGGACAGGAACGGCTGTAAGGGGTGATGTGGAGGCCGTTTTTAACCTACGTCTATGAGACAGTAAAGGTTAAAAGTTGTATGTTTTTCTTACAATTTCTCATCCCTGAAGTAAGACATCTAGGGTTGGGCCATACACTATTGCTCTATGTTCCAGCATTAACATTGTTTATTAACTTTGTGACCTTTGTTTGATGCAATCTGTCACGGTATACGGCCACCCCCCCAAAGTGGAGACAGGTTTTGAACATATTTCAAAATTCTTAAATAAAATTGGGAGGACAGGAACGGCTGTAAGGGGTGATGTGGAGGCCGTTTTTAACCTACGTCTATGAGACAGTAAAGGTTAAAAGTTGTATGTTTTTCTTACAATTTCTCATCCCTGACCAACAGAGAATGTAAAAAAGAATTTAGGAAGCTAGTTGTAGTAAGACATCTAGGATTGGACAAAATACACTATTATCTTACGTTCCTCCATTAAAATAGTTTTTTAACTATGTGACCTTTACAGGAATGGCTTTTGTTGGAAGAGAAGATCTCTCTCCATAGGAAACCAGTGTATTCCAAAAAGCCCTTTTTAGGTCTCGCCTAGCATGGCTGCGCACATGCGCAGTACGCTCGGCGACGTATAATGTTTTTGAGGACTTTCAGTAAAGTGCTTCAAGCACCGCCCCTCTTTCCCATTGGCTGGTGTCACTGTTTATGCTAAACTGTGGCCAGCCATTGGAAAAGAGCTTTTTATGTCATGTACTTTTGTCTTTTTCAGACGGCAGACTTGGACGGGCACATCTGCCTTCTGTGTGTCGTGAAAGGTTTTTTATCTTACTGCGCATGTTTTGTTCTTTAAATATTTTTTCTCCTGTTAATTGGAGCATTGCTGCTGCTTTGCTGAGGGAGGAGCGCTTCCACGTGAAGGTACATTTTTTTTTTTTAATTCTTTGTTGTTTTACTTACATTTGTGTTTAATGTGTTTTTTCTGAGTTTAATTTGCAGGCGGACCCCATCCCGTTTTGGTAGCAGAGAGCAGGGAAAATGTTGTGCTTTCAACGGGAGCGAATACGGCGATGCTATGCAGGTGGCCCCCAGCCCATCGTATGTATGCTAAGGTAAGCGATTTTGGCTCTGTTTTTGTAATGTAATATTCGTGTTTACTTTGCAGGCAGACCCCAGCCCGTGTCTGTATGAGAGAGCGGTGAGGACTGTGTGCTTACGGCGGTATGTATGCAGCGATGCAACCTCAAGTAAGGTAAGCGTTGTTTGCTCACTTTATTGTAATGTTTCTTTCTGTTTACTTTGCAGGCGGACCACAGCCTGTGTCTGTAGGAGAAAGCGGTGAGGACTGTGTACTTTCAGCGGTATGTATGCGCCAATGCCACATCAAGAAAGGTAAGCGATGTTGGCCCAGTTTTATTATACTCATATTCAATGTTTAATGTTGTTCTTCTCTGATCCATGGGGGGGGGGGGAAGGAGCCAAAACCAGGGTGTGTCCCAAACCCCGGATTAACGGGCATTCCTCGACCGGAGCACCTACCCCACAATGTCGTGGCAGTCCTGTGCTGTCTTCTCATGGCCCCCTGCGGCAATTGCAAATTGAGGCTGCAACTTTTTCCTGTTCCCATGCTGGAACCTATCTCTAATTGGTCTGGGTCCATGGCGACCTCACGCACTTCTGTCGAAACTATCACTACTCCCACGCGATTGCTATGCGTTGTCCTGATGCCTTGACCATCTGATTAATTTGCGGATATTTGGGGAATATTCTGGTGTAGAGTCGCAACTTTCTTCGTTTTAGGCCATCTTTCTCGGTGTACGTCCACCTCCCACAGTGGGGTAAGTTTGGAACATATTTCAAAATTATTAAATACAATGTGGAGGACAGGAACGGCTGTAAGGGATGATGTGGAGGCCGTTTTTAACCTATGTCTATGAGACAGTAAAGGTTAAAAGTTCTGTGTTTTTCTAACAATTTCTCATCCATGACCAACAGAGAATAGAAAACAGAATTTAGGAAGCTAGTTGTAGTAAGACATCTGAGATTGGGCCATACACTATTGCTCTATATTCCAGCATTAACATTGTTTATTAACTTTGTGACCTTTGTTTTATGCAATCTGTCACGGCATAAGGCCACCCCCCCAAAGTGGAGGCAGTTTTGAACATATTTCAAAATTCTTAAATAAAATTGGGAGGACAGGAACGGCTGTAAGGGGTGATGTGGAGGCCGTTGTTAACCTACGTCTATGAGACAGTAAAGGTTAAAAGTTGTATGCTTTTCTTACAATTTCTCATCCCTGAAGTAAGACATCTAGCGTTGGGCCATACACTATTGCTCTATGTTCCAGCATTAACATTGTTTATTAACTTTGTGACCTTTGTTTGATGCAATCTGTCACGGCATACGGCCACCTCCCCCAAAGTGGAGGCAGGTTTTGAACATATTTCAAAATTCTTAAATAAAATTGGGAGGACAGGAACGGCTGTAAGGGGTGATGTGGAGGCCGTTTTTAACCTACGTCTATGAGACAGTAAAGGTTAAAAGTTGTATGTTTTTCTTACAATTTCTCATCCCTGAAGGAAGACATCTAGGGTTGGGCCATACACTATTGCTCTATGTTCCAGCATTAACATTGTTTATTAACTTTGTGACCTTTGTTTGATGCAATCTGTCACGGCATACGGCCACCCCCCCAAAGTGGAGGCAGGTTTTGAACATATTTCAAAATTCTTAAATAAAATTGGGAGGACAGGAACGGCTGTAAGGGGTGATGTGGAGGCCGTTTTTAACCTACGTCTATGAGACAGTAAAGGTTAAAAGTTGTATGTTTTTCTTACAATTTCTCATCCCTGACCAACAGAGAATGTAAAAAAGAATTTAGGAAGCTAGTTGTAGTAAGACATCTAGGATTGGACAAAATACACTATTATCTTACGTTCCTCCATTAAAATAGTTTTTTAACTATGTGACCTTTACAGGAATGGCTTTTGTTGGAAGAGAAGATCTCTCTCCATAGGAAACCAGTGTATTCCAAAAAGCCCTTTTTAGGTCTCGCCTAGCATGGCTGCGCACATGCGCAGTACGCTCGGCGACGTATAATGTTTTTGAGGACTTTCAGTAAAGTGCTTCAAGCACCGCCCCTCTTTCCCATTGGCTGGTGTCACTGTTTATGCTAAACTGTGGCCAGCCATTGGAAAAGAGCTTTTTATGTCATGTACTTTTGTCTTTTTCAGACGGCAGACTTGGACGGGCACATCTGCCTTCTGTGTGTCGTGAAAGGTTTTTTATCTTACTGCGCATGTTTTGTTCTTTAAATATTTTTTCTCCTGTTAATTGGAGCATTGCTGCTGCTTTGCTGAGGGAGGAGCGCTTCCACGTGAAGGTACATTTTTATTTTTTTTAATTCTTTGTTGTTTTACTTACATTTGTGTTTCATGTGTTTTTTCTGAGTTTAATTTGCAGGCGGACCCCATCCCGTTTTGGTAGCAGAGAGCAGGGAAAATGTTGTGCTTTCAACGGGAGCGAATACGGCGATGCTATGCAGGTGGCCCCCAGCCCATCGTATGTATGCTAAGGTAAGCGATTTTGGCTCTGTTTTTGTAATGTAATATTCGTGTTTACTTTGCAGGCAGACCCCAGCCCGTGTCTGTATGAGAGAGCGGCGAGGACTGTGTGCTTACGGCGGTATGTATGCAGCGATGCAACCTCAAGTAAGGTAAGCGTTGTTTGCTCACTTTATTTTAATGTTTCTTTCTGTTTACTTTGCAGGCGGACCACAGCCTGTGTCTGTAGGAGAAAGCGGTGAGGACTGTGTACTTTCAGCGGTATGTATGCGCCAATGCCACATCAAGAAAGGTAAGCGATGTTGGCCCAGTTTTATTATACTCATATTCAATGTTTAATGTTGTTCTTCTCTGATCCATGGGGGGGGGGAAGGAGCCAAAACCAGGGTGTGTCCCAAACCCCGGATTAACGGGCATTCCTCGACCGGAGCACCTACCCCACAATGTCGTGGCAGTCCTGTGCTGTCTTCTCATGGCCCCCTGCGGCACTTGCAAATTGAGGCTGCAACTTTTTCCTGTTCCCATGCCGGAACCTATCTCTAATTGGTCTGGGTCCATGGCGACCTCACGCACTTCTGTCGAAACTATCACTACTCCCACGCGATTGCTATGCGTTGTCCTGATGCCTTGACCATCTGATTAATTTGCGGATATTTGGGGAATTATCTGGTGTAGAGTCGCAACTTTCTTCGTTTTAGGCCATCTTTCTCGGTGTACGTCCACCTCCCAAAGTGGGGTAAGTTTGGAACATATTTCAAAATTATTAAATACAATGTGGAGGACAGGAACGGCTGTAAGGGATGATGTGGAGGCCGTTTTTAACCTATGTCTATGAGACAGTAAAGGTTAAAAGTTCTGTGTTTTTCTAACAATTTCTCATCCATGACCAACAGAGAATAGAAAACAGAATTTAGGAAGCTAGTTGTAGTAAGACATCTGAGATTGGGCCATACACTATTGCTCTATATTCCAGCATTAACATTGTTTATTAACTTTGTGACCTTTGTTTGATGCAATCTGTCACGGCATAAGGCCACCCCCCCAAAGTGGAGGCAGTTTTGAACATATTTCAAAATTCTTAAATAAAATTGGGAGGACAGGAACGGCTGTAAGGGGTGATGTGGAGGCCGTTGTTAACCTACGTCTATGAGACAGTAAAGGTTAAAAGTTGTATGTTTTTCTTACAATTTCTCATCCCTGAAGTAAGACATCTAGCGTTGGGCCATACACTATTGCTCTATGTTCCAGCATTAACATTGTTTATTAAATTTGTGACCTTTGTTTGATGCAATCTGTCACGGCATACGGCCACCTCCCCCAAAGTGGAGGCAGGTTTTGAACATATTTCAAAATTCTTAAATAAAATTGGGAGGACAGGAACGGCTGTAAGGGGTGATGTGGAGGCCGTTTTTAACCTACGTCTATGAGACAGTAAAGGTTAAAAGTTGTATGTTTTTCTTACAATTTCTCATCCCTGAAGTAAGACATCTAGGGTTGGGCCATACACTATTGCTCTATGTTCCAGCATTAACATTGTTTATTAACTTTGTGACCTTTGTTTGATGCAATCTGTCACGGCATACGGCCACCCCCCCAAAGTGGAGGCAGGTTTTGAACATATTTCAAAATTCTTAAATAAAATTGGGAGGACAGGAACGGCTGTAAGGGGTGATGTGGAGGCCGTTTTTAACCTACGTCTATGAGACAGTAAAGGTTAAAAGTTGTATGTTTTTCTTACAATTTCTCATCCCTGACCAACAGAGAATGTAAAAAAGAATTTAGGAAGCTAGTTGTAGTAAGACATCTAGGATTGGACAAAATACACTATTATCTTACGTTCCTCCATTAAAATAGTTTTTTAACTATGTGACCTTTACAGGAATGGCTTTTGTTGGAAGAGAAGATCTCTCTCCATAGGAAACCAGTGTATTCCAAAAAGCCCTTTTTAGGTCTCGCCTAGCATGGCTGCGCACATGCGCAGTACGCTCGGCGACGTATAATGTTTTTGAGGACTTTCAGTAAAGTGCTTCAAGCACCGCCCCTCTTTCCCATTGGCTGGTGTCACTGTTTATGCTAAACTGTGGCCAGCCATTGGAAAAGAGCTTTTTATGTCATGTACTTTTGTCTTTTTCAGACGGCAGACTTGGACGGGCACATCTGCCTTCTGTGTGTCGTGAAAGGTTTTTTATCTTACTGCGCATGTTTTGTTCTTTAAATATTTTTTCTCCTGTTAATTGGAGCATTGCTGCTGCTTTGCTGAGGGAGGAGCGCTTCCACGTGAAGGTACATTTTTATTTTTTTTAATTCTTTGTTGTTTTACTTACATTTGTGTTTAATGTGTTTTTTCTGAGTTTAATTTGCAGGCGGACCCCATCCCGTTTTGGTAGCAGAGAGAAGGGAAAATGTTGTGCTTTCAACGGGAGCGAATACGGCGATGCTATGCAGGTGGCCCCCAGCCCATCGTATGTATGCTAAGGTAAGCGATTTTGGCTCTGTTTTTGTAATGTAATATTCGTGTTTACTTTGCAGGCAGACCCCAGCCCGTGTCTGTATGAGAGAGCGGCGAGGACTGTGTGCTTACGGCGGTATGTATGCAGCGATGCAACCTCAAGTAAGGTAAGCGTTGTTTGCTCACTTTATTTTAATGTTTCTTTCTGTTTACTTTGCAGGCGGACCACAGCCTGTGTCTGTAGGAGAAAGCGGTGAGGACTGTGTACTTTCAGCGGTATGTATGCGCCAATGCCACATCAAGAAAGGTAAGCGATGTTGGCCCAGTTTTATTATACTCATATTCAATGTTTAATGTTGTTCTTCTCTGATCCATGGGGGGGGGAAGGAGCCAAAACCAGGGTGTGTCCCAAACCCCGGATTAACGGGCATTCCTCGACCGGAGCACCTACCCCACAATGTCGTGGCAGTCCTGTGCTGTCTTCTCATAGCCCCCTGCGGCACTTGCAAATTGAGGCTGCAACTTTTTCCTGTTCCCATGCCGGAACCTATCTCTAATTGGTCTGGGTCCATGGCGACCTCACGCACTTCTGTCGAAACTATCACTACTCCCACGCGATTGCTATGCATTGTCCTGATGCCTTGACCATCTGATTAATTTGCGGATATTTGGGGAATTATCTGGTGTAGAGTCACAACTTTCTTCGTTTTAGGCCATCTTTCTCGGTGTACGTCCACCTCCCAAAGTGGGGTAAGTTTGGAACATATTTCAAAATTATTAAATACAATGTGGAGGACAGGAACGGCTGTATGGGATGATGTGGAGGCCGTTTTTAACCTATGTCTATGAGACAGTAAAGGTTAAAAGTTCTGTGTTTTTCTAACAATTTCTCATCCATGACCAACAGAGAATAGAAAACAGAATTTAGGAAGGTAGTTGTAGTAAGACATCTGAGATTGGGCCATACACTATTGCTCTATATTCCAGCATTAACATTGTTTATTAACTTTGTGACCTTTGTTTGATGCAATCTGTCACGGCATAAGGCCACCCCCCCAAAGTGGAGGCAGTTTTGAACATATTTCAAAATTCTTAAATAAAATTGGGAGGACAGGAACGGCTGTAAGGGGTGATGTGGAGGCCGTTTTTAACCTACGTCTATGAGACAGTAAAGGTTAAAAGTTGTATGTTTTTCTTACAATTTCTCATCCCTGAAGTAGGACATCTAGGGTTGGGCCATACACTATTGCTCTATGTTCCAGCATTAACATTGTTTCTTAACTTTGTGACCTTTGTTTGATGCAATCTGTCACGGCATACGGCCACCCCCCCAAAGTGGAGGCAGGTTTTGAACATATTTCAAAATTCTTAAATAAAATTGGGAGGACAGGAACGGCTGTAAGGGGTGATGTGGAGGCCGTTTTTAACCTACGTCTATGAGACAGTAAATGTTAAAAGTTGTATGTTTTTCTTACAATTTCTCATCCCTGACCAACAGAGAATGTAAAAAAGAATTTAGGAAGCTAGTTGTAGTAAGACATCTAGGATTGGACAAAATACACTATTATCTTACGTTCCTCCATTAAAATAGTTTTTTAACTATGTGACCTTTACAGGAATGGCTTTTGTTGGAAGAGAAGATCTCTCTCCATAGGAAACCAGTGTATTCCAAAAAGCCCTTCTTAGGTCTCGCCTAGCATGGCTGCGCACATGCGCAGTACGCTCGGCGATGTATAATGTTTTTGAGGACTTTCAGTAAAGTGCTTCAAGCACTGCCCCTCTTTCCCATTGGCTGGTGTCACTGTTTATGCTAAACTGTGGCCAGCTTTTGGAAAAGAGCTTTTTATGTCATGTACTTTTGGCTTTTTCAGACGGCCGACTTGGACGGGCACATCTGCCTTCTGTGTGTCGTGAAAGGTTTTTTATCTTACTGCGCATGTTTTGTTCTTTAAATATTTTTTCTCCTGTTAATTGGAGCATTGCTGCTGCTTTGCTGAGGGAGGAGCGCTTCCACGTGAAGGTACATTTTTTTTTTTTTTATTCTTTGTTGTTTTACTTACATTTGTGTTTAATGTGTTTTTTCTGAGTTTAATTTGCAGGCGGACCCCATCCCGTTTTGGTAGCAGAGAGCAGGGAAAATGTTGTGCTTTCACCGGGAGCGAATACAGCGATGCTATGCAGGTGGCCCCCAGCCCATCTTATGTATGCTAAGGTAAGCGATTTTGGCTGTTTTTGTAATGTAATATTCGTGTTTACTTTGCAGGCAGACCCCAGCCCGTGTCTGTATGAGAGAGCGGCGAGGACTGTGTGCTTTCGGCGGTATGTATGCAGCGATGCAACCTCAAGTAAGGTAAGCGTTGTTTGCTCACTTTATTTTAATGTTTCTTTCTGTTTACTTTGCAGGCGGACCACAGCCTGTGTCTGTAGGAGAAAGCGGTGAGGACTGTGTACTTTCAGCGGTATGTATGCGCCAATGCCACATCAAGAAAGGTAAGCGATGTTGGCCCAGTTTTATTATAGTCATATTCAATGTTTAATGTTGTTCTTCTCTGATCCATAGGGGGCGAAGGAGCCAAAACCAGGGTGTGTCCCAAACCCCGGATTAACGGGCATTCCTCGCCCGGAGCACTTACCCCACAATGTCGTGGCAGTCCTGTGCTGTCTTCTCATGGCCCCCTGCGGCACTTGCAAATTGAGGCTGCAACTTTTTCCTGTTCCCATGCCGGAACCTATCTCTAATTGGTCTGGGTCCATGGCGACCTCACGCACTTCTGTCGAAACTATCACTACTCCCACGCGATTGCTATGCGTTGTCCTGATGCCTTGACCATCTGATTAATTTGCGGATATTTGGGGAATTATCTGGTGTAGAGTCGCAACTTTCTTCGTTTTAGGCCATCTTTCTCGGTGTACGTCCACCTCCCAAAGTGGGGTAAGTTTGGAACATATTTCAAAATTATTAAATACAATGTGGAGGACAGGAACGGCTGTAAGGGATGATGTGGAGGCCGTTTTTAACCTATGTCTATGAGACAGTAAAGGTTAAAAGTTCTGTGTTTTTCTAACAATTTCTCATCCATGACCAACAGAGAATAGAAAACAGAATTTAGGAAGCTAGTTGTAGTAAGACATCTGAGATTGGGCCATACACTATTGCTCTATATTCCAGCATTAACATTGTTTATTAACTTTGTGACCTTTGTTTGATGCAATCTGTCACGGCATAAGGCCACCCCCCCAAAGTGGAGGCAGTTTTGAACATATTTCAAAATTCTTAAATAAAATTGGGAGGACAGGAACGGCTGTAAGGGGTGATGTGGAGGCCGTTTTTAACCTACGTCTATGAGACAGTAAAGGTTAAAAGTTGTATGTTTTTCTTACAATTTCTCATCCCTGAAGTAAGACATCTAGTGTTGGGCCATACACTATTGCTCTATGTTCCAGCATTACCATTGTTTATTAACTTTGTGACCTTTGTTTGATGCAATC
Organism: Lissotriton helveticus; assembly: GCF_964261635.1. Taxonomy (NCBI): domain Eukaryota; kingdom Metazoa; phylum Chordata; class Amphibia; order Caudata; family Salamandridae; genus Lissotriton; species Lissotriton helveticus. The sequence continues at coordinate 895,828,344 of NC_136073.1, read as the reverse complement.
TGTCACGGCATACGGCCACCTCCCCCAAAGTGGAGGCAGGTTTTGAACATATTTCAAAATTCTTAAATAAAATTGGGAGGACAGGAACGGCTGTAAGGGGTGATGTGGAGGCCGTTTTTAACCTACGTCTATGAGACAGTAAACGTTAAAAGTTGTATGTTTTTCTAACAATTTCTCATCCCTGAAGTAAGACATCTAGGGTTGGGCCATACACTATTGCTCTATGTTCCAGCATTAACATTGTTTATTAACTTTGTGACCTTTGTTTGATGCAATATGTCACGGCATACGGCCACCCCCCCAAAGTGGAGGCAGGTTTTGAACATATTTCAAAATTCTTAAATAAAATTGGGAGGACAGGAACGGCTGTAAGGGGTGATGTGGAGGCCGTTTTTAACCTACGTCTATGAGACAGTAAAGGTTAAAAGTTGTATGTTTTTCTTACAATTTCTCATCCCTGACCAACAGAGAATGTAAAAAAGAATTTAGGAAGCTAGTTGTAGTAAGACATCTAGGATTGGACAAAATACACTATTATCTTACGTTCCTCCATTAAAATAGTTTTTTAACTATGTGACCTTTACAGGAATGGCTTTTGTTGGAAGAGAAGATCTCTCTCCATAGGAAACCAGTGTATTCCAAAAAGCCCTTTTTAGGTCTCGCCTAGCATGGCTGCGCACATGCGCAGTACGCTCGGCGACGTATAATGTTTTTGAGGACTTTCAGTAAAGTGCTTCAAGCACCGCCCCTCTTTCCCATTGGCTGGTGTCACTGTTTATGCTAAACTGTGGCCAGCCATTGGAAAAGAGCTTTTTATGTCATGTACTTTTGTCTTTTTCAGACGGCAGACTTGGACGGGCACATCTGCCTTCTGTGTGTCGTGAAAGGTTTTTTATCTTACTGCGCATGTTTTGTTCTTTAAATATTTTTTCTCCTGTTAATTGGAGCATTGCTGCTGCTTTGCTGAGGGAGGAGCGCTTCCACGTGAAGGTACATTTTTATTTTTTTTAATTCTTTGTTGTTTTACTTACATTTGTGTTTAATGTGTTTTTTCTGAGTTTAATTTGCAGGCGGACCTCATCCCGTTTTGGTAGCAGAGAGCAGGGAAAATGTTGTGCTTTCAACGGGAGCGAATACGGCGATGCTATGCAGGTGGCCCCCAGCCCATCGTATGTATGCTAAGGTAAGCGATTTTGGCTCTGTTTTTGTAATGTAATATTCGTGTTTACTTTGCAGGCAGACCCCAGCCCGTGTCTGTATGAGAGAGCGGCGAGGACTGTGTGCTTACGGCGGTATGTATGCAGCGATGCAACCTCAAGTAAGGTAAGCGTTGTTTGCTCACTTTATTTTAATGTTTCTTTCTGTTTACTTTGCAGGCGGACCACAGCCTGTGTCTGTAGGAGAAAGCGGTGAGGACTGTGTACTTTCAGCGGTATGTATGCGCCAATGCCACATCAAGAAAGGTAAGCGATGTTGGTCCAGTTTTATTATACTCATATTCAATGCTTAATGTTGTTCTTCTCTGATCCATGGGGGGGGGGGAAGGAGCCAAAACCAGGGTGTGTCCCAAACCCCGGATTAACGGGCATTCCTCGACCGGAGCACCTACCCCACAATGTCGTGGCAGTCCTGTGCTGTCTTCTCATGGCCCCCTGCGGCACTTGCAAATTGAGGCTGCAACTTTTTCCTGTTCCCATGCCGGAACCTATCTCTAATTGGTCTGGGTCCATGGCGACCTCACGCACTTCTGTCAAAACTATCACTACTCCCACGCGATTGCTATGCGTTGTCCTGATGCCTTGACCATCTGATTAATTTGCGGATATTTGGGGAATTATCTGGTGTAGAGTCGCAACTTTCTTCGTTTTAGGCCATCTTTCTCGGTGTACGTCCACCTCCCAAAGTGGGGTAAGTTTGGAACATATTTCAAAATTATTAAATACAATGTGGAGGACAGGAACGGCTGTAAGGGATGATGTGGAGGCCGTTTTTAACCTATGTCTATGAGACAGTAAAGGTTAAAAGTTCTGTGTTTTTCTAACAATTTCTCATCCATGACCAACAGAGAATAGAAAACAGAATTTAGGAAGCTAGTTGTAGTAAGACATCTGAGATTGGGCCATACACTATTGCTCTATATTCCAGCATTAACATTGTTTATTAACTTTGTGACCTTTGTTTGATGCAATCTGTCACGGCATAAGGCCACCCCCCCAAAGTGGAGGCAGTTTTGAACATATTTCAAAATTCTTAAATAAAATTGGGAGGACAGGAACGGCTGTAAGGGGTGATGTGGAGGCCGTTTTTACCCTACGTCTATGAGACAGTAAAGGTTAAAAGTTGTATGTTTTTCTTACAATTTCTCATCCCTGAAGTAGGACATCTAGGGTTGGGCCATACACTATTGCTCTATGTTCCAGCATTAACATTGTTTATGAACTTTGTGACCTTTGTTTGATGCAATCTGTCACAGCATACGGCCACCTCCCCCAAAGTGGAGGCAGGTTTTGAACATATTTCAAAATTCTTAAATAAAATTGGGAGGACAGGAACGGCTGTAAGGGGTGATGTGGAGGCCGTTTTTAACCTACGTCTATGAGACAGTAAAGGTTAAAAGTTGTATGTTTTTCTTCCAATTTCTCATCCCTAAAGTAAGACATCTAGGGTTGGGCCATACACTATTGCTCTATGTTCCAGCATTAACATTGTTTATTAACTTTGTGACCTTTGTTTGATGCAATCTGTCACGGCATACGGCCACCCCCCCAAAGTGGAGGCAGGTTTTGAACATATTTCAAAATTCTTAAATAAAATTGGGAGAACAGGAACGGCTGTAAGGGGTGATGTGGAGGCCGTTTTTAACCTACGTCTATGAGACAGTAAATGTTAAAAGTTGTATGTTTTTCTTACAATTTCTCATCCCTGACCAACAGAGAATGTAAAAAAGAATTTAGGAAGCTAGTTGTAGTAAGACATCTAGGATTGGACAAAATACACTATTATCTTACGTTCCTCCATTAAAATAGTTTTTTAACTATGTGACCCTTACAGGAATGGCTTTTGTTGGAAGAGAAGATCTCTCTCCATAGGAAACCAGTGTATTCCAAAAAGCCCTTCTTAGGTCTCGCCTAGCATGGCTGCGCACATGCGCAGTACGCTCGGCGATGTATAATGTTTTTGAGGACTTTCAGTAAAGTGCTTCAAGCACTGCCCCTCTTTCCCATTGGCTGGTGTCACTGTTTATGCTAAACTGTGGCCAGCTTTTGGAAAAGAGCTTTTTATGTCATGTACTTTTGGCTTTTTCAGACGGCCGACTTGGACGGGCACATCTGCCTTCTGTGTGTCGTGAAAGGTTTTTTATCTTACTGCGCATGTTTTGTTCTTTAAATATTTTTTCTCCTGTTAATTGGAGCATTGCTGCTGCTTTGCTGAGGGAGGAGCGCTTCCACGTGAAGGTACATTTTTTTTTTTTAATTCTTTGTAGTTTTACTTACATTTGTGTTTAATGTGTTTTTTCTGAGTTTAATTTGCAGGCGGACCCCATCCCGTTTTGGTAGCAGAGAGCAGGGAAAATGTTGTGCTTTCACCGGGAGCGAATACAGCGATGCTATGCAGGTGGCCCCCAGCCCATCTTATGTATGCTAAGGTAAGCGATTTTGGCTCTGTTTTTGTAATGTAATATTCGTGTTTACTTTTCAGGCAGACCCCAGCCCGTGTCTGTATGAGAGAGCGGCGAGGACTGTGTGCTTTCGGCGGTATGTATGCAGCGATGCAACCTCAAGTAAGGTAAGCGTTGTTTGCTCACTTTATTTTAATGTTTCTTTCTGTTTACTTTGCAGGCGGACCACAGCCTGTGTCTGTAGGAGAAAGCGGCGAGGACTGTGTACTTTCGGCGGTATGAATGCGCCAATGCCACATCAAGAAAGGTAAGCGATGTTGGCCCAGTTTTATTATACTCATATTCAATGTTTAATGTTGTTCTTCTCTGATCCATGGGGGGGGGGGAAGGAACCAAAACCAGGGTGTGTCCCAACCCCAGATTAACGGGCATTCCTCGACCGGAGCACCTACCCCACAATGTCGTGGCAGTCCTGTGCTGTCTTCTCATGGCCCCCTGCGGCACTTGCAAATTGAGGCTGCAACTTTTTCCTGTTCCCATGCCGGAACCTATCTCTAATTGTTCTGGGTCCATGGCGACCTCGCGCACTTCTGTCGAAACTATCACTACTCCCACGCGATTGCTATGCGTTGTCCTGATGCCTTGACCATCTTAATAATTTGCGGATATTTGGGTAACTATCTGGTGTAGAGTCGCAACTTTCTTCGTTTTAGGCCATCTTTCTCGGTGTACGTCCACCTCCCAAAGTGGGGTAAGTTTGGAACATATTTCAAAATTATTAAATACAATGTGGAGGACAGGAACCGCTGTAAGAGATGATGTGGAGGCCAATTTTAACCTATGTCTATGAGACAGTAAAGGTTAAAAGTTCTGTGTTTTCTAACAATTTCTCATCCATGACCAACAGAGAATAGAAAACAGAATTTAGGAAGCTAGTTGTAGTAAGACATCTGAGATTGGGCCATACACTATTGCTCTATATTCCAGCATTAACATTGTTTATTAACTTTGTGACCATTGTTTGATGCAATCTGTCACGGCATAAGGCCACCCCCCCAAAGTGGAGGCAGTTTTGAACATATTTCAAAATTCTTAAATAAAATTGGGAGGACAGGAACGGCTGTAAGGGGTGATGTGGAGGCCGTTTTTAACCTATGTCTATGAGACAGTAAAGGTTAAAAGTTGTATGTTTTTCTTACAATTTCTCATCCCTGAAGTAAGACATCTAGGGTTGGGCCATACACTATTGCTCTATGTTCCAGCATTAACAATGTTTATTAACTTTGTGACCTTTGTTTGATGCAATCTGTCACGGCATACGGCCACCCCCCCAAAGTGGAGGCAGGTTTTGAACATATTTCAAAATTCTTAAATAAAATTGGGAGGACAGGAACGGCTGTAAGGGGTGATGTGGAGGCCGTTTTTAACCTAAGTCTATGAGACAGTAAATGTTAAAAGTTGTATGTTTATTTATTTATTTATTTATTCAAAGTTTTATATAGCGCGAACAAGATCCTTACAGATATCAGAGCGCTTCACAGAGACAGGGGCAAGGGCAACAGGAATGAACAAAATAATGGGAGCAATATAGTGGTCAATAAACATAGAGTAACATAGATAACAATAATGTACAGAAACATATCAAAACCTATCAAAATACAGTCAGGTAAACAAGTCATATAAATCCAACAAAGAGTAGCATATATTGGTCGATAGGACGAGAGTAGCGTAGTAGTGCCCCTCTAGGTAGTAGGATAGTGCCAAAGGGCAGGGTGATCAGAGATACAGCGCGATGCAGAGACTCAGTTCCAGTCTCTGTAATGTTCAGGAGATCTTGGCCAGAAGGATTCTCTTCACCTCTTTCTTGAAGAGTGCCGTGGAGGAGATAAGCCTCGTTTCCGGAGGGAGCGCATTCCAGATCCTGGGTGCCATTCCTGAGAAGGAGCGCTTGTATGTTTTTTCTTTCCGGAATCTACTAGGTTTCAGAAGTAGGTTTTTTGTACTACGATTGGATCTCGACCCTCCTGATATAGACAACTTTTGCGCGAGGTAGTTGGGTGCTTTGTGGTGCACCGCCGAGTGTGTCATTATTGCAATTTTTAGTTGAATTCTGGCTTCAAAAGGCAGCCATTTTAGAGATTTTAGGTCTGGGGAAATATGCGAATGTTTTCTCGAGCCAGTAATGAGTCTCGCAGCAGCGTTCAGGGAGGCTCTTAGGGGTGCTGTTGTGGATAGCGGGAGTCCGCTGAGGGCCACAATTCCGTAGTCTATGCGAGGGATGACTAAAGCTTGTACAGCAGTTTGGAAGTCTTTGGCAGGGAGGAAGGGTTTGAGTTTCCTCAGTGTGTTGATATGGAAATTAGCCCCTTTTGTGGCTATGCTAATGTGCTGTTGCATGTTGAGCTTGGCGTCAACTGTGATGCCTAGGGATTTTGCTGAGTCCACGATAGTAGGTTGGACATTGAGTGCTGTTAGGTTATTGAGCCACGTTTGGGTGGTGGAAGTTTTCGCCGGGGGTGAGATGAGTAGGAACTCAGTTTTCAGCGCATTTAGTTTGAGGTGATTAACGGCCAGCCAGGATTGAGTGTTGCTAAGTGTGGAATTCAGTAGTTTGATATCTTCCGGGGATTGTAGCTTTAGGTAAAGTTGTGTGTCATCGGCGTACATATGGAATTGAACATTGGATGCTTGCAGCAAGGTGGCGAGTGGTTCCATGATGAGGTTTAACAGTGTGGGGGAGAGGCAGGATCCTTGTGGGACACCTAGGTCTGCAGGCACTGGTTTAGATAGCACATTGTCGATCTTGAACTTCTGCGACCGGTTATGAAGGAAAGAAGCAAACCATTTGAGAACAGTTCCCGAGAGACCCATTCTAGTGCTTAGCAGCTCCAATAAGTTCTCATGTTTGACCGTGTCAAAAGCTGACGATAGGTCAAGAAGGATGAGGAGACAGGAATCATTGCGGTCAAGGATTTGGAGGGCGTCATCAATTATGTGTGTCATAGCTGTTTCCGTGCTATGTTTCGCTCGGAAGCCTGATTGGTGAGTGTTGAGAAGGTCAAATTGGTCAATGTGTTTTGTTAGTTGGATTTGGACACATTTCTCCAGCAGTTTGGCCAGGGTGGGGATATTGGTGATAGGCCGGTAGTTGTTCAGGTCAGACGGATCAGCTGTGGGTTTCTTGAGTATAGGTGTGACTTGCCCCACCTTGAGGGAGTCTGGGATGAGACCTTGTTGAAGAGAGCTGTTGATGATTTTGGTCCAAAGAGGGAGGAGCAAGGGGGTGAAGTCTTTTAACGCATTAGCAGGTAGGGGGTCTGTGAGGTGATTAGAGGGCTTCAGGGTGCAGAGTAGTTTGTATATATCTTCTTCCGTGTAGCTGTCGAAGTGCAGCCATGATGCATTGTTTTTAGGTTGAATGTTGGACATTCTGGTGTGATTGGGGAATCGGCTTAAGTCCATGACGAGGTCATTTCTTATGTTGTCGGTCTTTTGCTTAAAGAAAGCAGAGAAGGCTTCACAGTGTGGGGTGTCGCTTGTTGCTTTGTTTGATTGTAAGGGTTGTGCCTTTGTTTGAGTCTTGATTAGTTCGAACAGTTTCCTTGGCCTGTTTTTTGCTTGGTCCAGTAGACGGCTAAAGAAGTCAGACTTTGTGCGCTTTATTTTCCTGAAATAGTCATTTCTCTTTTTTTTAAGCGTCTTTAGATGCAGTGATGAGGGGTCAGATCTCCAGGTACGCTCTGCCATTCGCATAGTGTGCTTGTCGTCATTGAGTCTGCCATCGTACCAGGGGTTAGAACTTTTGTTGGAGACTCTCTTCAGTTGCAGTGGAGCGACTTCATTGACTATCAGTTTCATAGAGTCAAGGTAGTGGTCGGTCAGTGCTTGGGCATCCGAGACACCTGGAGGGGGGAGGAGGAGATTGTCGAGGTGGGGAGGGAGTGTAGTGGGGTTAAGACTCTTCATGTCCCTTTTCCAGATTTTGGATTTGGTGGGCTGAACCGGGTTAGGTTTAACTTTTTCGTTAATAGAGAAGGTGATAATGTGGTGATCTGACCAGTCACAAGGTTTGATCGCCTCCAGTTTGGTGGAGTCCTCCTTGGCGATGATGAGATCGAGTATTGCGCCTTTGTCGTGTGTTGGTCTATCAACTATTTGGGTGAGGTCAAGCGCATTAAGGAGAGTTTTGAGACTGTTCACCTCTTTGTCTTTCTGATCATTCCAGTGGAGGTTGAAGTCACCCAGGTAGATTTGGGTGATCTGCCGACCGGCATTGGAGGTGATCGTGTCCATGAGTTGTTGGGTGAATATGAGGTTGTCGCCAGGCGGGTGATAGATGAGATGTAAAGCACAAACTTGTTTGCCCTCGCTGGTGATATCGAGGCAGAGGAGTTCACAGGAGGTGAGGGAGGGGGAGGCAGCTTTAGTGACGGAGAGGTTGCTCCTAAAGATGCATGCAATTCCCCCGCCCGTCTTGACAGGCCTATCCAGTCTAATGATGTGATAATTGGGGGGGACTAATATGTCCATTATCGGGGTAGAGGCTTCAGTAAGCCACGTTTCCGTCAGAATGGCTAGGTCCAGTTCCATTGCTGAGACGAGATCAGCGATGTCGGAGGAGTGTCTTTGGGCCGATCTGCAGTTGAGTAGGATGCATTTGAGTTTGGGGGTGAGAAGGGTGGTCGAACCTTCTAGAGAGAGGGGGATTTTTCTGAGGTTGCTAGGGACGGAAACTCTGTTGCTATGGGTTGGGAGCCTCAGAGGGTTTGAGTGAGTTGTGGGTATGGGGATGTGTGTGTTGGATATGTGTTTTACAGGACCTGGGCCATAGGAGTGTAGGAGAGAGCAAAGGTCGCGGTCAGACAGTGAGTTGAGGACACGGCGGGGGCGGTGGGAGTTATTGCGAACGGGGATAGTCGGCCATCTCGGGGATCGTTTGAGGCGAGTGTATGTAGGGGGGGTGCGTCGTTTGTAGGGTAGTGGGATGGTGGGAGGTAGGCTGGGCCGTGAGAGGAGGAGGTCTTTGATGTCGTGGACATCCTTTTTGACTTGTAGGAGATCCTCTTTGAGTTGTTGGAGGGTAGATAAGGTCGGGTCCAGAGGAGTAATGGAGATGGTGTTGGTGGTGAGAGCGATTGGTGAGTGGTTGAGTAGTGGGCTAGAAAGCGGGCAGGGTATCGGAGGGGGGGATATGCTGGCGTTGTTGAAGGGTTCTGCGGTGATAATGAGTGGGATGTTATTCGGAGTGTGGGCATATTTGTGGACGATGGGTGTTGGTGGAGTAGGTGGAGAGTGTGAGACATAAGTGGTGTCAACAGTGGGGGACGGTGTAGGTGAGTTAAAGAGAGAGTGAAGGCTGAAGACAGTGGGGGTGGCAGGAGGGTAGTGGGGGCTGAGAGTGGGAGGAGGGGGGGATGTTAAGGTAAGAAAGGCGGTATGTTCTGTGGGGGTGTCGTGAGAGAGAGTGGGGAGGGAGCTGGGGAAGGAGATGGATCTGCCTTGGGGGGGAGGGAGAGGGAGGGGAGATAAACTCCGTACAGTGGCGTATTCAGAAGCGTTCGTGGGGGGTGTAGCGTGGGGGGAAGGGGGCGTGGGGGAGTCGAGAATGTGGGTGTATCGAGGAGGTATGGGAGGGGGTGTGCACACCTGGGTATTGAGAGAGGGGGGAACGAAGGGTGGGATTTGTCATTGCGCGTGCCGTTCTGGCGCTGATCTAGGTAGGAGGTGTTGTGGGTGGGGGTTGTTATGTCATGGGAGAGAGGGATGGGGGGGGTATGAGTGGGGGTCGAGGTGGGGGTGATGTTAGAGGGGAGGCTAGTGTATGAAGGGGAGAGATTGGTGACTGCGCTTGGGGAGCGTGGGGTGGCAACAGCGGGTGGGTGATTGTTTAGGGTGCTGAGGGAGGAGGTGAGGTGCGTATCGATCCGGCGCTGAGCTATGTTAGTAGTGTTGTGGGTGGGGGCTGCGTCATCGGGGGTGATAATAGTGCAGGTGGGGTTCTGGGTGGTGGTCCGCATCTTGGAGAGGTGTTCTTTGAACTTGGGGAACAGGTTGTCTAGTATTTCCAGGTTCTTGTCCGTGGATTGAATTAGGACAATCCCGTTATTGTAGATGGTGATGGTGGTTCTGCCATGGAAGAGTTGGGAAGGTGTGATTGAGAGTGTTATACCATGAGCTGTTTTCCTGGTGGCTGAGACGGTAAGTAGGGTTAGAAATGCTTTTCTCCATTGGGCTATGCGTGAGGTGTAGAAGATGAAATCAGTGTTCCGGGCTCCATTGCCCGGTGAGAAGTAGGAGTCAGCCACGGGTGTTTCAGGGTGCGACCTCAGGAAGCTATGTTTAAAACGTTTAGCTGCTTTTTTGGTGAGGGCGGGAGGGTAGTTGATTCTGTATGTGTGCTTACCGATGAGATCCATGTTAGGGTGGCTGTAGGGATGGGTGTGGGAGAAAAGACGACAGTAATCAGTCAGCCGTTGGGCTAGAGGGCACAGGAGTGACGTTAGTGCGTGGTCAAAAGTAGCAAAAAGAATAGAGGTAGCAGTCGAGGCAATCCAAGGTCAGGCAGTGCGTAGATGCAGCTTACACAATGTACAAAATTTGAGAGGTAGCAAACCATTTAGGTGGAGCCAAATTGACACAACATAATGTACGGAATAGTAGCGGTGTAGTCCAGGTGTCGAGAATGGCTGGGTGCAGTTTGCATGAGGTAGACGAGATGGTTGAGGTGGTACTCAGTGATACAGCGAGATGAAAGTAGTATACAATAATAACCATATAGTTGAGGTAGATAGCAGTGTAAATGAGGTAATAATCAGTGCATCATAGTGATAAAGTGAAGTGAAAGTAGTTTAACAAGATAACCAGATAGTTGAGGTAGCTATCCGTGAGAGAGGGATCACAGTGCTATAGGTGCAACTTACAACATATACAATATACAACTAGGACTAAACTACTAATGGAAGTAGTATACAATAATAACCATATAATTGAGGTAGGTAGCGGTGTAAATGAGGTAATAATCAGTGCATCATAGTGATAAAGTGAAGTGAAAGTCGTTTAACATGATAACCAGCTAGTTGAGGTAGCTATCCGTGAGTGAGGGATCACAGTGCTAAAGGTGCAACTTACAACATATACAATATACAACTAGGACTAAACTACTAATGGAATTACTAGATCCAATATAGGTGCAGACGACTTACAGCAATGAACATTATGGCACTGGTGGGCAGCCGATAGAATATGAGGTAGCAGTCAGTGCCCTGTCGGCAGGGAAAAGTGACAAAGGGTGTAGGTTACATTGGGTGTAGAGTACCAGTAGTCATATCATACTTCAGTAAAGGTAGTCACTAAGCACGTCAGGAGCACCAGGTTATATAGAGTGCAAAATACCCAATGTAAAATGATACTGCAGTACGAGGTAGACAATTAAGCACACGTATATTTAAGTATAGAGCTATGTAGAGACTGTGGTACCGATAGTTATTGATAGCCAGGAAGACTAGTCCATGCAGACCGCCATAGAGAGATAGAGTAGTAGTCTGGCTATGGCCGCCACGAGGGGAGGACCGGGGCTCCAGTGAGAAGTGACTAGTCCAAGATGGCCACCCGATAGAGAGACTGGACAAAGATGGCCGCCACAAAAGGGTGAGGGAGACAGTAGTCCTCTCTTTGTTGTAGTTGCTCTGTGGACAGTTTCACTTTCAAGCTGAGCAGATTCTACCTTGCTGTGAGGGCGTCTTATCTTGCAGGAGCCTCGTGAGCATCTGGTGGCACAGGAGGTGATTTATAGCCTTAGATTTTATTCGTTCTCTAGTCCCCCGCCATTTTGAACAAAGGAAAGGGGTATAGGCGAGTTCACACAGAGAAAATAACTTTTTTTACACCTATTTTTACTCACAGTGAATATTGGAGGTTAGCTCTCGCTGTCTGCTGCGAGAGAATGACCGAGTGAGTGAGTCCCCTCTGTGTCTGCAACGGGACAGGGAGTGAGGGGTGCAGGTGGGGCGTCCACCGCCGCCCAGGACTGTAGGGCTCCCGATGCAGCAACCAGCGTCCCCAAGCCCCTCTCCGCCCCACAGACCGCTGGTCATCCTCTGCTGCGGTGCGGGCGGGAGGGGGTGATCCGTTGTGTTGATTTCGTCCCGCGCTGGTCCAGTGCAGCAATCAGCGCCTCTGCTGCCGACGAGTGGGAGAGGGGTCCGGTGTTTGTCCCGCTTTGGTCCCGGTGCCGGCCATCCGCTGGGGCGCCTCTGCTGCGAGGCTGCAATCAGCGCCTCTGCTGCCCATCTCCGCCCCACAGACCGCTGGTTTTTCCTCTGCTGCGGCACGGGGGGGAGGGGGTGTTCCGCTGTGATTGTCTTGACCCAGCGCTGGTCCCGGTGCAGCAATCAGCGCCTCTGCTGCCCCTCTCCGCCCCACAGACCGCTGGTTTTCCTCTGCTGCGGCGCGGAGGGGAGGGGGTGTTCCGCTGCGATTGTCTCGACCCAGCGCTGGTCCCGGTGCAGCAATCAGCGCCTCTGCTGCCGAGTGGGAGAGGGGTCCGGTGACTGTCCGCTGGGGCGCCTCTGCTGCTGAGCTGAAACGGCGGAGGGTGGGGAGGGGGGGGGTATGCTGGGGTCTGCAGTCGTGACTCGTCCAACGCTGGTCCCGGTGCAGCGTCCTCTGCTGCCGTCGTGAGGGTCGATGCCTCCCAGAGTGTCCACCAATATTTACTTCTCTTCGGGGTGGGGGAGGGGTCCGGTGTTCGTTCCGCTCTCTAAGCTCCGGTGCAGGCTGATGGGGTCATGGGGTAGCAGTTACCACGTCCCGCGCCACTCTCAGCCCTCCGGGGCCGCTTGGGCTTCTCTGCTGCGAGGTGTGCCAGGGCTTCTCTGCTGCGATGCGTGCCGGTCACGACGATGGTCCACGTCCCGAGCCTCTCTCCGGCGCTGCTGGGACTCCTCTGTGGTGCTGGTCGGTCATCCTGTTACTTTTAGCGGTTAAACCTGTTACTCTTCATCCTGTTACTCTTAATGCAGGGGTGCTAGCAGGGATATACCCGGTTAACGGACCCCAAGCACGGGGAGCTCCTTCTGGCAGCTCCTCCTAGGCGGCCATCATTCTTACAATTTCTCATCCCTTACCAACAGAGAATGTAAAAAAGAATTTAGGAAGCTAGTTGTAGTAAGACATCTAGGATTGGACAAAATACACTATTATCTTACGTTCCTCCATTAAAATAGTTTTTTAACTATGTGACCTTTACAGGAATGGCTTTTGTTGGAAGAGAAGATCTCTCGCCATAGGAAACCAGTGTATTCCAAAAAGCCCTTTTTAGGTCTCGCCTAGCATGGCTGCGCACATGCACAGTACGCTCGGCGACGTATAATGTTTTTGAGGACTTTCAGTAAAGTGCTTCAAGCACCGCCCCTCTTTCCCATTGGCTGGTGTCACTGTTTATGCTAAACTGTGGCCAGCCATTGGAAAAGAGCTTTTTATGTCATGTACTTTTGGCTTTTTCAGACGGCTGATTTGGACGGGCACATCTGCCTTCTGTGTGTCGTGAAAGGTTTTTTATCTTACTGCGCATGTTTTGTTCTTTAAATATTTTTTCTCCTGTTAATTGGAGCATTGCTGCTGCTTTGCTGAGGGAGGAGCGCTTCCACGTGAAGGTACATTTTTTTTTTTTTTAATTCTTTGTTGTTTTACTTACATTTTTGTTTAATGTGTTTTTTCTGAGTTTAATTTGCAGGCGGACCCCATCCCGTTTTGGTAGCAGAGAGCAGGGAAAATGTTGTGCTTTCACCGGGAGCGAATACGGCGATGCTATGCAGGTGGCCCCCAGCCCATCGTATGTATGCTAAGGTAAGTGATTTTGGCTCTGTTTTTGTAATGTAATATTCGTGTTTACTTTGCAGGCAGACCTCAGCCCGTGTCTGTATGAGAGAGTGGCCAGGACTGTGTGCTTTCGGCGGTATGTATGCAGCGATGCAACCTCAAGTAAGGTAAGCGTTGTTTGCTCACTTTATTTTAATGTTTCTTTCTGTTTACTTTGCAGGCGGACCACAGCCTGTGTCTGTAGGAGAAAGCGGCGAGGACTGTGTACTTTCGGCGGTATGTATGCGCCAATGCCACATCAAGAAAGGTAAGCGATGTTGGCCCAGTTTTATTATACTCATATTCAATGTTTAATGTTGTTCTTCTCTGATCCATGGGGGGGAAGGAGCCAAAACCAGGGTGTGTCCCAACCCCAGATTAACGGGCATTCCTCGACCGGAGCACCTACCCCACAATGTCGTGGCAGTCCTGTGCGGTCTTCTCATGGCCCACTGCGGCACTTGCAAATTGAGGCTGCAACTTTTTCCTGTTCCCATGCCGGAACCTATCTCTAATTGGTCTGGGTCCATGGCGACCTCACGCACTTCTGTCGAAACCATCACTACTCCCATGCGATTGCTATGCGTTGTCCTGATGCCTTGATCATCTGATTAATTTGCGGATATTTGGGGAATTATCTGGTGTAGAGTCGCAACTTTCTTCGTTTTAGGCCATCTTTCTCGGTGTACGTCCACCTCCCAAAGTGGGGTAAGTTTGGAACATATTTCAAAATTATTAAATACAATGTGGAGGACAGGAACGTCTGTAAGGCATGATGTGGAGGCCGTTTTTAACCTATGTCTATGAGACAGTAAAGGTTAAAAGTTCTGTGTTTTTCTAACAATTTCTCATCCATGACCCACAGAGAATAGAAAACAGAATTTAGGAAGCTAGTTGTAGTAAGACATCTGAGATTGGGCCATACACTATTGCTCTATATTCCAGCATTAACATTGTTTATTAACTTTGTGACCTTTGTTTGATGCAATCTGTCACGGCATAAGGCCACCCCCCCAAAGTGGAGGCAGTTTTGAACATATTTCAAAATTCTTAAATAAAATTGGGAGGACAGGAACGGCTGTAAGGGGTGATGTGGAGGCCGTTTTTAACCTACGTCTATGTGACAGTAAAGGTTAAAAGTTGTATGTTTTTCTTACAATTTCTCATCCCTGAAGTAAGACGTCTAGGGTTGGGCCATACACTATTGCTCTATGTTCCAGCATTAACATTGTTTATTAACTTTGTGACTTTTGTTTGATGCAATCTGTCACGGCATACGGCCACCCCCCCAAAGTGGAGGCAGGTTTTGAACATATTTCAAAATTCTTAAATAAAATTGGGAGGACAGGAACGGCTGTAAGGGGTGATGTGGAGGCCATTTTTAACCTAAGTCTATGAGACAGTAAATGTTAAAAGTTGCATGTTTTTCTTACAATTTCTCATCCCTGACCAACAGAGAATGTAAAAAAGAATTTAGGAAGCTAGTTGTAGTAAGACATCTAGGATTGGAGAAAATACACTATTATCTTACGTTCCTCCATTAAAATAGTTTTTTAACTATGTGACCTTTACAGGAATGGCTTTTGTTGGAAGAGAAGATCTCTCTCCATAGGAAACCAGTTGTAAAGGGGGGTCAGGAATGGACTGGACACGGGGTCTTGGTAACGAGGGTTTTATTTTAACATAAAGTTTCTTTTTGCGTAAAGTGAGTCTTTCTCTTGCAAAACCGGCGGGATCCGTGGTGCTGACTGTGGAGGGGTGTTCTTTCCTCTATAGCGTCTTGGGTCAGGATAGCGCTTCTTCCAGAGGGACCTCTCGCAACAGTTATACCGGAAATAAAACACAGAAAAGGACCAATTACTGCCACGTCCTATACTTTTCCTTTCCGGGGTACCAGGGAGTGAGGGACACCTTCCAGTGTTGTAGACGTTTACTGCGGCTAAGTGACAGGCGTGAGGGAGGGTATTTTATCACGGGGAAGGGTAGTGCAGGATACTAAGGGGTTGAGAGGCTTTTTACCGCGGGTGAATGTCCCCGCCGTCCCACCCAGTTCGAGATTCTATCCCGTACCTGTCGTAGCCACACTCCTCCCTCGGGAGTGTGGCACGGCGCTGCGTGGTCTCGTTGGCCTCCTGGCACGTCTTCTTCGGACAGAGCCTCTCTCCCAGCCTCGTCTGCTTCTCGTCCTGGCGTGGCGTTCTCCTCGTCTCTCCGGCGTTCTTCCTCCTCGCGGCCTCCTTCCGAGTCGGTGACGTCACACCCCGACCTCCAAGTTTCCGGGGATTTATCCAATGCGGTGAAGGATACGTCACGATGGGCAGTCCCGGCGTCCTGTTCCGTCGGCCAGTTAAAGGGGCCGTGTTGTATTTCTTGCGATGGGCTTCCCCAAGCAAAAGGATCGTTCTGTGAAGAAGGAGCAACCATATCCTCGTCATGAACAGACCACCAGGAAACTTCTCTGCCGCCCTTACTGTTAGACAATGTCCCGGTCACCTCGCTACACCAGTGTATACCAAAAAGCCCTTTTTAGGTCTCGCCTAGCATGGCTGCGCACATGCGCAGTACGCTCGGCGACGTATAATGTTTTTGAGGACCTTCAGTAAAGTGCTTCAAGCATCGCCCCTCTTTCCCATTGGCTGGTGTCACTGTTTATGCTAAACTGTGGCCAGCCATTGGAAAAGAGCTTTTTATGTCATGTACTTTTGGCTTTTTCAGACGGCCGACTTGGACGGGCACATCTGCCTTCTGTGTGTCGTGAAAGGTTTTTTATCTTACTGCGCATGTTTTATTCTTTAAATATTTTTTCTCCTGTTAATTGGAGCATTGCTGCTGCTTTGCTGAGGGAGGAGCGCTTCCACGTGAAGGTACATTTTTATTTTTTTTAATTCTTTGTTGTTTTACTTACATTTGTGTTTAATGTGTTTTTTCTGAGTTTAATTTGCAGGCGGACCCCATCCCGTTTTGGTAGCAGAGAGCAGGGAAAATGTTGTGCTTTCACCTCGAGCGAATACGGCGATGCTATGCAGGTGGCCCCCAGCCCATCGTATGTATGCTAAGGTAAGCGATTTTGGCTCTGTTTTTGTAATGTAATATTCGTGTTTACTTTGCAGGCAGACCCCAGCCCGTGTCTGTATGAGAGAGCGGCGAGGACTGTGTGCTTTCGGCGGTATGTATGCAGCGATGCAACCTCAAGTAAGGTAAGCGTTGTTTGCTCACTTTATTTTAATGTTTCTTTCTTTTTACTTTGCAGGCGGACCACAGCCTGTGTCTGTAGGAGAAAGCGGCGAGGACTGTGTACTTTCAGCGGTATGTATGCGCCAATGCCACATCAAGAAAGGTAAGCGATGTTGGCCCAGTTTTATTATACTCATATTCAATGTTTAATGTTGTTCTTCTCTGATCCATGGGGGGGGAAGGAGCCAAAACCAGGGTGTGTCCCAACCCCAGATTAACGGGCATTCCTCGACCGGAGCACCTACCCCACAATGTCGTGGCAGTCCTGTGCTGTCTTCTCATGGCCCCCTGCGGCACTTGCAAATTGAGGCTGCAACTTTTTCCTGTTCCCATGCCGGAACCTATCTCTAATTGGTCTGGGTCCATGGCGACCGCACGCACTTCTGTCAAAACTATCACTACTCCCATGCGATTGCTATGCGTTGTCCTGATGCCTTGACCATCTGATTAATTTGCGGATATTTGGGGAATTATCTGGTGTAGAGTCGCAACTTTCTTCGTTTTAGGCCGTCTTTCTCGGTGTACGTCCACCTCCCAAAGTGGGGTAAGTTTGGAACATATTTCAAAATTATTAAATACAATGTGGAGGACAGGAACGGCTGTAAGGGATGATGTGGAGGCCGTTTTTAACCTATGTCTATGAGACAGTAAAGGTTAAAAGTTCTGTGTTTTTCTCACAATTTCTCATCCATGACCAACAGAGAATAGAAAACAGAATTTAGGAAGCTAGTTGTAGTAAGACATCTGAGATTGGGCCATACACTATTGCTCTATATTCCAGCATTAACATTGTTTATTAACTTTGTGACCTTTGTTTGATGCAATCTGTCACGGCATAAGGCCACCCCCCCAAAGTGGAGGCAGTTTTGAACATGTTTCAAAATTCTTAAATAAAATTGGGAGGACAGGAACGGCTGTAAGGGGTGATGTGGAGGCCGTTTTTAACCTACGTCTATGAGACAGTAAAGGTTAAAAGTTGCATGTTTTTCTTACAATTTCTCATCCCTGAAGTAAGACGTCTAGGGTTGGGCCATACACTATTGCTCTATGTTCCAGCATTAACATTGTTTATTAACTTTGTGACTTTTGTTTGATGCAATCCGTCACGGCATACGGCCACCCCCCCAAAGTGGAGGCAGGTTTTGAACATATTTCAAAACTCTTAAATAAAATTGGGAGGACAGGAACGGCTGTAAGGGGTGATGTGGAGGCCGTTTTTAACCTAAGTCTATGAGACAGTAAATGTTAAAAGTTGTATGTTTTTCTTACAATTTCTCATCCCTGACCAACAGAGAATGTAAAAAAGAATTTAGGAAGCTAGTTGTAGTAAGACATCTAGGATTGAACAAAATACACTATTATCTTACGTTCCTCCATTAAAATAGTTTTTTAACTATGTGACCTTTACAGGAATGGCTTTTGTTGGAAGAGAAGATCTCTCTCCATAGGAAACCAGTGTATTCCAAAAAGCCCTTTTTAGGTCTCGCCCAGCATGGCTGCGCACATGCGCAGTATGCTCGGCGACGTATAATGTTTTTGAGGACTTTCAGTAAAGTGCTTCAAGCACCGCCCCTCTTTCCCATTTGCTGGTGTCACTGTTTATGCTAAACTGTGGCCAGCCATTGGAAAAAAGCTTTTTATGTCATGTACTTTTGGCTTTTTCAGACCGCCGACTTGGACGGGCACATCTGCCTTCTGTGTGTTGTGAAAGGTTTTTTATCTTACTGCGCATGTTTTGTTCTTTAAATATTTTTTCTCCTGTTAATTGGAGCATTGCTGCTGCTTTGCTGAGGGAGGAGCGCTTCCACGTGAAGGTACATTTTTATTTTTTTAATTCTTTGTTGTTTTACTTACATTTGTGTTTAATGTGTTTTTTCTGAGTTTAATTTGCAGGCGGACCCCATCCCGTTTTGGTAGCAGAGAGCAGGGAAAATGTTGTGCTTTCACCTGGAGCGAATACGGCGATGCTATGCAGGTGGCCCCCAGCCCATCGTATGTATGCTAAGGTAAGCGATTTTGGCTCTGTTTTTGTAATGTAATATTCGTGTTTACTTTGCAGGCAGACCCCAGCCCGTGTCTGTATGAGAGAGCGGCGAGGACTGTGTGCTTTCGGCGGTATGTATGCAGCGATGCAACCTCAAGTAAGGTAAGCGTTGTTTGCTCACTTTATTTTAATGTTTCTTTCTTTTTACTTTGCAGGCGGACCACAGCCTGTGTCTGTAGGAGAAAGCGGAGAGGACTGTGTACTTTCGGCGGTATGTATGCGCCAATGCCACATCAAGAAAGGTAAGCGATGTTGGCCCAGTTTTATTATACTCATATTCAATGTTTAATGTTGTTCTTCTCTGATCCATGGGGCGGGAAGAAGCCAAAACCAGGGTGTGTCCCAACCCCAGATTAAAGGGCATTCCTCGACCGGAGCACCTACCCCACAATGTCGTGGCAGTCCTGTGCTGTCTTCTCATGGCCCCCTGCGGCACTTGCAAATTGAGGCTGCAACTTTTTCCTGTTCCCATGCCGGAACCCATCTCTAACTGGTCTGGGTCCATGGCGACCGCACACACTTCTGTCGAAACTATCACTACTACCATGCGATTGCTATGCGTTGTCCTGATGCCTTGACCATCTGATTAATTTGCGGATATTTGGGGAATTATCTGGTGTAGAGTCGCAACTTTCTTCGTTGTAGGCCATCTTTCTCGGTGTACGTCCGACTCCCAAAGTGGGGTAAGTTTGGAACATATTTCAAAATTATTAAATACAATGTGGAGGACAGGAACGGCTGTAAGGGATGATGTGGAGGCCGTTTTTAACCTATGTATATGAGACAGTAAAGGTTAAAAGTTCTGTGTTTTTCTAACAATTTCTCATCCATGACCAACAGAGAATAGAAAACAGAATTTAGGAAGCTAGTTGTAGTAAGACATCTGAGATTGGGCCATACACTATTGCTCTATATTCCAGCATTAACATTGTTTATTAACTTTGTGACCTTTGTTTGATGCAATCTGTCACGGCATAAGGCCACCCCCCCAAAGTGGAGGCAGTTTTGAACATATTTCAAAATTCTTAAATAAAATTGGGAGGACAGGAACGGCTGTAAGGGGTGATGTGGAGGCCGTTTTTAACCTACGTCTATGAGACAGTAAAGGTTAAAAGATGTATGTTTTTCTTACAATTTCTCATCCCTGAAGTAAGACATCTAGGGTTGGGCCATACACTATTGCTCTATGTTCCAGCATTAACATTGTTTATTAACTTTGTGACCTTTGTTTGATGCAATCTGTCATGGCATACGGCCACCCCCCCAAAGTGGAGGCAGGTTTTGAACATATTTCAAAATTCTTAAATAAAATTGGGAGGACAGGAACGGCTGTAAGGGGTGATGTGGAGGCCATTTTTAACCTACGTCTATGAGACAGTAAAGGTTAAAAGTTGTATGTATTTCTTACAATTTCTCATCCCTGAAGTAAGACATCTAGGGTTGGGCCATACACTATTGCTCTATGTTCCAGCATTAACATTGTTTATTAACTTTGTGACCTTTGTTTGATGCAATCTGTCACGGCATACGGCCACCCCCCCAAAGTGGAGTCAGTTTTGAACATATTTCAAAATTCTTAAATAAAATTGGGAGGACAGGAACGGCTGTAAGGGGTGATGTGGAGGCCGTTTTTAACCTATGTCTATGCGAAACCTATGTCTATGCGACAGTAAAGGTGAAAAGTTCTGTGTTTTTCTAACAATTTCTCATCCATGACCAACAGAGAATAGAAAACAGAATTTAGGAAGCTAGTTGTAGTAAGACATCTGAGATTGGGCCATACACTATTGCTCTATATTCCAGCATTAACATTGTTTATTAACTTTGTGACCTTTGTTTTTATGCAATCTGTCACGGCATAAGGCCACCCCCCCAAAGTGGAGGCAGTTTTGAACATATTTCAAAATTCTTAAATAAAATTGGGAGGACAGGAACGGCTGTAAGGGGTGATGTGGAGGCCGTTTTTAACCTACGTCTATGAGACAGTAAAGGTTAAAAGTTGTATGTTTTTCTTACAATTTCTCATGCCTGAAGTAAGACATCTAGGGTTGGGCCATACACTATTGCTCTATGTTCCAGCATTAACATTGTTTATTAACTTTGGGACCTTTGTTTGATGCAATCTGTCACGGCATACGGCCACCCCCCCCAAAGTGGAGGCAGGTTTTGAACATATTTCAAAATTCTTAAATAAAATTGGGAGGACAGGAACGGCTGTAAGGGGTGATGTGGAGGCCGTTTTTAACCTACGTCTATGAGACAGTAAAGGTTAAAAGTTGTATGTTTTTCTTACAATTTCTCATCCCTGAAGTAAGACATCTAGGGTTGGGCCATACACTATTGCTCTATGTTCCAGCATTAACATTGTTTATTAACTTTGTGACCTTTGTTTGATGCAATCTGTCACAGCATACGGCCACCCCCCCAAAGTGGAGGCAGGTTTTGAACATAGTTAAAAATTCTTAAATAAAATTGGGAGGACAGGAACGGCTGTAAGGGGTGATGTGGAGGCCGTTTTTAACCTAAGTCTATGAGACAGTAAATGTTAAAAGTTGTATGTTTTTCTTACAATTTCTCATCCCTGACAAACAGAGAATGTAAAAAAGAATTTAGGAAGCTAGTTGTAGTAAGACATCTAGGATTGGACAAAATACACTATTATCTTACGTTCCTCCATTAAAATAGTTTTTTAACTATGTGACCTTTACAGGAATGGCTTTTGTTGGAAGAGAAGATCTCTCTCCATAGGAAACCAGTGTATTCCAAAAAGCCCTTTTTAGGTCTCGCCTAGCATGGCTGCGCACATGCGCAGTACGCTCGGTGACGTATGATGTTTTTGAGGACTTTCAGTAAAGCGCTTCAAGCACCGCCCCTCTTTCCCATTGGCTGGTGTCACTGTTTATGCTAAACTGTGGCCAGCCATTGGAAAAGAGCTTTTTATGTCGTGTACTTTTGGCTTTTTCAGACGGCCCACTTGGACGGACACATCTGCCTTCTGTGTGTCGTGAAAGGTTTTTTATCTTACTGCGCATGTTTTGTTCTCTAAATATTTTTTCTCCTGTTAATTGGAGCATTGCTGCTGCTTTGCTGAGGGAGGAGCGCTTCCACGTGAAGGTAAATTTTTATTTTTTTTAATTCTTTGTTGTTTTACTTACATTTGTGTTTAATGTGTTTTTTCTGAGTTTAATTTGCAGGCGGACCCCATCCGGTTTTGGTAGCAGAGAGCAGGGAAAATGTGCTTTCAACGGGAGCGAATACGGCGATGCTATGCAGGTGGCCCCCAGCCCATCGTATGTATGCTAAGGTAAGCGATTTTGGCTCTGTTTTTGTAATGTAATATTCGTGTTTACTTTGCAGGCAGACCCCAGCCCGTGTCTGTATGAGAGAGCGGCGAGGACTGTGTGCTTTTGGCGGTATGTATGCAGCGATGCAACCTCAAGTAAGGTAAGCGTTGTTTGCTCACTTTATTTTAATGTTTCTTTCTGTTTACTTTGCAGGCGGACCACAGCCTGTGTCTGTAGGAGAAAGCGGCGAGGACTGTGTACTTTCGGCGGTATGTATGCGCCAATGCCACATCAAGAAAGGTAAGCGATGTTGGCCCAGTTTTATTATACTCATATTCAATGTTTAATGTTGTTCTTCTCTGATCCATGGGGGGGGGGAAGGAGCCAAAACCAGGGTGTGTCCCAACCCCAGATTAACGGGCATTCCTCGACCGGAGCACCTACCCCACAATGTCGTGGCAGTCCTGTGCTGTCTTCTCATGGCCCCCTGCGGCACTTGCAAATTGAGGCTGCAAATTTTTCCTGTTCCCATGCCGGAACCTATCTCTAATTGGTCTGGGTCCATGGCGACCTCACGCACTTCTGTCGAAACTATCACTACTCCCATGCGATTGCTATGCGTTGTCCTGATGCCTTGATCATCTGATTAATTTGCGGATATTTGGGGAATTATCTGGTGTAAAGTCGCAACTTTCTTCGTTTTAGGCCATCTTTCTCGGTGTATGTCCACCTCCCAAAGTGGGGTAAGTTTGGGACATATTTCAAAATTATTAAATACAATGTGGAGGACAGGAACGTCTGTAAGGGATGATGTGGAGGCCGTTTTTAACCTATGTCTATGAGACAGTAAAGGTTAAAAGTTCTGTGTTTTTCTAACAATTTCTCATCCATGACCAACAGAGAATAGAAAACAGAATTTAGGAAGCTAGTTGTAGTAAGACATCTGAGATTGGGCCATACACTATAGCTCTATATTCCAGCATTAACATTGTTTATTAACTTTGTGACCTTTGTTTGATGCAATCTGTCACGGCATAAGGCCACCCCCCCAAAGTGGAGGCAGTATTGAACATATTTCAAAATTCTTAAATAAAATTGGGAGGACAGGAACGGCTGTAAGGGGTGATGTGGAGGCCGTTTTTAACCTACGTCTATGAGACAGTAAAGGTTAAAAGTTGTATGTTTTTCTTACAATTTCTCATCCCTGAAGTAAGACATCTAGGGTTGGGCCATACACTATTGCTCTATGTTCCAGCATTAACATTGTTTATTAACTTTGTGACCTTTGTTTGATGCAATCTGTCACGGCATACGGCCACCCCCCCAAAGTGGAGGCAGGTTTTGAACAAATTTCAAAATTCTTAAATAAAATTGGGAGGACAGGAACATCTGTAATACCGATGTGGAGGCCGTTTTTAACCTACGTCTATGAGACAGTAAAGGTTAAAAGTTGTATGTTTTTCTTACAATTTCTCATCCCTGAAGTAAGACGTCTAGGGTTGGGCCATACACTATTGCTCTATGTTCCAGCATTAACATTGTTTATTAACTTTGTGACTTTTGTTTGATGCAATCTGTCACGGCATACGGCCACCCCCCCAAAGTGGAGGCAGGTTTTGAACATATTTCAAAATTCTTAAATAAAATTGGGAGGACAGGAACGGCTGTAAGGGGTGATGTGGAGGCCGTTTTTAACCTAAGTCTATGAGAGAGTAAATGTTAAAAGTTGTATGTTTTTCTTACAATTTCTCATCCCTGACCAACAGAGAATGTAAAAAAGAATTTAGGAAGCTAGTTGTAGTAAGACATCTAGGATTGGACAAAATACACTATTATCTTACGTTCCTCCATTAAAATAGTTTTTTAACTATGTGACCTTTACAGGAATGGCTTTTGTTGGAAGAGAAGATCTCTCTCCATAGGAAACCAGTGTATTCCAAAAAGCCCTTTTTAGGTCTCGCCTAGCATGGCTGCGCACATGCGCAGTACGCTCAGCGACGTATAATGTTTTTGAGGACTTTCAGTAAAGTGCTTCAAGCACCGCCCCTCTTTCCCATTGGCTGGTGTCACTGTTTATGCTAAACTATGGCCAGCCATTGGAAAAGAGCTTTTTATGTCATGTACTTTTGGCTTTTTCAGACGGACGACTTGGACGGGCACATCTGCCTTCTGTGTGTCGTGAAAGGTTTTTTATCTTACTGCGCATGTTTTGTTCTTTAAATATTTTTTCTCCTGTTAATTGGAGCATTGCTGCTGCTTTGCTGAGGAGGAGCGCTTCCACGTGAAGGTACATTTTTATTTTTTTTAATTCTTTGTTGTTTTACTTACATTTGTGTTTAATGTGTTTTTTCTGAGTTTAATTTGCAGGCGGACCCCATCCCGTTTTGGTAGCAGAGACCAGGGAAAATGTTGTGCTTTCACAGGGAGCGAATACGGCGATGCTATGCAGGTGGCCCCCAGCCCATCGTATGTATGCTAAGGTAAGCGATTTTGGCTCTGTTTTTGTAATGTAATATTCGTGTTTACTTTGCAGGCAGACCCCAGCCCGTGTCTGTATGAGAGAGCGGCGAGGACTGTGTGCTTTCGGCGGTATGTATGCAGCGATGCAACCTCAAGTAAGGTAAGCGTTGTTTGCTCACTTTATTTTAATGTTTCTTTCTGTTTACTTTGCAGGCGGACCACAGCCTGTGTCTGTAGGAGAAAGCGGCGAGGACTGTGTACTTTCGGCAGTATGTATGCGCCAATGCCACATCAAGAAAAGTAAGCGATGTTGGCCCAGTTTTATTATACTCATATTCAATGTTTAATGTTGTTCTTCTCTGATCCATGGGGGGGGGAGGAGCCAAAACCAGGGTGTGTCCCAACCCCAGATTAACGGGCATTCCTCGACCGGAGCACCTACCCCACAATGTCGTGGCAGTCCTGTGCTGTCTTCTCATGGCCCCCTGCGGCACTTGCAAATTGAGGCTGCAACTTTTTCCTGTTCCCATGCCGGAACCTGTCTCTAATTGGTCTGGGTCCTTGGCGACCTCACGCACTTCTGTCGAAACTATCACTACTCCCACGCGATTGCTATGCGTTGTCCTGATGCCTTGACCATCTGATTAATTTGCGGATATTTGGGGAATTATCTGGTGTAGAGTCGCAACTTTCTTCGTTTTAGGCCATCTTTCTCGGTGTACGTCCACCTCCCAAAGTGGGGTAAGTTTGGAACATATTTCAAAATTATTAAATACAATGTGGAGGACAGGAACGGCTGTAAGGGATGATGTGGAGGCCGTTTTTAACCTATGTCTATGAGACAGTAAAGGTTAAAAGTTCTGTGTTTTTCTAACAATTTCTCATCCATGACCAACAGAGAATAGAAAACAGAATTTAGGAAGCTAGTTGTAGTAAGACATCTGAGATTGGGCCATACACTATTGCTCTATATTCCAGCATTAACATTGTTTATTAACTTTGTGACCTTTGTTTGATGCAATCTGTCACGGCATACGGCCACCCCCCCAAAGTGGAGGCAGGTTTTGAACATATTTCAAAATTCTTAAATAAAATTGGGAGGACAGGAACGGCTGTAAGGGGTGATGTGGAGGCCGTTTTTAACCTAAGTCTATGAGACAGTAAATGTTAAAAGTTGTATGTTTTTCTTACAATTTCTCATCCCTGACCAACAGAGAATGTAAAAAAGAATTTAGGAAGCTAGTTGTAGTAAGACATCTAGGATTGGACAAAATACACTATTATCTTACGTTCCTCCATTAAAATAGTTTTTTAACGATGTGACCTTTACAGGAATGGCTTTTGTTGGAAGAGAAGATTTCTCACCATAGGAAACCAGTGTATTCCAAAAAGCCCTTTTTAGGTCTCGCCTAGCATGGCTGCGCACATGCGCAGTACGCTCGGCGACATATAATGTTTTTGAGGACTTTCAGTAAAGTGCTTCAAGCACCGCCTCTCTTTCCCATTGGCTGGTGTCACTGTTTATGCTAAACTGTGGCCAGCCATTGGAAAAGAGCTTTTTATGTCATGTACTTTTGGCTTTTTCAGACCGCCGACTTGGACGGGCACATCTGCCTTCTGTGTGTTGTGAAAGGTTTTTTATCTTACTGCGCATGTTTTGTTCTTTAAATATTTTTTCTCCTGTTAATTGGAGCATTGCTGCTGCTTTGCTGAGGGAGTAGCGCTTCCACGTGAAGGTACATTTTTATTTTTTTTAATTCTTTGTTGTTTTACTTACATTTGTGTTTAATGTGTTTTTTCTGAGTTTAATTTGCAGGCGGACCCCATCCCGTTTTGGTAGCAGAGAGCAGGGAAAATGTTGTGCTTTCACCTGGAGCGAATACGGCGATGCTATGCAGGTGGCCCCCAGCCCATCGTATGTATGCTAAGGTAAGCGATTTTGGCTCTGTTTTTGTAATGTAATATTCGTGTTTACTTTGTAGGCAGACCCCAGCCCGTGTCTGTATGAGAGAGCGGCGAGGACTGTGTGCTTTCGGCGGTATGTATGCAGCGATGCAACCTCAAGTAAGGTAAGCGTTGTTTGCTCACTTTATTTTAATGTTTCTTTCTTTTTACTTTGCAGGCGGACCACAGCCTGTGTCTGTAGGAGAAAGCGGAGAGGACTGTGTACTTTCGGCGGTATGTATGCGCCAATGCCACATCAAGAAAGGTAAGCGATGTTGGCCCAGTTTTATTATACTCATATTCAATGTTTAATGTTGTTCTTCTCTGATCCATGGGGGGGGGGAAGGAGCCAAAACCAGGGTGTGTCCCAACCCCAGATTAAAGGGCATTCCTCGACCGGAGCACCTACCCCACAATGTCGTGGCAGTCCTGTGCTGTCTTCTCATGGCCCCCTGCGGCACTTGCAAATTGAGGCTGCAACTTTTTCCTGTTCCCATGCCGGAACCTATCTCTAATTGGTCTGGGTCCATGGTGACCGCACGCACTTCTGTCGAAACTATCACTACTCCCATGCGATTGCTATGCGTTGTCCTGATGCCTTGACCATCTGATTAATTTGCGGATATTTGGGGAATTATCTGGTGTAGAGTCGCAACTTTCTTCGTTTTAGGCCATCTTTCTCGGTGTACGTCCACCTCCCAAAGTGGGGTAAGTTTGGAACATATTTCAAAATTATTAAATACAATGTGGAGGACAGGAACGGCTGTAAGGGATGATGTGGAGGCCGTTTTTAACCTATGTCTATGAGACAGTAAAGGTTAAAAGTTCTGTGTTTTTCTAACAATTTCTCATCCATGACCAACAGAGAATAGAAAACAGAATTTAGGAAGCTAGTTGTAGTAAGACATCTGAGATTGGGCCATACACTATTGCTCTATATTCCAGCATTAACATTGTTTATTAACTTTGTGACCTTTGTTTGATGCAATCTGTCACGGCATACGGCCACCCCCCCAAAGTGGAGTCAGTTTTGAACATATTTCAAAATTCTTAAATAAAATTGGGAGGACAGGAACGGCTGTAAGGGGTGATGTGGAGGCCGTTTTTAACCTATGTCTATGAGACAGTAAAGGTTAAAAGTTCTGTGTTTTTCTAACAATTTCTCATCCATGACCAACAGAGAATAGAAAACAGAATTTAGGAAGCTAGTTGTAGTAAGACATCTGAGATTGGGCCATACACTTTTGCTCTATATTCCAGCATTAACATTGTTTATTAACTTTGTGACCTTTGTTTGATGCAATCTGTCACGGCATAAGGCCACCCCCCCAAAGTGAAAGCATTTTTGAACATATTTCAAAATTCTTAAATAAAATTGGGAGGACAGGAACGGCTGTAAGGGGTGATGTGGAGGCCGTTTTTAACCTACGTCTATGAGACAGTAAAGGTTAAAAGTTGTATGTTTTTCTTACAATTTCTCATCCCTGAAGTAAGACATCTAGGGTTGGGCCATACACTATTGCTCTATGTTCCAGCATTAACATTGTTTATTAACTTTGTGACCTTTGTTTGATGCAATCTGTCACGGCATACAGCCACCCCCCCCAAAGTGGAGGCAGGTTTTGAACATATTTCAAAATTCTTAAATAAAATTGGGAGGACAGGAACGGCTGTAAGGGGTGATGTGGAGGCCGTTTTTAACCTACGTCTATGAGACAGTAAAGGTTAAAAGTTGTATGTTTTTCTTACAATTTCTCATCCCTGAAGTAAGACATCTAGGGTTGGGCCATACACTATTGCTCTATGTTCCAGCATTAACATTGTTTATTAACTTTGTGACCTTTGTTTGATGCAATCTGTCATGGCATACGGCCACCCCCCCAAAGTGGAGGCAGGTTTTGAACATATTTCAAAATTCTTAAATAAAATTGGGAGGACAGGAACGGCTGTAAGGGGTGATGTGGAGGCCGTTTTTAACCTAAGTCTATGAGACAGTAAATGTTAAAAGTTGTATGTTTTTCTTACAATTTCTCATCCCTGACCAACAGAGAATGTAAAAAAGAATTTAGGAAGCTAGTTGTAGTAAGACATCTAGGATTGGACAAAATACACTATTATCTTCCGTTCCTCCATTAAAATAGTTTTTTAACTATGTGACCTTTACAGGAATGGCTTTTGTTGGAAGAGAAGATCTCTCTCCATAGGAAACCAGTGTATTCCAAAAAGCCCTTTTTAGGTCTCGCCTAGCATGGCTGCGCACATGCGCAGTACGCTCGGCGACGTGTAATGTTTTTGAGGACTTTCAGTAAAGTGCTTCAAGCACCGCCCCTCTTTCCCATTGGCTGGTGTCACTGTTTATGCTAAACTGTGGCCAGCCATTGGAAAAGAGCTTTTTATGTCATGTACTTTTGGCTTTTTCAGACGGCCGACTTGGACGGGCACATCTGCCTTCTGTGTGTTGTGAAAGGTTTTTTATCTTACTGCGCATGTTTTGTTCTTTAAATATTTTTTCTCCTGTTAATTGGAGCATTTCTGCTGCTTTGCTGAGGGAGGAGCGCCTCCACGTGAAGGTACATTTTTATTTTTTTTAATTCTTTGTTGTTTTACTTACATTTGTGTTTAATGTGTTTTTTCTGAGTTTAATTTGCAGGCGGAACCCATCCCGTTTTGGTAGCAGAGAGCAGGGAAAATGTTGTGCTTTCACCTGGAGCGAATACGGCGATGCTATGCAGGTGGCCCCCAGCCCATCGTATGTATGCTAAGGTAAGCGATTTTGGCTCTGTTTTTGTAATGTAATATTCGTGTTTACTTTGCAGGCAGACCCCAGCCCGTGTCTGTATGAGAGAGCGGCGAGGACTGTGTGCTTTCGGCGGTATGTATGCAGCGATGCAACCTCAAGTAAGGTAAGCGTTGTTTGCTCACTTTATTTTAATGTTTCTTTCTTTTTACTTTGCAGGCGGACCACAGCCTTTGTCTGTAGGAGAAAGCGGAGAGGACTGTGTACTTTCGGCGGTATGTATGCGCCAATGCCACATCAAGAAAGGTAAGCGATGTTGGCCCAGTTTTATTATACTCATATTCAATGTTTAATGTTGTTCTTCTCTGATCCATGGGGGGGGGAAGGAGCCAAAACCAGGGTGTGTCCCAACCCCAGATTAAAGGGCATTCCTCGACCGGAGCACCTACCCCACAATGTCGTGGCAGTCCTGTGCTGTCTTCTCATGGCCCCCTGCGGCACTTGCAAATTGAGGCTGCAACTTTTTCCTGTTCCCATGCCGGAACCTATCTCTAATTGGTCTGGGTCCATGGCGACCGCACGCACTTCTGTCGAAACTATCACTACTCCCATGCGATTGCTATGCCATGTCCTGATGCCTTGACCATCTGATTAATTTGCGGATATTTGGGGAATTATCTGGTGTAGAGTCGCAACTTTCTTCGTTTTAGGCCATCTTTCTCGGTGTACGTCCACCTCCCAAAGTGGGGTAAGTTTGGAACATATTTCAAAATTATTAAATACAATGTGGAGGACAGGAACGGCTGTAAGGGATGATGTGGAGACCGTTTTTAACCTATGTCTATGAGACAGTAAAGGTTAAAAGTTCTGTGTTTTTCTAACAATTTCTCATCCATGACCAACAGAGAATAGAAAACAGAATTTAGGAAGCTAGTTGTAGTAAGACATTTGAGATTGGGCCATACACTATTGCTCTATATTCCAGCATTAACATTGTTTATTAACTTTGTGACCTTTCTTTGATGCAATCTGTCACGGCATAAGGCCACCCCCCCAAAGTGGAGGCAGTTTTGAACATATTTCAAAATTCTTAAATAAAATTGGGAGGACAGGAACGGCTGTAAGGGGTGATGTGGAGGCAGTTTTTAACCTACGTCTATGAGATAGTAAAGGTTAAAAGTTGTATGTTTTTCTTACAATTTCTCATCCCTGAAGTAAGACATCTAGGGTTGGGCCATACACTATTGCTCTATGTTCCAGCATTAACATTGTTTATTAACTTTGTGACCTTTGTTTGATGCAATCTGTCAAGGCATACGGCCACCCTCCCAAAGTGGAGTCAGTTTTGAACATATTTCAAAATTCTTAAATAAAATTGGGAGGACAGGAATGGCTGTAAGGGGTGATGTGGAGGCCGTTTTTAACCTATGTCTATGAGACATTAAAGGTTAAAAGTTCTGTGTTTTTCTAACAATTTCTCATCCATGACCAACAGAGAATAGAAAACAGAATTTAGGAAGCTAGTTGTAGTAAGACATCTGAGGTTGGGCCATATACTATTGCTCTATGTTCCAGCATTAACATTGTTTATTAACTTTGTGACCTTTGTTTGATGCAATCTGTCACGGCATAAGGCCACCCCCCCAAAGTGGAGGCAGTTTTGAACATATTTCAAAATTCTTAAATAAAATTGGGAGGACAGGAACGGCTGTAAGGGGTGATGTGGAGGCCGTTTTTAACCTACGTCTATGAGACAGTAAAGGTTAAAAGTTCTGTGTTTTTCTAACAATTTCTCATCCATGACCAACAGAGAATAGAAAACAGAATTTAGGAAGCTAGTTGTAGTAAGACATCTGAGATTGTGCCATACACTTTTGCTCTATATTCCAGCATTAACATTGTTTATTAACTTTGTGACCTTTGTTTGATGCAATCTGTCACGGCATAAGGCCACCCCCCCAAAGTGGAGGCAGTTTTGAACATATTTCAAAATTCTTAAAATTGGGAGGACAGGAACGGCTGTAAGGGGTGATGTGGAGGCCGTTTTTAACCTACGTCTATGAGACAGTAAAGGTTAAAAGTTGTATGTTTTTCTTACAATTTCTCATCCCTGAAGTAAGACATCTAGGGTTGGGCCATACACTATTGCTCTATGTTCCAGCATTAACATTGTTTATTAACTTTGTGACCTTTGTTTGATGCAATCTGTCACAGCATACGGCCACCCCCTCAAAGTGGAGTCAGTTTTGAACATATTTCAAAATTCTTAAATAAAATTGGGAGGACAGGAACGGCTGTAAGGGGTGATGTGGAGGCCGTTTTTAACCTATGTCTATGAGACAGTAAAGGTTAAAAGTTCTGTGTTTTTCTAACAATTTCTCATCCATGACCAACAGAGAATAGAAAACAGAATTTAGAAAGCTAGTTGTAGTAAGACATCTGAGATTGGGCCATACACTATTGCTCTATATTCCAGCATTAACATTGTTTATTAACTTTGTGACCTTTGTTTGATGCAATCTGTCACGGCATAAGGCCACCCCCCCCAAAGTGGAGGCAGTTTTGAACATATTTCAAAATTCTTAAATAAAATTGGGAGGACAGGAACGGCTGTAAGGGGTGATGTGGAGGCCGTTTTTAACCTACGTCTATGAGACAGTAAAGGTTAAAAGTTGTATGTTTTTCTTACAATTTCTCATCCCTGAAGTAAGACATCTAGGGTTGGGCCATACACTATTGCTCTATGTTCCAGCATTAACATTGTTTATTAACTTTGTGACCTTTGTTTGATGCAATCTGTCACGGCATACGGCCACCCCACCCCCAAAGTGGAGGCAGGTTTTGAACATATTACAAAATTCTTAAATAAAATTGGGAGGACAGGAACGGCTGTAAGGGGTGATGTGGAGGCTGTTTTTAACCTACGTCTATGAGACAGTAAAGGTTAAAAGTTGTATGTTTTTCTTACAATTTCTCATCCCTGAAGTAAGACATCTAGGGTTGGGCCATACACTATTGCTCAATGTTCCAGCATTAACATTGTTTATTAACTTTGTGACCTTTGTTTGATGCAATCTGTTACGGCATACGGCCACCCCCCCAAAGTGGAGGCAGGTTTTGAACATATTTCAAAATTCTTAAATAAAATTGGGAGGACAGGAACGGCTGTAAGGGGTGATGTGGAGGCCGTTTTTAACCTAAGTCTATGGGACAGTAAATGTTAAAAGTTGTATGTTTTTCTTACAATTTCTCATCCCTGACCAACAGAGAATGTAAAAAAGAATTTCGGAAGCTAGTTGTAGTAAGACATCTAGGATTGGACAAAATACACTATTATCTTACGATACTCCATTAAAACAGTTTTTTAACTATGTGACCTTTACAGGAATGGCTTTTGTTGGAAGAGAAGATCTCTCTCCATAGGTAACCAGTGTATTCCAAAAAGCCCTTTTTAGGTCTCGCCTAGCATGGCTTCGCACATGCGAAGTACGCTCGGCGACGTATGATGTTTTTGAGGACTTTCAGTAAAGTGCTTCAAGCACCGCCCCTCTTTCCCATTGGCTGGTGTCACTGTTTATGCTAAACTGTGGCCAGCCATTGGAAAAGAGCTTTTTATGTCATGTACTTTTGGCTTTTTCAGACGGCCGACTTGGACGGGCACATCTGCCTTCTGTGTGTCGTGAAAGGTTTTTTATCTTACTGCGCATGTTTTGTTCTTTAAATATTTTTTCTCCTGTTAATTGGAGCATTGCTGCTGCTTTGCTGAGGGAGGAGCGCTTCCACGTGAAGGTACATTTATTTTTTTATTCTCTGTTGTTTTACTTACATTTGTGTTTAATGTGTTTTTTCTGAGTTTAATTTGAAGGCGGACCCCATCCCGTTTTGGTAGCAGAGAACAGGGAAAATGTTGTTCTTTCACCGGGAGCGAATACGGCGATGCTATGCAGGTGGCCCCCAGGCCATCGTATGTATGCTAAAGTAAGCGATTTTGGCTCTGTTTTTGTAATGTAATATTCGTGTTTACTTTGCAGGCAGACCCCAGCCCGTGTCTGTATGAGAGAGCGGCGAGGACTGTGTGCTTTCAGCGGTATGTATGCAGCGATGCAACCTCAAGTAAGGTAAGCGTTGTTTGCTCACTTTATTTTAATGTTTCTTTCTGTTTACTTTGCAGGCGGACCACAGCCTGTGTCTGTAGGAGAAAGCGGCGAGGACTGTGTACTTTCGGCGGTATGTATGCGCCAATGCCACATCAAGAAAGGTAAGCGATGTTGGCCCAGTTTTATTATACTCATATTCAATGTTTAATGTTGTTCTTCTCTGATCCAGGGGGGGGAAGGAGCCAAAACCAGGGTGTGTCCCAACCCCAGATTAACGGGCATTCCTCGACCGGAGCACCTACCCCACAATGTCGTGGCAGTCCTGTGCTGTCTTCTCATGGCCCCCTGCGGCACTTGCAAATTGAGGCTGCAACTTTTTCCTGTTCCCATGCCGGAACCTATCTCTAATTGGTCTGGGTCCATGGCGACCTCACGCTCTTCTGTCGAAACTATCACTACTCCCACGCGATTGCTATGCGTTGTCCTGATGCCTTGACCATCTGATTAATTTGCGGATATTTGGGGAATTATCTGGTGTAGAGTCGCAACTTTCTTCGTTTTAGGCCATCTTTCTCGGTGTACGTCCACCTCCCAAAGTGGGGTAAGTTTGGAACATATTTCAAAATTATTAAATACAATGTGGAGGACAGGAACGGCTGTAAGGGATGATGTGGAGGCCGTTTTTAACCTATGTCTATGAGACTGTAAAGGTTAAAAGTTCTGTGTTTTTCTAACAATTTCTCATCCATGACCAACAGAGAATAGAAAACAGAATTTAGGAAGCTAGTTGTAGTAAGACATCTGAGATTGGGCCATACACTATTGCTCTATGTTCCAGCATTAACATTGTTTATTAACTTTGTGACCTTTGTTTGATGCAATCTGTCACGGCATACGGCCACCCCCCCCAAAGTGGAGGCAGGTTTTGAACATATTTCAAAATTCTTAAATAAAATTGGGAGGACAGGAACGGCTGTAAGGGGTGATGTGGAGGCCATTTTTAACCTACGTCTATGAGACAGTAAAGGTTAAAAGTTGTATGTTTTTCTTACAATTTCTCATCCCTGAAGTAAGACATCTAGGGTTGGGCCATACACTATTGCTCTATGTTCCAGCATTAACATTGTTTATTAACTTTGTGACCTTTGTTTGATGCAATCTGTCATGGCATACGGCCACCCCCCCAAAGTGGAGGCAGGTTTTGAACATATTTCAAAATTCTTAAATAAAATTGGGAGGACAGGAACGGCTGTAAGGGGTGATGTGGAGGCCGTTTTTAATCTAAGTCTATGAGACAGTAAATGTTAAAAGTTGTATGTTTTTCTTACAATTTCTCATCCCTGACCAACAGAGAATGTAAAAAAGAATTTAGGAAGCTAGTTGTAGTAAGACATCTAGGATTGGACAAAATACTCTATTATCTTCCGTTCCTCCATTAAAATAGTTTTTTAACTATGTGAACTTTACAGGAATGGCTTTTGTTGGAAGAGAAGATCTCTCTCCATAGGAAACCAGTGTATTCCAAAAAGCCCTTTTTAGGTCTCGCCTAGCATGGCTGCGCACATGCGCAGTACGCTCGGCGACGTATAATGTTTTTGAGGACTTTCAGTAAAGTGCTTCAAGCACCGCCCCTCTTTCCCATTGGCTGGTGTCACTGTTTATGCTAAACTGTGGCCAGCCATTGGAAAAGAGCTTTTTATGTCATGTACTTTTGGCTTTTTCAGACGGCCGACTTGGACGGGCACATCTGCCTTCTGTGTGTTGTGAAAGGTTTTTTATCTTACTGCGCATGTTTTGTTCTTTAAATATTTTTTCTCCTGTTAATTGGAGCATTTCTGCTGCTTTGCTGAGGGAGGAGCGCCTCCACGTGAAGGTACATTTTTATTTTTTTTAATTCTTTGTTGTTTTACTTACATTTGTGTTTAATGTGTTTTTTCTGAGTTTAATTTGCAGGCGGAACCCATCCCGTTTTGGTAGCAGAGAGCAGGGAAAATGTTGTGCTTTCACCTGGAGCGAATACGGCGATGCTATGCAGGTGGCCCCCAGCCCATCGTATGTATGCTAAGGTAAGCGATTTTGGCTCTGTTTTTGTAATGTAATATTCGTGTTTACTTTGCAGGCAGACCCCAGCCCGTGTCTGTATGAGAGAGCGGCGAGGACTGTGTGCTTTCGGTGGTATGTATGCAGCGATGCAACCTCAAGTAAGGTAAGCGTTGTTTGCTCACTTTATTTTAATGTTTCTTTCTTTTTACTTTGCAGGCGTACCACAGCCTTTGTCTGTAGGAGAAAGCGGAGAGGACTGTGTACTTTCGGCGGTATGTATGCGCCAATGCCACATCAAGAAAGGTAAGCGATGTTGGCCCAGTTTTATTATACTCATATTCAATGTTTAATGTTGTTCTTCTCTGATCCATGGGGGGGGGGGAAGGAGCCAAAACCAGGGTGTGTCCCAACCCCAGATTAAAGGGCATTCCTCGACCGGAGCACCTACCCCACAATGTCGTGGCAGTCCTGTGCTGTCTTCTCATGGCCCCCTGCGGCACTTGCAAATTGAGGCTGCAACTTTTTCCTGTTCCCATGCCGGAACCTATCTCTAATTGGTCTGGGTCCATGGCGACCGCACGCACTTCTGTCGAAACTATCACTACTCCCATGCGATTGCTATGCCATGTCCTGATGCCTTGACCATCTGATTAATTTGCGGATATTTGGGGAATTATCTGGTGTAGAGTCGCAACTTTCTTCGTTTTAGGCCATCTTTCTCGGTGTACGTCCACCTCCCAAAGTGGGGTAAGTTTGGAACATATTTCAAAATTATTAAATACAAAGTGGAGGACAGGAACGGCTGTAAGGGATGATGTGGAGACCGTTTTTAACCTATTTCTATGAGACAGTAAAGGTTAAAAGTTCTGTGTTTTTCTAACAATTTCTCATCCATGACCAACAGAGAATAGAAAACAGAATTTAGGAAGCTAGTTGTAGTAAGACATCTGAGATTGGGCCATACACTATTGCTCTATATTCCAGCATTAACATTGTTTATTAACTTTGTGACCTATGTTTGATGCAATCTGTCACGGCATAAGGCCACCCCCCCAAAGTGGAGGCAGTTTTGAACATATTTCAAAATTCTTAAATAAAATTGGGAGGACAGGAACGGCTGTAAGGGGTGATGTGGAGGCCGTTTTTAACCTACGTCTATGAGACAGTAAAGGTTAAAAGTTGTATGTTTTTCTTACAATTTCTCATCCCTGAAGTAAGACATCTAGGGTTGGGCCATACACTATTGCTCTATGTTCCAGCATTAACATTGTTTATTAACTTTGTGACCTTTGTTTGATGCAATCTGTCACGGCATACGGCCACCCCCCCAAAGTGGAGGCAGGTTTTGAACATATTTCAAAATTCTTAAATAAAATTGGGAGGACAGGAACGGCTGTAAGGGGTGATGTGGAGGCCGTTTTTAACCTAAGTCTATGAGACAGTAAATGTTAAAAGTTGTATGTTTTTCTTACAATTTCTCATCCCTGACCAACAGAGAATGTAAAAAAGAATTTAGGAAGCTAGTTGTAGTAAGACATCTAGGATTGGACAAAATACACTATTATCTTACGTTCCTCCATTAAAATAGTTTTTTAACTATGTGACCTTTACAGGAATGGCTTTTGTTGGAAGAGAAGATCTCTTTCCATAGGAAACCAGTGTATTCCAAAAAGCCCTTTTTAGGTCTCGCCTAGCATGGCTGCGCACATGCGCAGTACGCTCGGCGACGTATAATGTTTTTGAGGACTTTCAGTAAAGTGCTTCAAGCACCGCCCCTCTTTCCCATTGGCTGGTGTCACTGTTTATGCTAAACTGTGGCGAGCCATTGGAAAAGAGCTTTTTATGTCATGTACTTTTGGCTTTTTCAGACGGCAGACTTGGACGGGCACATCTGCCTTCTGTGTGTGTGAAAGGTTTTTTATCTTACTGCGCATGTTTTGTTCTTTAAATATTTTTTCTCCTGTTAATTGGAGCATTGCTGCTGCTTTGCTGAGGGAGGAGCGCTTCCACGTGAAGGTACATTTTTATTTTTTTTAATTCTTTGTTGTTTTACTTACATTTGTGTTTAATGTGTTTTTTCTGAGTTTAATTTGCAGGCGGACCCCATCCCGTTTTGGTAGCAGAGAGCAGGGAAAATGTTGTGCTTTCACCGGGAGCGAATACGGCGATGCTATGCAGGTGGACCCCAGCCCATCGTATGTATGCTAAGGTAAGCGATTTTGGCTCTGTTTTTGTAATGTAATATTCGGGTTTACTTTGCAGGCAGACCCCAGCCCGTGTCTGTATGAGAGAGCGGCGAGGACTGTGTGCTTTCCGCGGTATGTATGCAGCGATGCAACCTCAAGTAAGGTAAGCGTTGTTTGCTCACTTTATTTTAATGTTTCTTTCTGTTTACTTTGCAGGCGGACCACAGCCTGTGTCTGTAGGAGAAAGCGGCGAGGACTGTGTACTTTCGGCGGTATGTATGCGCCAATGCCACATCAAGAAAGGTAAGCGATGTTGGCCCAGTTTTATTATACTCATATTCAATGTTTAATGTTGTTCTTCTCTGATCCATGGGGGGGAAGGAGCCAAAACCAGGGTGTGTCCCAACCCCAGATTAACGGGCATTCCTCGACCGGAGCACCTACCCCACAATGTCGTGGCAGTCCTGTGCTGTCTTCTCATGGCCCCCTGCGGCACTTGCAAATTGAGGCTGCAACTTTTTCCTGTTCCCATGCCGGAACCTATCTCTAATTGGTCTGGGTCCATGGCGACCTCACGCACTTCTGTCGAAACTATCACTACTCCCATGCGATTGCTATGCGTTGTCCTGATGCCTTGATCATCTGATTAATTTGCGGATATTTCGGGAATTATCTGGTGTAGAGTCGCAACTTTCTTCGTTTTAGGCCATCTTTCTCGGTGTACGTCCACCTCCCAAAGTGGGGTAAGTTTGGAACATATTTCAAAATTATTAAATACAATGTGGAGGACAGGAACGGCTGTAAGGGATGATGTGGAGGCCGTTTTTAACCTATGTCTATGAGACAGTAAAGGTTAAAAGTTCTGTGTTTTTCTAACAATTTCTCATCCATGACCAACAGAGAAAGAAAACAGAATTTAGGAAGCTAGTTGTAGTAAGACATCTGAGATTGGGCCATACACTATTGCTCTATATTCCAGCATTAACATTGTTTATTAACTTTGTGACCTTTGTTTGATGCAATCTGTCACGGCATAAGGCCACCCCCCCAAAGTGGAGGCAGTTTTGAACATATTTCAAAATTCTTAAATAAAATTGGGAGGACAGGAACGGCTGTAAGGGGTGATGTGGAGGCCGTTTTTAACCTACGTCTATGAGACAGTAAAGGTTAAAAGTTGTATGTTTTTCTTACAATTTCTCATCCCTGAAGTAAGACATCTAGGGTTGGGCCATACACTATTGCTCTATGTTCCAGCATTAACATTGTTTATTAACTTTGTGACCTTTGTTTGATGCAATCTGTCACGGCATAAGGCCACCCCCCCAAAGTGGAGGCAGTTTTGAACATATTTCAAAATTCTTAAATAAAATTGGGAGGACAGGAACGACTGTAAGGGGTGATGTGGAGGCCGTTTTTAACCTACGTCTATGAGATCAATCAATCAATCAATCAGTGACACTTATAAAGCGCGCTACATACCCGAAGGGTCTCAAGGCGCTGGGGGGGGGGGGTGCCGCTACTGCTCGAACAGCCAGGTCTTCAGCTTCTTCCTGAAGGAGAGGTGGTCTTGGGTCAGACGCAGGTCGGTCGGGAGGGAGTTCCAGGTCTTGGCGGCCAGGTAGGAGAAGGACCTTCCTCCTGATGTCGCTCTTCGGATGCGGGGGACGGCGGCGAGGGCGTGGTTGGCTGATCGGAGGTGGCGTTTGGGAGCGTAGAAGTTGACTCGGCTGTTGAGGTAGCTCGGGCCTTGGTCGTGTAGGGCTTTGTGTGCGTGGGTGAGGAGGCGGAACGTGATTCTTTTGTTGACGGGGAGCCAGTGAAGGTCTCTCAGATGTCCGGAGATGTGGCTGGTTCGTGGGATGTCGAGGATGAGTCTGGCTGAGGCGTTCTGGATCCGCTGGAGTCTCTTCTGGAGCTTGGCGGTGGTACCGGCATAGAGGGCGTTGCCGTAGTCCAGCCGGCTGGTGACGAGGGCCTGGGTGACGGTCTTCCTGGTCTCGGTGGGGATCCACCAGAAGATCTTCCGTAGCATGCTTAGGATGTTGAAGCACGCCGAGGAGACGTTGTTGACTTGCCTGGTCATGGAGAGGGAGGAGTCCAGGATGACGCCCAGGTTGCGTGCATGGTCTGTCGGTTTGGGTGCGGTGCCCAGGGCGGGAGGCCACCAGGAGTCGTCCCAGGCGGAGGGTGAGGAACCCAGGATGAGGACCTCCGTCTTGTCCGAGTTCAGTTTCAGGCGGCTGGTCGTCATCCACTCGGCTACCTCTTTCATCCCTTCGTGCAGGTTGGCTCTGGCGGCGGCGGGGTTGTTGGTCAGGGAGAGGATCAGCTGGGTGTCGTCGGCGTAGGAGATTATGCTGAGGTTGTGTTTGCGTACGATGGCCGCGAGGGGGCTCATGTAGACGTTGAAGAGGGTGGGGCTCAGAGAGGATCCTTGGGGGACGCCGCAGATGACTTCGGTGGCCTCTGACTTGTACGGTGGTAGGTGGACTCTCTGTGTTCTTCCGTCGAGGAAGGAGATGATCCATTCCAGTGCCTTCCCCTGGATTCCGGCGTTGTCGAGGCGCTGCACTAGGGTGCGGTGGCAGACCGTGTCGAAGGCCGCGGAGAGGTCTAGGAGGATGAGGGCCGCTGTTTCTCCATTGTCCATCAGGGTTCGGATGTCATCGGTGGCGGCGATGAGGGCGGTCTCGGTGCTGTGATTGGCTCGGAAGCCGGACTGTGAGGGGTCGAGGGATCCGTTCGTCTCGAGGAAGGCGGCCATCTGCTTGTTGACGTTCTTCTCAATGACTTTGGCTGGAAACGGGAGGAGCGAGATGGGGCGGTAATTCTTGAGGTCGGTGGGGTCCGCTGTTGGTTTCTTTAGTAGAGCGCTGAGTTCGGCGTGCTTCCAGCTCTCAGGGAAGGTGGCGGTGTCGAAGGATGTGTTGATGATGTCTCGCAGGTGGGGTGCGATGACAGCGTCGGCCTTGTTGAAGACGTGGTGAGGGCAGGGGTCGGTTGGTGATCCGGAGTGGATGGAGTTCATCGTGCGGATGGTGTCTTCGGTGCTGATCGGGGTCCAGGCGTGGAGGGTGGTGGTGGGGGGTGGTTGTTCGGTCATGGTGTGCGTTGGTTGGTTGTTGAAGCTGTTGTGTATGTCCGCGATCTTGTTGTGGAAGTATGAAGCGAGGGAGTTGCAGAGGTCTTGCGATGGGGTGATGTCGTTGTTTCCTGCGCTGGGGTTGGAAAGCTCTTTCACGATGTTGAAGAGTTCCTTGCAGTTGTGTGCGTTGTTGTCCAGCCGGTCCTTGAATGCTGTTTTCTTGGCGGCGCGGATCAGCTGGTGGTGTTTCCGGGTGGCGAGTTTGAAGGAGGTCCTGTTGTCCGGTGTCGGTTCCCTTTTCCAGACTTTCTCGAGGGCTCGGCAGTTCTTCTTGGAGCTCTTGAGTTCGTCGGTGAACCATGGGGCCTTCTTGCTGCCGGGTCTGCTAGGCGGGGTCCTCAGAGGGGCGAGCTCGTCCGCGCAGATGCTGATCCACTTCGTGAGGTTGTCGGCGGCCTGGCTGGGGTCTGCTGAGCTGGCAGGAGGGTGCTGGCTCAGGGAGGTGGCGAGCTGGTCTGCTGTGATCTTGTTCCAGCTTCTGCGGGCGGTCTGTTGCTGGTGGTGGTGGGTCGTCGTTCTCTTGAAGGTGAAGTGGACGCAGCTGTGGTCCGTCCATTGAAGCTCTGTGGCGTGGCTGAAGCTGACGTCTTTGCTGGAGGAGAAGACTGCGTCGAGTGTGTGTCCGGCGCGGTGGGTGGGGGTGGACACCAGTTGCTTGAGTCCCAGGTTGGCGAGGTTGTCGAGCAGGGTGCTGGTGTTGCGGTCGTTGTTGTTTTCCAGATGGAAGTTGAGGTCTCCCAGGAGGATGTAGTCAGCGGAGGGGAGGGCATGCGGGCTGACGAAGTCGGCGATGTCCTCGCTGAAATGTGTGCGTGGTCCAGGGGGTCGGTAGATCAGGGTGCCTCTGAGGGTGGTGTTCGGGTTGGTGTGGATCTGGAAATGCAGGTGTTCCGCGCTGGTCAGGGTGTTGTCGGTGCTGGTCGTGAGACGGATGGTGTTCGTGTGGATGATGGCGATGCCTCCTCCCATCTGGTTGGCGTTGCGGTCCCTCCGGATGATCTTGTAGCCCTCTGGGATGGCGATGGCGATGTCGGGTGCTGAAGAGGCGTTCATCCAGGTCTCCGTGAGGAAGGCAACGTCAGGGGCTGTGGCGTCTAGGAGGTTCCAGAGTTCGATGGCGTGTCTGTGGACGGAGCGGGTGTTGAGCAAGATGCACTTGAGGTGGGTGCTGCTGGTGTTTGACTTGGCGGGTGCTGGTGTGAGGCAGGTCCGGATGCAGGCGAACTTGCAGGCGTGGCAGCTGAAAGGTCCGTGGGTGCGTCGTGGAGTAAAGGAGACAGTAAAGGTTAAAAGTTGTATGTTTTTCTTACAATTTCTCATCCCTGAAGTAAGACATCTAGGGTTGGGCCATACACTATTGCTCTATGTTCCAGCATTAACATTGTTTATTAACTTTGTGACCTTTGTTTGATGCAATCTGTCACGGCATACGGCCACCCCCCCAAAGTGGAGGCAGGTTTTGAACATATTTCAAAATTCTTAAATAAAATTGGGAGGACAGGAACGGCTGTAAGGGGTGATGTGGAGGCCGTTTTTAACCTACGTCTATGAGACAGTAAAGGTTAAAAGTTGTATGTTTTTCTTACAATTTCTCATCCCTGAAGTAAGACATCTAGGGTTGGGCCATACACTATTGCTCTATGTTCCAGCATTAACATTGTTTATTAACTTTGTGACCTTTGTTTGATGCAATCTGTCACGGCATACGGCCACCCCCCAAAAGTGGAGGCAGGTTTTGAACATATTTCAAAATTCTTAAATAAAATTGGGAGGACAGGAACGGCTGTAAGGGGTGATGTGGAGGCCGTTTTTAACCTAAGTCTATGAGACAGTAAATGTTAAAAGTTGTATGTTTTTCTTACAATTTCTCATCCCTGACCAACAGAGAATGTAAAAAAGAATTTAGGAAGCTAGTTGTAGTAAGACATCTAGGATTGGACAAAATACACTATTATCTTACGTTCCTCCATTAAAATAGTTTTTTAACTATGTGACCTTTACAGAAATGGCTTTTGTTGGAAGAGAAGATCTCTCTCCATAGGAAACCAGTGTATTCCAAAAAGCCCTTTTTAGGTCTCGCCTAGCATGGCTGCGCACATGCGCAGTACGCTCGGCGACGTATAATGTTTTTGAGGACTTTCAGTAAAGTGCTTCAAGCACCGCCCCTCTTTCCCATTGGCTGGTGTCACTGTTTATGCTAAACTGTGGCCAGCCATTGGAAAAAAGCTTTTTATGTCATGTACTTTTGGCTTTTTCAGACGGCCGACTTGGACGGGCACATCTGCCTTCTGTGTGTCGTGAAAGGTTTTTTATCTTACTGTGCATGTTTTGTTCTTTAAATATTTTTTCTCCTGTTAATTGGAGCATTGCTGCTGCTTTGCTGAGGGAGGAGCGCTTCCACGTGAAGGTACATTTTTATTTTTTTTAATTCTTTGTTGTTTTACTTACATTTGTGTTTAATGTGTTTTTTCTGAGTTTAATTTGCAGGCGGACCCCATCCCGTTTTGGTAGCAGAGAGCAGGGAAATGTTGTGCTTTCACCGGGAGCGAATACGGCGATGCTATGCAGGTGGCCCCCAGCCCATCGTATGTATGCTAAGGTAAGCGATTTTGGCTCTGTTTTTGTAATGTAATATTCGTGTTTACTTTGCAGGCAGACCCCAGCCTGTGTCTGTATGAGACAGCGGCGAGGACTGTGTGCTTTCGGCGGTATGTATGCAGCGATGCAACCTCAAGTAAGGTAAGCGTTGTTTACTCACTTTATTTTAATGTTTCTTTCTGTTTACTTTGCAGGCGGACCACAGCCTGTGTCTGTAGGAGAAAGCGGCGAGGACTGTGTACTTTCGGCGGTATGTATGCGCCAATGCCACATCAAGAAAGGTAAGCGATGTTGGCCCAGTTTTATTATACTCATATTCAATGTTTAATGTTGTTCTTCTCTGATCCATGGAGGGGGGAGGAGCCAAAACCAGGGTGTGTCCCAACCCCAGATTAACGGGCATTCCTCGACCGGAGCACCTACCCCACAATGTCGTGGCAGTCCTGTGCTGTCTTCTCATG
Organism: Lissotriton helveticus; assembly: GCF_964261635.1. Lineage (NCBI taxonomy): Eukaryota > Metazoa > Chordata > Amphibia > Caudata > Salamandridae > Lissotriton > Lissotriton helveticus. Next base: position 895,784,634 of record NC_136073.1, on the reverse strand, counting down.
GTCCTCTGCGGCACTTGCAAATTGAGGCTGCAGCTTTTTCCTGTTCCCATGCCGGTACCTATCTCTAATTGGTCTGGGTCCATGGAGACCTCACGCACTTCTGTCGAAACTATCACTACTCCCATGCGATTGCTATGCGTTGTCCTGATGCCTTGATCATCTGATTAATTTGCGGATATTTGGGGAATTATCTGGTGTAGAGTCGCAACTTTCTTCGTTTTAGGCCATCTTTCTCGGTGTACGTCTACCTCCCAAAGTGGGGTAAGTTTGGAACATATTTTAAATTATTAAATACAATGTGGAGGACAGGAACAGCTGTAAGGGATGATGTGGAGGCCAATTTTAACCTATGTCTATGAGACAGTAAAGGTTAAAAGTTCTGTGTTTTTCTAACAATTTCTCATCCATGACCAACAGAGAATAGAAAACAGAATTTAGGAAGATAGTTGTAGTAAGACATCTGAGATTGGGCCATACACTATTGCTCTATATTCCAGCATTAACATTGTTTATTAACTTTGTGGCCTTTGTTTGATCCAATCTGTCACAGCATAAGGCCACCCCCCCAAAGTGGAGGCAGTTTTGAACATATTTCAAAATTCTTAAATAAAATTGGGAGGACAGGAACGGCTGTAAGGGGTGATGTGGAGGCCGTTTTTAACCTACGTCTATGAGACAGTAAAGGTTAAAAGTTGTATGTTTTTCTTACAATTTCTCATCCCTGAAGTAAGACATCTAGGGTTGGGCCATACACTATTGCTCTATGTTCCAGCATTAACATTGTTTATTAACTTTGTGACCTTTGTTTGATGCAATCTGTCACGGCATACGGCCACCCCCCCAAAGTGGAGGCAGGTTTTGAACATATTTCAAAATTCTTAAATAAAATTGGGAGGACAGGAACGGCTGTAAGGGGTGATGTGGAGGCCGTTTTTAACCTAAATCTATGAGACAGTAAACGTTAAAAGTTGTATGTTTTTCTTACAATTTCTCATCCCTGACCAACAGAGAATGTAAAAAAGAATTTAGGAAGCTAGTTGTAGTAAGACATTTAGGATTGGACAAAATACACTATTATCTTACATTCCTCCATTAAAATAGTTTTTTAACTATGTGACCTTTACAGGAATGGCTTTTGTTGGAAGAGAAGATCTCTCTCCATAGGAAACCAGTGTATTCCAAAAAGCCCTTTTTAGGTCTCGCCTAGCATGGCTGCGCACATGCACAGTACGCTCGGCGACGTATAATGTTTTTGAGGACTTTCAGTAAAGTGCTTCAAGCACCGCCCCTCTTTCCCATTGGCTGGTGTCACTGTTTATGCTAAACTGTGGCCAGCCATTGGAAAAGAGCTTTTTATGTCATGTACTTTTGGCTTTTTCAGACGGCAGACTTGGACGGGCACATCTGCCTTCTGTGTGTCGTGAAAGGTTTTTTATCTTACTGCGCATGTTTTGTTCTTTAAATATTTGTTCTCCTGTTAATTGGAGCATTGCTGCTGCTTTGCTGAGGGAGGAGCGTTTCCATGTGAAGGTAAATTTTTTTTTTTATTCTTTGTTGTTTTACTTACATTTTTGTTTAATGTGTTTTTTCTGAGTTTAATTTGCAGGCGGACCCCATCCCGTTTTGGTAGCAGAGAGCAGGGAAAATGTTGTGCTTTCACCGGGAGCGAATACGGCGATGCTATGCAGGTGGCCCCCAGCCCATCGTATGTATGCTAAGGTAAGCGATTTTGGCTCTGTTTTTGTAATGTAATATTCGTGTTTACTTTGCAGGCAGACCCCAGCCCGTGTCTGTATGAGAGAGCGGCGAGGACTGTGTGCTTTCGGCGGTATGTATGCAGCGATGCAACCTCAAGTAAGGTAAGCGTTGTTTGCTCACTTTATTTTAATGTTTCTTTCTTTTTACTTTGCAGGCGGACCACAGCCTGTGTCTGTAGGAGAAAGCGGAGAGGACTATGTACTTTCGGCGGTATGTATGCGCCAATGCCACATCAAGAAAGGTAAGCGATGTTGGCCCAGTTTTATTATACTCATATTCAATGTTAAAGTTGTTCTTCTCTGATCCATGGGGGGGGAAGGAGCCAAAACCAGGGTGTGTCCCAACCCCAGATTAAAGGGCATTCCTCGACCGGACCACCTACCCCACAATGTCGTGGCAGTCCTGTGCTGTCTTCTCATGGCCCCCTGTGGCACTTGCAAATTGAGGCTGCAACTTTTTCCTGTTCCCATGCCGGAACCTATCTCTAATTGGTCTGGGTCCATGGCGACCGCACGCACTTCTGTCGAAACTATCACTACTCCCATGCGATTGCTATGCGTTGTCCTGATGCCTTGACCATCTGATTAATTTGCGGATATTTGGGAAATTATCTGGTGTAGAGTCGCAACTTTCTTCGTTTTAGGCCATCTTTCTCGGTGTACGTCCACCTCCCAAAGTGGGGTAAGTTTGGAACATATTTCAAAATTATTAAATACAATGTGGAGGACAGGAACGGTTGTAAGGGATGATGTGGAGGCCGTTTTTAACCTATGTCTATGAGACAGTAAAGGTTAAAAGTTCTGTGTTTTTCTAACAGTTTCTCATCCATGACCAACAGAGAATAGAAAACAGAATTTAGGAAGCTAGTTGTAGTAAGACATCTGAGATTGGGCCATACACTATTGCTCTATATTCCAGCATTAACATTGTTTATTAACTTTGTGACCTTTGTTTGATGCAATCTGTCACGGCATAAGGCCACCCCCCCAAAGTGGAGGCAGTTTTGAACATATTTCAAAATTCTTTTTTACTAAAATTGGGAGGACAGGAACGGCTGTAAGGGGTGATGTGGAGGCCGTTTTTAACCTACGTCTATGAGACAGTAAAGGTTAAAAGATGTATGTTTTTCTTACAATTTCTCATCCCTGAAGTAAGACATCTAGGGTTGGGCCATACACTATTGCTCTATGTTCCAGCATTAACATTGTTTATTAACTTTGTGACCTTTGTTTGATGCAATCTGTCACGGCATACGGCCACCCCCCCAAAGTGGAGGCAGGTTTTGAACATATTTCAAAATTCTTAAATAAAATTGGGAGGACAGGAACGGCTGTAAGGGGTGATGTGGAGGCCGTTTTTAACCTACGTCTGTGAGACAGTAAAGGTTAAAAGTTGTATGTTTTTCTTACAATTTCTCATCCCTGAAGTAAGACATCTAGGGTTGGGCCATACACTATTGCTCTATGTTCCAGCATTAACATTGTTTATTAACTTTGTGACCTTTGTTTGATGCAATCTGTCACGGCATATGGCCAACCCCCCAAAGTGGAGTCAGTTTTGAACATATTTCAAAATTCTTAAATAAAATTGGGAGGACAGGAACGGCTGTAAGGGGTGATGTGGAGGCCGTTTTTAACCTACGTCTATGAGACAGTAAAGGTTAAAAGTTGTATGTTTTTCTTACAATTTCTCATCCCTGAAGTAAGACATCTAGGGTTGGGCCATACACTATTGCTCTATGTTCCAGCATTAACATTGTTTATTAACTTTGTGACCTTTGTTTGATGCAATCTGTCACGGCATACGGCCACCCCCCCAAAGTGGAGGCAGGTTTTGAACATATTTCAAAATTCTTAAATAAAATTGGGAGGACAGGAACGGCTGTAAGGGGTGATGTGGAGGCCGTTTTTAACCTAAATCTATGAGACAGTAAATGTTAAAAGTTGTATGTTTTTCTTACAATTTCTCATCCCTGACCAACAGAGAATGTAAAAAAGAATTTAGGAAGCTAGTTGTAGTAAGACATTTAGGATTGGACAAAATACACTATTATCTTACATTCCTCCATTAAAATAGTTTTTTAACTATGTGACCTTTATAGGAATGGCTTTTGTTGGAAGAGAAGATCTCTCTCCATAGGAAACCAGTGTATTCCAAAAAGCCCTTTTTAGGTCTCGCCTAGCATGGCTGCGCACATGCACAGTACGCTCGGCGACGTATAATGTTTTTGAGGACTTTCAGTAAAGTGCTTCAAGCACCGCCCCTCTTTCCCATTGGCTGGTGTCACTGTTTATGCTAAACTGTGGCCAGCCATTGGAAAAGAGCTTTTTATGTCATGTACTTTTGGCTTTTTCAGACGGCAGACTTGGACGGGCACATCTGCCTTCTGTGTGTCGTGAAAGGTTTTTTATCTTACTGCGCATGTTTTGTTCTTTAAATATTTTTTCTCCTGTTAATTGGAGCATTGCTGCTGCTTTGCTGAGGGAGGAGCGTTTCCATGTGAAGGTACATTTTTTTTTTTATTCTTTGTTGTTTTACTTACATTTTTGTTTAATGTGTTTTTTCTGAGTTTAATTTGCAGGCGGACCCCATCCCGTTTTGGTAGCAGAGAGCAGGGAAAATGTTGTGCTTTCACCGGGAGCGAATACGGCGATGCTATGCAGGTGGCCCCCAGCCCATCGTATGTATGCTAAGGTAAGCGATTTTGGCTCTGTTTTTGTAATGTAATATTCGTGTTTACTTTGCAGGCAGACCCCAGCCCGGGTCTGTATGAGAGAGCGGCGAGGACTGTGTGCTTTCGGCGGTATGTATGCAGCGATGCAACCTCAAGTAAGGTAAGCGTTGTTTGCTCACTTTATTTTAATGTTTCTTTCTTTTTACTTTGCAGGCGGACCACAGCCTGTGTCTGTAGGAGAAAGCGGAGAGGACTATGTACTTTCGGCGGTATGTATGCGCCAATGCCACATCAAGAAAGGTAAGCGATGTTGGCCCAGTTTTATTATACTCATATTCAATGTTTAATGTTGTTCTTCTCTGATCCATGGGGGGGGGAAGGAGCCAAAACCAGGGTGTGTCCCAACCCCAGATTAAAGGGCATTCCTCGACCGGAGCACCTACCCCACAATGTCGTGGCAGTCCTGTGCTGTCTTCTCATGGCCCCCTGTGGCACTTGCAAATTGAGGCTGCAACTTTTTCCTGTTCCCATGCCGGAACCTATCTCTAATTGGTCTGGGTCCATGGCGACCGCACGCACTTCTGTCGAAACTATCACTACTCCCATGCGATTGCTATGCGTTGTCCTGATGCCTTGACCATCTGATTAATTTGCGGATATTTGGGAAATTATCTGGTGTAGAGTCGCAACTTTCTTCGTTTTAGGCCATCTTTCTCGGTGTACGTCCACCTCCCAAAGTGGGGTAAGTTTGGAACATATTTCAAAATTATTAAATACAATGTGGAGGACAGGAACGGCTGTAAGGGATGATGTGGAGGCCGTTTTTAACCTATGTCTATGAGACAGTAAAGGTTAAAAGTTCTGTGTTTTTCTAACAATTTCTCATCCATGACCAACAGAGAATAGAAAACAGAATTTAGGAAGCTAGTTGTAGTAAGACATCTGAGATTGGGCCATACACTATTGCTCTATATTCCAGCATTAACATTGTTTATTAACTTTGTGACCTTTGTTTGATGCAATCTGTCACGGCATAAGGCCACCCCCCCAAAGTGGAGGCAGTTTTGAACATATTTCAAAATTCTTAAATAAAATTGGGAGGACAGGAACGGCTGTAAGGGGTGATGTGGAGGCCGTTTTTAACCTACGTCTATGAGACAGTAAAGGTTAAAAGTTGTATGTTTTTCTTACAATTTCTCATCCCTGAAGTAAGATATCCAAGTTTGGGCCATACACTATTGCTCTATGTTCCAGCATTAACATTGTTTATTAACTTTGTGACCTTTGTTTGATGCAATCTGTCACGGCATACGGCCACCCCCCACAAAGTGGAGGCAGGTTTTGAACATATTTCAAAATTCTTAAATAAAATTGGGAGGACAGGAACGGCTGTAAGGGGTGATGTGGAGGCCGTTTTTAACCTACGTCTATGAGGCAGTAAAGGTTAAAAGTTGTATGTTTTTCTTACAATCTCTCATCCCTGAAGTAAGACATCTAGGGTTGGGCCATACACTATTGCTCTATGTTCCAGCATTAACATTGTTTATTAACTTTGTGACCTTTGTTTGATGCAATCTGTCACGGCATACGGCCACCCCCCAAAGTGGAGGCAGGTTTTGAACATATTTCAAAATTCTTAAATAAAATTGGGAGGACAGGAACGGCTGTAAGGGGTGATGTGGAGGCCGTTTTTAACCTAAGTCTATGAGACAGTAAATGTTAAAAGTTGTATGTTTTTCTTGCAATTTCTCATCCCTGACCAACAGAGAATGTAAAAAAGAATTTAGGAAGCTAGTTGTAGTAAGACATCTTGGATTGGACAAAATACACTATTATCTTACGTTCCTCCATTAAAATAGTTTTTTAACTATGTGACCTTTACAGGAATGGCTTTTGTTGGAAGAGAAGATCTCTCTCCATAGGAAACCAGTGTATTCCAAAAAGCCCTTTTTAGGTCTCGCCTAGCATGGCTGCGCACATGCGCAGTACGCTCGGCGACGTATGATGTTTTTGAGGACTTTCAGTAAAGTGCTTCAAGCACCGCCCCTCTTTCCCATTGGCTGGTGTCACTGTTTATGCTAAACTGTGGCCAGCCATTGGAAAAGAGCTTTTTATGTCATGTACTTTTGGCTTTTTCAGACGGCCGACTTGGACGGGCACATCTGCCTTCTGTGTGTCGTGAAAGGTTTTTTATCTTACTGCGCATGTTTTGATCTTTAAATATTTTTTCTCCTGTTAATTGGAGCATTGCTGCTGCTTTGCTGAGGGAGGAGCGCTTCCACGTGAAGGTACATTTTTTTTTTTATTCTTTGTTGTTTTACTTACATTTGTGTTTAATGTGTTTTTTCTGAGTTTAATTTGCAGGCGGACCCCATCCCGTTTTGGTAGCAGAGAACAGGGAAAATGTTGTGCTTTCACCGGGAGCGAATACGGCGATGCTATGCAGGTGGCCCCCAGGCCATCGTATGTATGCTAAGGTAAGCGATTTTGGCTCTGTTTTTGTAATGTAATATTCGTGTTTACTTTGCAGGCAGACCCCAGCCCGTGTCTGTATGAGAGAGCGGCGAGGACTGTGTGCTTTCGGCGGTATGTATGCAGCGATGCAACCTCAAGTAAGGTAAGCGTTGTTTGCTCACTTTATTTTAATGTTTCTTTCTGTTTACTTTGCAGGCGGACCACAGCCTGTGTCTGTAGGAGAAAGCGGCGAGGACTGTGTACTTTCGGCGGTATGTATGCGCCAATGCCACATCAAGAAAGGTAAGCGATGTTGGCCCAGTTTTATTATACTCATATTCAATGTTTAATGTTGTTCTTCTCTGATCCATGCGGGGGGAAGGGGCCAAAACCAGGGTGTGTCCCAACCCCAGATTAACGGGCATTCCTCGACCGGAGCACCTACCCCACAATGTCGTGGCAGTCCTGTGCTGTCTTCTCATGGCCCCCTGCGGCACTTGCAAATTGAGGCTGCAACTTTTTCCTGTTCCCATGCCGGAACCTATCTCTAATTGGTCTGGGTCCATGGCGACCGCACGCACTTCTGTCGAAACTATCACTACTCCCATGGGATTGCTATGCGTTGTCCTGATGCCTTGACCATCTGATTAATTTGCGGATATTTGGGGAATTATCTGGTGTAGAGTCGCAACTTTCTTCGTTTTAGGCCATCTTTCTCGGTGTACGTCCACCTCCCAAAGTGGGGTAAGTTTGGAACATATTTCAAAATTATTAAATACAATGTGGAGGACAGGAACGGCTGTAAGGGATGATGTGGAGGCCGTTTTTAACCTATGTCTATGAGACAGTAAAGGTTAAAAGTTCTGTGTTTTTCTAACAATTTCTCATCCATGACCAACAGAGAATAGAAAACAGAATTTAGGAAGCTAGTTGTAGTAAGACATCTGAGATTGGGCCATACACTATTGCTCTATATTCCAGCATTAACATTGTTTATTAACTTTGTGACCTTTGTTTGATGCAATCTGTCACGGCATAAGGCCACCCCCCCAAAGTGGAGGCAGTTTTGAACATATTTCAAAATTCTTAAATAAAATTGGGAGGACAGGAACGGCTGTAAGGGGTGATGTGGAGGCCGTTTTTAACCTACGTCTATGAGACAGTAAAGGTTAAAAGATGTATGTTTTTATTACAATTTCTCATCCCTGAAGTAAGACATCTAGGGTTGGGCCATACACTATTGCTCTATGTTCCAGCATTAACATTGTTTATTAACTTTGTGACCTTTGTTTGATGCAATCTGTCACGGCATACGGCCACCCCCCCAAAGTGGAGGCAGGTTTTGAACATATTTCAAAATTCTTAAATAAAATTGGGAAGACAGGAACGGCTGTAAGGGGTGATGTGGAGGCCGTTTTTAACCTACGTCTATGAGACAGTAAAGGTTAAAAGTTGTATGTTTTTCTTACAATTTCTCATCCCTGAAGTAAGACATCTAGGGTTGGGCCATACACTATTGCTCTATGTTCCAGCATTAACATTGTTTATTAACTTTGTGACCTTTGTTTGATGCAATCTGTCATGGCATACGGCCACCCTCCCAAAGTGGAGTCAGTTTTGAACATATTTCTAAATTCTTAAATAAAATTGGGAGGACAGGAACGGCTCTAAGGGGTGATGTGGAGGCCGTTTTTAACCTATGTCTATTAGACAGTAAAGGTTAAAAGTTCTGTGTTTTTCTAACAATTTCTCATCCATGACCAACAGAGAATAGAAAACAGAATTTAGGAAGCTAGTTGTAGTAAGACATCTGAGATTGGGCCATATACTATTGCTCTATATTCCAGCATTAACATTGTTTATTAACTTTGTGACCTTTGTTTGATGCAATCTGTCACGGCATAAGGCCACCCCCCCAAATTGGAGGCAGTTTTGAACATATTTCAAAATTCTTAAATAAAATTGGGAGGACAGGAACGGCTGTAAGGGGTGATGTGGAGGCCGTTTTTAACCTACGTCTATGAGACAGTAAAGGTTAAAAGTTGTATGTTTTTCTTACAATTTCTCATCCCTGAAGTAAGATATCCAAGTTTGGGCCATACACTATTGCTCTATGTTCCAGCATTAACATTGTTTATTAACTTTGTGACCTTTGTTTGATGCAATCTGTCACGGCATACGGCCACCTCCCACAAAGTGGAGGCAGGTTTTGAACATATTTCAAAATTCTTAAATAAAATTGGGAGGACAGGAACGGCTGTAAGGGGTGATGTGGAGGCCGTTTTTAACCTACGTCTATGAGACAGTAAAGGTTAAAAGTTGTATGTTTTTCTTACAATTTCTCATCCCTGAAGTAAGACATCTAGGGTTGGGCCATACACTATTGCTCTATGTTCCAGCATTAACATTGTATATTAACTTTGTGACCTTTGTTTGATGCAATCTTTCACGGCATACGGCCACCCCCCAAAGTGGAGGCAGGTTTTGAACATATTTCAAAATTCTTAAATAAAATTGGGAGGACAGGAACGGCTGTAAGGGGTGATGTGGAGGCCGTTTTTAACCTAAGTCTATGAGACAGTAAATGTTAAAAGTTGTATGTTTTTCTTGCAATTTCTCATCCCTGACCAACAGAGAATGTAAAAAAGAATTTAGGAAGCTAGTTGTAGTAAGACATCTTGGATTGGACAAAATACACTATTATCTTACGTTCCTCCATTAAAATAGTTTTTTAACTATGTGACCTTTACAGGAATGGCTTTTGTTGGAAGAGAAGATCTCTCTCCATAGGAAACCAGTGTATTCCAAAAAGCCCTTTTTAGGTCTCGCCTAGCATGGCTGCGCACATGCGCAGTAAGCTCGGCGACGTATGATGTTTTTGAGGACTTTCAGTAAAGTGCTTCAAGCACCGCCCCTCTTTCCCATTGGCTGGTGTCACTGTTTATGCTAAACTGTGGCCAGCCATTGGAAAAGAGCTTTTTATGTAATGTACTTTTGGCTTTTTCAGACGGCCGACTTGGACGGGCACATCTGCCTTCTGTGTGTCGTGAAAGGTTTTTTATCTTACTGCGCATGTTTTGATCTTTAAATATTTTTTCTCCTGTTAATTGGAGCATTGCTGCTGCTTTGCTGAGGGAGGAGCGCTTCCACGTGAAGGTACATTTTTTTCTTTTTTTTATTCTTTGTTGTTTTACTTACATTTGTGTTTAATGTGTTTTTTCTGAGTTTAATTTGCAGGCGGACCCCATCCCGTTTTGGTAGCAGAGAACAGGGAAAATGTTGTGCTTTCACCGGGAGCGAATACGGCGATGCTATGCAGGTGGCCCCCAGGCCATCGTATGTATGCTAAGGTAAGCGATTTTGGCTCTGTTTTTGTAATGTAATATTCGTGTTTACTTTGCAGGCAGACCCCAGCCCGTGTCTGTATGAGAGAGCGGCGAGGACTGTGTGCTTTCGGCGGTATGTATGCAGCGATGCAACCTCAAGTAAGGTAAGCGTTGTTTGCTCACTTTATTTTAATATTTCTTTCTGTTTACTTTGCAGGCGGACCACAGCCTGTGTCTGTAGGAGAAAGCGGCGAGGACTGTGTACTTTCGGCGGTATGTATGCGCCAATGGCACATCAAGAAAGGTAAGCGATGTTGGCCCAGTTTTATTATACTCATATTCAATGTTTAATGTTGTTCTTCTCTGATCCATGTGGGGGGGAAGGAGCCAAAACCAGGGTGTGTCCCAACCCCAGATTAACGGGCATTCCTCGACCGGAGCACCTACCCCACAATGTCGTGGCAGTCCTGTGCTGTCTTCTCATGGCACCCTGCGGCTCTTGCAAATTGAGGCTGCAACTTTTTCCTGTTCCCATGCCGGAACCTATCTCTAATTGGTCTGGGTCCTTGGCGACCTCACGCACTTCTGTCGAAACTATCACTACTCCCACGCGATTGCTATGCGTTGTCCTGATGCCTTGACCATCTGATTAATTTGCGGATATTTGGGGAATTATCTGGTGTAGAGTCGCAACTTTCTTCGTTTTAGGCCATCTTTCTTGGTGTACGTCCACCTCCCAAAGTGGGGTAAGTTTGGAACATATTTCAAAATTATTAAATACAATGTGGAGGACAGGAACGGCTGTAAGGGATGATGTGGAGGCCGTTTTTAACCTATGTCTATGAGACAGTAAAGGTTAAAAGTTCTGTGTTTTTCTAACAATTTCTCATCCATGACCAACAGAGAATAGAAAACAGAATTTAGGAAGCTAGTTGTAGTAAGACATCTGAGATTGGGCCATACACTATTGCTCTATATTCCAGCATTAACATTGTTTATTAACTTTGTGACCTTTGTTTGATGCAATCTGTCACGGCATACGGCCACCCCCCCAAAGTGGAGGCAGGTTTTGAACATATTTCAAAATTCTTAAATAAAATTGGGAGGACAGGAACGGCTGTAAGGGGTGATGTGGAGGCCGTTTTTAACCTAAGTCTATGAGACAGTAAATGTTAAAAGTTGTATTTTTTTCTTACAATTTCTCATCCCTGACCAACAGAGAATGTAAAAAAGAATTTAGGAAGCTAGTTGTAGTAAGACATCTAGGATTGGACAAAATACACTATTATCTTACGTTCCTACATTAAAATAGTTTTTTAACTATGTGACCTTTACAGGAATGGCTTTTGTTGGAAGAGAAGATCTCTCTCCATAGGAAACCAGTGTATTCCAAAAAGCCCTTTTTAGGTCTCGCCTAGCATGGCTGCGCACATGCGCAGTACGCTCGGCGACGTATAATGTTTTTGAGGACTTTCAGTAAAGTGCTTCAAGCACCGCCCCTCTTTCCCATTGGCTGGTGTCACTGTTTATGCTAAACTGTGGCCAGCCATTGGAAAAGAGCTTTTTATGTCATGTACTTTTGGCTTTTTCAGACGGCCGACTTGGACGGGCACATCTGCCTTCTGTGTGTTGTGAAAGGTTTTTTATCTTACTGCGCATGTTTTGTTCTTTAAATATTTTTTCTCCAGTTAATTGGAGCATTGCTGCTGCTTTGCTGAGGGAGGAGCGCTTCCACGTGAAGGTACATTTTTATTTTTTTTAATTCTTTGTTGTTTTACTTACATTTGTGTTTAATGTGTTTTTTCTGAGTTTAATTTGCAGGCGGACCCCATCCCGTTTTGGTAGCAGAGAGCAGGGAAAATGTTGTGCTTTCACCTGGAGCGAATACGGCGATGCTATGCAGGTGGCCCCCAGCCCATCGTATGTATGCTAAGGTAAGCGATTTTGGCTCTGTTTTTGTAATGTAATATTCGTGTTTACTTTGCAGGCAGACCCCAGCCCGTGTCTGTATGAGAGAGCGGCGAGGACTGTGTGCTTTCGGCGGTATGTATGCAGCGATGCAACCTCAAGTAAGGTAAGCGTTGTTTGCTCACTTTATTTTAATGTTTCTTTCTTTTTACTTTGCAGGCGGACCACAGCCTGTGTCTGTAGGAGAAAGCGGAGAGGACTGTGTACTTTCGGCGGTATGTATGCGCCAATGCCACATCAAGAAAGGTAAGCGATGTTGGCCCAGTTTTATTATACTCATATTCAATGTTTAATGTTGTTCTTCTCTGATCCATGGGGGGGGAAGGAGCCAAAACCAGGGTGTGTCCCAACCCCAGATTAACGGGCATTCCTCGACCGGAGCACCTACCCCACAATGTCGTGGCAGTCCTGTGCTGTCTTCTCATGGCCCCCTGCGGCACTTGCAAATTGAGGCTGCAACTTTTTCCTGTTCCCATGCCGGAACCTATCTCTAATTGGTCTGGGTCCATGGCGACCGCACGCACTTCTGTCGAAACTATCACTACTCCCATGCGATTGCTATGCGTTGTCCTGATGCCTTGACCATCTGATTAATTTGCGGATATTTGGGGAATTATCTGGTGTAGAGTCGCAACTTTCTTCGTTTTAGGCCATCTTTCTCGGTGTACGTCCACCTCCCAAAGTGGGGTAAGTTTGGAACATATTTCAAAATTATTAAATACAATGTGGAGGACAGGAACGGCTGTAAGGGATGATGTGGAGGCCGTTTTTAACCTATGTCTATGAGACAGTAAAGGTTAAAAGTTCTGTGTTTTTCTAACAATTTCTCATCCATGACCAACAGAGAATAGAAAACAGAATTTAGGAAGCTAGTTGTAGTAAGACATCTGAGATTGGGCCATACACTATTGCTCTATATTCCAGCATTAACATTGTTTATTAACTTTGTGACCTTTGTTTGATGCAATCTGTCACGGCATAAGGCCACCCCCCCAAAGTGGAGGCAGTTTTGAACATATTTCAAAATTCTTAAATAAAATTGGGAGGACAGGAACGGCTGTAAGGGGTGATGTGGAGGCCGTTTTTAACCTACGTCCATGAGACAGTAAAGGTTAAAAGATGTATGTTTTTATTACAATTTCTCATCCCTGAAGTAAGACATCTAGGGTTGGGCCATACACTATTGCTCTATGTTCCAGCATTAACATTGTTTATTAACTTTGTGACCTTTGTTTGATGCAATCTGTCACGGCATACGGCCACCCCCCCAAAGTGGAGGCAGGTTTTGAACATATTTCAAAATTCTTAAATAAAATTGGGAAGACAGGAACGGCTGTAAGGGGTGATGTGGAGGCCGTTTTTAACCTACGTCTATGAGACAGTAAAGGTTAAAAGTTGTATGTTTTTCTTACAATTTCTCATCCCTGAAGTAAGACATCTAGGGTTGGGCCATACACTATTGCTCTATGTTCCAGCATTAACATTGTTTATTAACTTTGTGACCTTTGTTTGATGCAATCTGTCACGGCATACGGCCACCCTCGCAAAGTGGAGTCAGTTTTGAACATATTTCTAAATTCTTAAATAAAATTGGGAGGACAGGAACGGCTGTAAGGGGTGATGTGGAGGCCGTTTTTAACCTACGTCTATGAGACAGTAAAGGTTAAAAGTTCTGTGTTTTTCTAACAATTTCTCATCCATGACCAAGAGAGAATAGAAAACAGAATTTAGGAAGCTAGTTGTAGTAAGACATCTGAGATTGGGCCATATACTATTGCTCTATATTCCAGCATTAACATTGTTTATTAACTTTGTGACCTTTGTTTGATGCAATCTGTCACGGCATAAGGCCACCCCCCCAAAGTGGAGGCAGTTTTGAACATATTTCAAAATTCTTAAATAAAATTGGGAGGACAGGAACGGCTGTAAGGGGTGATGTGGAGGCCGTTTTTAACCTACGTCTATGAGACAGTAAAGGTTAAAAGTTGTATGTTTTTCTTACAATTTCTCATCCCTGAAGTAAGATATCCAAGTTTGGGCCATACACTATTGCTCTATGTTCCAGCATTAACATTGTTTATTAACTTTGTGACCTTTGTTTGATGCAATCTGTCACGGCATACGGCCACCCCCCACAAAGTGGAGGCAGGTTTTGAACATATTTCAAAATTCTTAAATAAAATTGGGAGGACAGGAACGGCTGTAAGGGGTGATGTGGAGGCCGTTTTTAACCTACGTCTATGAGGCAGTAAAGGTTAAAAGTTGTATGTTTTTCTTACAATTTCTCATCCCTGAAGTAAGACATCTAGGGTTGGGCCATACACTATTGCTCTATGTTCCAGCATTAACATTGTTTATTAACTTTGTGACCTTTGTTTGATGCAATCTGTCACGGCATACGGCCACCCCCCAAAGTGGAGGCAGGTTTTGAACATATTTCAAAATTCTTAAATAAAATTGGGAGGACAGGAACGGCTGTAAGGGGTGATGTGGAGGCCGTTTTTAACCTAAGTCTATGAGACAGTAAATGTTAAAAGTTGTATGTTTTTCTTGCAATTTCTCATCCCTGACCAACAGAGAATGTAAAAAAGAATTTAGGAAGCTAATTGTAGTAAGACATCTTGGATTGGACAAAATACACTATTATCTTACGTTCCTCCATTAAAATAGTTTTTTAACTATGTGACCTTTACAGGAATGGCTTTTGTTGGAAGAGAAGATCTCTCTCCATAGGAAACCAGTGTATTCCAAAAAGCCCTTTTTAGGTCTCGCCTAGCATGGCTGCGCACATGCGCAGTACGCTCGGCGACGTATGATGTTTTTGAGGACTTTCAGTAAAGTGCTTCAAGCACCGCCCCTCTTTCCCATTGGCTGGTGTCACTGTTTATGCTAAACTGTGGCCAGCCATTGGAAAAGAGCTTTTTATGTCATGTACTTTTGGCTTTTTCAGACGGCCGACTTGGACGGGCACATCTGCCTTCTGTGTGTCGTGAAAGGTTTTTTATCTTACTGCGCATGTTTTGATCTTTAAATATTTTTTCTCCTGTTAATTGGAGCATTGCTGCTGCTTTGCTGAGGGAGGAGCGCTTCCACGTGAAGGTACATTTTTTTTTTTATTCTTTGTTGTTTTACTTACATTTGTGTTTAATGTGTTTTTTCTGAGTTTAATTTTCAGGCGGACCCCATCCCGTTTTGGTAGCAGAGAACAGGGAAAATGTTGTGCTTTCACCGGGAGCGAATACGGCGATGCTATGCAGGTGGCCCCCAGGCCATCGTATGTATGCTAAGGTAAGCGATTTTGGCTCTGTTTTTGTAATGTAATATTCGTGTTTACTTTGCAGGCAGACCCCAGCCCGTGTCTGTATGAGAGAGCGGCGAGGACTGTGTGCTTTCGGCGGTATGTATGCAGCGATGCAACCTCAAGTAAGGTAAGCGTTGTTTGCTCACTTTATTTTAATGTTTCTTTCTGTTTACTTTGCAGGCGGACCACAGCCTGTGTCTGTAGGAGAAAGCGGCGAGGACTGTGTACTTTCGGCGGTATGTATGCGCCAATGCCACATCAAGAAAGGTAAGCGATGTTGGCCCAGTTTTATTATACTCATATTCAATGTTTAATGTTGTTCTTCTCTGATCCATGCGGGGGGAAGGGGCCAAAACCAGGGTGTGTCCCAACCCCAGATTAACGGGCATTCCTCGACCGGAGCACCTACCCCACAATGTCGTGGCAGTCCTGTGCTGTCTTCTCATGGCCCCCTGCGGCACTTGCAAATTGAGGCTGCAACTTTTTCCTGTTCCCATGCCGGAACCTATCTCTAATTGGTCTGGGTCCATGGCGACCGCACGCACTTCTGTCGAAACTATCACTACTCCCATGGGATTGCTATGCGTTGTCCTGATGCCTTGACCATCTGATTAATTTGCGGATATTTGGGGAATTATCTGGTGTAGAGTCGCAACTTTCTTCGTTTTAGGCCATCTTTCTCGGTGTACGTCCACCTCCCAAAGTGGGGTAAGTTTGGAACATATTTCAAAATTATTAAATACAATGTGGAGGACAGGAACGGCTGTAAGGGATGATGTGGGGGCCGTTTTTAGCCTATGTCTATGAGACAGTAAAGGTTAAAAGTTCTGTGTTTTTCTAACAATTTCTCATCCATGACCAACAGAGAATAGAAAACAGAATTTAGGAAGCTAGTTGTAGTAAGACATCTGAGATTGGGCCATACACTATTGCTCTATATTCCAGCATTAACATTGTTTATTAACTTTGTGACCTTTGTTTGATGCAATCTGTCACGGCATAAGGCCACCCCCCCAAAGTGGAGGCAGTTTTGAACATATTTCAAAATTCTTAAATAAAATTGGGAGGACAGGAACGGCTGTAAGGGGTGATGTGGAGGCCGTTTTTAACCTACGTCTATGAGACAGTAAAGGTTAAAAGATGTATGTTTTTATTACAATTTCTCATCCCTGAAGTAAGACATCTAGGGTTGGGCCATACACTATTGCTCTATGTTCCAGCATTAACATTGTTTATTAACTTTGTGACCTTTGTTTGATGCAATCTGTCACGGCATACGGCCACCCCCCCAAAGTGGAGGCAGGTTTTGAACATATTTCAAAATTCTTAAATAAAATTGGGAAGACAGGAACGGCTGTAAGGGGTGATGTGGAGGCCGTTTTTAACCTACGTCCATGAGACAGTAAAGGTTAAAAGTTGTATGTTTTTCTTACAATTTCTCATCCCTGAAGTAAGACATCTAGGGTTGGGCCATACACTATTGCTCTATGTTCCAGCATTAACATTGTTTATTAACTTTGTGACCTTTGTTTGATGCAATCTGTCACGGCATACGGCCACCCTCCCAAAGTGGAGTCAGTTTTGAACATATTTCTAAATTCTTAAATAAAATTGGGAGGACAGGAACGGCTCTAAGGGGTGATGTGGAGGCAGTTTTTAACCTATGTCTATGAGACAGTAAAGGTTAAAAGTTCTGTGTTTTTCTAACAATTTCTCATCCATGACCAACAGAGAATAGAAAACAGAATTTAGGAAGCTAGTTGTAGTAAGACATCTGAGATTAACTTTGTGACCTTTGTTTGATGCAATCTGTCACGGCATAAGGCCACCCCGCCAAAGTGGAGGCAGTTTTGAACATATTTCAAAATTCTTAAATAAAATTGGGAGGACAGGAACGGCTGTAAGGGGTGATGTGGAGGCCGTTTTTAACCTACGTCTATGAGACAGTAAAGGTTAAAAGATGTATGTTTTTCTTACAATTTCTCATCCCTGAAGTAAGACATCTAGGGTTGGGCCATACACTATTGCTCTATGTTCCAGCATTAACATTGTTTATTAACTATGTGACCTTTGTTTGTTGCAATCTGTCACGGCATACGGCCACCCCCCCAAAGTGGAGGCAGGTTTTGAACATATTTCAAAATTCTTAAATAAAATTGGGCAGACAGGAACGGCTGTAAGGGGTGATGTGGAGGCCGTTTTTACCCTACGTCTATGAGACAGTAAAGGTTAAAAGTTGTATGTTTTTCTTACAATTTCTCATCCCTGAAGTAAGCGTCTAGGGTTGGGCCATACACTATTGCTCTATGTTCCAGCATTAACATTGTTTATTAACTTTGTGACCTTTGTTTGATGCAATCTGTCACGGCATACGGCCACCCTCCCAAAGTGGAGTAAGTTTTGAACATATTTCAAAATTCTTAAATAAAATTGGGAGGACAGGAACGGCTGTAAGGGGTGATGTGGAGGCCGTTTTTAACCTATGTCTATGAGACAGTAAAGGTTAAAAGTTCTGTGTTTTTCTAACAATTTCTCATCCATGACCAACAGAGAATAGAAAACAGAATTTAGGAAGCTAGTTGTAGTAAGACATCTGAGATTGGGCCATATACTATTGCTCTATATTCCAGCATTAACATTGTTTATTAACTTTGTGACCTTTGTTTGATGCAATCTGTCACGGCATAAGGCCACCCCCCCAAAGTGGAGGCAGTTTTGAACATATTTCAAAATTCTTAAATAAAATTGGGAGGACAGGAACGGCTGTAAGGGGTGATGTGGAGGCCGTTTTTAACCTACGTCTATGAGACAGTAAAGGTTAAAAGTTGTATGTTTTTCTTACAATTTCTCATCCCTGAAGTAAGATATCCAAGTTTGGGCCATACACTATTGCTCTATGTTCCAGCATTAACATTGTTTATTAACTTTGTGACCTTTGTTTGATGCAATCTGTCACGGCATACGGCCACCCCCCACAAAGTGGGGGCAGGTTTTGAACATATTTCAAAATTCTTAAATAAAATTGGGAGGACAGGAACGGCTGTAAGGGGTGATGTGGAGGCCGTTTTTAACCTACGTCTATGAGGCAGTGAAGGTTAAAAGTTGTATGTTTTTCTTACAATTTCTCATCCCTGAAGTAAGACATCTAGGGTTGGGCCATACACTATTGCTCTATGTTACAGCATTAACATTGTTTATTAACTTTGTGACCTTTGTTTGATGCAATCTGTCACTGCATACGGCCACCCCCCAAAGTGGAGGCAGGTTTTGAACATATTTCAAAATTCTTAAATAAAATTGGGAGGACAGGAACGGCTGTAAGGGGTGATGTGGAGGCCGTTTTTAACCTAAGTCTATGAGACAGTAAATGTTAAAAGTTGTATGTTTTTCTTGCAATTTCTCATCCCTGACCAACAGAGAATGTAAAAAAGAATTTAGGAAGCTAGTTGTAGTAAGACATCTTGGATTGGACAAAATACACTATTATCTTACGTTCCTCCATTAAAATAGTTTTTTAACTATGTGACCTTTACAGGAATGGCTTTTGTTGGAAGAGAAGATCTCTCTCCATAGGAAACCTGTGTATTCCAAAAAGCCCTTTTTAGGTCTCGCCTAGCATGGCTGCGCACATGCGCAGTACGCTCGGCGACGTATGATGTTTTTGATGACTTTCAGTAAAGTGCTTCAAGCACCGCCCCTCTTTCCCATTGGCTGGTGTCACTGTTTATGCTAAACTGTGGCCAGCCATTGGAAAAGAGCTTTTTATGTCATGTACTTTTGGCTTTTTCAGACGGCCGACTTGGACGGGCACATCTGCCTTCTGTGTGTCGTGAAAGGTTTTTTATCTTACTGCGCATGTTTTGTTCTTTAAATATTTTTTCTCCTGTTAATTGGAGCATTGCTGCTGCTTTGCTGAGGGAGGAGCGCTTCCACGTGAAGGTACATTTTTTTTTTTTTATTCTTTGTTGTTTTACTTACATTTGTGTTTAATGTGTTTTTTCTGAGTTTAATTTGCAGGCGGACCCCATCCCGTTTTGGTAGCAGAGAACAGGGAAAATGTTGTGCTTTCACCGGGAGCGAATACGGCGATGCTATGCAGGTGGCCCCCAGGCCATCGTATGTATGCTAAGGTAAGCGATTTTGGCTCTGTTTTTGTAATGTAATATTCGTGTTTACTTTGCAGGCAGACCCCAGCCCGTGTCTGTATGAGAGAGCGGCGAGGACTGTGTGCTTTCGGCGGTATGTATGCAGTGATGCAACCTCAAGTAAGGTAAGCGTTGTTTGCTCACTTTATTTTAATGTTTCTTTCTGTTTACTTTGCAGGCGGACCACAGCCTGTGTCTGTAGGAGAAAGCGGCGAGGACTGTGTACTTTCGGCGGTATGTATGCGCCAATGCCACATCAAGAAAGGTAAGCGATGTTGGCCCAGTTTTATTATACTCATATTCAATGTTTAATGTTGTTCTTCTCTGATCCATGCGGGGGGAAGGGGCCAAAACCAGGGTGTGTCCCAACCCCAGATTAACGGGCATTCCTCGACCGGAGCACCTACCCCACAATGTCGTGGCAGTCCTGTGCTGTCTTCTCATGGCCCCCTGCGGCACTTGCAAATTGAGGCTGCAACTTTTTCCTGTTCCCATGCCGGAACCTATCTCTAATTGGTCTGGGTCCATGGCGACCGCACGCACTTCTGTCGAAACTATCACTACTCCCATGGGATTGCTATGCGTTGTCCTGATGCCTTGACCATCTGATTAATTTGCGGATATTTGGGGAATTATCTGGTGTAGAGTCGCAACTTTCTTCGTTTTAGGCCATCTTTCTCGGTGTACGTCCACCTCCCAAAGTGGGGTAAGTTTGGAACATATTTCAAAATTATTAAATACAATGTGGAGGACAGGAACGGCTGTAAGGGATGATGTGGAGGCCGTTTTTAACCTATGTCTATGAGACAGTAAAGGTTAAAAGTTCTGTGTTTTTCTAACAATTTCTCATCCATGACCAACAGAGAATAGAAAACAGAATTTAGGAAGCTAGTTGTAGTAAGACATCTGAGATTGGGCCATACACTATTGCTCTATATTCCAGCATTAACATTGTTTATTAACTTTGTGACCTTTGTTTGATGCAATCTGTCACGGCATAAGGCCACCCCCCCAAAGTGGAGGCAGTTTTGAACATATTTCAAAATTCTTAAATAAAATTGGGAGGACAGGAACGGCTGTAAGGGGTGATGTGGAGGCCGTTTTTAACCTACGTCTATGAGACAGTAAAGGTTAAAAGATGTATGTTTTTATTACAATTTCTCATCCCTGAAGTAAGACATCTAGGGTTGGGCCATACACTATTGCTCTATGTTCCAGCATTAACATTGTTTATTAACTTTGTGACCTTTGTTTGATGCAATCTGTCACGGCATACGGCCACCCCCCCAAAGTGGAGGCAGGTTGTGAACATATTTCAAAATTCTTAAATAAAATTGGGAAGACAGGAACGGCTGTAAGGGGTGATGTGGAGGCCGTTTTTAACCTACGTCTATGAGACAGTAAAGGTTAAAAGTTGTATGTTTTTCTTACAATTTCTCATCCCTGAAGTAAGACATCTAGGGTTGGGCCATACACTATTGCTCTATGTTCCAGCATTAACATTGTTTATTAACTTTGTGACCTTTGTTTGATGCAATCTGTCACGGCATACGGCCACCCTCCCAAAGTGGAGTCAGTTTTGAACATATTTCTAAATTCTTAAATAAAATTGGGAGGACAGGAACGGCTCTAAGGGGTGATGTGGAGGCCGTTTTTAACCTATGTCTATGAGACAGTAAAGGTTAAAAGTTGTATGTTTTTCTTACAATTTCTCATCCCTGAAGTAAGATATCCAAGTTTGGGCCATACACTATTGCTCTATGTTCCAGCATTAACATTGTTTATTAACTTTGTGACCTTTGTTTGATGCAATCTGTCACGGCATACGGCCACCCCCCACAAAGTGGGGGCAGGTTTTGAACATATTTCAAAATTCTTAAATAAAATTGGGAGGACAGGAACGGCTGTAAGGGGTGATGTGGAGGCCGTTTTTAACCTACGTCTATGAGGCAGTGAAGGTTAAAAGTTGTATGTTTTTCTTACAATTTCTCATCCCTGAAGTAAGACATCTAGGGTTGGGCCATACACTATTGCTCTATGTTACAGCATTAACATTGTTTATTAACTTTGTGACCTTTGTTTGATGCAATCTGTCACTGCATACGGCCACCCCCCAAAGTGGAGGCAGGTTTTGAACATATTTCAAAATTCTTAAATAAAATTGGGAGGACAGGAACGGCTGTAAGGGGTGATGTGGAGGCCGTTTTTAACCTAAGTCTATGAGACAGTAAATGTTAAAAGTTGTATGTTTTTCTTGCAATTTCTCATCCCTGACCAACAGAGAATGTAAAAAAGAATTTAGGAAGCTAGTTGTAGTAAGACATCTTGGATTGGACAAAATACACTATTATCTTACGTTCCTCCATTAAAATAGTTTTTTAACTATGTGACCTTTACAGGAATGGCTTTTGTTGGAAGAGAAGATCTCTCTCCATAGGAAACCTGTGTATTCCAAAAAGCCCTTTTTAGGTCTCGCCTAGCATGGCTGCGCACATGCGCAGTACGCTCGGCGACGTATGATGTTTTTGATGACTTTCAGTAAAGTGCTTCAAGCACCGCCCCTCTTTCCCATTGGCTGGTGTCACTGTTTATGCTAAACTGTGGCCAGCCATTGGAAAAGAGCTTTTTATGTCATGTACTTTTGGCTTTTTCAGACGGCCGACTTGGACGGGCACATCTGCCTTCTGTGTGTCGTGAAAGGTTTTTTATCTTACTGCGCATGTTTTGTTCTTTAAATATTTTTTCTCCTGTTAATTGGAGCATTGCTGCTGCTTTGCTGAGGGAGGAGCGCTTCCACGTGAAGGTACATTTTTTTTTTTTTTATTCTTTGTTGTTTTACTTACATTTGTGTTTAATGTGTTTTTTCTGAGTTTAATTTGCAGGCGGACCCCATCCCGTTTTGGTAGCAGAGAACAGGGAAAATGTTGTGCTTTCACCGGGAGCGAATACGGCGATGCTATGCAGGTGGCCCCCAGGCCATCGTATGTATGCTAAGGTAAGCGATTTTGGCTCTGTTTTTGTAATGTAATATTCGTGTTTACTTTGCAGGCAGACCCCAGCCCGTGTCTGTATGAGAGAGCGGCGAGGACTGTGTGCTTTCGGCGGTATGTATGCAGTGATGCAACCTCAAGTAAGGTAAGCGTTGTTTGCTCACTTTATTTTAATGTTTCTTTCTGTTTACTTTGCAGGCGGACCACAGCCTGTGTCTGTAGGAGAAAGCGGCGAGGACTGTGTACTTTCGGCGGTATGTATGCGCCAATGCCACATCAAGAAAGGTAAGCGATGTTGGCCCAGTTTTATTATACTCATATTCAATGTTTAATGTTGTTCTTCTCTGATCCATGCGGGGGGAAGGGGCCAAAACCAGGGTGTGTCCCAACCCCAGATTAACGGGCATTCCTCGACCGGAGCACCTACCCCACAATGTCGTGGCAGTCCTGTGCTGTCTTCTCATGGCCCCCTGCGGCACTTGCAAATTGAGGCTGCAACTTTTTCCTGTTCCCATGCCGGAACCTATCTCTAATTGGTCTGGGTCCATGGCGACCGCACGCACTTCTGTCGAAACTATCACTACTCCCATGGGATTGCTATGCGTTGTCCTGATGCCTTGACCATCTGATTAATTTGCGGATATTTGGGGAATTATCTGGTGTAGAGTCGCAACTTTCTTCGTTTTAGGCCATCTTTCTCGGTGTACGTCCACCTCCCAAAGTGGGGTAAGTTTGGAACATATTTCAAAATTATTAAATACAATGTGGAGGACAGGAACGGCTGTAAGGGATGATGTGGAGGCCGTTTTTAACCTATGTCTATGAGACAGTAAAGGTTAAAAGTTCTGTGTTTTTCTAACAATTTCTCATCCATGACCAACAGAGAATAGAAAACAGAATTTAGGAAGCTAGTTGTAGTAAGACATCTGAGATTGGGCCATACACTATTGCTCTATATTCCAGCATTAACATTGTTTATTAACTTTGTGACCTTTGTTTGATGCAATCTGTCACGGCATAAGGCCACCCCCCCAAAGTGGAGGCAGTTTTGAACATATTTCAAAATTCTTAAATAAAATTGGGAGGACAGGAACGGCTGTAAGGGGTGATGTGGAGGCCGTTTTTAACCTACGTCTATGAGACAGTAAAGGTTAAAAGATGTATGTTTTTATTACAATTTCTCATCCCTGAAGTAAGACATCTAGGGTTGGGCCATACACTATTGCTCTATGTTCCAGCATTAACATTGTTTATTAACTTTGTGACCTTTGTTTGATGCAATCTGTCACGGCATACGGCCACCCCCCCAAAGTGGAGGCAGGTTGTGAACATATTTCAAAATTCTTAAATAAAATTGGGAAGACAGGAACGGCTGTAAGGGGTGATGTGGAGGCCGTTTTTAACCTACGTCTATGAGACAGTAAAGGTTAAAAGTTGTATGTTTTTCTTACAATTTCTCATCCCTGAAGTAAGACATCTAGGGTTGGGCCATACACTATTGCTCTATGTTCCAGCATTAACATTGTTTATTAACTTTGTGACCTTTGTTTGATGCAATCTGTCACGGCATACGGCCACCCTCCCAAAGTGGAGTCAGTTTTGAACATATTTCTAAATTCTTAAATAAAATTGGGAGGACAGGAACGGCTCTAAGGGGTGATGTGGAGGCCGTTTTTAACCTATGTCTATGAGACAGTAAAGGTTAAAAGTTCTGTGTTTTTCTAACAATTTCTCATCCATGACCAACAGAGAATAGAAAACAGAATTTAGGAAGCTAGTTGTAGTAAGACATCTGAGATTGGGCCATATACTATTGCTCTATATTCCAGCATTAACATTGTTTATTAACTTTGTGACCTTTGTTTGATGCAATCTGTCACGGCATAAGGCCACCCCCCCAAAGTGGAGGCAGTTTTGAACATATTTCAAAATTCTTAAATAAAATTGGGAGGACAGGAACGGCTGTAAGGGGTGATGTGGAGGCCGTTTTTAACCTACGTCTATGAGACAATAAAGGTTAAAAGTTGTATGTTTTTCTTACAATTTCTCATCCCTGAAGTAAGATATCCAAGTTTGGGCCATACACTATTGCTCTATGTTCCAGCATTAACATTGTTTATTAACTTTGTGACCTTTGTTTGATGCAATCTGTCATGGCATACGGCCACCCCCCACAAAGTGGAGGCAGGTTTTGAACATATTTCAAAGTTCTTAAATAAAATTGGGAGGACAGGAACGGCTGTAAGGGGTGATGTGGAGGCCGTTTTTAACCTACGTCTATGAGACAGTAAAGGTTAAAAGTTGTATGTTTTTCTTACAATTTCTCATCCCTGAAGTAAGACATCTAGGGTTGGGCCATACACTACTGCTCTATGTTCCAGCATTAACATTGTTTATTAACTTTGTGACCTTTGTTTGATGCAATCTGTCACGGCATACGGCCACCCCCCAAAGTGGAGGCAGGTTTTGAACATATTTCAAAATTCTTAAATAAAATTGGGAGGACAGGAACGGCTGTAAGGGGTGATGTGGAGGCCGTTTTTAACCTAAGTCTATGAGACAGTAAATGTTAAAAGTTGTATGTTTTTCTTGCAATTTCTCATCCCTGACCAACAGAGAATGTAAAAAAGAATTTAGGAAGCTAGTTGTAGTAAGACATCTTGGATTGGACAAAATACACTATTATCTTACGTTCCTCCATTAAAATAGTTTTTTAACTATGTGACCTTTACAGGAATGGCTTTTGTTGGAAGAGAAGATCTCTCTCCATAGGAAACCAGTGTATTCCAAAAAGCCCTTTTTAGGTCTCGCCTAGCATGGCTGCGCACATGCGCAGTACGCTCGGCGACGTATGATGTTTTTGAGGACTTTCAGTAAAGTGCTTCAAGCACCGCCCCTCTTTCCCATTGGCTGGTGTCACTGTTTATGCTAAACTGTGGCCAGCCATTGGAAAAGAGCTTTTTATGTCATGTACTTTTGGCTTTTTCAGACGGCCGACTTGGACGGGCACATCTGCCTTCTGTGTGTCGTGAAAGGTTTTTTATCTTACTGCGCATGTTTTGATCTTTAAATATTTTTTCTCCTGTTAATTGGAGCATTGCTGCTGCTTTGCTGAGGGAGGAGCGCTTCCACGTGAAGGTACATTTTTTTTTTTTTATTCTTTGTTGTTTTACTTACATTTGTGTTTAATGTGTTTTTTCTGAGTTTAATTTGCAGGCGGACCCCATCCCGTTTTGGTAGCAGAGAACAGGGAAAATGTTGTGCTTTCACCGGGAGCGAATACGGCGATGCTATGCAGGTGGCCCCCAGGCCATCGTATGTATGCTAAGGTAAGCGATTTTGGCTCTGTTTTTGTAATGTAATATTCGTGTTTACTTTGCAGGCAGACCCCAGCCCGTGTCTGTATGAGAGAGCGGCGAGGACTGTGTGCTTTTGGCGGTATGTATGCAGCGATGCAACCTCAAGTAAGGTAAGCGTTGTTTGCTCACTTTATTTTAATGTTTCTTTCTGTTTACTTTGCAGGCGGACCACAGCCTGTGTCTGTAGGAGAAAGCGGCGAGGACTGTGTACTTTCGGCGGTATGTATGCGCCAATGCCACATCAAGAAAGGTAAGCGATGTTGGCCCAGTTTTATTATACTCATATTCAATGTTTAATGTTGTTCTTCTCTGATCCATGCGGGGGGAAGGGGCCAAAACCAGGGTGTGTCCCAACCCCAGATTAACGGGCATTCCTCGACCGGAGCACCTACCCCACAATGTCGTGGCAGTCCTGTGCTGTCTTCTCATTGCCCCCTGCGGCACTTGCAAATTGAGGCTGCAACTTTTTCCTGTTCCCATGCCGGAACCTATCTCTAATTGGTCTGGGTCCATGGCGACCGCACGCACTTCTGTCGAAACTATCACTACTCCCATGGGATTGCTATGCGTTGTCCTGATGCCTTGACCATCTGATTAATTTGCGTATATTTGGGGAATTATCTGGTGTAGAGTCGCAACTTTCTTCGTTTTAGGCCATCTTTCTCGGTGTACGTCCACCTCCCAAAGTGGGGTAAGTTTGGAACATATTTCAAAATTATTAAATACAATGTGGAGGACAGGAACGGCTGTAAGGGATGATGTGGAGGCCGTTTTTAACCTATGTCTATGAGACAGTAAAGGTTAAAAGTTCTGTGTTTTTCTAACAATTTCTCATCCATGACCAACAGAGAATAGAAAACAGAATTTAGGAAGCTAGTTGTAGTAAGACATCTGAGATTGGGCCATACACTATTGCTCTATATTCCAGCATTAACATTGTTTATTAACTTTGTGACCTTTGTTTGATGCAATCTGTCACGGCATAAGGCCACCCCCCCAAAGTGGAGGCAGTTTTGAACATATTTCAAAATTCTTAAATAAAATTGGGAGGACAGGAACGGCTGTAAGGGGTGATGTGGAGGCCGTTTTTAACCTACGTCTATGAGACAGTAAAGGTTAAAAGATGTATGTTTTTATTACAATTTCTCATCCCTGAAGTAAGACATCTAGGGTTGGGCCATACACTATTGCTCTATGTTCCAGCATTAACATTGTTTATTAACTTTGTGACCTTTGTTTGATGCAATCTGTCACGGCATAAGGCCACCCCCCCAAAGTGGAGGCAGGTTTTGAACATATTTCAAAATTCTTAAATAAAATTGGGAAGACAGGAACGGCTGTAAGGGGTGATGTGGAGGCCGTTTTTAACCTACGTCTATGAGACAGTAAAGGTTAAAAGTTGTATGTTTTTCTTACAATTTCTCATCCCTGAAGTAAGACATCTAGGGTTGGGCCATACACTATTGCTCTATGTTCCAGCATTAACATTGTTTATTAACTTTGTGACCTTTGTTTGATGCAATCTGTCACGGCATACGGCCACCCTCCCAAAGTGGAGTCAGTTTTGAACATATTTCTAAATTCTTAAATAAAATTGGGAGGACAGGAACGGCTCTAAGGGGTGATGTGGAGGCCGTTTTTAACCTATGTCTATGAGACAGTAAAGGTTAAAAGTTCTGTGTTTTTCTAACAATTTCTCTTCCATGACCAACAGAGAATAGAAAACAGAATTTAGGAAGCTAGTTGTAGTAAGACATCTGAGATTGGGCCATATACTATTGCTCTATATTCCAGCATTAACATTGTTTATTAACTTTGTGACCTTTGTTTGATGCAATCTGTCACGGCATAAGGCCACCCCCCCAAAGTGGAGGCAGTTTTGAACATATTTCAAAATTCTTAAATAAAATTGGGAGGACAGGAACGGCTGTAAGGGGTGATGTGGAGGCCGTTTTTAACCTACGTCTATGAGACAGTAAAGGTTAAAAGTTGTATGTTTTTCTTACAATTTCTCATCCCTGAAGTAAGATATCCAAGTTTGGGCCATACACTATTGCTCTATGTTCCAGCATTAACATTGTTTATTAACTTTGTGACCTTTGTTTGATGCAATCTGTCACGGCATACGGCCACCCCCCACAAAGTGGAGGCAGGTTTTGAACATATTTCAAAATTCTTAAATAAAATTGGGAGGACAGGAACGGCTGTAAGGGGTGATGTGGAGGCCGTTTTTAACCTACGTCTATGAGACAGTAAAGGTTAAAAGTTGTATGTTTTTCTTACAATTTCTCATCCTTGAAGTAAGACATCTAGGGTTGGGCCATACACTATTGCTCTATGTTCCAGCATTAACATTGTTTATTAACTTTGTGACCTTTGTTTGATGCAATCTGTCACGGCATACGGCCACCCCCCAAAGTGGAGGCAGGTTTTGAACATATTTCAAAATTCTTAAATAAAATTGGGAGGACAGGAACGGCTGTAAGGGGTGATGTGGAGGCCGTTTTTAACCTAAGTCTATGAGACAGTAAATGTTAAAAGTTGTATGTTTTTCTTGCAATTTCTCATCCCTGACCAACAGAGAATGTAAAAAAGAATTTAGGAAGCTAGTTGTAGTAAGACATCTTGGATTGGACAAAATACACTATTATCTTACGTTCCTCCATTAAAATAGTTTTTTAACTATGTGACCTTTACAGGAATGGCTTTTGTTGGAAGAGAAGATCTCTCTCCATAGGAAACCAGTGTATTCCAAAAAGCCCTTTTTAGGTCTCGCCTAGCATGGCTGCGCACATGCGCAGTACGCTCGGCGACGTATGATGTTTTTGAGGACTTTCAGTAAAGTGCTTCAAGCACCGCCCCTCTTTCCCATTGGCTGGTGTCACTGTTTATGCTAAACTGTGGCCAGCCATTGGAAAAGAGCTTTTTATGTCATGTACTTTTGGCTTTTTCAGGCGGCAGACTTGGACGGGCACATCTGCCTTCTGTGTGTCGTGAAAGGTTTTTTATCTTTCTGCGCATGTTTTGATCTTTAAATATTTTTTCTCCTGTTAATTGGAGCATTGCTGCTGCTTTGCTGAGGGAGGAGCGCTTCCACGTGAAGGTACATTTTTTTTTTATTCTTTGTTGTTTTACTTACATTTGTGTTTAATGTGTTTTTTCTGAGTTTAATTTGCAGGCGGACCCCATCCCGTTTTGGTAGCAGAGAACAGGGAAAATGTTGTGCTTTCACCGGGAGCGAATACGGCGATGCTATGCAGGTGGCCCCCAGGCCATCGTATGTATGCTAAGGTAAGCGATTTTGGCTCTGTTTTTGTAATGTAATATTCGTGTTTACTTTGCAGGCAGACCCCAGCCCGTGTCTGTATGAGAGAGCGGCGAGGACTGTGTGCTTTCGGCGGTATGTATGCAGCGATGCAACCTCAAGTAAGGTAAGCGTTGTTCGCTCACTTTATTTTAATATTTCTTTCTGTTTACTTTGCAGGCGGACCACAGCCTGTGTCTGTAGGAGAAAGCGGCGAGGACTGTGTACTTTCGGCGGTATGTATGCGCCAATGGCACATCAAGAAAGGTAAGCGATGTTGGCCCAGTTTTATTATACTCATATTCAATGTTTAATGTTGTTCTTCTCTGATCCATGTGGGGGGGAAGGAGCCAAAACCAGGGTGTGTCCCAACCCCAGATTAACGGGCATTCCTCGACCGGAGCACCTACCCCACAATGTCGTGGCAGTCCTGTGCTGTCTTCTCATGGCACCCTGCGGCTCTTGCAAATTGAGGCTGCAACTTTTTCCTGTTCCCATGCCGGAACCTATCTCTAATTGGTCTGGGTCCTTGGCGACCTCACGCACTCCTGTCGAAACTATCACTACTCCCACGCGATTGCTATGCGTTGTCCTGATGCCTTGACCATCTGATTAATTTGCGGATATTTGGGGAATTATCTGGTGTAGAGTCGCAACTTTCATTGTTTTAAGCCATCTTTCTTGGTGTACGTCCACCTCCCAAAGTGGGGTAAGTTTGGAACATATTTCAAAATTATTAAATACAATGTGGAGGACAGGAACGGCTGTAAGGGATGATGTGGAGGCCGTTTTTAACCTATGTCTATGAGACAGTAAAGGTTAAAAGTTCTGTGTTTTTCTAACAATTTCTCATCCATGACCAACAGAGAATAGAAAACCGAATTTAGGAAGCTAGTTGTAGTAAGACATCTGAGATTGGGCCATACACTATTGCTCTATATTCCAGCATTAACATTTTTATTAACTTTGTGACCTTTGTTTGATGCAATCTGTCACGGCATAAGGCCACCCCGCCAAAGTGGAGGCAGTTTTGAACATATTTCAAAATTCTTAAATAAAATTGGGAGGACAGGAACGGCTGTAAGGGGTGATGTGGAGGCCGTTTTTAACCTACGTCTATGAGACAGTAAAGGTTAAAAGATGTATGTTTTTCTTACAATTTCTCATCCCTGAAGTAAGACATCTAGGGTTGGGCCATACACTATTGCTCTATGTTCCAGCATTAACATTGTTTATTAACTTTGTGACCTTTGTTTGATGCAATCTGTCACGGCATACGGCCACCCCCCCAAAGTGGAGGCAGGTTTTGAACATATTTCAAAATTCTTAAATAAAATTGGGCGGACAGGAACGGCTGTAAGGGGTGATGTGGAGGCCGTTTTTACCCTACGTCTATGAGACAGTAAAGGTTAAAAGTTGTATGTTTTTCTTACAATTTCTCATCCCTGAAGTAAGACATCTAGGGTTGGGCCATACACTATTGCTCTATGTTCCAGCATTAACATTGTTTATTAACTTTGTGACCTTTGTTTGATGCAATCTGTCACGGCATACGGCCACCCTCCCAAAGTGGAGTAAGTTTTGAACATATTTCAAAATTCTTAAATAAAATTGGGAGGACAGGAACGGCTGTAAGGGGTGATGTGGAGGCCGTTTTTAACCTATGTCTCTGAGACAGTAAAGGTTAAAAGTTCTGTGTTTTTCTAACAATTTCTCATCCATGACCAACAGAGAATAGAAAACAGAATTTAGGAAGCTAGTTGTAGTAAGACATCTGAGATTGGGCCATATATTATTGCTCTATATTCCAGCATTAACATTGTTTATTAACTTTGTGACCTTTGTTTGATGCAATCTGTCACGGCATAAGGCCACCCCCCCAAAGTGGAGGCAGTTTTGAACATATTTCAAAATTCTTAAATAAAATTGGGAGGACAGGAACGGCTGTAAGGGGTGATGTGGAGGCCGTTTTTAACCTACGTCTATGAGACAGTAAAGGTTAAAAGTTGTATGTTTTTCTTACAATTTCTCATCCATGAAGTAAGACATCTAGGGTTGGGCCATACACTATTGCTCTATGTTCCAGCATTAACATTGTTTATTAACTTTGTGACCTTTGTTTGATGCAATCTGTCACGGCATACGGCCACCCCCCCCAAAGTGGAGGCAGGTTTTGAACATATTTCAAAATTCTTAAATAAAATTGGGAGGACAGGAACGGCTGTAAGGGGTGATGTGGAGGCCGTTTTTAACCTAAGTCTATGAGACAGTACATGTTAAAAGTTGTATGTTTTTCTTACAATTTCTCATCCCTGACCAACAGAGAATGTAAAAAAGAATTTAGGAAGCTAGTTGTAGTAAGACATCTAGGATTGGACAAAATACACTATTATCTTACGTTCCTCCATTAAAATAGTTTTTTAACTATGTGACCTTTACAGGAATGGCTTTTGTTGGAAGAGAAGATCTCTCTCCATAGGAAACCAGTGTATTCCAAAAAGCCCTTTTTAGGTCTCGCCTAGCATGGCTGCGCACATGCGCAGTACGCTCGGCGACGTATGATGTTTTTGAGGACTTTCAGTAAAGTGCTTTAAGCACCGCCCCTCTTTCCCATTGGCTGGTGTCACTGTTTATGCTAAACTGTGGCCAGCCATTGGAAAAGAGCTTTTTATGTCATGTACTTTTGGCTTTTTCAGACGGCCGACTTGGACGGGCACATCTGCCTTCTGTGTGTCGTGAAAGGTTTTTTATCTTACTGCGCATGTTTTGATCTTTAAATATTTTTTCTTCTCCTGTTAATTGGAGCATTGCTGCTGCTTTGCTGAGTGAGGAGCGCTTCCACGTGAAGGTACATTTTTTTTTTTTTTATTCTTTGTTGTTTTACTTACATTTGTGTTTAATGTGTTTTTTCTGAGTTTAATTTGCAGGCGGACCCCATCCCGTTTTGGTAGCAGAGAACAGGGAAAATGTTGTGCTTTCACCGGGAGCGAATACGGCGATGCTATGCAGGTGGCCCCCAGGCCATCGTATGTATGCTAAGGTAAGCGATTTTGGCTCTGTTTTTGTAATGTAATATTCGTGTTTACTTTGCAGGCAGACCCCAGCCCGTGTCTGTATGAGAGAGCGGCGAGGACTGTGTGCTTTCGGCGGTATGTATGCAGCGATGCAACCTCAAGTAAGGTAAGCGTTGTTTGCTCACTTTATTTTAATGTTTCTTTCTGTTTACTTTGCAGGCGGACCACATCCTGTGTCTGTAGGAGAAAGCGGAGAGGACTGTGTACTTTCGGCGGTATGTATGCGCCAATGCCACATCAAGAAAGGTAAGCGATGTTGGCCCAGTTTTATTATACTCATATTCAATGTTTAATGTTGTTCTTCTCTGATCCATGGGGGGGGAGGAGCCAAAACCAGGGTGTGTCCCAACCCCAGATTAAAGGGCATTCCTCGACCGGAGCACCTACCCCACAATGTCGTGGCAGTCCTGTGCTGTCTTCTCATGGCCCTCTGCGGCACTTGCAAATTGAGGCTGCAACTTTTTCCTGTTCCCATGCCGGAACCTATCTCTAATTGGTCTGGGTCCTTGGCGACCTCACGCACTTCTGTCGAAACTATCACTACTCCCACGCGATTGCTATGCGTTGTCCTGATGCCTTGACCATCTGATTATTTGCGGATATTTGGGGAATTATCGGGTGTAGAGTCGCAACTTTCTTCGTTTTAGGCCATCTTTCTCGGTGTACGTCCACCTCCCAAAGTGGGGTAAGTTTGGAACATATTTCAAAATTATTAAATACAATGTGGAGGACAGGAACGGCTGTAAGGGATGATGTGGAGGCCGTTTTTAACCTATGTCTATGAGACAGTAAAGGTTAAAAGTTCTGTATTTTTCTAACAATTTCTCATCCATGACCAACAGAGAATAGAAAACAGAATGTAGGAAGCTAGTTGTAGTAAGACATCTGAGATTGGGCCATACACTATTGCTCTATATTCCAGCATTAACATTGTTTATTAACTTTGTGACCTTTGTTTGATGCAATCTGTCACGGCATAAGGCCACCCCCCCAAAGGGGAGGCAGGTTTTGAACATATTTCAAAATTCTTAAATAAAATTGGGAGGACAGGAACGGCTGTAAGGGGTGATGTGGAGGCCGTTTTTAACCTACGTCTATGAGACAGTAAAGGTTAAAAGATGTATGTTTTTCTTACAATTTCTCATCCCTGAAGTAAGACATATAGGGCTGGGCCATACACTATTGCTCTATGTTCCAGCATTAACATTGTTTATTAACTTTGTGACCTTTGTTTGATGCAATCTGTCATGGCATACGGCCACCCCCCCAAAGTGGAGGCAGGTTTTGAACATATTTCAAAATTCTTAAATAAAATTGGGAGGACAGGAACGGCTGTAAGGGGTGATGTGGAGGCCGTTTTTAACCTACGTCTATGAGACAGTAAAGGTTAAAAGTTGTATGTTTTTCTTACAATTTCTCATCCCTGAAGTAAGACATCTAGGGTTGGGCCATACACTATTGCTCTATGTTCCAGCATTAACATTGTTTATTAACTTTGTGACCTTTGTTTGATGCAATCTGTCACGGCATACGGCCACCCCCCCAAAGTGGAGTCAGTTTGGAACATATTTCAAAATTCTTAAATAAAATTGGGAGGACAGGAACGGCTGTAAGGGGTGATGTGGAGGCCGTTTTTAACCTATGTCTATGAGACAGTAAAGGTTAAAAGTTCTGTGTTTTTCTAACAATTTCTCATCCATGACCAACAGAGAATAGAAAACAGAATTTAGGAAGCTAGTTGTAGTAAGACATCTGAGATTGGGCCATACACTATTGCTCTATATTCCAGCATTACCATTGTTTATTAACGTTGTGACCTTTGTTTGATGCAATCTGTCACGGCATAAGGCCACCCCCCCAAAGTGGAGGCAGTTTTGAACATATTTCAAAATTCTTAAATAAAATTGGGAGGACAGGACGGCTGTAAGGGGTGATGTGGAGGCCGTTTTTAACCTACGTCTATGAGACAGTAAAGGTTAAAAGTTGTATGTTTTTCTTACAATTTCTCATCCCTGAAGTAAGACATCTAGGGTTGGGCCATACACTATTGCTCTATGTTCCAGCATTAACATTGTTTATTAACTTTGTGACATTTGTTTGATGCAATCTGTCACGGCATATGGCCACCCCCCCAAAGTGGAGGCAGGTTTTGAACATATTTCAAAATTCTTAAATAAAATTGGGAGGACAGGAACGGCTGTAAGGGGTGATGTGGAGGCCGTTTTTAACCTAAGTCTATGAGACAGTAAATGTTAAAAGTTGTATGTTTTTCTTACAATTTCTCATCCCTGACCAACAGAGAATGTAAAAAAGAATTTAGGAAGCTAGTTGTAGTAAGACATCTAGGATTGGACGAAATACACTATTATCTTACGTTCCTCCATTAAAATAGTTTTTTAACTATGTGACCTTTACAGGAATGGCTTTTGTTGGAAGAGAAGATCTCTCTCCATAGGAAACCAGTGTATTCCAAAAAGCCCTTTTTAGGTCTCGCCTAGCATGGCTGCGCACATGCGCAGTACGCTCGGCGACGTATAATGTGTTTGAGGACTTTCAGTAAAGTGCTTCAAGCACCGCCCCTCTTTCCCATTGGCTGGTGTCACTGTTTATGCTAAACTGTGGCCAGCCATTGGAAAAGAGCTTTTTATGTCATGTACTTTTGGCTTTTTCAGACGGCTGACTTGGACGGGCAAATCTGCCTTCTGTGTGTCGTGAAAGGTTTTTTATCTTACTGCGCATGTTTTGTTCTTTAAATATTTTTTCTCCTGTTAATTGGAGCATTGCTGCTGCTTTGCTGAGGGAGGAGCGCTTCCACGTGAAGGTACATTTTTTTTTTTTATTCTTTGTTGTTTTACTTACATTTGTGTTTAATGTGTTTTTTCTGAGTTTAATTTGCAGGCGGACCCCATCCCGTTTTGGTAGCAGAGAACAGGGAAAATGTTGTGCTTTCACCGGGAGCGAATACGGCGATGCTATGCAGGTGGCCCCCAGGCCATCGTATGTATGCTAAGGTAAGCGATTTTGGCTCTGTTTTTGTAATGTAATATTCGTGTTTACTTTGCAGGCAGACCCCAGCCCGTGTCTGTATGAGAGAGCGGCGAGGACTGTGTGCTTTCGGCGGTATGTATGCAGCGATGCAACCTCAAGTAAGGTAAGCGTTGTTTGCTCACTTTATTTTAATATTTCTTTCTGTTTACTTTGCAGGCGGACCACAGCCTGGGTCTGTAGGAGAAAGCGGCGAGGACTGTGTACTTTCGGCGGTATGTATGCGCCAATGGCACATCAAGAAAGGTAAGCGATGTTGGCCCAGTTTTATTATACTCATATTCAATGTTTAATGTTGTTCTTCTCTGATCCATGTGGGGGGGAAGGAGCCAAAACCAGGGTGTGTCCCAACCCCAGATTAACGGGCATTCCTCGACCGGAGCACCTACCCCACAATGTCGTGGCAGTCCTGTGCTGTCTTCTCATGGCACCCTGCGGCTCTTGCAAATTGAGGCTGCAACTTTTTCCTGTTCCCATGCCGGAACCTATCTCTAATTGGTCTGGGTCCTTGGCGACCTCACGCACTCCTGTCGAAACTATCACTACTCCCACGCGATTGCTATGCGTTGTCCTGATGCCTTGAGCATCTGATTAATTTGCGGATATTTGGGGAATTATCTGCTGTAGAGTCGCAACTTTCTTCGTTTTAAGCCATCTTTCTTGGTGTACGTCCACCTCCCAAAGTGGGGTAAGTTTGGAACATATTTCAAAATTATTAAATACAATGTGGAGGACAGGAACGGCTGTAAGGGATGATGTGGAGGCCGTTTTTAACCTATGTCTATGAGACAGTAAAGGTTAAAAGTTCTGTGTTTTTCTAACAATTTCTCATCCATGACCAACAGAGAATAGAAAACAGAATTTAGGAAGCTAGTTGTAGTAAGACATCTGAGATTGGGCCATACACTATTGCTCTATATTCCAGCATTACCATTGTTTATTAACGTTGTGACCTTTGTTTGATGCAATCTGTCACGGCATAAGGCCACCCCCCCAAAGTGGAGGCAGTTTTGAACATATTTCAAAATTCTTAAATAAAATTGGGAGGACAGGAACGGCTGTAAGGGGTGATGTGGAGGCCGTTTTTAACCTACGTCTATGAGACAGTAAAGGTTAAAAGTTGTATGTTTTTCTTACAATTTCTCATCCCTGAAGTAAGACATCTAGGGTTGGGCCATACACTATTGCTCTATGTTCCAGCATTAACATTGTTTATTAACTTTGTGACATTTGTTTGATGCAATCTGTCACGGCATACGGCCACCCCCCCAAAGTGGAGGCAGGTTTTGAACATAATTTCAAAATTCTTAAATAAAATTGGGAGGACAGGAACAGCTGTAAGGGGTGATGTGGAGGCCGTTTTTAACCTAAGTCTATGAGACAGTAAATGTTAAAAGTTGTATGTTTTTCTTACAATTTCTCATCCCTGACCAACAGAGAATGTAAAAAAGAATTTAGGAAGCTAGTTGTAGTAAGACATCTAGGATTGGACGAAATACACTATTATCTTACGTTCCTCCATTAAAATAGTTTTTTAACTATGTGACCTTTACAGGAATGGCTTTTGTTGGAAGAGAAGATCTCTCTCCATAGGAAACCAGTGTATTCCAAAAAGCCCTTTTTAGGTCTCGCCTAGCATGGCTGCGCACATGCGCAGTACGCTCGGCGACGTATAATGTGTTTGAGGACTTTCAGTAAAGTGCTTCAAGCACCGCCCCTCTTTCCCATTGGCTGGTGTCACTGTTTATGCTAAACTGTGGCCAGCCATTGGAAAAGAGCTTTTTATGTCATGTACTTTTGGCTTTTTCAGACGGCTGACTTGGACGGGCACATCTGCCTTCTGTGTGTCGTGAAAGGTTTTTTATCTTACTGCGCATGTTTTGTTCTTTAAATATTTTTTCTCCTGTTAATTGGAGCATTGCTGCTGCTTTGCTGAGGGAGGAGCGCTTCCACGTGAAGGTACATTTTTTTTTTTTATTCTTTGTTGTTTTACTTACATTTGTGTTTAATGTGTTTTTTCTGAGTTTAATTTGCAGGCGGACCCCATCCCGTTTTGGTAGCAGAGAGCAGGGAAAATGTTGTGCTTTCACCGGGAGCGAATACGGCGATGCTATGCAGGTGGCCCCCAGGCCATCGTATGTATGCTAAGGTAAGCGATTTTGGCTCTGTTTTTGTAATGTAATATTCGTGTTTACTTTGCAGGCGGACCCCAGCCCGTGTCTGTATGAGAGAGCGGCGAGGACTGTGTGCTTTCGGCGGTATGTATGCAGCGATGCAACCTCAAGTAAGGTAAGCGTTGTTTGATCACTTTATTTTAATATTTCTTTCTGTTTACTTTGCAGGCGGACCACAGCCTGTGTCTGTAGGAGAAAGCGGCGAGGACTGTGTACTTTCGGCGGTATGTATGCGCCAATGGCACATCAAGAAAGGTAAGCGATGTTGGCCCAGTTTTATTATACTCATATTCAATGTTTAATGTTGTTCTTCTCTGATCCATGTGGGGGGGGAAGGAGCCAAAACCAGGGTGTGTCCCAACCCCAGATTAACGGGCATTCCTCGACCGGAGCACCTACCCCACAATGTCGTGGCAGTCCTGTGCTGTCTTCTCATGGCACCCTGCGGCTCTTGCAAATTGAGGCTGCAACTTTTTCCTGTTCCCATGCCGGAACCTATCTCTAATTGGTCTGGGTCCTTGGCGACCTCACGCACTCCTGTCGAAACTATCACTACTCCCACGCGATTGCTATGCGTTGTCCTGATGCCTTGACCATCTGATTAATTTGCGGATATTTGGGGAATTATCTGGTGTAGAGTCGCAACTTTCTTCGTTTTAAGCCATCTTTCTTGGTGTACGTCCACCTCCCAAAGTGGGGTAAGTTTGGAACATATTTCAAAATTATTAAATACGATGTGGAGGACAGGAACGGCTGTAAGGGATGATGTGGAGGCCGTTTTTAACCTATGTCTAAGAGACAGTAAAGGTTAAAAGTTCTGTGTTTTTCTAACAATTTCTCATCCATGACCAACAGAGAATAGAAAACAGAATTTAGGAAGCTAGTTGTAGTAAGACATCTGAGATTGGGCCATACACTATTGCTCTATATTCCAGCATTAACATTTTTATTAACTTTGTGACCTTTGTTTGATGCAATCTGTCACGGCATACGGCCACCCCCCCAAAGTGGAGGCAGGTTTTGAACATATTTCAAAATTCTTAAATAAAATTGGGAGGACAGGAACGGCTGTAAGGGGTGATGTGGAGGCCGTTTTTAACCTACGTCTATGAGACAGTAAAGGTTAAAAGATGTATGTTTTTCTTACAATTTCTCATCCCTGAAGTAAGACATCTAGGGTTGGGCCATACACTATTGCTCTATGTTCCAGCATTAACATTGTTTATTAACTTTGTGACCTTTGTTTGATGCAATCTGTCACGGCATACGGCCACCCCCCCAAAGTGGAGGCAGGTTTTGAACATATTTCAAAATTCTTAAATAAAATTGGGCGGACAGGAACGGCTGTAAGGGGTGATGTGGAGGCCGTTTTTACCCTACGTCTATGAGACAGTAAAGGTTAAAAGTTGTATGTTTTTCTTACAATTTCTCATCCCTGAAGTAAGACATCTAGGGTTGGGCCATACACTATTGCTCTATGTTCCAGCATTAACATTGTTTATTAACTTTGTGACCTTTGTTTGATGCAATCTGTCACGGCATACGGCCACCCTCCCAAAGTGGAGTAAGTTTTGAACATATTTCAAAATTCTTAAATAAAATTGGGAGGACAGGAACGGCTGTAAGGGGTGATGTGGAGGCCGTTTTTAACCTATGTCTATGAGACAGTAAAGGTTAAAAGTTCTGTGTTTTTCTAACAATTTCTCATCCATGACCAACAGAGAATAGAAAACAAAATTTAGGAAGCTAGTTGTAGTAAGACATCTGAGATTGGGCCATATATTATTGCTCTATATTCCAGCATTAACATTGTTTATTAACTTTGTGACCTTTGTTTGATGCAATCTGTCACGGCATAAGGCCACCCCCCCAAAGTGGAGGCAGTTTTGAACATATTTCAAACTTCTTAAATAAAATTGGGAGGATAGGAACGGCTGTAAGGGGTGATGTGGAGGCCGTTTTTAACCTACGTCTATGAGACAGTAAAGGTTAAAAGTTGTATGTTTTTCTTACAATTTCTCATCCATGAAGTAAGACATCTAGGGTTGGGCCATACACTATTGCTCTATGTTCCAGCATTAACATTGTTTATTAACTTTGTGACCTTTGTTTGATGCAATCTGTCACGGCATACGGCCACCCCCCCAAAGTGGAGGCAGGTTTTGAACATATTTCAAAATTCTTAAATAAAATTGGGAGGACAGGAACGGCTGTAAGGGGTGATGTGGAGGCCGTTTTTAACCTAAGTCTATGAGACAGTAAATGTTAAAAGTTGTATGTTTTTCTTACAATTTCTCATCCCTGACCAACAGAGAATGTAAAAAAGAATTTAGGAAGCTAGTTGTAGTAAGACATCTAGGATTGGACAAAATACACTATTATCTTACGTTCCTCCATTAAAATAGTTTTTTAAGTATGTGACCTTTACAGGAATGGCTTTTGTTGGAAGAGAAGATCTCTCTCCATAGGAAACCAGTGTATTCCAAAAAGCCCTTTTTAGGTCTCGCCTAGCATGGCTGCGCACATGCGCAGTACGCTCGGCGACGTATGATGTTTTTGAGGACTTTCAGTAAAGTGCTTCAAGCACCGCCCCTCTTTCCCATTGGCTGGTGTCACTGTTTATGCTAAACTGTGGCCAGCCATTGGAAAAGAGCTTTTTATGTCATGTACCTTTGGCTTTTTCAGACGGCCGACTTGGACGGGCACATCTGCCTTCTGTGTGTCGTGAAAGGTTTTTTATCTTACTGCGCATGTTTTGATCTTTAAATATTTTTTCTTCTCCTGTTAATTGGAGCATTGCTGCTGCTTTGCTGAGTGAGGAGCGCTTCCACGTGAAGGTACATTTTTTTTTTTTTATTCTTTGTTGTTTTACTTACATTTGTGTTTAATGTTTTTTTTCTGAGTTTAATTTGCAGGCGGACCCCATCCCGTTTTGGTAGCAGAGAACAGGGAAAATGTTGTGCTTTCACCGGGAGCGAATACGGCGATGCTATGCAGGTGGCCCCCAGGCCATCGTATGTATGCTAAGGTAAGCGATTTTGGCTCTGTTTTTGTAATGTAATATTCGTGTTTACTTTGCAGGCAGACCCCAGCCCGTGTCTGTATGAGAGAGCGGCGAGGACTGTGTGCTTTCGGCGGTATGTATGCAGCGATGCAACCTCAAGTAAGGTAAGCGTTGTTTGCTCACTTTATTTTAATGTTTCTTTCTGTTTACTTTGCAGGCGGACCACAGCCTGTGTCTGTAGGAGAAAGCGGCGAGGACTGTGTACTTTCGGCGGTATGTATGCGCCAATGCCACATCAAGAAAGGTAAGCGATGTTAGCCCAGTTTTATTATACTCATATTCAATGTTTAATGTTGTTCTTCTCTGATCCATGTGGGGGGGAAGGAGCCAAAACCAGGGTGTGTGCCAACCCCAGATTAACGGGCATTCCTCGACCGGAGCACCTACCCCACAATGTCGTGGCAGTCCTGTGCTGTCTTCTCATGGCACCCTGCGGCTCTTGCAAATTGAGGCTGCAACTTTTTCCTGTTCCCATGCCGGAACCTATCTCTAATTGGTCTGGGTCCTTGGCGACCTCACGCACTTCTGTCGAAACTATCACTACTCCCACGCGATTGCTATGCGTTGTCCTGATGCCTTGACCATCTGATTAATTTGCGGATATTTGGGGAATTATCTGGTGTAGAGTCGCAACTTTCTTCGTTTTAGGCCATCTTTCTCGGTGTACGTCCACCTCCCAAAGTGGGGTAAGTTTGGAACATATTTCAAAATTATTAAATACAATGTGGAGGACAGGAACGGCTGTAAGGGATGATGTGGAGGCCGTTTTTAACCTATGTCTATGAGACAGTAAAGGTTAAAAGTTCTGTATTTTTCTAACAATTTCTCATCCATGACCAACAGAGAATAGAAAACAGAATTTAGGAAGCTAGTTGTAGTAAGACATCTGAGATTGGGCCATACACTATTGCTCTATATTCCACCATTAACATTGTTTATTAACTTTGTGACCTTTGTTTGATGCAATCTGTCACGGCATACGGCCACCCCCCCAAAGTGGAGGCAGGTTTTGAACATATTTCAAAATTCTTAAATAAAATTGGGAGGACAGGAACGGCTGTAAGGGGTGATGTGGAGGCCGTTTTTAACCTAAGTCTATGAGACAGTAAATGTTAAAAGTTGAATTTTTTTCTTACAATTTCTCATCCCTGTCCAACAGAGAATGTAAAAAAGAATTTAGGAAGCTAGTTGTAGTAAGACATCTAGGATTGGACAAAATACACTATTATCTTACGTTCCTCCATTAAAATAGTTTTTTAACTATGTGAGCTTTACAGGAATGGCTTTTGTTGGAAGAGAAGATCTCTCTCCATAGGAAACCAGTGTATTCCAAAAAGCCCTTTTTAGGTCTCGCCTAGCATGGCTGCGCACATGCGCAGTACGCTCGGCGACGTATAATGTTTTTGAGGACTTTCAGTAAAGTGCTTCAAGCACCGCACCTCTTTCCCATTGGCTGGTGTCACTGTTTATGCTAAACTGTGGCCAGCCATTGGAAAAGAGCTTTTTATGTCATGTACTTTTGGCTTTTTCAGACGGCCGACTTGGACGGGCACATCTGCCTTCTGTGTGTTGTGAAAGGTTTTTTTATCTTACTGCGCATGTTTTGTTCTTTAAATATTTTTTCTCCTGTTAATTGGAGCATTGCTGCTGCTTTGCTGAGGGAGGAGCGCTTCCACGTGAAGGTACATTTTTATTTTTTTAAATTCTTTGTTGTTTTACTTACATTTGTGTTTAATGTGTTTTTTCTGAGTTTAATTTGCAGGCGGACCCCATCCCGTTTTGGTAGCAGAGAGCAGGGAAAATGTTGTGCTTTCACCTGGAGCGAATACGGCGATGCTATGCAGGTGGCCCCCAGCCCATTGTATGTATGCTAAGGTAAGCGATTTTGGCTCTGTTTTTGTAATGTAATATTCGTGTTTACTTTGCAGGCAGACCCCAGCCCGTGTCTGTATGAGAGAGCGGCGAGGACTGTGTGCTTTCGGCGGTATGTATGCAGCGATGCAACCTCACGGAAGGTAAGCATTGTTTGCTCACTTTATTTTAATGTTTCTTTCTTTTTACTTTGCAGGCGGACCAAAGCCTGTGTCTGTAGGAGAAAGCGGAGAGGACTGTGTACTTTCTGCGGTATGTATGCGCCAATGCCACATCAAGAAAGGTAAGCGATGTTGGCCCAGTTTTATTATACTCATATTCAATGTTTAATGTTGTTCTTCTCTGATCCATGGGGGGGGGAGGAGCCAAAACCAGGGTATGTCCCAACCCCAGATTAAAGGGCATTCCTCGACCGGAGCACCTACCCCACAATGTCGTGGCAGTCCTGTGCTGTCTTCTCATGGCCCTCTGCGGCACTTGCAAATTGAGGCAGCAACTTTTTCCTGTTCCCATGCCGGAACCTATCTCTAATTGGTCTGGGTCCATGGCGACCGCACGCACTTCTGTCGAAACTATCACTACTCCCATGCGATTGCTATTTGTTGTCCTGATGCCTTGACCATCTGATTAATTTGCGGATATTTGGGGAATTATCGGGTGTAGAGTCGCAACTTTCTTCGTTTTAGGCCATCTTTCTCGGTGTACGTCCACCTCCCAAAGTGGGGTAAGTTTGGAACATATTTCAAAATTATTAAATACAATGTGGAGGACAGGAACGGCTGTAAGGGATGATGTGGAGGCCGTTTTTAACCTATGTCTATGAGACAGTAAAGGTTAAAAGTTCTGTGTTTTTCTAACAATTTCTCATCCATGACCAACAGAGAATAGAAAACAGAATGTAGGAAGCTAGTTGTAGTAAGACATCTGAGATTGGGCCATACACTATTGCTCTATATTCCAGCATTAACATTGTTTATTAACTTTGTGACCTTTGTTTGATGCAATCTGTCACGGCATAAGGCCACCCCCCCAAAGTGGAGGCAGTTTTGAACATATTTCAAAATTCTTAAATAAAATTGGGAGGACAGGAACGGCTGTAAGGGGTGATGTGGAGGCCGTTTTTAACCTATGTCTATGAGACAGTAAAGGTTAAAAGATGTATGTTTTTCTTACAATTTCTCATCCCTGAAGTAAGACATCTAGGGCTGGGCCATACACTATTGCTCTATGTTCCAGCATTAACCTTGTTTATTAACTTTGTGACCTTTGTTTGATGCAATCTGTCATGGCATACGGCCACCCCCCCAAAGTGGAGGCAGGTTTTGAACATATTTCAAAATTCTTAAATAAAATTGGGAGGACAGGAACGGCTGTAAGGGGTGATGTGGAGGCCGTTTTTAACCTACGTCTATGAGACAGTAAAGGTTAAAAGTTGTATGTTTTTCTTACAATTTCTCATCCCTGAAGTAAGACATCTAGGGTTGGGCCATACACTATTGCTCTATGTTCCAGCATTAACATTGTTTATTAACTTTGTGACCTTTGTTTGATGCAATCTGTCACGGCATACGGCCACCCCCCCAAAGTGGAGTCAGTTTGGAACATATTTCAAAATTCTTAAATAAAATTGGGAGGACAGGAACGGCTGTAAGGGGTGATGTGGAGGCCGTTTTTAACCTATGTCTATGAGACAGTAAAGGTTAAAAGTTCTGTGTTTTTCTAACAATTTCTCATCCATGACCAACAGAGAATAGAAAACAGAATTTAGGAAGCTAGTTGTAGTAAGACATCTGAGATTGGGCCATACACTATTGCTCTATATTCCAGCATTAACATTGTTTATTAACTTTGTGACCTTTGTTTGATGCAATCTGTCACGGCATAAGGCCACCCCCCCAAAGTGGAGGCAGTTTTGAACATATTTCAAAATTCTTAAATAAAATTGGGAGGACAGGAACGGCTGTAAGGGGTGATGTGGAGGCCGTTTTTAACCTACGTCTATGAGACAGTAAAGGTTAAAAGTTGTATGTTTTTCTTACAATTTCTCATCCCTGAAGTAAGACATCTAGGGTTGGGCCATAAACTATTGCTCTATGTACCAGCATTAACATTGTTTATTAACTTTGTGACCTTTGTTTGATGCAATCTGTCACGGCATACGGCC
This sequence comes from Lissotriton helveticus, assembly GCF_964261635.1. Taxonomy (NCBI): domain Eukaryota; kingdom Metazoa; phylum Chordata; class Amphibia; order Caudata; family Salamandridae; genus Lissotriton; species Lissotriton helveticus. The sequence goes on along the minus strand of NC_136073.1, from coordinate 895,739,962 downwards.
ACCCCCCCCAAAGTGGAGGCAGGTTTTGAACATATTTCAAAATTCTTAAATAAAATTGGGAGGACAGGAACGGCTGTAAGGGGTGATGTGGAGGCCGTTTTTAACCTACGTCTATGAGACAGTAAAGGTTAAAAGTTGTATGTTTTTCTTACAATTTCTCATCCCTGAAGTAAGACATCTAGGGTTGGGCCATACACTATTGCTCTATGTTCCAGCATTAACATTGTTTATTAACTTTGTGACCTTTGTTTGATGCAATCTGTCACGGCATACGGCCACCCCCCCAAAGTGGAGGCAGGTTTTGAACATATTTCAAAATTCTTAAATAAAATTGGGAGGACAGGAACGGCTGTAAGGGGTGATGTGGAGGCCGTTTTTAACCTACGTCTATGAGACAGTAAAGGTTAAAAGTTGTATGTTTTTCTTACAATTTCTCATCCCTGAAGTAAGACATCTAGGGTTGGGCCATACACTATTGCTCTATGTTCCAGCATTAACATTGTTTATTAACTTTGTGACCTTTGTTTGATGCAATCTGTCATGGCATACGGCCACCCCCCCCAAAGTGGAGTCAGTTTTGAACATATTTCAAAATTCTTAAATAAAATTGGGAGGACAGGAACGGCTGTAAGGGGTGATGTGGAGGCCGTTTTTAACCTATGTCTATGAGACAGTAAAGGTTAAAAGTTCTGTGTTTTTCTAACAATTTCTCATCCATGACCAACAGAGAATAGAAAACAGAATTTAGGAAGCTAGTTGTAGTAAGACATCTGAGATTGGGCCATACACTATTGCTCTATATTCCAGCATTACCATTTTTTATTAACGTTGTGACCTTTGTTTGATGCAATCTGTCACGGCATAAGGCCACCCCCCCAAAGTGGAGGCAGTTTTGAACATATTTCAAAATTCTTAAATAAAATTGGGAGGACAGGAACGGCTGTAAGGGGTGATGTGGAGGCCGTTTTTAACCTACGTCTATGAGACAGTAAAGGTTAAAAGTTGTATGTTTTTCTTACAATTTCTCATCCCTGAAGTAAGACATCTAGGGTTGGGCCATACACTATTGCTCTATGTTCCAGCATTAACATTGTTTATTAACTTTGTGACATTTGTTTGATGCAATCTGTCACGGCATACGGCCACCCCCCCAAAGTGGAGGCAGGTTTTGAACATAATTTCAAAATTCTTAAATAAAATTGGGAGGACAGGAACAGCTGTAAGGGGTGATGTGGAGGCCGTTTTTAACCTAAGTCTATGAGACAGTAAATGTTAAAAGTTGTATGTTTTTCTTACAATTTCTCATCCCTGACCAACAGAGAATGTAAAAAAGAATTTAGGAAGCTAGTTGTAGTAAGACATCTAGGATTGGACGAAATACACTATTATCTTACGTTCCTCCATTAAAATAGTTTTTTAACTATGTGACCTTTACAGGAATGGCTTTTGTTGGAAGAGAAGATCTCTCTCCATAGGAAACCAGTGTATTCCAAAAAGCCCTTTTTAGGTCTCGCCTAGCATGGCTGCGCACATGCGCAGTTCGCTCGGCGACGTATAATGTGTTTGAGGACTTTCAGTAAAGTGCTTCAAGCACCGCCCCTCTTTCCCATTGGCTGGTGTCACTGTTTATGCTAAACTGTGGCCAGCCATTGGAAAAGAGCTTTTTATGTCATGTACTTTTGGCTTTTTCAGACGGCTGACTTGGACGGGCACATCTGCCTTCTGTGTGTCGTGAAAGGTTTTTTATCTTACTGCGCATGTTTTGTTCTTTAAATATTTTTTCTCCTGTTAATTGGAGCATTGCTGCTGCTTTGCTGAGGGAGGAGCGCTTCCACGTGAAGGTACATTTTTTTTTTTTATTCTTTGTTGTTTTACTTACATTTGTGTTTAATGTGTTTTTTCTGAGTTTAATTTGCAGGCGGACCCCATCCCGTTTTGGTAGCAGAGAGCAGGGAAAATGTTGTGCTTTCACCGGGAGCGAATACGGCGATGCTATGCAGGTGGCCCCCAGGCCATCGTATGTATGCTAAGGTAAGCGATTTTGGCTCTGTTTTTGTAATGTAATATTCGTGTTTACTTTGCAGGCGGACCCCAGCCCGTGTCTGTATGAGAGAGCGGCGAGGACTGTGTGCTTTCGGCGGTATGTATGCAGCGATGCAACCTCAAGTAAGGTAAGCGTTGTTTGATCACTTTATTTTAATATTTCTTTCTGTTTACTTTGCAGGCGGACCACAGCCTGTGTCTGTAGGAGAAAGCGGCGAGGACTGTGTACTTTCGGCGGTATGTATGCGCCAATGGCACATCAAGAAAGGTAAGCGATGTTGGCCCAGTTTTATTATACTCATATTCAATGTTTAATGTTGTTCTTCTCTGATCCATGTGGGGGGGGAAGGAGCCAAAACCAGGGTGTGTCCCAACCCCAGATTAACGGGCATTCCTCGACCGGAGCACCTACCCCACAATGTCGTGGCAGTCCTGTGCTGTCTTCTCATGGCACCCTGCGGCTCTTGCAAATTGAGGCTGCAACTTTTTCCTGTTCCCATGCCGGAACCTATCTCTAATTGGTCTGGGTCCTTGGCGACCTCACGCACTCCTGTCGAAACTATCACTACTCCCACGCGATTGCTATGCGTTGTCCTGATGCCTTGACCATCTGATTAATTTGCGGATATTTGGGGAATTATCTGGTGTAGAGTCGCAACTTTCTTCGTTTTAAGCCATCTTTCTTGGTGTACGTCCACCTCCCAAAGTGGGGTAAGTTTGGAACATATTTCAAAATTATTAAATACAATGTGGAGGACAGGAACGGCTGTAAGGGATGATGTGGAGGCCGTTTTTAACCTATGTCTAAGAGACAGTAAAGGTTAAAAGTTCTGTGTTTTTCTAACAATTTCTCATCCATGACCAACAGAGAATAGAAAACAGAATTTAGGAAGCTAGTTGTAGTAAGACATCTGAGATTGGGCCATACACTATTGCTCTATATTCCAGCATTAACATTTTTATTAACTTTGTGACCTTTGTTTGATGCAATCTGTCACGGCATAAGGCCACCCCGCCAAAGTGGAGGCAGTTTTGAACATATTTCAAAATTCTTAAATAAAATTGGGAGGACAGGAACGGCTGTAAGGGGTGATGTGGAGGCCGTTTTTAACCTACGTCTATGAGACAGTAAAGGTTAAAAGATGTATGTTTTTCTTACAATTTCTCATCCCTGAAGTACGACATCTAGGGTTGGGCCATACACTATTGCTCTATATTCCAGCATTAACATTGTTTATTAACTTTGTGACCTTTGTTTGATGCAATCTGTCACGGCATACGGCCACCCCCCCAAAGTGGAGGCAGGTTTTGAACATATTTCAAAATTCTTAAATAAAATTGGGTGGACAGGAACGGCTGTAAGGGGTGATGTGGAGGCCGTTTTTACCCTACGTCTATGAGACAGTAAAGGTTAAAAGTTGTATGTTTTTCTTACAATTTCTCATCCCTGAAGTAAGACATCTAGGGTTGGGCCATACACTATTGCTCTATGTTCCAGCATTAACATTGTTTATTAACTTTGTGACCTTTGTTTGATGCAATCTGTCACGGCATACGGCCACCCTCCCAAAGTGGAGTAAGTTTTGAACATATTTCAAAATTCTTAAATAAAATTGGGAGGACAGGAACGGCTGTAAGGGGTGATGTGGAGGCCGTTTTTAACCTACGTCTATGAGACAGGAAAGGTTAAAAGTTGTATGTTTTTCTTACAATTTCTCATCCATGACCAACAGAGAATAGAAAACAGAATTTAGGAAGCTAGTTGTAGTAAGACATCTGAGATTGGGCCATATATTATTGCTCTATATTCCAGCATTAACATTGTTTATTAACTTTGTGACCTTTGTTTGATGCAATCTGTCACGGCATAAGGCCACCCCCCCAAAGTGGAGGCAGTTTTGAACATATTTCAAAATTCTTAAATAAAATTGGGAGGACAGGAACGGCTGTAAGGGGTGATGTGGAGGCCGTTTTTAACCTATGTCTATGAGACAGGAAAGGTTAAAAGTTGTATGTTTTTCTCATCCATGAAGTAAGACATCTAGGGTTGGGCCATACACTATTGCTCTATGTTCCAGCATTAACATTGTTTATTAACTTTGTGACCTTTGTTTGATGCAATCTGTCACGGCATACGGCCACTCCCCCAAAGTGGAGGCAGGTTTTGAACATATTTCAAAATTCTTAAATAAAATTGGGAGGACAGGAACGGCTGTAAGGGGTGATGTGGAGGCCGTTTTTAACCTAAGTCTATGAGACAGTAAATGTTAAAAGTTGTATGTTTTTCTTACAATTTCTCATCCCTGACCAACAGAGAATGTAAAAAAGAATTTAGGAAGCTAGTTGTAGTAAGACATCTAGGATTGGACAAAATACACTATTATCTTACGTTCCTCCATTAAAATAGTTTTTTAACTATGTGACCTTTACAGGAATGGCTTTTGTTGGAAGAGAAGATCTCTCTCCATAGGAAACCAGTGTATTCCAAAAAGCCCTTTTTAGGTCTCGCCTAGCATGGCTGCGCACATGCGCAGTACGCTGGGCGACGTATGATGTTTTTGAGGACTTTCAGTAAAGTGCTTCAAGCACCGCCCCTCTTTCCCATTGGCTGGTGTCACTGTTTATGCTAAACTGTGGCCAGCCATTGGAAAAGAGCTTTTTATGTCATGTACTTTTGGCTTTTTCAGACGGCCGACTTGGACGGGCACATCTGCCTTCTGTGTGTCGTGAAAGGTTTTTTATCTTACTGCGCATGTTTTGATCTTTAAATATTTTTTCTTCTCCTGTTAATTGGAGCATTGCTGCTGCTTTGCTGAGTGAGGAGCGCTTCCACGTGAAGGTACATTTTTTTTTTATTATTCTTTGTTGTTTTACTTACATTTGTGTTTAATGTGTTTTTTCTGAGTTTAATTTGCAGGCGGACCCCATCCCGTTTTGGTAGCAGAGAACAGGGAAAATGTTGTGCTTTCACCGGGAGCGAATACGGCGATGCTATGCAGGTGGCCCCCAGGCCATCGTATGTATGCTAAGGTAAGCGATTTTGGCTCTGTTTTTGTAATGTAATATTCGTGTTTACTTGGCAGGCAGACCCCAGCCCGTGTCTGTATGAGAGAGCGGCGAGGACTGTGTGCTTTCGGCGGTATGTATGCAGCGATGCAACCTCAAGTAAGGTAAGCGTTGTTTGCTCACTTTATTTTAATGTTTCTTTCTGTTTACTTTGCAGGCGGACCACAGCCTGTGTCTGTAGGAGAAAGCGGCGAGGACTGTGTACTTTCGGCGGTATGTATGCGCCAATGCCACATCAAGAAAGGTAAGCGATGTTGGCCCAGTTTTATTATACTCATATTCAATGTTTAATGTTGTTCTTCTCTGATCCATGTGGGGGGGAAGGAGCCAAAACCAGGGTGTGTCCCAACCCCAGATTAACGGGCATTCCTCGACCGGAGCACCTACCCCACAATGTCGTGGCAGTCCTGTGCTGTCTTCTCATGGCACCCTGCGGCTCTTGCAAATTGAGGCTGCAACTTTTTCCTGTTCCCATGCCGGAACCTATCTCTAATTGGTCTGGGTCCTTGGCGACCTCACGCACTTCTGTCGAAACTATCACTACTCCCACGCGATTGCTATGCGTTGTCCTGATGCCTTGACCATCTGATTAATTTGCGGATATTTGGGGAATTATCTGGTGTAGAGTCGCAACTTTCTTCGTTTTAGGCCATCTTTCTCGGTGTACGTCCACCTCCCAAAGTGGGGTAAGTTTGGAACATATTTCAAAATTATTAAATACAATGTGGAGGACAGGAACGGCTGTAAGGGATGATGTGGAGGCCGTTTTTAACCTATGTCTATGAGACAGTAAAGGTTAAAAGTTCTGTATTTTTCTAACAATTTCTCATCCATGACCAACAGAGAATAGAAAACAGAATTTAGGAAGCTAGTTGTAGTAAGACATCTGAGATTGGGCCATACACTATTGCTCTATATTCCAGCATTAACATTGTTTATTAACTTTGTGACCTTTGTTTGATGCAATCTGTCACGGCATACGGCCACCCCCCCAAAGTGGAGGCAGGTTTTGAACATATTTCAAAATTCTTAAATAAAATTGGGAGGACAGGAACGGCTGTAAGGGGTGATGTGGAGGCCGTTTTTAACCTAAGTCTATGAGACAGTAAATGTTAAAAGTTGAATTTTTTTCTTACAATTTCTCATCCCTGTCCAACAGAGAATGTAAAAAAGAATTTAGGAAGCTAGTTGTAGTAAGACATCTAGGATTGGACAAAATACACTATTATCTTACGTTCCTCCATTAAAATAGTTTTTTAACTATGTGAGCTTTACAGGAATGGCTTTTGTTGGAAGAGAAGATCTCTCTCCATAGGAAACCAGTGTATTCCAAAAAGCCCTTTTTAGGTCTCGCCTAGCATGGCTGCGCACATGCGCAGTACGCTCGGCGACGTATAATGTTTTTGAGGACTTTCAGTAAAGTGCTTCAAGCACCGCACCTCTTTCCCATTGGCTGGTGTCACTGTTTATGCTAAACTGTGGCCAGCCATTGGAAAAGAGCTTTTTATGTCATGTACTTTTGGCTTTTTCAGACGGCCGACTTGGACGGGCACATCTGCCTTCTGTGTGTTGTGAAAGGTTTTTTATCTTACTGCGCATGTTTTGTTCTTTAAATATTTTTTCTCCTGTTAATTGGAGCATTGCTGCTGCTTTGCTGAGGGAGGAGCGCTTCCACGTGAAGGTACATTTTTATTTTTTTTAATTCTTTGTTGTTTTACTTACATTTGTGTTTAATGTGTTTTTTCTGAGTTTAATTTGCAGGCGGACCCCATCCCGTTTTGGTAGCAGAGAGCAGGGAAAATGTTGTGCTTTCACCTGGAGCGAATACGGCGATGCTATGCAGGTGGCCCCCAGCCCATTGTATGTATGCTAAGGTAAGCGATTTTGGCTCTGTTTTTGTAATGTAATATTCGTGTTTACTTTGCAGGCAGACCCCAGCCCGTGTCTGTATGAGAGAGCGGCGAGGACTGTGTGCTTTCGGCGGTATGTATGCAGCGATGCAACCTCACGTAAGGTAAGCGTTGTTTGCTCACTTTATTTTAATGTTTCTTTCTTTTTACTTTGCAGGCTGACCAAAGCCTGTGTCTGTAGGAGAAAGCGGAGAGGACTGTGTACTTTCGGCGGTATGTATGCGCCAATGCCACATCAAGAAAGGTAAGCGATGTTGGCCCAGTTTTATTATACTCATATTCAATGTTTAATGTTGTTCTTCTCTGATCCATGGGGGGGGGAGGAGCCAAAACCAGGGTGTGTCCCAACCCCAGATTAAAGGGCATTCCTCGACCGGAGCACCTACCCCACAATGTCGTGGCAGTCCTGTGCTGTCTTCTCATGGCCCTCTGCGGCACTTGCAAATCGAGGCTGCAACTTTTTCCTGTTCCCATGCCGGAACCTATCTCTAATTGGTCTGGGTCCATGGCGACCGCACGCACTTCTGTCGAAACTATCACTACTCCCATGCGATTGCTATTTGTTGTCCTGATGCCTTGACCATCTGATTAATTTGCGGATATTTGGGGAATTATCGGGTGTAGAGTCGCAACTTTCTTCGTTTTAGGCCATCTTTCTCGGTGTACGTCCACCTCCCAAAGTGGGGTAAGTTTGGAACATATTTCAAAATTATTAAATACAATGTGGAGGACAGGAACGGCTGTAAGGGATGATGTGGAGGCCGTTTTTAACCTATGTCTATGAGACAGTAAAGGTTAAAAGTTCTGTGTTTTTCTAACAATTTCTCATCCATGACCAACAGAGAATAGAAAACAGAATGTAGGAAGCTAGTTGTAGTAAGACATCTGAGATTGGGCCATACACTATTGCTCTATATTCCAGCATTAACATTGTTTATTAACTTTGTGACCTTTGTTTGATGCAATCTGTCACGGCATAAGGCCACCCCCCCAAAGTGGAGGCAGTTTTGAACATATTTCAAAATTCTTAAATAAAATTGGGAGGACAGGATTGGCTGTAAGGGGTGATGTGGAGGCCGTTTTCAACCTACGTCTATGAGACAGTAAAGGTTAAAAGATGTATGTTTTTCTTACAATTTCTCATCCCTGAAGTAAGACATCTAGGGCTGGGCCATACACTATTGCTCTATGTTCCAGCATTAACATTGTTTATTAACTTTGTGACCTTTGTTTGATGCAATCTGTCATGGCATACGGCCACCCCCCCAAAGTGGAGGCAGGTTTTGAACATATTTCAAAATTCTTAAATAAAATTGGGAGGACAGGAACGGCTGTAAGGGGTGATGTGGAGGCCGTTTTTAACCTACGTCTATGAGACAGTAAAGGTTAAAAGTTGTATGTTTTTCTTACAATTTCTCATCCCTGAAGTAAGACATCTAGGGTTGGGCCATACACTATTGCTCTATGTTCCAGCATTAACATTGTTTATTAACTTTGTGACCTTTGTTTGATGCAATCTGTCACGGCATACGGCCACCCCCCCAAAGTGGAGTCAGTTTGGAACATATTTCAAAATTCTTAAATAAAATTGGGAGGACAGGAACGGCTGTAAGGGGTGATGTGGAGGCCGTTTTTAACCTATGTCTATGAGACAGTAAAGGTTAAAAGTTCTGTGTTTTTCTAACAATTTCTCATCCATGACCAACAGAGAATAGAAAACAGAATTTAGGAAGCTAGTTGTAGTAAGACATCTGAGATTGGGCCATACACTATTGCTCTATATTCCAGCATTAACATTGTTTATTAACTTTGTGACCTTTGTTTGATGCAATCTGTCACGGCATAAGGCCACCCCCCCCCAAAGTGGAGGCAGTTTTGAACATATTTCAAAATTCTTAAATAAAATTGGGAGGACAGGAACGGCTGTAAGGGGTGATGTGGAGGCCGTTTTTAACCTACATCTATGAGACAGTAAAGGTTAAAAGTTGTATGTTTTTCTTACAATTTCTCATCCCTGAAGTAAGACATCTAGGGTTGGGCCATAAACTATTGCTCTATGTACCAGCATTAACATTGTTTATTAACTTTGTGACCTTTGTTTGATGCAATCTGTCACGGCATACGGCCACCCCCCCCAAAGTGGAGGCAGGTTTTGAACATATTTCAAAATTCTTAAATAAAATTGGGAGGACAGGAACGGCTGTAAGGGGTGATGTGGAGGCCGTTTTTAACCTACGTCTATGAGACAGTAAAGGTTAAAAGTTGTATGTTTTTCTTACAATTTCTCATCCCTGAAGTAAGACATCTAGGGTTGGGCCATACACTATTGCTCTATGTTCCAGCATTAACATTGTTTATTAACTTTGTGACCTTTGTTTGATGCAATCTGTCACGGCATACGGCCACCCCCCCAAAGTGGAGGCAGGTTTTGAACATATTTCAAAATTCTTAAATAAAATTGGGAGGACAGGAACGGTGCACAGACATAATATCGACTCCAAAATATCGACTGGAAAGAATATCGAGTTGTAAATATCGTTTGGAGAAAATATCGACTAGACAGAATATCGACAGTCAAAATATCGTTTTTAAGGTAAGTGAAGTAATATCGACTGTAAATAATATAGACAGTGAAAATATCCAAGTATATAATCTAGATAGTAAAAAATATAGTTTTTTAAATAATATTTAATTATTTATAGTGTTTTATGTTATATTATATGTGAAAAGTGTCATTTTTTTTAATTATTATTTTTAATTAATAATTTTTTTAAATTATTGTGTAATTTTATTCTGTAGCGGGTTGTGGGTTTATAGGGGAATAGGGTGGGAAGTAATTTAATTATAATAAATTAAATATGTAAATTTATTAATTGGTAGTAATAATTAATTAATTGGTAATTAAATAATATATGTTAATTATTTACAATTAAATTGGTAATTAATTTAATTTAATTGATTAATTGCTAATTATGTAAATTAAAATAATGTATTTTCTGTAGCGGGTTGTGGGTTTATAGGGGAATAGGGTGGGAAGTAATTTAATTATAATTAATTAAATATGTAAATTTAATAATTGGTAGTAATATTTAAATAATTGTAAATTAAAAAATATTTTTTAATTAATTAAAATGTAATTGGTAATTACTTTAATTTAATTGATTAATTGCTAATTATGTTAAATTAAAGGGGTATTTTTAGGGTTCAGGGTCAGTTTTCAGTTTTTGGGCAAAGGGGTATTTTTAGGGTTCAGGGTCAGTTTTCAGTTTTTGGGTAAAGGGGTATTTTTAGGGTTCAGGGTCAGTTTTCAGTTTTTGGGTAAAGGGGTATTTTTAGGGTTCAGGGTCAGTTTTCAGTTTTTGGGCAAAGGGGTATTTTTAGGGTTCAGGGTCAGTTTTCAGTTTTTGGGCAAAGGGGTATTTTTAGGGTTCAGGGTCAGTTTTCAGTTTTTGGGCAAAGGGGTATTTTTAGGGTTCAGGGTCAGTTTTCAGTTTTTGGGCAAAGGGGTATTTTTAGGGTTCAGGGTCAGTTTTCAGTTTTTGGGTAAAGGGGTATTTTTAGGGTTCAGGGTCAGTTTTCAGTTTTTGGGCAAAGGGGTATTTTTAGGGTTCAGGGTCAGTTTTCAGTTTTTGGGTAAAGGGGTATTTTTAGGGTTCAGGGTCAGTTTTCAGTTTTTGGGTAAAGGGGTATTTTTAGGGTTCAGGGTCAGTTTTCAGTTTTTGGGTAAAGGGGTATTTTTAGGGTTCAGGGTCAGTTTTCAGTTTTTGGGTAAAGGGGTATTTTTAGGGTTCAGGGTCAGTTTTGGGTTTTTGGGGTACATATACAATATTGCCTATTATTTAATTAAATTTTGTTACTATATATATATGTTTTAAGAAATATGATGAAATCTTTTTTATTTTTTTACTTTCATTAATTATTTAATTATTAAAAGTTATTTTAAGTATTGTTAATTATATTTTAGTAATTAATTTTTTATATTAATGTAATTAAACATTGTTTTTAGTAAAGTCGATATTTTTTACAACGATATTTTTGTAAACGATATTTTGTACTCGATATTTTTGTACTTACCTGTTTGTAGATTGGAACTCGATATTTTGACTGTCGATATTTTGTCAACGATATTTTGGGTAGTCGATATTCTTTCAGTCGATATTCTGTCAGTGATCCGACAGGAACGGCTGTAAGGGGTGATGTGGAGGCCGTTTTTAACCTACGTCTATGAGACAGTAAAGGTTAAAAGTTGTATGTTTTCCTTACAATTTCTCATCCCTGAAGTAAGACATCTAGGGTTGGGCCATACACTATTGCTCTATGTTCCAGCATTAACATTGTTTATTAACTTTGTGGCCTTTGTTTGATGCAATCTGTCATGGCATACGGCCACCCCCCCCAAAGTGGAGTCAGTTTTGAACATATTTCAAAATTCTTAAATAAAATTGGGAGGACAGGAACGGCTGTAAGGGGTGATGTGGAGGCCGTTTTTAACCTATGTCTATGAGACAGTAAAGGTTAAAAGTTCTGTGTTTTTCTAACAATTTCTCATCCATGACCAACAGAGAATAGAAAACAGAATTTAGGAAGCTAGTTGTAGTAAGACATCTGAGATTGGGCCATACACTATTGCTCTATATTCCAGCATTACCATTGTTTATTAACGTTGTGACCTTTGTTTGATGCAATCTGTCACGGCATAAGGCCACCCCCCCAAAGTGGAGGCAGTTTTGAACATATTTCAAAATTCTTAAATAAAATTGGGAGGACAGAAACGGCTGTAAGGGGTGATGTGGAGGCCGTTTTTAACCTACGTCTATGAGACAGTAAAGGTTAAAAGTTGTATGTTTTTCTTACAATTTCTCATCCCTGAAGTAAGACATCTAGGGTTGGGCCATACACTATTGCTCTATGTTCCAGCATTAACATTGTTTATTAACTTTGTGACATTTGTTTGCTGCAATCTGTCACGGCATACGGCCCCCCCCCAAAGTGGAGGCAGGTTTTGAACATATTTCAAAATTCTTAAATAAAATTGGGAGGACAGGAACGGCTGTAAGGGGTGATGTGGAGGCCGTTTTTAACCTAAGTCTATGAGACAGTAAATGTTAAAAGTTGTATGTTTTTCTTACAATTTCTCATCCCTGACCAACAGAGAATGTAAAAAAGAATTTAGGAAGCTAGTTGTAGTAAGACATCTAGGATTGGACGAAATACACTATTATCTTACGTTCCTCCATTAAAATAGTTTTTTAACTATGTGACCTTTACAGGAATGGCTTTTGTTGGAAGAGAAGATCTCTCTCCATAGGAAACCAGTGTATTCCAAAAAGCCCTTTTTAGGTCTCGCCTAGCATGGCTGCGCACATGCGCAGTATGCTCGGCGACGTATAATGTTTTTGAGGACTTTCAGTAAAGTGCTTCGAGCACCGCCCCTCTTTCCCATTGGCTGGTGTCACTGTTTATGCTAAACTGTGGCCAGCCATTGGAAAAGAGCTTTTTATGTCATGTACTTTTGGCTTTTTCAGACGGCCGACTTGGACGGGCACATCTGCCTTCTGTGTGTTGTGAAAGGTTTTTTATCCTACTGCGCATGTTTTGTTCTTTAAATATTTGTTCTCCTGTTAATTGGAGCATTGCTGCTGCTTTGCTGAGGGAGGAGCGCTTCCACGTGAAGGTACATTTTTATTTTTTTTAATTCTTTGTTGTTTTACTTACATTTGTGTTTAATGTGTTTTTTCTGAGTTTAATTTGCAGGCGGACCCCATCCCGTTTTGGTAGCAGAGAGCAGGGAAAATGTTGTGCTTTCACCGGGAGCGAATACGGCGATGCTATGCAGGTGGCCCCCAGCCCATCGTATGTATGCTAAGGTAAGCAATTTTGGCAGGCAGACCCCAGCCCGTTTCTGTATGAGAGAGCGGCGAGGACTGTGTGCTTTCGGCGGTATGTATGCAGCGATGCAACCTCAAGTAAGGTAAGCGTTGTTTGCTCACTTTATTTTAATGTTTCTTTCTTTTTACTTTGCAGGCGGACCAAAGCCTGTGTCTGTAGGAGAAAGCGGAGAGGACTGTGTACTTTCGGCGGTATGTATGCGCCAATGCCACATCAAGAAAGGTAAGCGATGTTGGCCCAGTTTTATTATACTCATATTCAATGTTTAATGTTGTTCTTCTCTGATCCATGGGGGGGAGAGGAGCCAAAACCAGGGTGTGTCCCAACCCCAGATTAAAGGGCATTCCTCGACCGGAGCACCTACCCCACAATGTCGTGGCAGTCCTGTGCTGTCTTCTCATGGCCCTCTGCGGCACTTGCAAATTGAGGCTGCAACTTTTTCCTGTTCCCATGCCGGAACCTATCTCTAATTGGTCTGGGTCCATGGCGACTGCACGCACTTCTGTCGAAACTATCACTACTCCCATGCGATTGCTATTTGTTGTCCTGATGCCTTGACCATCTGATTCATTTGCGGATATTTGGGGAATTATCGGGTGTAGAGTCGCAACTTTCTTCGTTTTAGGCCATCTTTCTCGGTGTACGTCCACCTCCCAAAGTGGGGTAAGTTTGGAACATATTTCAAAATTATTAAATACAATGTGGAGGACAGGAACGGCTGTAAGGGATGATGTGGAGGCCGTTTTTAACCTATGTCTATGAGACAGTAAAGGTTAAAAGTTCTGTGTTTTTCTAACAATTTCTCATCCATGACCAACAGAGAATAGAAAACAGAATTTAGGAAGCTAGTTGTAGTAAGACATCTGAGATTGGGCCATACACTATTGCTCTATATTCCAGCATTAACATTGTTTATTAACTTTGTGACCTTTGTTTGATGCAATCTGTCACGGCATAAGGCCACCCCCCCAAAGTGGAGGCAGTTTTGAAAATATTTCAAAATTCTTAAATAAAATTGGGAGGACAGGAACGGTTGTAAGGGGTGATGTGGAGGCCGTTTTCAACCTACGTCTATGAGACAGTAAAGGTTAAAAGTTGTATGTTTTTCTTACAATTTCTCATCCCTGAAGTAAGACATCTAGGGCTGGGCCATACACTATTGCTCTATGTTCCAGCATTAACATTGTTTATTAACTTTGTGACCTTTGTTTGATGCAATCTGTCATGGCATACGGCCACCCCCCCAAAGTGGAGGCAGGTTTTGAACATATTTCAAAATTCTTAAATAAAATTGGGAGGACAGGAACGGCTGTAAGGGGTGATGTGGAGGCCGTTTTTAACCTAAGTCTATGAGACAGTAAAGGTTAAAAGTTGTATGTTTTTCTTACAATTTCTCATCCCTGAAGTAAGACATCTAGGGTTGGGCCATACACTATTGCTCTATGTTCCAGCATTAACATTGTTTATTAACTTTGTGACCTTTGTTTGATGCAATCTGTCACGGCATACGGCCACCCCCCCAAAGTGGAGTCAGTTTGGAACATATTTCAAAATTCTTAAATAAAATTGGGAGGACAGGAACGGCTGTAAGGGGTGATGTGGAGGCCGTTTTTAACCTATGTCTATGAGACAGTAAAGGTTAAAAGTTCTGTGTTTTTCTAACAATTTCTCATCCATGACCAACAGAGAATAGAAAACAGAATTTAGGAAGCTAGTTGTAGTAAGACATCTGAGATTGGGCCATACACTATTGCTCTATATTCCAGCATTAACATTGTTTATTAACGTTGTGACCTTTGTTTGATGCAATCTGTCACGGCATAAGGCCACCCCCCCCAAAGTGGAGGCAGTTTTGAACATATTTCAAAATTCTTAAATAAAATTGGGAGGACAGGAACGGCTGTAAGGGGTGATGTGGAGGCCGTTTTTAACCTACGTCTATGAGACAGTAAAGGTTAAAAGTTGTATGTTTTTCTTACAATTTCTCATCCCTGAAGTAGGGCATCTAGGGTTGGGCCATACACTATTGCTCTATGTTCCAGCATTAACATTGTTTATTAACTTTGTGACCTTTGTTTGATGCAATCTGTCACCGCATACGGCCACCCCCCCAAAGTGGAGGCAGGTTTTGAACATATTTCAAAATTCTTAAATAAAATTGGGAGGACAGGAACGGCTGTAAGGGGTGATGTGGAGGCCGTTTTTAACCTAAGTCTATGAGACAGTAAATGTTAAAAGTTGTATGTTTTTCTTACAATTTCTCATCCCTGACCAACAGAGAATGTAAAAAAGAATTTAGGAAGCTAGTTGTAGTAAGACATCTAGGATTGGACGAAATACACTATTATCTTACGTTCCTCCATTAAAATAGTTTTTTAACTATGTGACCTTTACAGGAATGGCTTTTGTTGGAAGAGAAGATCTCTCTCCATAGGAAACCAGTGTATTCCAAAAAGCCCTTTTTAGGTCTCGCCTAGCATGGCTGCGCACATGCGCAGTACGCTCGGCGACGTATAATGTGTTTGAGGACTTTCAGTAAAGTGCTTCAAGCACCGCCCCTCTTTCCCATTGGCTGGTGTCACTGTTTATGATAAACTGTGGCCAGCCATTGGAAAAGAGCTTTTTATGTCATGTACTTTTGGCTTTTTCAGACGGCTGACTTGGACGGGCACATCTGCCTTCTGTGTGTCGTGAAAGGTTTTTTATCTTACTGCGCATGTTTTGTTCTTTAAATATTTTTTCTCCTGTTAATTGGAGCATTGCTGCTGCTTTGCTGAGGGAGGAGCGCTTCCACGTGAAGGTACATTTTTATTTGTTTTAATTCTTTTTTGTTTTACTTACATTTGTGTTTAATGTGTTTTTTCTGAGTTTAATTTGCAGGCGGACCCCATCCCGTTTTGGTAGCAGAGAGCAGGGAAAATGTTGTGCTTTCACCGGGAGCGAATACGGCGATGCTATGCAGGTGGCCCCCAGCCCATCGTATGTATGCTAAGGTAAGCAATTTTGGCTCTGTTTTTGAAATGTAATATTCGTGTTTACTTTGCAGGCAGACCCCAGCCCGTGTCTGTATGAGAGAGCGGCGAGGACTGTGTGCTTTCGGCGGTATGTATGCAGCGATGCAACCTCAAGTAAGGTAAGCGTTGTTTGCTCACTTTATTTTAATGTTTCTTTCTTTTTACTTTGCAGGCGGACCACAGCCTGTGTCTGTAGGAGAAAGCGGAGAGGACTGTGTACTTTCGGCGGTATGTATGCGCCAATGCCACATCAAGAAAGGTAAGCGATGTTGGCCCAGTTTTATTATACTCATATTCAATGTTTAATGTTGTTCTTCTCTGATCCATTGGGGGGGGGGAAGGAGCCAAAACCAGGGTGTGTCCCAACACCAGATTAAATGGCATTCCTCGACCGGAGCACCTACCCCACAACGTCGTGGCAGTCCTGTGCTGTCTTCTCATGGCCCCCTGCGGCACTTGCAAATTGAGGCTGCAACTTTTTCCTGTTCCCATGCCGGAACCTATCTCTAATTGGTCTGGGTCCATGGCGACCGCACGCACTTCTGTCGAAACTATCACTACTCCCATGCGATTGCTATGCGTTGTCCTGATGCCTTGACCATCTGATTAATTTGCGGATATTTGGGGAATTATCTGGTGTAGAGTCGCAACTTTCTTCGTTTTAGGCCATCTTTCTCGGTGTACGTCCACCTCCCAAAGTGGGGTAAGTTTGGAACATATTTCAAAATTATTAAATACAATGTGGAGGACAGGAACGGCTGTAAGGGATGATGTGGAGGCCGTTTTTAACCTATGTCTATGAGACAGTAAAGGTTAAAAGTTCTGTGTTTTTCTAACAATTTCTCATCCATGACCAACAGAGAATAGAAAACAGAATTTAGGAAGCTAGTTGTAGTAAGACATCTGAGATTGGGCCATACACTATTGCTCTATATTCCAGCATTAACATTGTTTATTAACTTTGTGACCTTTGTTTGATGCAATCTGTCACGGCATAAGGCCACCCCCCCAAAGTGGAGGCAGTTTTGAACATATTTCAAAATTCTTAAATAAAATTGGGAGGACAGGAACGGCTGTAAGGGGTGATGTGGAGGCCGTTTTTAACCTACGTCTATGAGACAGTAAAGGTTAAAAGATGTATGTTTTTCTTACAATTTCTCATCCCTGAAGTAAGACATCTAGGGTTGGGCCATACACTATTGCTCTATGTTCCAGCATTAACATTGTTTATTAACTTTGTGACCTTTGATGCAATCTGTCACGGCATACTGCCACCCCTCCAAAGTGGAGGCAGGTTTTGAACATATTTCAAAATTCTTAAATAAAATTGGGAGGACAGGAACGGCTGTAAGGGGTGATGTGGAGGCCGTTTTTAACCTACGTCTATGAGACAGTAAAGGTTAAAAGTTGTATGTTTTTCTTACAATTTCTCATCCCTGAAGTAAGACATCTAGGGTTGGGCCATACACTATTGCTCTATGTTCCAGCATTAACATTGTTTATTAACTTTGTGACCTTTGTTTGATGCAATCTGTCATGGCATACGGCCACCCCCCCAAAGTGGAGTCAGTTTTGAACATATTTCAAAATTCTTAAATAAAATTGGGAGGACAGGAACGGCTGTAAGGGGTGATGTGGAGGCCGTTTTTAACCTATGTCTATGAGACAGTAAAGGTTAAAAGTTCTGTGTTTTTCTAACAATTTCTCATCCATGACCAACAGAGAATAGAAAACAGAATTTAGGAAGCTAGTTGTAGTAAGACATCTGAGATTGGGCCATACACTATTGCTCTATATTCCAGCATTAACATTGTTTATTAACTTTGTGACCTTTGTTTGATGCAATCTGTCACGGCATAAGGCCACCCCCCCAAAGTGGAGGCAGTTTTGAACATATTTCAAAATTCTTAAATAAAATTGGGAGGACAGGAACGGCTGTAAGGGGTGATGTGGAGGCCGTTTTTAACCTACGTCTATGAGACAGTAAAGGTTAAATGTTGTATGTTTTTCTTACAATTTCTCATCCCTGAAGTAAGACATCTAGGGTTGGGCCATACACTATTGCTCTATGTTCCAGCATTAACATTGTTTATTAACTTTGTGACCTTTGTTTGATGCAATCTGTCACGGCATACGGTCACCCCCCCCCCCCAAAGTGGAGGCAGGTTTTGAACATATTTCAAAATTCTTAAATAAAATTGGGAGGACAGGAACGGCTGTAAGGGGTGATGTGGAGGCCGTTTTTAACCTACGTCTATGAGACAGTAAAGGTTAAAAGTTGTATGTTTTTCTTACAATTTCTCATCCCTGAAGTAAGACATCTAGGGTTGGGCCATACACTATTGCTCTATGTTCCAGCATTAACATTGTTTATTAACTTTGTGACCTTTGTTTGATGCAATCTGTCACGGCATACGGCCACCCCCCCAAAGTGGAGGCAGGTTTTGAACATATTTCAAAATTCTTAAATAAAATTGGGAGGACAGGAACGGCTGTAAGGGGTGATGTGGAGGCCGTTTTTAACCTACGTCTATGAGACAGTAAAGGTTAAAAGTTGCATGTTTTTCTTACAATTTCTCATCCCTGAAGTAAGACATCTAGGGTTGGGCCATACACTATTGCTCTATGTTCCAGCATCAACATTGTTTATTAACTTTGTGACCTTTGTTTGATGCAATCTGTCACGGCATACGGCCACCCCCCCCAAAGTGGAGTCAGTTTTGAACATAGTTCAAAATTCTTAAATAAAATTGGGAGGACAGGAACGGCTGTAAGGGGTGATGTGGAGGCCGTTTTTAACCTATGTCTATGAGACAGTAAAGGTTAAAAGTTCTGTGTTTTTCTAACAATTTCTCATCCATGACCAACAGAGAATAGAAAACAGAATTTAGGAAGCTAGTTGTAGTAAGACATCTGAGATTGGGCCATACACTATTGCTCTATATTCCAGCATTAACATTGTTTATTAACGTTGTGACCTTTGTTTGATGCAATCTGTCACGGCATAAGGCCACCCCCCCAAAGTGGAGGCAGTTTTGAACATATTTCAAAATTCTTAAATAAAATTGGGAGGACAGGAACGGCTGTAAGGGGTGATGTGGAGGCCGTTTTTAACCTACGTCTATGAGACAGTAAAGGTTAAAAGTCGTATGTTTTTCTTACAATTTCTCATCCCTGAAGTAAGACATCTAGGGTTGGGCCATACACTATTGCTCTATGTTCCAGCATTAACATTGTTTATTAACTTTGTGACCTTTGTTTGATGCAATCTGTCACGGCATACGGCCACCCCCCCAAAGTGTAGGCAGGTTTTGAACATATTTCAAAATTCTTAAATAAAATTGGGAGGACAGGAACGGCTGTAAGGGGTGATGTGGAGGCCGTTTTTAACCTAAGTCTATGAGACAGTAAATGTTAAAAGTTGTATCTTTTTCTTACAATTTCTCATCCCTGACCAACAGAGAATGTAAAAAAGAATTTAGGAAGCTAGTTGTAGTAAGACATCTAGGATTGGACAAAATACACTATTATCTTACGTTCCTCCATTAAAATAGTTTTTTAACTATGTGACCTTTACAGGAATGGCTTTTGTTGGAAGAGAAGATCTCTCTCCATAGGAAACCAGTGTATTCCAAAAAGCCCTTTTTAGGTCTCGCCTAGCATGGCTGCGCACATGCGCAATACGCTCGGCGACGTATAATGTGTTTGAGGACTTTCAGTAAAGTGCTTCAAGCACCGCCCCTCTTTCCCATTGGCTGGTGTCACTGTTTATGCTAAACTGTGGCCAGCCATTGGAAAAGAGCTTTTTATGTCATGTACTTTTGGCTTTTTCAGACGGCCGACTTGGACGGGCACATCTGCCTTCTGTGTGTCGTGAAAGGTTTTTTATCTTACTGCGCATGTTTTGTTCTTTAAATATTTTTTCTCCTGTTAATTGGAGCATTGCTGCTGCTTTGCTGAGGGAGGAGCGCTTCCACGTGAAGGTACATTTTTATTTTTTTTAATTCTTTGTTGTTTTACTTACATTTGTGTTTAATGTGTTTTGTCTGAGTTTAATTTGCAGGCGGACCCCATACCGTTTTGGTAGCAGAGAGCAGGGAAAATGTTGTGCTTTCACCGGGAGCGAATACGGCGATGCTATGCAGGTGGCCCCCAGCCCATCGTATGTATGCTAAGGTAAGCGATTTTGGCTCTGTTTTTGTAATGTAATATTCATGTTTACTTTGCAGGCAGACCCCAGCCCGTGTCTGTATGAGAGAGCAGCGAGGACTGTGTGCTTTCGGCGGTATGTATGCAGCGATGCAACCTCAAGTAAGGTAAGCGTTGTTTGCTCACTTTATTTTAATGTTTCTTTCTGTTTACTTTGCAGGCAGACCACAGCCTGTGTCTGTAGGAGAAAACGGCGAGGACTGTGTACTTTCGGCGGTATGTATGCGCCAATGCCACATCAAGAAAGGTAAGCGATGTTGGCCCAGTTTTATAATACTCATATTCAATGTTTAATGTTGTTCTTCTCTGATCCATGGGGGGGGAAGGAGCCAAAACCAGGGTGTGTCCCAACCCCAGATTAACGGGCATTCCTCGACCGGAGCACCTACCCCACAATGTCGTGGCAGTCCTGTGCTGTCTTCTCATGGTCCCCTGCGGCACTTGCAAATTGAGGCTGCAGCTTTTTCCTGTTCCCATGCCGAAACCTATCTCTAATTGGTCTGGGTCCATGGCGACCTCACGCACTTCTGTCGAAACTATCACTACTCCCATGCGATTGCTATGCGTTGTCCTGATGCCTTGATCATCTGATTAATTTGCGGATATTTGGGGAATTATCTGGTGTAGAGTCGCAACTTTCTTCGTTTTAGGCCATCTTTCTCGGTGTACGTCCACCTCCCAAAGTGGGGTAAGTTTGGAACATATTTCAAAATTATTAAAGACAATGTGGAGGACAGGAACGGCTGTAAGGGATGATGTGAAGGCCGTTTTTAACCTATGTCTATGAGACAGTAAAGGTTAAAAGTTCTGTGTTTTTCTAACAATTTCTCATCGATGACCAACAGAGAATAGAAAACAGAATTTAGGAAGCTAGTTGTAGTAAGACATCTGAGATTGGGCCATACACTATTGCTCTATATTCCAGCATTAACATTGTTTATTAACTTTGTGACCTTTGTTTGATGCAATCTGTCACGGCATAAGGCCACCCCCCCAAAGTGGAGGCAGTTTTGAACATATTTCAAAATTCTTAAAATTGGGAGGACAGGAACGGCTGTAAGGGGTGATGTGGAGGCCGTTTTTAACCTACGTCTATGAGACAGTAAAGGTTAAAAGTTGTATGTTTTTCTTACAATTTCTCATCCCTGAAGTAAGACATCTAGGGTTGGGCCATACACTATTGCTCTATGTTCCAGCATTAACATTGTTTATTAACTTTGTGACCTTTGTTTGATGCAATCTGTCACGGCATACGGCCACCCCCTCCATTGTGGAGGCAGGTTTTGAACATATTTCAAAATTCTTAAATAAAATTGGGAGGACAGAACGGCTGTAAGGGGTGATGTGGAGGCCGTTTTTAACCTACGTCTATGAGACAGTAAAGTTTGTATGTTTTTCTTACAATTTCTCATCCCTGAAGTAAGACATCTAGGGTTGGGCCATACACTATTGCTCTATGTTCCAGCATTAACATTGTTTATTAACTTTGTGACCTTAGTTTGATGCAATCTGTCACGGCATACGGCCACCCCCCCAAAGTGGAGGCAGGTTTTGAACATATTTCAAAATTCTTAAATAAAATTGGGAGGACAGGAACGGCTGTAAGGGGTGATGTGGAGGCCGTTTTTAACCTACGTCTATGAGACAGTAAAGGTTAAAAGTTGTATGTTTTTCTTACAATTTCTCATCCCTGAAGTAAGACATCTAGGGTGGGCCATACACTATTGCTCTATGTTCCAGCATTAACATTGTTTATTAACTTTTTGACCTTTGTTTGATGCAATCTGTCACGGCATACGGCCACCCCCCCCCCCCCTCCCCCCCCAAAGTATTTTTTTTTTTTTTTTTTAAACTTGTTTTTATTGCAGAGTTAGAAAACCACAGAATACAATTAGTCAACCAATCCACTCGTGACGTCCCCCCCGATCAACAGTAAAACGTACACCATACACAGCCATTCAGCCCGCATCCCGGAGGCCGGGCGGCACAGTACTCCACTTAGTAGGAAAACATCACAGTGAGCGTCCCTTAGTGACCATGGTCGAAAGATCGTTTTACGTATCTGCATTTTACCCCCCCACCCTCAACAATGCCTCCGTCAGCCATTCCACTTGCGTGATCAATACTACTATCCGCTTCCGGACCCTCCCCGAGCGCTGTGGAGCCTATCTTGCCTGGTCGCTACCCCCAGCCATCTCTCACTCCGCGTTGTGCCCCCACTGGTCCTACTTAACTCGAAGTCGCCCTCGCAGACAACCAGCATCTTGGCTTTCCGACCCACCCCAAACTCCCACTGAACAACCCCCCGATGTCCCCACCCCAGCAACTGCTAATGGTGTGTGCTACGTCCTAATGCGTTGGATGGATCCCACTACAGTGTTAACGGCCACTTCGTGTTCGTATGCCCCGCAGTGTCCACTGGCCCCATTCTCTCAGTCCTCATCCTCCACCAATGAGTCACGCAAAGCCTGCACCACCAACTCCCACGCACGCGCTGCATCCAAGGCCTTCTCAGTACCAAGCTTGACAGCCTGCTTCATCCGGAGCACACTCTCGCATTCAGACCACCGCAGCAATTCATTCTTCCACCTCCGTACCGACGGCCCGCCCTTGGACTTCCAATGCCACGATATTTCTCTTTGCGCCAGTATTCAGACCCAGATCAATAAATTTGCTCGTCACCTTAGTGTGTTTTGGTGTGCGGGAACCAGAGCAACAAACACGCCGCCATATCGAAGTCCACCTCCCTGTCGGTCACATCGTTTAGGAGGTCCCCCACCTCCGCCCAGTAGGCCTCCAAATGCGGGCTACCCCAGAACAAATGATCCATGTCCGCCCCTGGGACGAACACCGCGGGCACCGAGCGTCTTGTACCCGGAAGTACCGCCGTATTTTTTCGGGGGTCAGGTAGGCCCTATGGAGCACATAGAAATGCACTTGCTGGAAGCGCGCATTTCTCGTGCCTTTCCACGTGCGCCGTAAAATGTGACCCCACGCCGTGTCTGGGATGGGCCTGCCCACACTCTCCTCCCATTTAGCCTTGAGCCCCTGGAGCGGTTCCAGTCCCTCGTTCAGCATCCTGTGATGGAGGCATGTCACAGCCTTGAATGTGCCCGCTGCCATCACCACATACTGGCACGCCATAGTCGTTGTCGGTTCCATGAGCCCACTTTTCCAGTGCTTCTGTATAGCCGCCGCCACCGCCGCATGCAGGAGGAACCCCCCGTCAGACAGCCCGAACTGTTCCCGAAGCTCTTCGAAGGGTACCAGAGCCCCATCGATGTACAGGTCCCCCACCACCTGCAGGCCCGCCTCCTCCCAATCCAGCAATGGGGACCAATCACCCCCGTGCGGCAGGGCCGTCAGCATACCGATCGGAATTTCCGGCGCATAAGGCCGTGTCGCCTTGGCTCTCCTAAGGCTCCTCTGCCAGCACAGCCTGAGTGTCCGTTCCTCCATAGTGAGGCCCCGCAGCTCAAGTCTCTGCTGCATGACGATATAGGACAGCACATGGCGTTGTATCCCCAGCTCTCGGTCCACCTCCGGACCCCTAAACGCCCTGGCCACATTTTGCGTGAGGACCTGCAGTTGCGCCGCCAAGTAATATAATTCAAAGTCGGGTACAGCCATACCCCCCTCTGTCTTGGGGCGAAGCAGCGTGCTCAGAGCCACTCTACGGCGGCCATGTCCCCATAGGAAACCAATAATCATCGTCCTCAGGTCTCTAAAGATCCCCTGAGGAATCCAGATAGGCAATGTCCGGAAGTAGTACAGGAAGCGGGGGAGCGCCACCATCTTCAAAAGAGCAATCCTACCCAGAACTGTCAGCGGGAGGGTCGACCAGAAGGATATGCTGCCCCTCAGTGCCCGAACGCACCGAGCAATGTTGCCCTCCAATAGGTCCGCGGTCGCGTGGTAAATACGGACTCCCAGATAAGTGAAGCAAGATGGCTCCCAGACCACCCCCAGGTCGCGAGCAGGGTTGGGCGACTCCGCTCTCAGCGGAAACACACAGGTCTTCGCCCAGTTGACCTTAAGGCCCGACAGCCGGCCAAACTCCGATAACAGGTCCATCGCTCCTTCCAGGGCGCGCGCCGTATCGTCGAGGTACAGGAGTAGGTCGTCCGCATACAGCGATATGTGATGCTGCTGCCCGCCACTGACTATTCCCGCGTATTTGTCACCCGACCTCGCATGGACCGCCAAAGGCTCCATCGCCAGAGCAAACAATAGGGGGGAAAGGGAGCACCCCTGTCTCGTGCCCCTACCCACCGGGTATGCCGCAGACACCAGACCACCCAAACGCACCCGCGCCGTCGCCGAGGCATACAAGACCCTCGTCCACCGGCGGAACCCCTCACCTATGCCAAACCTCTCCAGCACTCCATCCAGGAAAGTCCATTCCAAACTATCAAAGGCCTTCTCAATGTCCACGGATAGGACCGCTTGGGCCCCGTCCCCATCCAAGATGGCGTCCATTATCCCCACCAGGCGGCGAATATTCAGCGCCGTGCTCCTCGTGGGGATAAACCCAGCCTGATCCCTGTGCACCAGGCCCGTCATGTGTGGGGCCAGTCTGGAGGCTAGAATTCGGCTCAGGATCTTGTAGTCCACCGTCAACATGGACAGCGGGCGATAGGACCTCACATCTGTTGCATCCCTGCCAGGCTTTAGGAGCGGCACAATCAAGGCCTCACGCATGGACCCCGGCAGACCCCCTATCTCATAAGCTTCCGTGTACACCACCTGTAGCCTGGGGGCCAGGCCGTCGACATACTGCTGATAAAATTCTATCGGTAACCCGTCCACCCCGGGCGTTTTATTGCGAGCCATATGTTTAATGGCCACCCGTATTTCAGTGAGCGTGATCGGGCCACCCAACTCCGTCGCGTCCTCCTCTTCTAGGACCGGAAGCTGCCTCGCCCCCAGGTACTCCGCTATTTCCTGGGCCTCCACCCCCAACTGACTCTGATACAGTTCCTGATAATACACCCGAAAGCACTCCAACACCGCTGTCTGGGAATACACCATCTCCCCCCGTGCGTTGCTAATGCTAAGGACCGGGCAGCCCCTAAGTTCCGGGTTAGCAAGTCTGGCCAAGAGCGTGCCCACCTTGTCCCGTTCTGCATGCGCTCTGATGACGTATTGCCTGTAATCGTAACACCTCAACCGTTCCGTCTCAGTGGCGACCACTTCCTTCGCTTCCAATAACTGGGTCTGTAAGTCCGGCCTGGCCGGCCTGCGGCGCTCCAAATCTCTCAAAGTCTCTTCCGCTTTCATGAGTGCATTCAACACAGTCGTACGAGCATTCGAAAACCTACCCAGACACACCCCTCTCACCACCACTTTCATTGCATCCCATTCAGTGGACCTACTCGTGGCCGTACCCTCGTTCTCGCCAAAGTAACGGTCGATGCCTTGCTGGACAGCGTCACTGAATACTGAGTCCTCCAGCGTATCTGGCCGGAGCCGCCATGTTGGTATCGCTGAGCGCTCCCGCTGCCACTGGATGTGTACCAATAGGGGGTTATGATCCGAGATGGTTCTAGCCAGGTACTCCGTATGGGAAATCAATGGGGCTAGAGACCCACTGCAGAGCACCGAATCTATCCTCACATGTAGTGCGTGGAGAGCAGAGTAAAAGGAATAATCCCTGGTGTCTCTGTGCTGCTCCCTCCAAACATCCAGCAACCCCCATCTGTCCTGCCAGTCCTTCCTGTGCATGGCCAACTTGCGCACCGGGGAGTCTACAAGGGGAGGATGGGACCTATCTAGAGCCACATCCGTAATCGAGTTGAAGTCCCCCCCTAACACAATCGGGCCCGCCAGGAAAGAGGCCAAGGACCCAGAGAGGCCATCAAAATATCGAGCCTGATCAGTATTTGGCGCATACACACAGCAGAGAACCACATCCCTTCCATACAGCCTCCCCTCCACTGCTACGAACCTACCATCAGGGTCCACTACATGATTCAACACCTGGAACGGTATCCCCGCCCTCACCCAAATCAGTACCCCCCTGGAATATGCTGAGTAAGTGGTGCCGAACACCTGGCCCCGCCATCTTTTTTGCAACGCAGCGCACTCTTTTTTGGTTAGATGGGTTTCTTGCAGCATAGCAATCTGGACCCCCCTTCGCACCAGGTATGCGTGTACTTTGTGGCGTTTAACCATAGTTCGCAGCCCCCGGACATTCCACGTCAGGCATTTCAAGTTAGGTAATGCCCCCATACCAACATCGATCAGTCCGAGCCAGATAACAAAAGTTCACATCCCCCCCGAAGCAGTTGCCCACCCCAGAACACACCCTGAACAGAAAAACACCCCAAACCCCACTCCCCAGGACAGAGCCTACGAACCCAATGTCAGCCCCCATCCAAACCTCGAACCAACTACCCATTCTCCTACCCTGTGGTCTCCACCACAGAAGGCCTTAAGGGCCCAAGGGAGGTGAGTTATCGCCGACCCCAGCTAGCGGAGTCCACACCCCGCGCCCTCATCCCACTCTGCGCACTCAGCCCCCCTCCCGGCGACCCACACATCGCCAACAGGATACCGCCCTACCAGTAGGTCTCGACCAAGTCCCAACACAGTCTCAACCGCAAAATATTCCATCAGAGGTCTGGGGGGTCACCACCGGCCCCTTCGAGCTTTCTGCTTCCGAGAGGTCCTCTCCTGTCCTGCTGCCTTCTCCGCCCGAGTCCGTGTCCACCAGAGCATTGTTCTGTTGCGACCCCGTGATGGCCGCCGTGGCTGCGAGCGCATCTCTCTTTTCTGCAGCCATTTGAGCCTCCCGTTTCTCCCGCTGGCGCCTGTTGCGGGACCGGATGCGCTGCGATTGTCTGATCCGGGGTTGCTTAGGCTGATCTCGCCTACTTATATGCGACCTGTCCGTCCCCGCTCTATACGACTCCAGCCACTGCCATACTTCGTCTGGAGTCTGGAAGAAGTGCGTAGTCTCATCCAGTATGACCCGCAGCTTGGCCGGGAAGAGCAAGGAATATTGGATGCCCTCCTCCCGTAGCTCCTTTTTCACCGCCAGAAACGATGCCCTGTTCTTCTGGACCGCCTGAGTGTAGTCCGGGAAGATCGTGACCTTGCTGTTTTCCACCTCATACGGGCCCGACATCCTAGCCCTCTGTATGAGGAGGTCCCAGTCCTTATAGTGGAGGAGCCGCACCACCATCGGTCGGGGGGGGCGGCCAAGCCCCGGTGGGCGAGCAGGCACCCTGTGGGCTCGCTCCAGAGTAAAGAAAGGAGTAAGCCCCTCCGGCGCTACCACTGTGCGGAACCAGTTCTCCATGTAGGCCACCGCATCCTCCCCCTCAATTCGTTCCGGTAGGCCTACGACCCGCACGTTGTTTCGTCTATTGCGGCCTTCGGCATCCTCCGCCCGTCGCTCCAGTGAGTCCAACCGGGCCAGTATATCTGTGATCTTGTGTTCCGCGGTCACCACCGACGGTTTCAGGTCCAATAACAGCTGATCATGGTCCTTGACCCTATCCGCCAGCTTCGCGTGGTCCGCACGCAAGAGCCCCAGGCCCGTGGCCACCTGTGCGATGTCCTGGTGCAACGCCTCCTTGGTCGAGGTGATCGCATCGAGTATGGCGTCCAGACGTCGGTTCAGCCGCTGCTCCTGGTCCAACTCCGGCGGGGAAGTCTCACCCAGCCGAGACGATGCCGCCCGGTCCCCCACAGCGCGCTCCTCGGCCACCAGCCCTCCGGTCGCCGCCATTTCAGGGTACTGCGTCACAGGCCAGAAAGCCCGTCCAACTTCTGCGCTCGTAATTCGGGGCCAATTCGCTGATACGGAGCAGGATCAAGTGCCACCGCCGATGCCCACAGGACCAATGGCCAGCGTGGCGAGCACTGTTCTGCCGGCCCCCTCGGAAGCCTGAAGGGGGAAGGAAGGGGATAGAGATGGCGGCCAGCGAGGGTCCCCAAAGTCCGGGCGGGGCAAATCACTGTCCCCTGACCTCTGGAACTGGCGCCTCCGACCCCAGTGCCTCGATCCGTCGGCTGCAGGGCCTCCCGCCCGTCGGCGACAACTCGGCTCAAAGTTAATGTCCGGGGCTGCCCGACCTCATCGCCGCCATTTTCTTCTCACTCTCGGCAACACCTCGGCCGTCGCCCAACTCGGTCTCCTCGGGGCCAGCAGTCCCCCAGCAACTTTCCGTCCGTGCCCAGCGGTCCCCTCCCACTTCAGAGGGCAGGAGTGTCGACCTCGGGTCGCCCAGGGTGCGAAAAGCAGGAGAATTAACGGGATTCCGCGCGGAGCTGCGAGCTCACGCCGCCATCCCGATCGGCGTCCAAGCCACGCCCCCCCCCCCCCAAAGTAGAGGCAGGTTTTGAACATATTTCAAAATTCTTAAATAAAATTGGGAGGACAGGAACGGCTGTAAGGGGTGATGTGGAGGCCGTTTTTAACCTAAGTCTATGAGACAGTAAATGTTAAAAGTTGTATGTTTTTCTTACAATTTCTCATCCCTGACCAACAGGGTCAGGGCCCGGAATTGGAACCGGGTCGACCTGATCTCGCTGTCATCTTCCCTCCTAGCCACTACGCCTGACTTAACTGGCTTATCATCATCAGCACAAGCCATTGGGATTGATACCTGGCTTACGGACGGCTGCGAGTCAGCGGC
Organism: Lissotriton helveticus; assembly: GCF_964261635.1. Classification (NCBI taxonomy): domain Eukaryota; kingdom Metazoa; phylum Chordata; class Amphibia; order Caudata; family Salamandridae; genus Lissotriton; species Lissotriton helveticus. Next base: position 895,711,186 of record NC_136073.1, on the reverse strand, counting down.
CCCCCTACGCCGGATCTCTATTAAGAGACCTAAGGAGGCGAACCGATGGTTTGACTCTAACTTAAAGGTTAAGAAATTAGCCCTTCGGCGCGCCGAAAGACTTTGGAGAAGGGAATACTGCCCCTATCTGAAAACCTGCTACTTAACATTACGGCAGGAATATAAAAAAGCTATCGTGGAAACTAAAACCACCTATTTCTCGTTAAAAATCTTAACAGTGGAGAATCAACCACGAGAAATCTTCTCGATAGTTAATGAACTAGCTTTTTCAGATAGGAGTGTATCTAAACCCCCCCCCACTCAAATCCTCTGTGACTCGTTAAATTCTTATTTTATTGATAAAGTCATTAACATTAAGAACGACATCCCCCTTCCTTCTGTCTCCTATGTTGAGCCCTGTCCACCGACCCTGTCGCCTAGCTTAACATCTATTCCTTTTATCACGGAAACAGGGTTCCGGGAAATTTTACTTAAAGTCAAGTCAGGTTCACCTGCTGACATCTGCCCGGCACGTATTTTACAGCAAATTTTCTCAGTCTGCACTCAGGCCCCAATTGCCTTTCTTAATAGTTCCCTCTCACAAGGAATCGTGACACCGGCTCTTAAAGTAGCTACCATTGTGCCCATTCTGAAAAAACCAGGGGCCGACCCAGCTATTCCAACTAATTACCGGCCTATATCCTTATTGCCATACTTGGGTAAGGTGCTTGAGCGCCATGTTGCCGCGGTACTTAGCACCCATGTAGAGGCCACGGGAGGCCTGGCATCCTGACAGGCTGGCTTCCGCCCTAAACACTCCACTGAGTCTGTGGTGGTGTCGGTCCTAAACACCCTCAGGGAGGGCTTGGACCAAAATAAACAGCAAGCCCTGGTGCTCCTCGATCTTTCCGCCGCATTCGATACGGTGGACCATTCCATTTTGCTTTCACGTATCGGAGCGGCGGGAATCGGGGGGTCAGCACTAGTGTGGCTCTCGTCCTTCCTGCGGGACCGCACACAGGCGGTTCGGCTGGGGGAGTTCATGGCAGATCCCTTGAAGATCACTTGTGGTGTCCCCCAAGGTTCCTCTCTATCTCCCTTATTGTTTAATCTCTATATCTATCCTCTTATCTTTGCACTTCAGCAGCTGGAGGTCGCCGTATATAATTATGCGGATGACCTCCAGCTGGTCTTTGATCTCTCTGCCTCCCCCCATGCTATCTCTAATTTCCAATCTACTATGATTTTTATCAGGGACTGGATGAGCCACAACCATCTGAAGCTCAACCCGGATAAAACCGAGTTGGTGCTTACGGGTGGCTCTTCCAGTCCCTGGAATTCTTCCTTTTGGCCCCTCACTCTTGGTCCTCCTCCCCTTCCGTCCTCTACGGTTAAGACACTGGGTATAAAGATCAACAACCAGCTCACTCTTCATTCACAGGTTGGTGCTGTTGTTTCTTCCTGTTTTCTGATGCTTCGAACTGTTCGCACTGTCTCCCGCTTTTTTTCCCCTTTGGCACTTAAACTTATTATGTCTGCCTTGGTCATCTCCCGGCTAGACTATGCCAATGCCCTGTACAACGGCATTCCGGCATATAGTCTACGCAAACTTCAGCTTGTGCAGAACCAAGCAGCCCGGTTGGTGTATGGTCTCCCCCGGTGCCACCATTCCACACCATTGTTGAAGGAACTGCATTGGCTGCCTGTTCGGCAACGATCGCTTTTTAAGACTGGGTGCATGGTCTTTCAGGCACGACAGGGAACGGCCCCAGCTTTTATCTCTTCCCTTTTAACTAATTACGTCCCCGCCAGACATCTTCGTTCATCAGATCGATCCCTCTTGCAGGTCCCTCGGTTTACTAGGAAAAAATGGGGAGGTTCCAACTTCTCCATCTTAGCTCCTGTATTTTGGAACTCCCTGCCTGATCATCTCAGGGCATCAAATGAATACTCCCTCTTCCGTAAGGGACTGAAAACTTTTTTGTTTGCTCAGGCCTTTCCACTCTAATGATCCTTTCTGTTCTGCCTGCATGCCGTCAAAAGCGCCAAGAAACCGTAATGGTGTAAGATGCGCTATATAAACTTTTTAAATTCAAGTTCAAATTCAACAGAGAATGTAAAAAAGAATTTAGGAAGCTAGTTGTAGTAAGACATCTAGGATTGGAGAAAATACACTATTATCTTACGTTCCTCCATTAAAATAGTTTTTTAACTATGTGACCTTTACAGGAATGGCTTTTGTTGGAAGAGAAGATCTCTCTCCATAGGAAACCAGTGTATTCCAAAAAGCCCTTTTTAGGTCTCGCCTAGCATGGCTGCGCACATGCGCAGTACGCTCGGCGACGTATAATGTTTTTGAGGACTTTCAGTAAAGTGCTTCAAGCACCGCCCCTCTTTCCCATTGGCTGGTGTCACTGTTTATGCTAAACTGTGGCCAGCCATTGGAAAAGAGCTTTTTATGTCATGTACTTTTGGCTTTTTCAGACGGCCGACTTGGACGGGCACATCTGCCTTCTGTGTGTCGTGAAACGTTTTTTATCTTACTGCGCATGTTTTGTTCTTTAAATATTTTTTCTCCTGTTAATTGGAGCATTGCTGCTGCTTTGCTGAGGGAGGAGCGCTTCCACGTGAAGGTACATTTTTATTTTTTTTAATTCTTTGTTGTTTTACTTACATTTGTGTTTAATGTGTTTTTTCTGAGTTAAATTTGCAGGCGGACCCCATCCCGTTTTGGTAGCAGAGAGCAGGGAAAATGTTGTGCTTTCACCGGGAGCGAATACGGCGATGCTATGCAGGTGGCCCCCAGCCCATCGTATGTATGCTAAGGTAAGCGATTTTGGCTCTGTTTTTGTAATGTAATATTCGTGTTTACATTGCAGGCAGACCCCAGCCCGTGTCTGTATGAGAGAGCGGCGAGGACTGTGTGCTTTCGGCGGTATGTATGCAGCGATGCAACCTCAAGTAAGGTGAGCGTTGTTTGCTCACTTTATTTTAATGTTTCTTTCTGTTTACTTTGCAGGCGGACCACAGCCTGTGTCTGTAGGAGAAAACGGCGAGGACTGTGTACTTTCGGCGGTATGTATGCGCCAATGCCACATCAAGAAAGGTAAGCGATGTTGGCCCAGTTTTATTATACTCATATTCAATGTTTAATGTTGTTCTTCTCTGATCCATGGGGGGGGGGGGAGCCAAAACCAGGGTGTGTCCCAACCCTAGATTAAAGGGCATTCCTCGACCGGAGCACCTACCCCACAATGTCGTGGCAGTCCTGTGCTGTCTTCTCATGGCCCCCTGCGGCACTTGCAAATTGAGGCTGCAACTTTTTCCTGTTCCCATGCCGGAACCTATCTCTAATTGGTCTGGGTCCATGGCGACCTCACGCACTTCTGTCGAAACTATCACTACTCCCATGCGATTGCTATGCGTTGTCCTGATGCCTTGACCATCTGATTAATTTGCGGATATTTGGGGAATTATCTGGTGTAGAGTCGCAACTTTCTTCGTTTTAGGCCATCTTTCTCGGTGTACGTCCACCTCCCAAAGTGGGGTAAGTTTGGAACATATTTCAAAATTATTACATACAATGTGGAGGACAGGAACGGCTGTAAGGGATGATGTGGAGGCCGTTTTTAACCTATGTCTATGAGACAGTAAAGGTTAAAAGTTCTGTGTTTTTCTAACAATTTCTCATCCATGACCAACAGAGAATAGAAAACAGAATTTAGGAAGCTAGTTGTAGTAAGACATCTGAAATTGGGCCATACACTATTGCTCTATATTCCAGCATTAACATTGTTTATTAACTTTGTGACCTTTGTTTGATGCAATCTGTCACGGCATAAGGCCACCCCCCCAAAGTGGAGGCAGTTTTGAACATATTTCAAAATTCTTAAATAAAATTGGGAGGACAGGAACGGATGTAAGGGGTGATGTGGAGGCCGTTTTTAACCTACCTCTATGAGACAGTAAAGGTTAAAAGATGTATGTTTTTCTTACAATTTCTCATCCCTGAAGTAAGACATCTAGGGTTGGTCCATACACTATTGCTCTATGTTCCAGCATTAACATTGTTTATTAACTTTGTGACCTTTGTTTGATGCAATCTGTCACGGCATACGGCCACCCCCCCAAAGTGGAGGCAGGTTTTGAACATATTTCAAAATTCTTAAATAAAATTGGGAGGACAGGAACGGCTGTAAGGGGTGATGTGGAGGCCGTTTTTAACCTACGTCTATGAGACAGTAAAGGTTAAAAGTTGTATGTTTTTCTTACAATTTCTCATTCCTGAAGTAAGACGTCTAGGGTTGGACCATACACTGATGCTCTATGTTCCAGCATTAACATTGTTTATTAACTTTGTGACCTTTGTTTGATGCAATCTGTCACGGCATACGGCCACCCCCCCAAAGTGGAGGCAGGTTTTGAATATATTTCAAAATTCTTAAATAAAATTGGGAGGACAGGAACGGCTGTAAGGGGTGATGTGGAGGCCGTTTTTAACCTAAGTCTATGAGACAGTAAATGTTAAAAGTTGTATGTTTTTCTTACAATTTCTCATCCCTGACCAACAGAGAATGTAAAAAAGAATTTAGGAAGCTAGTTGTAGTAAGACATCTAGGATTGGACAAAATACACTATTATCTTACGTTCCTCCATTAAAATAGTTTTTTAACTATGTGACCTTTACAGGAATGGCTTTTGTTGGAAGAGAAGATCTCTCTCCATAGGAAACCAGTGTATTCCAAAAAGCCCTTTTTAGGTCTCGCCTAGCATGGCTGCGCACATGCGCAGTACGCTCGGCGCGTATAATGTTTTTGAGGACTTTCAGTAAAGTGCTTCAAGCACCGCCCCTCTTTCCCATTGGCTGGTGTCACTGTTTATGCTAAACTGTGGCCAGCCATTGGAAAAGAGCTTTTTATGTCATGTACTTTTGGCTTTTTCAGACGGCCGACTTGGACGGGCACATCTGCCTTCTGTGTGTCGTGAAAGGTTTTTTATCTTTCTGCGCATGTTTTGTTCTTTAAATATTTTTTCTCCTGTTAATTGGAGCATTGCTGCTGCTTTGCTGAGGGAGGAGCGCTTCCACGTGAAGGTACATTTTTTTTTTAATTCTTTGTTGTTTTACTTACATTTGTGTTTAATGTGTTTTTTCTGAGTTTAATTTGCAGGCGGACCCCATCCCGTTTTGGTAGCAGAGAGCAGGGAAAATGTTGTGCTTTCACCGGGAGCGAATACGGTGATGCTATGCAGGTGGCCCCCAGCCCATCGTATGTATGCTAAGGTAAGCGATTTTGGCTCTGTTTTTGTAATGTAATATTTGTGTTTACTTTGCAGGCAGACCCCAGCCCGTGTCTGTATGAGAGAGCGGCGAGGACTGTGTGCTTTCGGCGGTATGTATGCAGCGATGCAACCTCAAGTAAGGTAAGCGTTGTTTGCTCACTTTATTTTAAAGTTTCTTTCTGTTTACTTTGCAGGCGGACCACAGCCTGTGTCTGTAGGAGAAAGCGGTGAGGACTGTGTACTTTCAGCGGTATGTATGCGCCAATGCCACATCAAGAAAGGTAAGCGATGTTGGCCCAGTTTTATTATGGTCATATTCAATGTTTAATGTTGTTCTTCTCTGATCCATAGGGGGGGGGAAGGAGCCAAAACCAGGGTGTGTCCCAAACCCCAGATTAACGGGCATTCCTCGACCGGAGCACCTACCCCACAATGTCGTGGCAGTCCTGTGCTGTCTTCTCATGGCCCCCTGCGGCACTTGCAAATTGAGGCTGCAACTTTTTCCTGTTCCCATGCCGGAACCTATCTCTAATTGGTCTGGGTCCATGGCGACCTCACGCACTTCTGTCGAAACTATCACTACTCCCACGCGATTGCTATGCGTTGTCCTGATGCCTTGACCATCTGATTAATTTGCGTATATTTGGGGAATTATCTGGTGTAGAGTCGCAACTTTCTTCGTTTTAGGCCATCTTTCTCGATGTACGTCCACCTCCCAAAGTGGGGTAAGTTTGGAACATATTTCAAAATTATTAAATACAATGTGGAGGACAGGAACGGCTGTAAGGGATGATGTGGAGGCAGTTTTTAACCTATGTCTATGAGACAGTAAAGGTTAAAAGTTCTGTGTTTTTCTAACAATTTCTCATCCATGACCAACAGAGAATATAAAACAGAATTTAGGAAGCTAGTTGTAGTAAGACATCTGAGATTGGGCCATACACTATTGCTCTATATTCCAGCATTAACATTGTTTATTAACTTTGTGACCTTTGTTTGATGCAATCTGTCACGGCATAAGGCCACCCCCCCAAAGTGGAGGCAGTTTTGAACATATTTCAAAATTCTTAAATAAAATTGGGAGGACAGGAACGGCTGTAAGGGGTGATGTGGAGGCCGTTTTTAACCTACGTCTATGAGACAGTAAAGGTTAAAAGTTGTATGTTTTTCTTACAATTTCTCATCCCTGAAGTAAGACATCTAGGGTTGGGCCATACACTATTGCTCTATGTTCCAGCATTAACATTGTTTATTAACTTTGTGACCTTTGTTTGATGCAATCTGTCACGGCATACGGCCACCCCCCCAAAGTGGAGGCAGGTTTTGATCATATTTCAAAATTCTTAAATAAAATTGGGAGGACAGGAACGGCTGTAAGGGGTGATGTGGAGGCCGTTTTTAACCTACGTCTATGAGACAGTAAAGGTTAAAAGTTGTATGTTTTTCTTACAATTTCTCATCCCTGAAGTAAGACATCTAGGGTTGGGCCATACACTATTGCTCTATGTTCCAGCATTAACATTGTTTATTAACTTTGTGACCTTTGTTTGATGCAATCTGTCACGGCATACGGCCACCCCCCCAAAGTGGAGGCAGGTTTTGAATATATTTCAAAATTCTTAAATAAAATTGGGAGGACAGGAACGGCTGTAAGGGGTGATGTGGAGGCCGTTTTTAACCTACGTCTATGAGACAGTAAAGGTTAAAAGTTGTATGTTTTTCTTACAATTTCTCATCCCTGAAGTAAGACATCTAGGGTTGGGCCATACACTATTGCTCTATGTTCCAGCATTAACATTGTTTATTAACTTTGTGACCTTTGTTTGATGCAATCTGTCACGGCATACGGCCACCCCCCCAAAGTGGAGGCAGGTTTTGAATATATTTCAAAATTCTTAAATAAAATTGGGAGGACAGGATCGGCTGTAAGGGGTGATGTGGAGGCCGTTTTTAACCTACGTCTTTGAGACAGTAAAGGTTAAAAGTTCTATGTTTTTCTTACAATTTCTCATCCCTGACCAATAGGGAATAGAAAATTTAGGAAGCTAGTTGTAGTAAGACATTTAGGATTGAGTCATACCCTAATGCTCTATGTTCCAGCATTAAAATTGTTTATTAACTTTGTGACCTTTGTTCGATGCAATCTGTCACGGCATACGGCCACCCCCCCAAAGTGGAGCCAGTTTTGAACATATTTCAAAATTCTTAAATAAAATTGGGAGGACAGGAACGGCTGTAAGGGGTGATGTGGAGGCCGTATTTAACCTAAGTCTATGAGACAGTAAATGTTAAAAGTTGTATGTTTTTCTTACAATTTCTCATCCCTGACAAACAGAGAATGTAAAAAAGAATTTAGGAAGCTAGTTGTAGTAATACATCTAGGATTGGACAAAATACACTATTATCTTATGTTCCTCCATTAAAATAGTTTTTTAACTTTGTGACCTTTACAGCAATGGCTTTTGTTGGAAGAGAAGATCTCTCTCCATAGGAAACCAGTGTATTCCTAAAAAACCCTTTTTAGGTCTCGCCTAGCATGGCTGCGCACATGCGCAGTACGCTCGGTGAAGTACAATGTTTTGAGGACTTTCAGTAAAGTGCTTCAAGCACCGCCCCTCTTTCCCATTGGCTGGTGTCACTGTTTATGCTAAACTGTGGCCAGCCATTGGAAAAGAGCTTTTTATGTCGTGTACTTTTGGCTTTTTCAGACGGCCCACTTGGACGGGCACATCTGCCTTCTGTGTGTCGTGAAAGGTTTTTTTATCTTACTGCGCATGTTTTGTTCTTTAAATATTTTTTCTCCTGTTAATTGGAGCATTGCTGCTGCTTTGCAGAGGAGGAGCGCTTCCACGTGAAGGTACATTTTTATTTTTTTTAATTCTTTGTTGTTTTACTTACATTTGTGTTTAATGTGTTTTTTCTGAGTTTAATTTGCAGGCACACCCCATCCCGTTTTGGTAGCAGAGACCAGGGAAAATGTTGTGCTTTCACCGGGAGCGAATACGGCGATGCTATGCAGGAGGCCCCCAACCCATCGTATGTATGCTAAGGTAAGCGATTTTGGCTCTGTTTTTGTAATGTAATATTCGTGTTTACTTTGCAGGCAGACCCCAGCCCGTGTCTGTATGAAAGAGCGGCGAGGACTGTGTGCTGTCGGCGGTATGTATGCAGCGATGCAACCTCAAGTAAGGTAAGCGTTGTTTGCTCACTTTATTTTAATGTTTCTTTTTGTTTACTTTGCAGGCGGACCACAGCCTGTGTCTGTAGGAGAGAGCGGCGAGGACTGTGTACTTTCGGCGGTATGTATGCGCCAATGCCACATCAAGTAAGGTAAGCGAAGTTGGCCCTGTTTTATTTTACTCATATTCAGTGTTTACTGTTGTTCTTCTCTAATCCATGGGGGGGGGGAGGAGCCAAAACCAGGGTGTGTCCCAACCCCAGATTAACGGGCATTCCTCGACCGGAGCACCTACCCCACAATGTCGTGGCAGTCCTGTGCTGTCTTCTCATGGCCCCCTGCGGCACTTGCAAATTGAGGCTGCAACTTTTTCCTGTTCCCATGCCGGAACCTATCTCTCATTGGTCTGAGTCAATGGCAACCTCACGCACTTCTGTCGAAACTATCACTACTCCCTCGCGATTGCTATGCGTTGTCCTGATGCCTTGACCATCTGATTAATTTGCGGATATTTGGGGAATTATCTGGTGTAGAGTCGCAACTTTCTTCGCTTGCGGCCATCTTTCTCGGTGTACGTCCACCTCCCAAAGTGGGGTAAGTTTTGAACATATTTCAAAATTATTAAATACAATGTGGAGGACAGGAACGGCTGTAAGGGATGATGTGGAGGCTGTTTTTAACCTATGTCTATGAGACAGTAAAGGTTAAAAGTTGTATGTTTTTCTAACAATTTCTCATCCATGACCAACAGAGAATAGAAAACAGAATTTAGGAAGCTAATTGTAGTAAGACATCTGAGATTGGGCCATCCACTATTGCTCTATGTTTCAGCATTAAAATTGTTTATTAACTTTGTGACCTTTGTTTGCTGCAATCTTTCACAGCGTACGGCCAACCCCCAAATTGGAGTCAGTTTTGAACAAAATTCCTAAATAAAATTTGGAGGACAGGGACGGCTGTAAGGGCTGTTGTGGAGACCGTTTTTAACCTACGTCTATGAGACAGTAAAGGTTAAAAGTTGTATGTTTTTCTTACAACTTCTCATCCCTGAAGTAAGACATCTAGGATTGGGCCATACACTATTGCTCTATGTTCCAGCATTAACATTGTTTATTAACTTTGTGACCTTTGTTTGATGCAATCTGTCATGGCATACAACCACCCCCCCAAAGTGGAGGCAGTTTCGAACATATTTCAAAATTCTCAGATAAAATTGGGTGGACAGGAACGGCTGTAAGGGGTGATGTGGAGGCTGTTTTTAACCTAAGTCTATGAGACAGTAAATGTTAAAAGTTGGATATTTTTCTTACAATTTCTCATCCCTGACCAACAGAGAATGTAAAAAAGAATTTAGGAAGCTAGTTGTAGTAAGACATCTAGGATTGGACAAAATACACTATTATCTTATTTTCCTCCATTGAAATAGTTTTTTAACTATGTGACCTTTACAGGAATGGCTTTTGTGGGAAGAGAAGATCTCTCTCCATAGGAAACCAGTGTATTCCAAAAAGCCCTTTTTAGGTTTCGCCTAGCATGGCTGCGCACATGCGCAGTACGCTCGGCGACGTATAACGTTTTTGAGGACTTTCAGTAAAGTGCTTCAAGCACCGCCCCTCTTTCCCATTGGCTGGTGTCACTGTTTATGGTAAACTGTGGCCAGCCATTGGAAAAGAGCTTTTTATGTTGTGTACTTTTGGCTTTTTCAGACTGCCCACTTGGACGGGCACATCTGCCTTCTGTGTGTCGTGAAAGGTTTTTTATCTTACTGCGCATGTTTTGTACTTTAAATATTTTTTCTCCTGTTAATTGGAGCATTGCTGCTGCTTTGCTGAGGGAGGAGCACTTCCACGTGAAGGTACATTTTTATTTTTTTTAATTCTTTGTTGTTTTACTTACATTTGTGTTTAATATGTTTTTTCTGAGTTTAATTTGCAGGCGGACCCCATCCCGTTTTGGTAGCAGAGAGCAGGGAAAATGTTGTGCTTTCACCGGGAGCGAATACGGCGATGCTATGCAGGAGGCCCCCAGCCCATTGTATGTATGCTAAGGTAAGCGATTTTGGCTCTGTTTTTGTAATGTAATATTCGTGTTTACTTTGCAGGCAGACCCCAGCCCGTGTCTGTATGAGAGAGCGGCGAGGACTGTGTGCTTTCGGCGGTATGTATGCAGCGATGCAACCTCAAGTAAGGTAAGCGTTGTTTGCTCACTTTATTTTAATGTTTCTTTCTGTTTACTTTGCAGGCGGACCACAGCCTGTGTCTGTAGGAGAGAGCGGCGAGGACTGTGTACTTTCGGTGGTATGTATGCGCCAATGCTACATCAAGTAAGGTAAGCGATGTTGGCCCTGTTTTATTTTACTCCTATTCAGTGTTTACTGTTGTTCTTCTCTGATCCATGGGGAGGGAAGGAGCCAAAACCAGGGTGTGTCCCAACCCCAGATTAAAGGGCATTCCTCGAACGGAGCACCTACCCCACAATGTCGTGGCAGTCCTGTGCTGTCTTCTCATGGCCCCCTGCGGCACTTGCAAATTGAGGCTGCAACTTTTTCCTGTTCCCATGCCGGAACCTATCTTTCATTGGTCTGGGTCCATGGCGACCTCACGCACTTCTGTCGAAACTATCACTGCTCCCACGCGATTGCTATGCATTGTCCTGATGCCTTGACCATCTGATTAATTTGCGGATATTTGGGAATTATCTGGTGTAGAGTCGCAACTTTCTTCGTTTGCGGCCATCTTTCTCGGTGTACGTCCACCTCCCAAAGTGGGGTAAGTTATGAACATATTTCAAAATTATTAAATACAATGTGGAGGACAGGAACGGCTGTAAGGGATGATGTGGAGGCCGTTTTTAACCTATGTCTATGAGACAGTAAAGGTTAAAAGTTCTGTGTTTTTATAACAATTTCTCATCCATGGCCAACAGAGAATAGAAAGCATAATTTAGGAAGCTAGTTGTAGTAAGACATCTGAGATTGGGCCATACACTATTGCTCTATGTTCCAGCATTAACACTGTTTATTAACTTTGTGACCTTTGTTTGATGCAATCTGTCACAGCATACGGCCACCCCCCCAAAGTGGAGGCAGTTTTGAACATATTTCAAAATTCTTAAATAAAATTGGGAGGACAGGAACGGCTGTAAGGGGTGATGTGGAGGCCGTTTTTAACCTAAGTCTATGAGACAGTAAATGTTAAAAGTTGTATGTTTTTCTTACAATTTCTCATCCCTGACCAACAGAGAATGTAAAAAAGAATTTAGGAAGCTAGTTGTAGTAAGACATCTAGGATTGGACAAAATACACTATTATCTTATTTTCCTCCATTAAAATAGTTTTTTAACTATGTGACCTTTACAGGAATGGCTTTTGTGGGAAGAGAAGATCTCTCTCCATAGGAAACCAGTGTATTCCAAAAAGCCCTTTTTAGGTTTCGCCTAGCATGGCTGCGCACATGCGCAGTACGCTCGGCGACGTATAACGTTTTTGAGGACTTTCAGTAAAGTGCTTCAAGCACCGCCCCTCTTTCCCATTGGCTGGTGTCACTGTTTATGGTAAACTGTGGCCAGCCATTGGAAAAGAGCTTTTTATGTTGTGTACTTTTGGCTTTTTCAGACTGCCCACTTGGACGGGCACATCTGCCTTCTGTGTGTCGTGAAAGGTTTTTTATCTTACTGCGCATGTTTTGTACTTTAAATATTTTTTCTCCTGTTAATTGGAGCATTGCTGCTGCTTTGCTGAGGGAGGAGCACTTCCACGTGAAGGTACATTTTTATTTTTTTTAATTCTTTGTTGTTTTACTTACATTTGTGTTTAATATGTTTTTTCTGAGTTTAATTTGCAGGCGGACCCCATCCCGTTTTGGTAGCAGAGAGCAGGGAAAATGTTGTGCTTTCACCGGGAGCGAATACGGCGATGCTATGCAGGAGGCCCCCAGCCCATTGTATGTATGCTAAGGTAAGCGATTTTGGCTCTGTTTTTGTAATGTAATATTCGTGTTTACTTTGCAGGCAGACCCCAGCCCGTGTCTGTATGAGAGAGCGGCGAGGACTGTGTGCTTTCGGCGGTATGTATGCAGCGATGCAACCTCAAGTAAGGTAAGCGTTGTTTGCTCACTTTATTTTAATGTTTCTTTCTGTTTACTTTGCAGGCGGACCACAGCCTGTGTCTGTAGGAGAGAGCGGCGAGGACTGTGTACTTTCGGTGGTATGTATGCGCCAATGCTACATCAAGTAAGGTAAGCGATGTTGGCCCTGTTTTATTTTACTCCTATTCAGTGTTTACTGTTGTTCTTCTCTGATCCATGGGGAGGGAAGGAGCCAAAACCAGGGTGTGTCCCAACCCCAGATTAAAGGGCATTCCTCGAACGGAGCACCTACCCCACAATGTCGTGGCAGTCCTGTGCTGTCTTCTCATGGCCCCCTGCGGCACTTGCAAATTGAGGCTGCAACTTTTTCCTGTTCCCATGCCGGAACCTATCTTTCATTGGTCTGGGTCCATGGCGACCTCACGCACTTCTGTCGAAACTATCACTGCTCCCACGCGATTGCTATGCATTGTCCTGATGCCTTGACCATCTGATTAATTTGCGGATATTTGGGAATTATCTGGTGTAGAGTCGCAACTTTCTTCGTTTGCGGCCATCTTTCTCGGTGTACGTCCACCTCCCAAAGTGGGGTAAGTTATGAACATATTTCAAAATTATTAAATACAATGTGGAGGACAGGAACGGCTGTAAGGGATGATGTGGAGGCCGTTTTTAACCTATGTCTATGAGACAGTAAAGGTTAAAAGTTCTGTGTTTTTTATAACAATTTCTCATCCATGGCCAACAGAGAATAGAAAGCATAATTTAGGAAGCTAGTTGTAGTAAGACATCTGAGATTGGGCCATACACTATTGCTCTATGTTCCAGCATTAACACTGTTTATTAACTTTGTGACCTTTGTTTGATGCAATCTGTCACGGCATACGGCCACCCCCCCAAAGTGGAGGCAGTTTTGAACATATTTCAAAATTCTTAAATAAAATTGGGAGGACAGGAACGGCTGTAAGGGGTGATGTGGAGGCCGTTTTTAACCTAAGTCTATGAGACAGTAAATGTTAAAAGTTGTATGTTTTTCTTACAATTTCTCATCCCTGACCAACAGAGAATGTAAAAAAGAATTTAGGAAGCTAGTTGTAGTAAGACATCTAGGATTGGACAAAATACACTATTATCTTATGTTCCTCCATTAAAATAGTTTTTTAACTTTGTGACCTTTACAGCAATGGCTTTTGTTGGAAGAGAAGATCTCTCTCCATAGGAAAGCAGTGTATTCCAAAAAGCCCTTTTTAGGTCTTGCCTAGCATGGCTGCACACATGCGCAGTACACTCGGCGACGTATAATGTTTTTGATGACTTTCAGTAAAGTGCTTCAAGCACCGCCCCTCTTTCCCATTGGCTGGTGTCACTGTTTATTCTAAACTGTGGCCAGCCATTGGAAAAGAGCTTTTTATGTCATGTACTTTTGGCTTTTTCAGATGGCCCACTTGGACGGGCACATCTGCCTTCTGTGTGTCGTGAAAGGATTTTTTATCTTACTGCACATGTTTTGTTCTTTAAATATTTTTCTCCTGTTAATTGGAGCATTGCTGCTGCTTTGCTGAGGGAGGAGCGCTTCCAAGTGCAGGTACATTTTTATTTTTTTTAATTCTTTGTTGTTTTACTTACATTTGTGTTTAATGTGTTTTTTCTGAGTTTAATTTGCAGGCGGACCCCATCCCGTTTTGGTAGCAGAGAGCAGGGAAAATATTGTGCTTTCACCGGGAGCGAATGCGGCGATGCTATGCAGGTGGCCCCAGCCCATCGTATGTATGCTAAGATAAGCGATTTTGGCTCTGTTTTTGTAATGTAATATTCGTGTTTACTTTGCAGGCAGACCCCAGCCCGTGTCTGTATGAGAGAGCGGCGAGGACTGTGTACTTTCGGCGGGATGTATGCGCCAATGCCACATCAAGTAAGGTAAGCGATGTTGGCCCTGTTTTATTTTACTCATATTCAGTGTTTACTATTGTTCTTCTCTGATCCATGGGAGGGGGAAGGAGCCAAAACCAGGGTGTGTCCCAACCCCAGATTAACGGGCATTCCTCGACCAGAGCACCTACCCCACAATGTCGTGGCAGTCCTGTGCTGTCTTCTCATGGCCCCCTGCGGCACTTGCAAATTGAGGCTGCAACTTTTTCCTGTTCCCATGCCGGACCCTATCTCTCATTGGTCTGGGTCCATGGTGACCTCACACACTTCTGTCGAAACTATCACTACTCGCACGCGATTGCTATGCGTTGTCCTGATGCCTTGATCATCTGATTAATTTGCGGATATTTGGGGAATTATCTGGTGGAGAGTTGCAACTTTCTCCTTTTGCGGCCATCTTTCTCGGTGTACGTCCACCTCCCATAGTGGGGTAAGTTTTTAACATATTTCAAAATTATTAAATACAATGTGGAGGACAGGAACGGCTGTAAGGGATGATGTGGAGGCCGTTTTTAACCTATGTCTATGAGACAGTAAAGGTTAAAAGTTCTGTTTTTTTCTAACAATTTCTCATCCATGGCCAACAGAGAATAGAAAGCATAATTTAGGAAGCTAGTTGTAGTAAGACATCTGAGATTGGGCCATACACTATTGCTCTATGTTCCAGCATTAACACTGTTTATTAACTTTGTGACCTTTGTTTGATGCAATCTGTCACGGCATACGGCCACCCCCCCAAAGTGGAGGCAGTTTTGAACATATTTCAAAATTCTTAAATAAAATTGGGAGGACAGGATCGGCTGTAAGGGGTGATGTGGAGGCCGTTTTTAACCTACGTCTTTGAGACAGTAAAGGTTAAAAGTTCTATGTTTTTCTTACAATTTCTCATTCCTGACCAATAGAGAATAGAAAAAAGAATTTAGGAAGCTAGTTGTAGTAAGACATTTAGGATTGGGCCATACCCTATTGCTCTATGTTCCAGCATTAAAATTGTTTATTAACTTTGTGACCTTTGTTCGATGCAATCTGTCACGGCATACGGCCACCCCCCCAAAGTGGAGTCAGTTTTGAACATATTTCAAAATTCTTAAATAAAATTGGGAGGACAGGAACGGCTGTAAGGGGTGATGTGGAGGCCGTTTTTAACCTAAGTCTATGAGACAGTAGATGTTAAAAGTTGTATGTTTTTCTTACAATTTCTCATCCCTGACCAAAAGAGAATGTAAAAAAGAATTTAGGAAGCTAGTTGTAGTAAGACATCTAGGATTGGACAAAATACACTATTATCTTATGTTCCTCCATTAAAATAGTTTTTTAACTATGTGACCTTTACAGGAATGGCTTTTGTTGGAAGAGAAGATTTCTCTCCATAGGAAACCAGTGTATTCCAAAAAGTCCTTTTTAGGTCTCGCCTAGCATGGCGGCACACATGCGCAGTACGCTCGCAACGTATAATGTTTTTGAGGACTTTCAGTAAAGTGCTTCAAGCACCGCCCCTCTTTCCCATTGGCTGGTGTCACTGTTTATGCTAAACTGTGGCCAGCCATTGGAAAAGAGCTTTTTATGCCGTGTACTTTTGGCTTTTTCAGACGGCCCACTTGGACGGGCACATCTGCCTTCTGTGTGTCGTGAAAGGTTTTTTATCTTACTGCGCATGTTTTGTTCTTTAAATATTTTTTCTCCTGTTAATTGGAGCATTGCTGCTGCTTTGCTGAGGGAGGAGCGCTTCCATGTGAAGGTACATTTTTATTTTTTTAAATTCTTTATTGTTTTACTTACATTTGTGTTTAATGTGTTTTTTCTGAGTTTAATTTGCAGGCGGACCCCATCCCGTTTTGGTAGCAGAGAGCAGGGAAAATGTTATCCTTTCACCGGAAGCGAATACGGCGATGCTATGCAGGTGGCCCCCAGCCCATCGTATGTATGCTAAGGTAAGCGATTTTGGCTCTGTTTTTGTAATGTAATATTCGTGTTTACTTTGCAGGCAGACCCCAGCCCGTGTCTGTATGAGAGAGCGGCGAGGACTGTGTACTTTCGGCGGGATGTATGCGCCAATGCCACATCAAGTAAGGTAAGCGATGTTGGCCCTGTTTTATTTTACTCATATTCAGTGTTTACTATTGTTCTTCTCTGATCCATGGGAGGGGGAAGGAGCCAAAACCAGGGTGTGTCCCAACCTCAGATTAACGGGCATTCCTTGACCAGAGCACCTACCCCACAATGTCGTGGCAGTCCTGTGCTGTCTTCTCATGGCCCCCTGCGGCACTTGCAAATTGAGGCTGCAACTTTTTCCTGTTCCCATGCCGGAACCTATCTCTCATTGGTCTGGGTCCATGGTGACCTCACACACTTCTGTCGAAACTATCACTACTCGCACGCGATTGCTATGCGTTGTCCTGATGCCTTGATCATCTGATTAATTTGCGGATATTTGGGGAATTATCTGGTGGAGAGTTGCAACTTTCTCCTTTTGCGGCCATCTTTCTCGGTGTACGTCCACCTCCCATAGTGGGGTAAGTTTTTAACATATTTCAAAATTATTAAATACAATGTGGAGGACAGGAACGGCTGTAAGGGATGATGTGGAGGCCGTTTTTAACCTATGTCTATGAGACAGTAAAGGTTAAAAGTTCTGTGTTTTTCTAACAATTTCTCATCCATGGCCAACAGAGAATAGAAAGCATAATTTAGGAAGCTAGTTGTAGTAAGACATCTGAGATTGGGCCATACACTATTGCTCTATGTTCCAGCATTAACATTGTTTATTAACTTTGTGACCTTTGTTTGATGCAATCTGTCACGGCATACGGCTACCCCCCCAAAGTGGAGGCAGTTTTGAACATATTTCAAAATTCTTAAATAAAATTGGGAGGACAGGAACGGCTGTAAGCGGTGATGTGGAGGCCGTTTTTAACCTACGTCTTTGAGACAGTAAAGGTTAAAAGTTGTATGTTTTTCTTACAATTTATCATCCCATACCAATAGAGAATAGAAAAAAGAATTTAGGAAGCTAGTTGTAGTAAGACATTTAGGATTGGGCCATACCCTATTGCTCTATGTTCCAGCATTAAAATTGTTTATTAACTTTGTGACCTTTGTTTGATGCAATCTGTCACGGCATACGGCCACCACCCCAAAGTGGAGTCAGTTTTGAACATATTTCAAAATTCTTAAATAAAATTGGGAGGACAGGAACGGCTGTAAGGGGTGATGTGGAGGCCGTTTTTAACCTAAGTCTATGAGACAGTAATGTTAAAAGTTGTATGTTTTTCTTACAATTTCTCATCCCTGACCAACAGAGAATGTAAAAAAGAATTTAGGAAGCTAGTTGTAGTAAGACATCTAGGATTGGACAAAATACAGTATTATCTTATGTTCCTCCATTAAAATAGTCTTTTATCTTTGTGACCTTTACAGCAATGGCTTTTGTTGGAAGAGAAGATCTCTCACCATAGGAAACCAGTGTATTCCAAAAAGCCCTTTTTAGGTCTCGCCTAGCATGGCTGCGCACATGCGCAGTACGCTCGGTGACATATAATGTTTTTGATGACTTTCAGTAAAGTGCTTCAAGCACCGCCCCTCTTTCCCATTGGCTGGTGTCACTGTTTATGCTAAACTGTGGCCAGCCATTGGAAACAAGCTTTTTATGTTGTGTACTTTTGGCTTTTTCAGACGGCCCACTTGGACGGGCACATCTGCCTTCTGTGTGTCGTGAAAGGTTTTTTATCTTACTGGGCATGTTTTGTTCTTTAAATATTTTTTCTCCTGTTAATTGGAGCATTGCTGCTGCTTTGCTGAGGGAGGAGCGCTTCCAAGTGAAGGTACCTTTTTATATTTTTTTAATTCTTTGTTGTTTTACTTACGTTTGTGTTTAATGTGTTTTTTCTGAGTTTAATTTGCAGGCGGACCCCATCCCGTTTTGGTAGCAGAGAGCAGGGAAAATGTTGTGCTTTCACCGGGAGCGAATACGGCGATGCTATGCAGGTGGCCCCCAGCCCATCGTATGTATGCTAAGGTAAGCGATTTTGGCTCTGTTTTTGTAATGTAATATTCGTGTTTACTTTGCAGGCAGACCCCAGCCCGTGTCTGTATGAGAGAGCGGCAAGGACTGTGTGCTTTCGGCGGTATGTATGCAGCGATGCAACCTCAAGTAAGGTAAGCGTTGTTTGCTCACTTTATTTTAATGTTTTTTTCTGTTTACTTTGCAGGCGGACCACGGCCTGTGTCTGTAGTAGAGAGCGGCGAGGACTGTGTACTTTCGGCGGTATGTATGCGCCAATGCCACATCAAGTAAGGTAAGCGATGTTGGCCCTGTTTTATTTTACTAATATTCATTGTTTACTGTTGTTCTTCTCTGATCCATGGGGGGGGGTAAGGAGCCAAAACCAGGGTGTGTCCCAACCCCAGATTAAAGGGCATTCCTCGACCGGAGCACCTACCCCACAATGTCGTGGCAGTCCTGTACTGTCTTCTCATGGCCCCCTGCGGCACTTGCAAATTGAGGCTGCAACTTTTTCCTGTTCCCATGCCGGAACCTATCTCTCATTCGTCTGGGTCCATGGCGACCTCACGCACTTCTGTCGAAACTATCACTACTCCCACGCAATTGCTATGCGTTGTCCTGATGCCTTGACCATCTGATTAATTTCCGGATATTTGGGGAATTATTTGGTGGAGAGTCGCAACTTTCTCCGTTTGCGGCCATCTTTCTCGGTGTACGTCCACCTCGCAAAGTGGGGTAAGTTATGAACATATTTCAAAATTATTAAATACAATGTGGAGGACAGGAACGGCTGTAAGGGATGATGTGGAGGCCGTTTTTAACCTATGTCTATGAGACAGTAAAGGTTAAAAGTTCTGTGTTTTTCTAACAATTTCTCATCCATGACCAACAGAGAATAGAAAACAGAATTTAGGAAACTAGTTGTGGTAAGACATCTGAGATTGGGCCATACACTATTGCTCTATGTTTCACCATTAAAATTGTTTATTAACTTTGTGACCTTTGTTTGCTGCAATCTTTCACAGCGTACGGCCAACCCCCAAATTGGAGCCAGTTTTGAACAAAATTCCTAAATAAACTTTGGAGGACAGGGACGGTTGTAAGGGGTGATGTGGAGGCCATTTTTAACCTACGTCTATGAGACAGTAAAGGTTAAAAGTTGTAAGTTTTTCTTACAATTTCTCATCCCTGAAGTAAGACATCTAGGATTGGGCCATACACTATTGCTCTATGTTCCAGCATTAACATTGTTTATTAACTTTATGACCTTTGTTTGATGCAATCTGTCACGGCATACGGCTACCCCCCAAAGTGGAGGCAGTTTTGAACATATTTCTAAATTCTTAAATAAAATTGGGAGGACAGGAACGGCTGTAAGGGGTGATGTGGAGGCCGTTTTTAACCTACGTCTTTGAGACAGTAAAGGTTAAAAGTTGTATGTTATTCTTGCAATTTCTCATCCCTGACCTACAGAGAATAGAAAAATGAATTTAGGAAGCTAGTTGTAGTCAGACATCTAGGATTGGACCATACCCTATTGCTCTATGTTCCAGCATTAAAATTGTTTATTAACTTTGTGACCTTTGTTTGCTGCAATCTTTCACGGCGTACGGCCAACCCCCAAATTGGAGTCAGTTTTGAACAAAATTCCTAAATAAACTTTGGAGGACAGGGACGGCTGTAAGGGGTGATGTGGAGGCCGTTTTTAACTTACGTCTATGAGACAGTAAAGGTTAAAAGTTGCATGTTTTTCTTACAATTTCTCATCCCTGAAGTAAGACATCTGAGATTGAGCCATACACTATTGCTCTATGTTCCAGCATTAACATTGTTTATTAACTTTGTGACCTTTGTTTGATGCAATCTGTCATGGCATACGGCCACCCCCCCAAAGTGGAGTCAGTTTTGAACATATTTCAAAATTCTTAAATAAAATTGGGAGGACAGGAACAGCTGTAAGGGGTGATGTGGAGGCCGTTTTTAACCTACGTCTATGAGACAGTAAATGTTAAAAGTTGTATGTTTTTCTTACAATTACTCATCCCTGACCAACAGAGAATGTAAAAAAGAATTTAGGAAGCTAGTTGTAGTAAGACATCTGAGATTGGGCCATACACTATTGCTCTATGTTTCAGCATTAAAATTGTTTATTAACTTTGTGACCTTTGTTTGCTGCAATCTTTCACAGCATACTGCCAACCCCCAAATTGGAGTCAGTTTTGAACAAAATTGCTAAATTAAATTTGGAGGACAGGGACGTCTGTAAGGGGTGATGTGGAGGCCGTTTTTAACCTACGTCTATGAGACAGTAAAGGTTAAAAGTTGTATGTTTTTCTTACAACTTCTCATCCCTGAAGTAAGACATCTAGGATTGGGCCATACACTATTGCTCTATGTTCCAGCATTAACATTGTTTATTAACTTTGTGACCTTTGTTTGATGCAATCTGTCATGGCATACGGCCACCCCCCCAAAGTGTAGGCAGTTTTGAACATATTTCAAAATTCTTAAATAAAATTGGGTGGACAGGAACGGCTGTAAGGGGTGATTTGGAGGCCGTTTTTAACCTACGTCTTTGAGACAGTAAAGGTTAAAAGTTGTATGATTTTCTTACAATTTCTCATCCCTGGCCAATAGAGAGTAGAAAAAAGAATTTAGGAAGCTAGTTGTTGTAAGACATTTAGGATTGGGCCATACCCTATTGCTCTATGTTCCGGCATTAAAATTGTTTATTAACTTTGTGACCTTTGTTTGATGCAATCTGTCACGGCATACGGCCACCCCCCCAAAGTGGAGTCAGTTTTGAACATATTTCAAAATTCTTAAATAAAATTGGGTGGACAGGAACGGCTGTAAGGGGTGATTTGGAGGCCGTTTTTAACCTACGTCTTGGAGACAGTAAAGGTTAAAAGTTGTATGTTTTTCTTACGATTTCTCATCCCTGACCAATAGAGAATAGAAAAAAGAACTTAGGAAGCTAGTTGTAGTAAGACATTTAGGATTGGGCCATACCCTATTGCTCTATGTTCCAGCATTAAACTTGTTTATTAACTTTTTGACCTTTGTTTGCTGCAATCTATCACGGCGTACGGCCAACCCCCCAAATGGAGTCAGTTTTGAACAAAATTCTTAAATAAAATTTGGAGGACAGGGATGGCTGTAAGGGGTGATGTGGAGGCCATATTTAACCTACGTCTATGAGACAGTAAAGGTTAAAAGTTGTATGTTTTTCTTACAATTTCTCCTCCCTGACCAACAGAGAATAGAAAAAAGAATTTAGGAAGCTAGTTGTAGTCAGACATCAAGGATTGGACCATGCACTATTGCTCTATGTACCAGCATTAAAATTGTTTATTAACTTTATGACCTTTGTTTGATGCAATCTGTCACGGCATACCGTCAACCCCCAAAGTGGAGTCAGTTTTGAACATATTTCAAAATTCTTAAATAAAATTTGGAGGACAGGGACGGCTGAAATGGGTGATGTGGAGGCCGTTTTTAACTTAAGTCTATGAGACAGTAAAGGTTCAAATTTCTGTGTTTTTCTTACAATTTCTCATTCCTGACCAACAGAGAATAGAAAAAACAATGTAGGAAGCTAGTTATAGCACGGCATCTAGTATTGGACAAAATACACTATTGCCTTATGTTCCACCATTAAAATAGTTTTTTAACTTTAACTTTGTGACCTTTACAGCAATGGCTTTTGTTGGAAGAGAAGATCTCTCTCCATAGGAAACCAGTACATTCCCAAAAGCCTTTTTTAGGTCTCGGCTAGCGTGGCTGTGCACAAGCGCAGTTCGCTCGAAGACATATAATATTTTTGAGGACTTTCAGTAAAGGGCCTTAAGCACAGCCCCTCTATCCCATTGGCTGGTGTCACCTTTTATGCTAAACTTTGGCCAGCCATTGGAAAAGAGCTTTTTGTGTCGTGTACTTTTGGCTTTTTCAGACGGCCCACTTAGACGGGCTCATCTGCCTTTCGTGTGTCGTGAAAGGTTTTTTATCTTACCGGGCATGTTATGTTCTTTAAATATTTCTTCACCTGTTAATTGGAGCATTGCGGCTGATTTGATGAGGGAGGAGCGCTTCCACGTGTAGGTCATTTTATTTTTATTTATTTTTTTTATCTACATTTGTGTTTAATGTGTTTTTTCTGGGTTTAATTTGCAGGCAGACCCCATCCCGTTTTGGTAGCAGAGAGGAGGGAAAATGTTGTGCTTCACTGGGAGCGAAAACGGCGATGCTATGCAAGTGTCCCCCAGCCCATGGTATGTATGCTAAGGTAAGCGATTTTGGCTTTGTTTTTGTAATGTAATATTCGTGTTTACTTTGCAGGCAGACCCCAGCCCTTGTCTGTAGGAGAGAGCGGCGAGGACTGTGTGCTTTCGGCGGTATGTATACAGCGATGCAACCTCAAGTAAGTTAAGCGTTGTTTGCTCTCTTTATTTTAATGTTTTCTTTGTGTTTGATTTGCAGGTGGACCCCAGCCCGTGTCTGTAGGAGAGAGCGGGGAGGACTATGAGCTTTCGGAGGTATGTCGTGGCAGTCCTGTGCTGTCATCTCATGGTCCCCTGCGGCACTTGCAAATTGAGGCTGCAACTTTTTCCTGTTCCCATGCCAAAGCCTGTCTCTCATTGGTCTGGGGCCATGGCCACCTCGCGACCTTCTGTTGAAACTACCAGTACTCGCACGCAGGTGTTATGCGTTGTCCTGATGCCTTGATCATCTGATTAATTTGCGGATATTTAGGGAATTATCTGGTGGAGAGTCGAAACTTTCTCCGTTGGTGGCCATCTTTCTCGGCGTATGTCCACCTTCCAAAGTGGAGTCAGTTTTGAACATATTTCAAAATTATTAAATACAATGTGGAGGACAGGGACGGCTGTAAGGGGTGATGTGGAAGCCGTTTTTAACCTACGTCTATGACACAGTAAAGGTTAAAAGTTCTGTGTTTTTCTTACAATTTCTCATCCCTGACCAACAGAGAATAGAAAAAAGAATTTAGCAAGCTAGTTGTAGTAAGACATATATGATTGGACCATACACAATTGCTCTATGTTCCAGCATTAAAATTGTTTATTAACTTTGTGACCTTTGTTTGCTGCAATCTTTCACGGCATACGGTCAACCCCCAAAGTGGAGTCAGTTTTGAACATATTTCAAAATTCTTAAATAAAATTTGGACGACGGGGATGGCTGTATGGGGTGATGTGGAGGCCGTTTTTAACCTAAGTCTATGAGACAGTAAAGGTTAAAAGTTCTGTGTGTTTCTCACAATTTCTCATTCCAGACCAACAGAGAATAGAAAAAAGAATTTAGAAGCTAGTTATAGCACGACATCTAGTATTGGACAAAATACACTATTGCCTTATGTTCCTCCATTAAAATAGTTTTTTAACTTTGTGAGCTTTACAGCAATGGCTTTGGTTGGAAGAGAAGATCTCTCTCCAGAGGAAACCAGTGTATTCCCAAAAGCCTTTTTTAGGTCTCGGATAGCGTGGCTGCGCACATGCGCAGTTCGCTCGAAGACATATAATATTTTTAAGGACTTTCAGTAAAGGGCCTTAAGCACAGCCCCTCTATCCCATTGGCTGGTGTCACCGTTTATGCTAAACTTTGGCCAGCCATTGGAAAAGAGCTTTTTATGTCGTGTAATTTTGGCTTTTTCAGATGGCCCACTTGGACGGGCTCATCTGCCTTTCGTGCGTCGTGAAAGGTTTTTTATCTTGCCGGGCATGTTTTGTTCTTTAAATATTTCTTCTCCTGTTAATTGGAGCATTGCGGCTGCTTTGATGAGGGAGGAGCGCTTCCACGTGTAGGTCATTTTAATTTCTTTTTGTTTTATCTACATTTGTGTTTAATGTGTTTTTTCTGGGTTTAATTTGCAGGCGGACCATATCCCGTTTTGGTAGCAGAGATGAGGGAAAATGTTGTGCTTCACTGGGAGCTAAAACGGAGATGCTATGCAAGTGTCTCCCAGCCCATGGTATGTATGCTAAGGTAAGAATTTTGGCTCTGTTTTTGTAATGTAATATTCGTGTTTACTTTGCAGGCGGACCCCAGCCCTTGTCTGTAGGAGAGAGCGGCGAGGACTGTGTGCTTTTGGCGGTATGTATACAGCGATGCAACCTCAAGTAAGTTAAGCGTTGTTTTCTCTCTTTATTTTAATGTTTTCTTTGTGTTTGATTTTCAGGTGGACCCCAGCCCGTGTCTGTAGGAGAGAGCGGGGAGGACTATGAGCTTTCGGCGGTATGTTGTGGCAGTCCTGTGCTGTCATCTCATGGGCCCCTGCGGCACTTGCAAATTGAGGCTGCAACTTTTTCCTGTTCCCATGCCAAAGCCTGTCTCTCATTGGTCTGGGGCCATAGCCACCTCGCGCACTTCTGTCGAAACTACCAGTACTCGCACGCAGGTGTTATGCGTTGTCCTGATGCCTTGATCATCTGATTAATTTGCGGATATTTAGGGAATTATCTGGTGGAGATTCTAAACTTTCTCTGTTGGCGGCCAACTTTCTCGGCGTATGTCCACCTCCCAAACTGGAGTCAGTTTTGAACATATTACAAAATTATTAAATACAATGTGGAGGACAGGGATGGCTGTAAGGGGTGATGTGGAGGTCGTTTTTAACCTACGTCTATGAGACAGTAAAGGTTAAAAGTTCTGTGTTTTTCTTTCAATTTCTCATCCCTGACCAACAGAGAATAGAAAGAAGAATTTAGGAAGCTAGTTGTAGTAAGACATATAGGATGGACCATACACAATTGCTCTATGTTCCAGCATTAAAATTGTTTATTAACTTAGTGACCTTTGTTTGCTGCAATCTTTCACGGCATACCGTCAACCCCCAAAGTGGAGTCAGTTTTGAACATATTTCAAAATTCTTAAATAAAATTTGGAGGACAGGGACGGCTGTAAGGGGTGATGTGGAGGCCGTTTTTAACTTAAGTCTATGAGACAGTAAAGGTTCAAATTTCTGTGTTTTTCTTACAATTTCTCATTCCTGACCAACAGAGAATAGAAAAAACAATGTAGGAAGCTAGTTATAGCACGGCATCTAGTATTGGACAAAATACACTATTGCCTTATGTTCCTCCATTAAAATAGTTTTTTAACTTTGTGACCTTTACAGCAATGGCTTTTGTTGGAAGAGAAGATCTCTCTCCATAGGAAACCAGTATATTCCCAAAAGCCTTTTTTAGGTCTCGGCTAGCGTGGCTGTGCACAAGCGCAGTTCGCTCGAAGACATATAATATTTTTGAGGACTTTCAGTAAAGGGCCTTAAGCACAGCCCCTCTATCCCATTGGCTGGTGTTACCGTTTATGCTAAACTTTGGCCAGCCATTGGAAAAGAGATTTTTATGTTGTGTACTTTTGGCTTTTTCAGACGGCCCACTTGGACGGGCTCATCAGCCTTTCGTGCGTCATGAAAGGTTTTTTATCTTACCGGGCATGTTTTGTTCTTTAAATATTTCTTCTCCTGTTAATTGGAGCATTGCGGCTGCTTTGCTGAGGGAGGAGCACTTTGACGTGCAGGTAATTTTAATTTTTTTATTTTTTGTTGTTTTATCTACATTTGTCTTTAATGTGTTTTTTCTGTGTTTAATTTGCAGGCAGACCCCATCCCGTTTTGGTAGCAGAGAGGAGGGAAAATGTTGTGCTTCACTGGGAGCGAAAACGGCGATGCTGTGCAAGTGTCCCCCAGCCCATGGTATGTATGCTAAGGTAAGTGATTTTGGCTCTGTTTTTGTAATGTAATATTCGTGTTTACTTTGCAGGCGGACACCAGCCCTTGTCCGTAGGAGAGAGCGTAGAGGACTATGTGCTTTCGGCGGTATGTATACAGAGATGCAACCTCAAGTAAGTTAAGCGTTGTTTGCTCTCTTTATTTTAATGTTTTCTTTGTGTTTAATTTGCAGGTGGACCCCAGGCCGTGTCTGTAGGATAGAGCGGGAAGAACTGTGAGCTTTTGGCGGTATGTCGTGGCAGTCCTGTGCTGTTATCTCATGGTCCCCTGCGGCACTTGCAAATTGAGGCTGCAACTTTTTCCTGTTCCCATGCCAAAGCCTGTCTCTCATTGGTCTGGGGCCATGGCCACCTCGCGCACTTCTGTCGAAACTACCAGTACTCGTACGCAGTTGTTATGCGTTGTCCTGATGCCTTGATCATCTGATTAATTTGCGTATATTTAGGGAATTATCTGGTGGAGAGTCGAAACTTTCTCTGTTGGTGGCCATCTTTCTCGGCGTATGTCCACCTCCCAAAGTGGAGTCAGTTTTGAACATATTTCAAAATTATTAAATACAATGTGGAGGACAGGGACGGCTGTAAGAGGTGATGTGGAGGCCGTTTTTAACATACGTCTATGAGACAGTAAAGGTTAAAATTTCTGTGTTTTTCTTACAATTTCTCATTCCTGACCAACAGAGAATAGAAAAAAGAATTTAGGAAGCTAGTTATAGCACGACATCTAGTATTTGACAAAATACACTATCGCCTTATGTTCCTCCATTAAAATAGTTTTTAACTTTGTGACCTTTACAGCAATGGCTTTTGTTGGAAGAGAAGATCTCTCTCCATAGGAAACCAGTGTATTCCCAAAAACCTTTTTTAGGTCTCGGCTAGCGTGGCTGCGCACATGCGCAGATCGCTCGAAGACATATAATATTTTTGAGGACTTTCAGTAAAAGACCTCAAGCACAGCCCCTCTATCCCATTGGCTGGGGTCACAGTTTATGCTAAACTTTGGCCAGCCAAATTAAACACAGCTTTTTATGTCGTGTACTGTTGGGTTTTTCAGACGGCCCACTTGGACGGGCTCATCTGCCATTCGTGCGTCGTGAAAGGTTTTTTATCTTACCGGGCATGTTTTGTTCTTTAAATATTTCTTCTCCTGTTAATTGGAGCATTGCGGCTGCTTTGCTGAGGCAGGAGCGCTTCCACGTGTAGGTAATTTTAATTTTTTTATTTTTTGTTGTATTATCTACATTTGTGTTTAATGTGTTTTTTCTGTATTCAATTTGCAGGCAGACCCCATCCCGTTTTGGTAGCAGAGAGGAGGGAAATTGTTGTGCTTCACTGGGAGCGAAAACGGCGATGCTATGCAAGTGGCCCCGAGCCCATGGTATGTATGCTAAGGTAAGCGATGTTGGCTCTGTTTTTGTAATGTAATAGTCGTGTTTACTTTACAGGCGGACCGCAGCCCTTGTCTGTAACAGAGAGCGGCGAGGACTGTGTGCTTTCGGCGGTATGTATACAGCGATGCAACCTCAAGTAAGTTAAGCGTTGTTTGCTCTCTTTATTTTAATGTTTTCTTTGTGTTTAATTTGCAGGTGGACCCCAGCCCGTGTCTGTAGGAGAGAGCGGGGAGGACTGTGAGCTTTCGGCGGTATGTCGTGGCAGTCCTGTGCTGTTATCTCATGGTCCCCTGCGACACTTGCAAATTGAGGCTGCAACTTTTTCCTGTTCCCATGCCAAAGCCTGTCTCTCATTGGTCTGGGGCCATGGCCACCTCGCGCACTTCTGTTAAAACTACCAATACTCGCATGCGGTTGTTATGCGTTGTCCTGATGCCTTGATCATCTGATTAATTTGCGGATATGTAGGGAATTATCTGGTGGAGAGTCGAAACTTTCTCCGTTGGCGGCCATCTTTCTCGGCGTATGTCCACCTCCCAAACTGGAGTCAGTTTTGAACATATTTCAAAATTATTAAATACAATGTGGAGGACAGGGACGTCTATGAGACAGTAAAGGTTAAAAGTTCTGTGTTTTTCTTACAATTTCTCATCCCTGACCAACAGAGACTAGAAAAAAGAATTTAGGAAGCTAGTTGTAGTAGGACATCTAGGATTGGACCATACACTTTTGCTCTATGTTCCAGCATTAAAATTGTTTATTAACTTTGTGACCTTTGTTTGCTGCAATCTTTCACGGCATACGGCCAACCCCTAAAGTGGAGTCAGTTTTGAACATATTTCAAAATTCTTAAATAAAATTTGGAGGACAGGGACGCTGTAAGGGGTGATGTGGAGGCAGTTTTTAACCTATGTCTATAAGACAGTAAATGTTAAAAGTTCTATGTTGTTCTTACAATTTCTCATCCCTGACCAACAGAGAATGTAAAAAAGAATTTAGGAAGCTAGTTATAGTAAGACACCTAGGATTGGACAAAATACACTATTGCCTTATGTTCCTCCATTAAAATAGTTTTTTAACTTTGTGACCTTTACAGCAATGGCTTTTGTTGGAAGAGAAGATCTTTCTCCATAGGAAACCAGTGTATTCCCAAAAGCCCTTTTTAGGTCTCGGCTAGCGTGGCTGCGCACATGTGCAGTTCGCTCGAAGACATATAATGTTTTTATGGACTTTTAGTAAAGGGCCTCAAGCACAGCCCCTCTATCCCATTGGCTGGTGTCACAGTTCATACTAAACTTTGGCCAGCCATTGGAAAAGGGCTTTTTGTGTTGTGTACTTTTGGCTTTTTCAGGCGGCTCACTTGGACGGGCTCATCTGCCTTTCGTGCGTTGTGAAAGGTTTTTTATCTTACTGGGCATGTTTTGTTCTATAAATATTTTTTCTCCTGTTAATTGGAGCATTGTGGCTGCTTTGCTGATGGAGGAGCGCTTCCACATGAAGGTATTCTTTGTTTACATTTTTTGTTGTTTTACCTACATTTGTGTTTAATGTGTTTTTTCTGTGTTTAATTTGCAGGCGGACCCCATCCCGTTTTGGTAGCAGAGAGGAGGGAAAATGTTGTGCTTCACTGGGAGCGAAAACGGCGATGCTATGCAAGTGTCCCCCAGCCCATGGTATGTATGCTAAGGTAAGCGATTTTGGCTCTGTTTTTGTAATGTAATATTCGTGTTTACTTTGCAGGTGGACCCCAGCCCTTGTCTGTAGGAGAGAGCGGGGAGGACTGCGAGCTTTCGGCGGTATGTCGTGGCAGTCCTGTGCTGTCATCTCATGGTCCCCTGCGGCACTTGCAAATTGAGGCTGCAACTTTTTCCTGTTCCCATGCCAAAGCCTGTCTCTCATTGGTCTGGGGCCAAGGCCACCTCGCGCACTTCTGTCGAAACTACCAGTACTGGTACGCAGTTGTTGCAGTTGTTATGCGTTGTCCTGATGCCTTGATCATCTGATTAATTTGCGGATATTTAGGGAATTATCTGGTGGAGAGTCATAACTTTCTCCGTTGGTGGCCATCTTTCTCAGCGTATGTCCACCTCCCAAAGTGGAGTCAGTTTTGAACATATTTCAAAATTATTAAATACAATGTGGAGGACAGGGACGGCTATAAGGGGTGATGTGGAGGCCGTTTTTAACCTACGTCTGTGAGACAGTAAAGGTTAAAAGTTCTGTGTTTTTCTTACAATTTCTCATCCCTGACCAACAGAGAATAGAAAAAAGAATTTAGGAAGCTAGTTGTAGTAAGACATCTAGGATTGGGCCATACACTGTTGCTCTATGTTCCAGCATTAAAATTGTTTATTAACTTAGTGACCTTTGTTTGCTGCAATCTTTCACGGCATGCGGTCAACCCCCAAAGTGGAGTCAGTTTTGAACATATTTAAAAATTCTTAAATAAAAATTGGAGGACAGGGACGGCTGTAATGGGTGATGTAGAGGCCGTTTTTAACCTAAGTCTATGAGACAGTAAAGGTTAAAAGTTCTGTGTTTACGCTACGCGCAGACCAAGATGGCCACGTGAAATCTTAGCTCCGCAGAGCCCGCTCCTCCTTTAAGTCTATCCTGCCATAATCCTGCGAGAGTAATACTCGACTACTGAGCCGAAAAGATATCATCAGGCGAAAAAAGGAGCAAATCCGATATTTCTAGCCCTCAGGAGTGACATCGGAAGATTGGGCCTGACGTCTTCGGAGACCGGGAGCCGAGGTATACAACTAAGCCGGACACTAATGCAACAACAGCGGCTGGAATCCGCCGGAAGTTCCGGCTCGGCTCCGACATCGGCCTCCTTCACGTCCTTCTGAAGTCGTGGACCTAACAAAGACTGGCACCGCATCGCCGTAACGGACTACGATGGGAGCGCACGGCGGAGGGGCGACTCACGGCCCGAGGTGTGATATCCGACTCTGACTCACAAGAGAGGCGGCCATCACGAGACCACTCATGGCGTCAAAGCCTGACAGCGAAAAGGCCCCTTCTCGGAGCAACAGAGTCTTAAAAAACTTGCAAACTAATAAAATAGACAAATATGCACAGCCCAAAGGCTCGCTGATGGAACGGAGGAATTCCCCCCTGCCCGGAGGGCACTCCCCGGGAGGAACGGAGGTGCCAACGCTGGTCGATGTCATGGCGGCCATAAACAAAGTGCAGACGTCTATGGAGGAAAGAATGGACGCTTTAGATTATAAATTGGACACTTTGAAAATAGAGATGAATCTACTGAGAGCGGACCATGCCAAGACGAGCGAAAAGGTTAAATCCTTGGACATCAAGACTTCCAGTCTAGTCGACGACATGGCGGAGATGCAGCATGAGGTCCGGGCCTTGCACGCGGCCCGGGAAGACAGACGGCGGAAGTTGGACGAGTATGAGGGACGCAACAGGAGGAACAATATCCGAATTCTTGGAGTTCCGGAGAAATCGGAGAATCAGGCTCCAGATTTGTTTGTAGAAGATATAATTCTGAATCACCTCAAGCCGAAGGGCCTCAGCAAAATCTTTACGATTGAGCGTGCTCACAGAGTGCCGGGCGGCCAGCCCAAACCGGGGGCACCTCCACGCCCAATGATAGCGAGAGTGCTGAACTATAGGGACAGAGACGCTATCCTGCAGGCGGCACGTACCGCTGACCCGCTCCGGTTTGAAAATGCCACCTTGTCCTACTTATCTGATTTCACCAAGGCCGTGCAATGACAGAGACAGAGTTTCCTTCCTGTTAAACGGAGGTTGAGGGACAAGGGACTGTGGTACTCCATGCTTTTTCCAGCAAAACTCAGAGTGGAGGTGGATGGGAAGGCATGGTTCTTTGATCATTCGGTGGCTGCATCGGACTGGCTGGACAGCACCTCCCAGACACAATCCGATAGAAGGGCCGAAGAAGAAACGGCGGATGATCAGTGAGATGAAGACTGTCTAATTGTTTATTGTCAATGGGGGGGTTGCGATCTACAAGACATTAATGAGAGACTATAACTCGGGTGGATACTTATTGGAGTGGGATGAAGGGGCTGGGGTTTGGGTTCCCCCTCGTACTGTTTTTGGTTAAATGGTTAGGGTCGGGCAACAGGCACGCTGCGAGTTGGGGTTGGGCATTGTCCTTATGCAGGGGTGCAGGGAGGGGGGTGGTGTGAGTGGGGTGGGGAGTTCCATGTTTGTTCGTGGTAGCGTATTTTTGTTTTGGTTTGATTATTGTATGTTTGTGTGTGTTTTTGACTCAGGTGATTCTCCATCACTGATTCTCGTCGCAAATGGGTTCGAAGGCGCATGAGAAACGTGGATCGGGGATGAAAGTTCTGAGCAGGAACGTAAATGGTTTGGGTGATAAGATCAAAAGGGGTATGGTCAACCAACTCATTAGGAGGCACTCCCCGGAAGTAGTATTGTTGCAGGAAACTCACTTGATAGGCAACAAATGCATGGTCCTGCATCGAGGGGGATTCAAAATGGTGGTACACGCAGGCTTCACATCCGGTTCCAGGGGGGTGGGTATTCTGATCAAGAACTCCTTCCCCTTTTCAGTACAGAAGACCTGGATTGACCAACGGGGTAGATACGCTGAGGTTACGGGCCAGTTAGGGGGCCAGATAATTACAGTATTGTCAGTTTATGTTCCGCCGGCTCTTCAGTCTGAGACCTTTCAGGACTTGAGCTCTCAATTACTCGCGGGACACGGCAAGGGTGTCCTTGCTCCCCACTTTTATTTGCTTTATATATTGATCTTTTTTTGAATAAGTTAAATGAAGGTGATAATATTAAACCTATCTATGTAAGACATACAAACTACCGGGCTCTCGCTTATGCGGATGACATTGTTGTGGTTACCAGTGACATAGGTACCGCACTCCCCGCTATTAATGAACTGGCCTCTCGATTTGGCTAATTTTCAGGGTACAAGCTGAATATTTCGAAAACCCAGATCCTGTATGTTGGAAACAATCCTCCTGCTAATATAACCACTGTCCCAGAGGTGACTTACCTAGGTATCAGGATTTCAATGCCGGTTTGTAATATCCCTGAAATAAATATGAATGCGGTCCTGACAAAAGTGAATACAACATTAGAGAGATTAGACCATCTGCACCTATCATTGTATGGCAGAGCGAATGTCTTAAAAATTTTGGTAATGCCAACATTTTTGTACATGTTCCGCACAATCCCTATTACATTTCCCACTGTGTGTTTTAAGAAACTTGAAAGGATCTTGTCTAGATTTCTGTGGGGGTATAAGAGGCAAAGAAGAGCGTAAAAAAAGTTAGTGCTGCCGAAAGAGCGAGATGGTTGGAGTGTACCGCATTTTTTTAATTACTATGTGGCTGCAGTATTGCAATATATCAGTCCGTTAGTAGTGGGTGGCAGAGCTCGAATCTTGCCATGTCATGCCCCGTCTATTTTTGAATTTGGTATGGGTGAATCAATTAAGGGCTGCTTGGTTTCAATAATTGAACCTAATTATTTTAAAAAAACAAGATTCAAAATTCTAAACGCAGCTTACTTGGTATGGAAATCGATCAAACGTCTGATGGGGATTCCGAAACTAAATAGGTATACGCCCTTTACTGCAGCTGAGATATTACCATAAATTTTTTGAGATCAAATTGCTAGTAGGTGGAAGTGTAGGGGGATCCTCTGCTTAGGTGATTTGGTACAAGAGGGTCAAATAGCCTCGTTTAGTGAGCTGCAAAATAAGTACGGCCTAGCAAGGCGTGATTTTTTTTTATTTCTTCAGATTCGTAGTTTCTTGCAGTCTCTGGCCCCTGGACCAGAACAGTAATTGAGGAAATTTCCCCTTGTTGAAAGCATGGGGAATAAGACCTCTATTGGTCAATATTATGCCTGTCTTATTACAGCACTACCAGATGATCTTGAGAGCCGTCAGCTTACGTAGGTAACTAAGTTAGGTGTTGAAGAAGTTAATATTGCTGAGTCATTGAGGTTAGCAAATCTGGTACTATTGACAGGGAGGATGCGTGCGTAGCACTATAAGGTTATTTTTGATCTGTACTATACCCCGAAAAAGGTATCCAAATGGAGCACTACAATTGGGACTAAATGTAATAGATGTGGTCATTATGCTGCTGACAACATACATATTTTTTTCCTGTGCCCTAAGTTTTCCGTATTATTTGCCTCAATTGAGCAATTTTTGAATTTGATACTGGGAATACCAGTAATTATAACTGCTGAATTAGTTATGATTGGTGTTAGCTCAGAAGTGTCTGTCCAACTTAGATCAGATACCATCGAATATTTTGTATTCATATGTATGGCTGTGATACGCGCATGTATAACAAATGACTGGATCAATCCGGATCCGCCCTCTTTTCTCAGTTGGCGTGCTCGCTTATTAGCTATGTATAATTTAGAGATTGCTATATACAAAACTAAAGGAAGAAGAAAGAGGGCTGTGGGAGTGAAGATTTGGACACCTGTAGCTGACTGGATTTAAGCAATATTGTGATTGTTTTGATCCGTTTTCTTTATTGCTGATCGGGCATCATTCTATGGATGTATATTTATTTTTCTTGTATTAATGTTTGTTTTGTTTTTTCTGCATTCCTTGCTCAAATAAAATAAAATTATGAAACAAAATAAAAAAATTCATGTCTAAAATCCAGTCATATATATCATATAAATACATAAATAGTCCTAAAATGTACCTCTATAAACAAATATATAAATATTTAAATATCTCCCTTAGAAAAAATATATATATGTGTATCCATACAAAAAGTGGTATATAGAAAATCGCGACATTTGTTTAAAAGATTGACAGTTTAGATAAGGTTTACCAGATCATATCATTTCTTATCCGTCACAGAGACGTGTGTAAATCCTCGCTAGTATTAAGTCCCCTAGGGTGCTTAGAGTCTAACTCCAGTATGTAAGATGTCACCATTCTTCTAAGTTTTAGCTCTCTATCCCCTCCTCTTTTCTGGGGACTTACTGCGTCTATGACGAAGAATGTAAGATGTTTCAAATCATAATTGTGGACCTGGTTAAAATGTCTCGCTACAGGGTAACTGTCATCACTATTGGTGATAGCTTGCATGTGCTGTAGGACTCTCTTATGTGCCTGTAACTTTGTGCTTTCGATATATATGAGCTTGCAGCTACATATTAAAACATATACAGCATAGTCTGTTTTGCATGTAAGATGTTTTTCTATGCTTCGCGGCTTGGTGTTAAATGGCGGTGTGTAGCTGATTGTATTTATACCGTATCGACAAGCTTTACAAGTTGCACATTTAAAGAATCCTTTTCTTGCCATCAGCCATGTGCCTTTCGCTCTGGTATCTAGGTTGCTACTGGTAAGTATGCTACCCATGCTGTTTGCTTTTCTAAATGTAACAGCCGGATAATTTGGTAGAAGCTTACCAATCACAGGGTCCCCTCTCACGATTGGCCAATTTCTTTTTACAATGGACCTTATCTGTTTTTCCTGTCGAGAGTAGGACAAAATCATCCTAGTCGGTTCCTCCATACCTGGCTAGATGGTCTTTTTAGCCCTGTACTGCATGAGGTCCATTCTCTTATGTAGAGAAGTGTGGCTCAATGTTTAGAGCGGCACACCCTGAGGCAGTAGTCTGGCCGGGACCAGGGTTCAATTCCCGCCTCGGCTGGTCTTGGGCTCAATTTCCTCAGACCTGATAATTCTCTCTTCGGTGCCTATTCTAATCATGAGTCCCACTCTGCACCTCTGGGCAATAGCTTGTTTAATCTCTACAGCGGCCCCAACAACGCTGAGGATGCCTGGCCTCCACCTTGGGGGTGCCCAGGAGTGGGCTCCTCACAGGGAAAGCCAGGAAGGGTTCCTCGGCGGTATTCGTACAAGCGCCGAGATGCCTATGGGTAGTCGTGCGTTATACAAGTGCGTAGTCATCAACATCATCAATCATCATCATATTCCTAGATTTGGCAACTGCTATCTCAATGTCCTGTGCTTTGTACCCCCTACTAAGAAACCTCTTTCAGCTTTCCGCCTGTTTCTGCTTACAATCATCCTCATCACTGCATATGTGCCTGATGCGCGGCATCTCCCCGCACGGAATACTTTTAATCAAATGCTGGGGATGTGCACTTGTCGCGTGGAGAAGAGTATTCCCCGCAGTTGGTTTCCTAAAAAGGGTTGTCGTCAGTCTGTTGCCTGCCACATTAAATTTAACATCTAGGAATGTGACCTCATCCTCACTGATTTGACTGGCAAACTGTAGATTGATTGAGTTGACATTCAATGCATTAATGAACTCAGTAGCACCTTCCAATTCTCCATCCCAGACAATAAATAAATCGTCAATATAGCGCAACCATATAATAATATTGGTTTCATATGCCTGCTCATGCTGTCGCATGAGGACCAGCTCCTCCCACCAGCCCATGAACAAACAAGCATAGCTGGGGGAGAAGATGGCCCCCATTGCAACTCCTGTATCTGCTGAAACAATTTCCCATCAAATGAGAACAAGTTGTTCTCCAAACAGAACAGTAACATTTTCTGTAGCATGATGGTGTGTTGCGCATAAATCAAAGGTCTTCTCATCAAAAAATATTCGATCGCCCTCATACCATCTGTATTTCTGATACATGTGTATAAGGATGAAACGTCAAGTGCAATCAGCAAATACGGGGGCATATTACCAAGCAATAGCGATAATTATCGCTATTGCTTGGTTAGAGACAAAAATGTATCGCCTACCTGCGGCGATTTTTATCGCAGATAAACCTTGGTATTACCAAGGTTTCTCGCAAAAGCCAAGAAAGCGGAGATAAACCCCCTTGATAATATGCCCCACGATTCTTCCCATGCAATATCCCGGATTTTTCTCAAAAAGTCGCTAGTGTCCTGCACATAGGACCTGAGCCCCCTTACATGTTCTTGAAGGAAGAAGTCTATATATTTTGACATATTTTCAAGTAAGCCGTCACATGCGGCTATTATGGGCCTTCCTGGTGGTTTCCTTAAGTCCTTATGAACTTTAGGTATGAAGTATATAACTGGGGTAGTTGGATAATCTTTCTTAAGGTACTTGAACTCATCCCAGCTTAGAAGACCCTGACTCCTCCATGCAAGCAGTAGTGAGAACAGCTGTTCCTGCGTCTCCTTTAATTTGCGATGGGTAATCCGACGATAGCATTCTTCCTGATTGAGTTAATTGTGTGCCTCCTCCAAGTAATCTTTAAGTGGCCATAGCACGATGTTTCCTCCCTTATCGGAGTTACGAATTATAATTTGATGGTTATCCTTTAGTTTATCAATCAGTTGACGATATTTTCTGTCCTGATTTGCATATCTCTTCTTGGAGCTATTTATTGACACGCTAAGCTTCTTTATTTGTGCCACCATCTGTTCCTTAAAAACGTCAATAGAGTCCCTTGCCATGATTGGGACAAATTTAGACTTGGGCTTAAACGGTGTAACAGGCTTGACATTGGTGCCCTCTACTTGCTGCTGCGTGTTTTCTAAATTGACCGTGCCACTTTGACTCCCTGCTCTTGCCTCAGAACCATCCTCCCGTGCTAGGCGTTGTACGTCCCTCCATAGTTCGTAATCCGAATTTACTAGCCCAGCCATGCCGGCAGTTCGGGCTGAACTGTTCCTATGAGGCACAGGGTCAGACTGATTTGCATATAGCCATGTCTGAACTGGGGTGGCAGAGTGAACTAAAGAATGGTGATGGATTAAACCCAGATCTTTTGACTGGGTGTGAGTGTTTGATTGGTTCAAATGCTCCGTCCATCACCACCCCCTTTTGTACGGCTTCTTGATGTGGGACGGCTGCCTCATTGTTGTCAGCCACTTTATTTTTGGGGAGTTGGAACTTTTTAAGTTTGAGCTTCCTTATGAACCTGTAAATATCAGCTCGAGTCCTTGTGTAACTAAAATATGACTGTGGAGAAGTGTGGCTCACTGGTTAGAGCAGCAGACTCTGAGGCAGAGGTCTGGCCCGGGACCAGGGTTCAATTCCCGTTGCGGCAGGATCTTGGGCTCAATGTCCTCTGACCCGATAATTCTCTTGCCTCGGTGACTACTCTAGTCATGGGTCCCACTCTGCAACTCTGGGCAATAGTTTGCTTAATCTCCACACCGGCCCTAACGCTAGGATGCCTGGCCTCACCTTGGGGTGCCCAGGAGTGGACACCTCACAGGAACAGGCCAGGATGGGTTCCTCAGTGGCACAGCGCGGGACACACTGGCTAAGTGTAACCAGGCGCTTTATAAAACTCAGGATAGACTCTGGACAGAGCGAGTGACAATAATTGTTTCTCTGCAGCTGATCGGTCAATATCTGCCAGATTTATAATGGTGTTGCTTTCTTCGTGGTCATTCGTATTTTCAGTTCTGCATCTTTCTTCAGGTATTACCTGCGCCTCCATCTGCCTTTCCCGCGCTTCACGGCCTCTTCTCCTTGCCTTTCTGCGCTCTCTTCTTCATTAGGTTTTCCTATTTGGGCAGGTACTTTGTTGCGAGGTCTTAGAGTCTCCCTTCGGCTGCGTTTTAAAATTTCCAATTCTTCCCCCAAGGTCAGTTTTACATTCCTCAAATCTGGTCTCAACGAAGAATTGTCCGATTCTGAACCGCTTTCGACCGCAGAGCTTAATTCAGATGCAGATGGCGACTCAGTTGGTTTATGCCCCTTTCGCATTCCCTCAGTTTCTGCAGTTCTTAGTTTGGCAGTAGCATTCCGCGTTGAGTCATAACATCTAGCGAAAGTAAAGATTTGCCCATTCGCATAATCGTTGCAATCGCGTTTGAATTTGTAGGTTTTACGTGTTTTAATTTTTTCCTTCGCTTTTTGTGACCGATTATTCATTTCTTCATAATACTTTTGTCTGGTCTGGTATATATATATATCTGTTAGTGAAAGGGAACAGCTAGGTCAGCCGGGATCTGTAGGTAAATATATATATTATTGAATGGGAACAGCAAGGTTTGCGGGAGTTTGTAGGTAAATGTATTCATTAGTGAAAGGGAACAGCGAGGCCTGCCTGAGCCTGTAGTTAAATGGATTCGTTAGTGAAAGTGTGTTAGAAACGGGACGCGAGGTGCAGAGCGGGCAGGCCAAACTCCGGAGGAAGTAAAGCATCCGCGTAGCACACACAGGCGACACACAAGGCACACTACAAAAAGAGACTCCACACCAGGTTGCATGAAAAGTAACTTGTGTAGGATGCAATCACAGTTGTGAACACGGCGCCAACTGGCACCAGGTAGTCATATACAGGGGATTATTTACAGGGCAGGGCCAATCGGGCCGCTGCCGACATCATCACCAAGTACACAATAAAATGAAAGTCCATAAGCAGTAAACATATAACAGCCAGTAGTTACTGGCCAGACCATGACCTTAGTAGAAATCTTTGGCACAAACCTCAACAATGTGCACCCTAGGAAAAAGCACTATGCCCATCAGCACAACCATAGGTATGAACACATTTGTATCAATCACTTTAGCATGAGGCATACCCTGGAAAATGAAAACCTGACATTAGGCAACTTAATATGCATTAGTAGGCATGGAAACCAC
Source organism: Lissotriton helveticus (assembly GCF_964261635.1). Taxonomy (NCBI): domain Eukaryota; kingdom Metazoa; phylum Chordata; class Amphibia; order Caudata; family Salamandridae; genus Lissotriton; species Lissotriton helveticus. Next base: position 895,672,019 of record NC_136073.1, on the reverse strand, counting down.
CACAGCATGAAGTGGGCATAAAACCGCATTTGCATAGGTATAAATCATGAACATGGGACACACTATGCATAACCATAGGCACAAAACATATGAGCATGGAGGGATAAACATATTTGCATAAATCACTCTAGGCATATACTAAGTAGGCCGTGGGCATAGAACCTCACGCAGGGCATCAGTAAGCAGGAAAACATTAGCATGGGTGCACTTTACACAAACCCCACTTAGGCCCAGGATCAGCAGCGCCAACCTTTGGGAAAAAGATATTAGGCAGGATCAGAGCACCTCCTAGGGCGCGAAAACACAACGTGCAGACCCTCAGCCTCTTATTGGCATCAACCTCATTGGCAGCGGGCAAATAATGACAACATCATAATAAACCATTAGACCTAGAAACCCCTTAGGCATGACACTAGGCATGAAAACAGTAGGCATGAAAACCTTGTTAGGCATAAACACAGTTCGCCCCAATCAGGGGCACAACACTCTGAAACTGGCCCCAGGCCAACTGGCCTCCCTCTGGGGCTCGAATGCCCTATGTCCCGCAAAGCCAGGGATGGCTGCAAAAACAGCAAAAGCAAAGTGCGCAAAGCGCTGGGACAGGGCAGGAGTATGTTTCACTCCTCTCTCTCTTCTCCTGAGGTGTACAGTGCTCCCCAATACGTGCAGCTGCCTGCGCACTCGCTGGGAGTCAGGCCCAACAACAAGCACTGGCACCACTGCGCAGTTGGGAGCCCAACTCCGGGACCCCTGAAATTCACAGTGCTCCCCAAGGTTGCAGCTGCTGCTGTCAGACGGGGCTTCTGTAAGGTCAGCACGGCACTACGGTGCCCTCAGAGCGGCACCGGGGGGAGGCAAGTACCGACAATGTGCCCCAACACCACCCCCACCCAGCTGGGACTGAGCCCTACTCACCGGGCTTTCTGGAGTCCTTGCGCAATCTCTGGGCACCGGCAGTGTGCCCCGATAGGCCTCTTCCTGCTGGCAGGCAGCCGGAATGGAGCACGCACTGCTCCCGCTTCTTCGGTGGCTGCAGGGCTCTCTCTGGCAATAACGTGGGGAGTCCACAGACCTTCTCCTTGGGGGGGGTTGAAATACAGCACACAGGAAAGTAGCGCCCACGCTCCTCACCTCCTTCTGGGGCACAGCTGTAGTGCTCACGAGGCGCTAGAGTCCTCCCAAGTCCAGGGTCCCCCAAAATAAAGTAGCGCTCTGGCAGCACAGCGCTGCAGGCATCAGCTCCTCATCTCCTTGAAGTACAGGCCACCAAATCTAGCGCTTTGACAGCACAGCGCTGCAGGCGTCACTCCTCCTCTGGCAACCAAGAAAATAGTGCCTTCAAGGTGCTAGGGAGCTGGTGAGGAGCCCGAGTCCCACACAAGACAATAGTGCCCACGAGGTGCTAGATCCCAGGAATGCCGTTAGGTTCCCACAGAATGAAGCTGCAGCTAAAATGCGTGGAATTGAATATATAGTGCTTTAGCAGCACAGCGCTGTATTGAAAATAACCATCTCTCCCTGGCAGCACACGCAGCAGGTCACACAAACCTTCAACTCCTGGGCAGGTGCTGGAGGCAGCGCTCACCAGGCGCTAGAGAGGCCCAACAACTCCAGGGATTACAGACAGTGCTCCTCTTCTCTGGCAATGTAAGGAATGGTGCCCACACGGCGCTGGAGGGCGGCAGGAAAGCCCATGCCATTTGAATATAGCACTCCCAAGGCGCTAGGGACCTCACAAGTCCAGGGCCCCGCAGAAGAATATGGCGCCCACGCTCCTCACCTCCTTGAAGTGCAGGCCGACAGATGATAGCATTCACGAGGCGCTAGGGCAGGAGAGCAGGCAGGCAATGCTGGGCCAGATCAGCAGTCAGTGGGCACTCATCAGTACAGGACAGCAGCTCCTAGAAGCAGTCATCTCCCATAAAGTAGCCCTCCTCCTGGCACCGCAGTCTCCACTCCAGCAAAGGGCTCTCACTGGCCCGGTGGACAGCAGAGGGGTACAGATGGGCTCAAGGGCCAGCACACAGGCCCATGCGGCGGTACCTCCTGGCAGAGTGTCCCCTCTCATTCGAGTCCACCCTCAGTCTGAGCACATGGCATCTCTACTGCTCTACATATACACCCCTCCTCCCACCTGCCAGAAAGGGCTGGAAGCTTCTAGCAGGTCCCTGGCAGTTCCAGCCTCAACTGTCACTGTTGGGGGAGTGGAGAGCACCTTGTCACTTCAAACACTAGACCGCCAACCCACCTCAGGCAGGCGGCACAAGCAGACAGAAATGGCGTCCATTTTTAAAGTGACATTTTACAAAAGTGCATTTCTACAATGGTGGAAATAAAGGTGCGTACACCATTGCACAACATTTATTATTTTCACTTCAGACACACCATGTCAGTTATAAGGCTAGGGGGGAAAATCAAAACAATTTAGGACAATAAGGGCCAAGTCCAACAAAGAGAACAGTGAGGCCTGTCTGAACCTGTCGGTAAATGTATATATTAGAGAAAGGGAGCAGCGAGGCCTGCCTGAGCCTGTCGGTAAATGTATACATTAGAGAAAGGGAGCAGCGAGGCCTGCCTGAGCCCATAGGTAAATGTATACATTAGTGAAAGGGAACAACCAGGACTGCCTGAGCCTGTAGGTAAATCTACACATTAGTGAAAGGTAGTAGCGAGTACTGCTGAGCCTGTAGGTAAATCTATACATTAGTGAATGGGAACAGAGAGGCCTGCGTGAGTGTGTAGGTAAATATATGTGTTACTGGAAGGATGCAGAAAAGCCTGCATGAGCTTGTAAGTATATATAGCTGTTAGTGAAAGGGAACATCGAGGTCAGCCTGAATCTGTAGGTAAATGTACACATTATTGAGTGGGAACAGCAGGGTTTGTGTGAGCTTGTAGGTAAATGTATCCCTTAGTGAAAGGGAACAGTGAGGCCTGTCTGAGCCTGTCGGTAAATGTATACATTAGAGAAAGGGAGCAGCGAGGCCTGCCTGAACCTGTCGGTAAATGTATACATTAGAGAAAGGGAGCAGCGAGGCCTGCCTGAGCCTGTAGGTAAATGTATCTGTTTCTAGAAGGATGCAGCAAAGCCTGCATGAGCCTGTAAGTATATATATATATATATATATATATATATATATATATATATATATATATATATATATATATATATATATCAAAATTCCACACCGCATCCAAAGACCCAGTGAAGAGACCAACAGCAGGGCAATCATGGAAGACAGCTTTAATTCTCAAACACAGGCGAGTAACAGTCCCAAAAAGCCCCCAAAGGGCGAATGCATTTCGGCACGTTGTCTGCCTTCTTCAGCGCCAGGGGTAAGAATGATTCAGGGAGGGTCATGCTTCTAAGGTGAAATACCTGCCCCCACCTGCTAGGTTACTTTGAGCCCCGCTCCTTAAAGGAATATCACCTTAGAAGCATGACCCTCCCTGAATCATTCTTACCCCTGGCGCTGAAGAAGGCAGACAACGTGCCGAAATGCATTCGCCATTTGGGGGCTTTTTGGGACTGTTACTCGCCTGTGTTTGAGAATTAAAGCTGTCTTCCATGATTGCCCTGCTGTTGGTCTCTTCACTGGGTCTTTGGATGCGGTGTGGAATTTTGATATTTCGACGAATTGTTATCAAATACCGACTGTCCAGTACCTTCATGAAAGGTGATATCCCAAGGAGAATTCCGGTCCGTTCCTCCGTGTGTGGGAATGGGTAGTGCTTGTGAACAGGACGAATAAGAGTTCTTAACCCCGAAGGGCCGCGGTAGGTCCTGTACACTGGGGGTTCCTTTATGTTGATATGGGCGCACTGCCGGGTAGCATCTGTATAAGTTACCAAGAGTAGTATGAAGTACTACCGGGATACCTTTGATAAGGTTCACGGCACCGACAGTTCCTTCGTCCGTGTTCGGAATTGTGTTCGTCCGGAAGATCCATATTAATTGAATAACATTTGTCTGTTAATCACATTATTGAGTGCTCCTCTCATATTTTGATTATATATATATATATATATATATATATATATATATATATATATATATATATATATATATATATATATATATATATATATATATATTCACTGAAAAAACCATAGGTTATAGACCATATATAGTTAGGAATTAGCATTTACAAAACCTTGAAAATTCACTGAAAAAAACATAGGTTATAGACCATATATAGTTAGGAATTAGCATTTAAAAAACCTTATTTTACTCACACAAAACCATTGAAATTCCATATATAGTTAGTTGCACTAACTATATATCGCGCACCCGCAATCCACTGCTGATGATGTCACATATTACATCATTCATGACATGGTCAGTGACATCACTGATGACATCACTGATGACATCATCCAGTGACTGTGTGTTTCTGTAAAGTTTAAGTATGTTTTACATATTGAAGAATGAGTGGATGTATAAGTGTCTGAATGAAGGTTTTAGTAGGTGCGTGATTGACTGTATGAGTGAGTGATTAAATGCGTCTTACTGAATGCACGGGTTAGTGACTAAACTGTCTGAAAGTGTGCATCAGTATGTCTGTTGTTGTGCAAGCTGCTGCATGTGTTGATCAGTAGCTATATAAGTAGCTATATGGGTTATTGATTGGTTGCACAAGTATTTGTATGGGAGACTGAGTGTGTGTATGGCTGGCTGGGAGGTGTGTGACTCTGTGCAGATCAATGTGTACTTGTATCAGTGATTCTATAAGAGAGTAACTATGTGTTAGTATATGTTTCAAAAATGTAAGGTGTTCTGTGTTTAACTGTATAGATGAGAAAATGGAAGTGTGATTGATTCTTTTCAGGACTGACTAGGTGTGTGAGTAACTCCATGGATGAGTGGCAGAGTGTGAGTGTCTGTATAGGTGTATGAGTGCATATGATAGTGTTGTAAAGATGAGTGATTGTATGTATGAATGATTGTATGAGTGAATGTGTGTGTAGACATAGGAATCAGTGAGTGCGTATGTAGTAACTAGTATTGGTGTGTCAATGGTTTCAAAAATGATACTCTCTATTTAACACTGGGTGTAACGGAGGTTATATTACAGTGTGAGGAGATGCATTGTATTATCACATGAATGATATCATCAGTGATGTGATCATTGATGTCAAGTGAGATGTCATCAGTGATGTCATTTGAGATGTCATCAGTGATGTCATCAGTGATGTCACTGACCATGTCATGAATGATGTAATATGTGACATCATCAGCAGTGGATTGCGGGTGCGCGATATATAGTTAGTGCAACTAACTATATATGGAATTTCAATGGTTTTGTGTGAGTAAAATAAGGTTTTTTAAATGCTAATTCCTAACTATATATGGTCTATAACCTATGGTTTTTTCAGTGAATTTTCAAGGTTTTGTAAATGCTAATTCCTAACTATATATGGTCTATAACCTATGGTTTTTTCAGTGAATTTCAATGGTTTTTTAATAGCAAATATCATAAGCTGTCGAATGTCAAGTACGTGGTAAGTGAAAACATTTTCGTGTTTATGCACACTGATCTGCTTTGAATGCTGCCCCCCACCCCTCATTTCTATTAGGAGTACTCTCTCTTTGCAGATAGTGAAGGGTAGTTAACGCAGCCCTTTGCCCCCTTTGTAATCCGTCGTGCCTGCTTCTCTCTCCATTTGATTGATTGTTCTCTTTGGTTCATTCTCTATTTACAAACAAGCACAGAGTCAAAATACTCTGTTTAGTCTTTGCAGATAGCGAAAAACCGTGTAAAAAAACAAAAGGAATCGAGCAAAATCAGTAGGCCACTAATGGGATCTCTTTTTGACCTCGCTAAAATAGAAACATTAGGAACAACCTGTTGAAAATAGCAATGCGTATGTACATAAGCGGCGTTCATTTGTGTTCACAGTACCCCTTGTTGATTGTTTGAATCGAGCATTGAATTGTTCGAAGTTGGTTCTCTTAAGGATCTTCTCTGCCTGCAAACGAGGAAGAATAGGAATATTCTCTCTCCCTTTGCAGATAGTGAAGGGTAGGTAACGCAAGCCTTTAACACGTCGTACCTATTTCATTCCTCATTGATTGATTGATTGTCCGAACATTGACTGTTTGGGAATTAGTTCTTTTTGGAGGTATTCCCTGTTTGCAAATAAACGTAGGAAAATCTTTGCAAGTAGTGAAAGGGTACGTAATGCGGACCTTTCTCCCCCGTTGTAATCTGTCATGCCTATCTACTCCCCACTGATTGATGCACCTGTTTCACCCGGACCATTTACTAGACATACGTCATCTGGCCCGACCAGAGAGCACCCCTAGTGAAAAGGACATATGCAATAATAACGAAGTGATCACTGTATCCTGTTAACAGAAACTTTAGCATGAAACAACCTGGAAAGAAAAGAATAGGAAATCGAAAATCAGTAGGCCACTGATGAACATGAACTTTTATTAAACAACGAACAAAGAAACGATAACATAACGTAATGATAAAACCTATTAATGTCCTAGAAACAAGAAAACGTTAGAAATATGCCAGTGGTGAGAGACCAGAAAAACAGTAAGAGAAACCAAATCACCCCTCGCTGTCCCACCGCCTGCCACGCCAAAAAAATCGATAGACTAGGGAAAATGCAAGTCAGTAGAACATCCGCCCCCACTCTGGAAACTTCCAAGGTGGGGCAGGGTTCCGGCTACGCCCAGCCGGGAGCAGCCCATATAAGGCAGGTCCTGCTGCCACGCCTCGGCCAGGAGATCCTAACGTAGGGTGTAGCCGGAGGAGAGGCCGAGACCAGCGGGACCCGGCCAGGGGATTGCCTTTACAACGCTGAACAGTTGCAGGGGGGGGGAATGTCTCCTCGACCCTCCCCTCTCTCTCCCAGTCCGGCCGCGGTGGCCCTTGAGAGTTGCAGGTAGTCCCGCCACATGCTCTTCCGGTCCGGCCACCAACGGTCGGGGGGCCGAGGCCGACGGGATCCGGCTGCAGCCAATAAACCAAGAAACCCGTTCATGGGGCCAGAGCCAGGGGCGTCCGGCCGACATCTACCGGAAGCCCGGCCCGAAGACGGACGGGACACTTCTTCTTTCTTGTATAATTGCTGCAACAACCCTGGGGGGGGATGTCTTGCACATGCCTCCGACCCCCCCCCCCCTCGTCCTCATCGCCTGGTCCGGCCATAACAAATCTCAAGCGAGACGCCGTGGGGTGCACTGGGAGGGAGAGACGGTGCGAACAGGCCTCTCCCGCCTCCCCAGGTGGAGGCTTCCCAGCTGCACCCTCAGCGCTCCAGGCACCCGGAAAAGGGTTCTTCCACTGTGGCCATGCTGCAACGTCTCGCCCGGCAGGGTGGAGCCCGTCCGCTCATTTGACCCCGCGATCGCCAGTAGCTACCGAACTCTCAAAATGGCGGTCGACCTGGCAAGAGCGGGCCCAGCATAAAGAAATGGCCCGGTCACTGGTTGACTCCACCACCGTAGTCCTCCACGACCTTGAAGATTCTAGAGGAGCCGCGGGAGTCTCCGACCCCCGATGGGGAATGACTGCCATGATCACCCGTGGAGTGACGAAACTGTATCCGCGGGACGTCGGCGCCAGCCTCACTTTGAATTACTAGAATCCTGCAGACCTCACTTCCGGTGAAAGCACAGTGTGACCCGGTAGGAAAAATTGTTGCACCCCCTCCCCTTTTTGACTGATAGTTCAAACCACCGATCCTTTCCTTTGCCCTTTTAACGGAACTTTGGACTGCCTCCCCCTCTTTTACATTTTCTAGAGAAAACAAAACATTAACCACTACAATAACATAGCAGTTGACACCAGAACTGTTTTCAAATTGAAAACCAACAACATCTTCAACAGAATCCTTTTTGTTTCTGCTGTGACCCTGCTACAGCACAGGCATTGTCCCCAGCAGTAATTCTGCAATGCCGGTAAGAATAGCTGTGGTGCCTACTGGACTCACTCACCCCCGCGGCGCCCCACGCCGTTATTTGCTGGGCGGCAACTTGCTAGACATCACTTTCGTGCCATCTAGATTTCAGCGCGTTCTGCTGCCTTGGAACTATTCGCACAACAGACCGCTACTGACAAGAATATTTCATTATTGGTGCTGTCAATTTCAATAAATCTATTGGATAATTCAAAAGAAATTGCCACGGTCTCTTCGTTGTTTAAATGTTTTTACTGTTTTTGTTTTGTTGTATATATTTATATGGTATTAAAGTTTTATATTCCTACTACTTTGTTGGAGTGCTATATATTTTTAATGTGACACATAATTGTAAAAACTTTGATGTACAAAGAGTGATTCCTGGAATCTTCCGCTTCAGGCTCGGTCCCCTCCCCAATCACAATACAGGATGGTTTTCAGATAGTAGGAACACGTGTGGTGTGACGGATCTCATCGGGTGTGGGCCTTGATCTACTATAACTCCTTTGAAGAGGGGTGATTCTTTACAGCTGGGGCCATAAACTACATCTGCAGGGCTAGCTGATAGCCTGGACAATCGGACACAGAGGAAGAGGAGTGTCAGAGGCTGCGGTAGTGAATAGGGCGAAAGGGAGGTGTCGGGCGGGCACAGTGTGATTCTCAGGGAAGAGCAGCGCAGATGGGGGGAGGTTTATTGCCCATGCATAAGACAGAGAGCGGGGGTGACCAGTGCCTGGGGAAGATGCTTACGAGGGTGAGGAGCCATGCTACGAATCAACAGCGTGCAGAGAGTGGGTCTGGTCAAGACATCTAAAATGGCTGCCGTGCACGACAAAAGTGTGGCATTTCAAAAAAGGCAAGATGGCGCAGACAATGTTTTTCAACACTTCCTCATTTCCTTCGAATCGAACGTTAACAGACGTTGGGGCATATTACCAAAGTTAAGCGATATTTATCGCTAACGATGCTTACCAACGAATTTTTTACCGCTAAGCATCATCAGAAATTATCGAAGATAAACCTTGCTATTATCAAGGTTTATCACAAATGCGATAATAAACGGCCGCAATGCATGAATATCGCTAAAAACTCAGCGATATTCATACATTACCGAGCTAATGCTCTTAGCCATGTTATCCACCTCCCATTGGATAACATGGCTAAGAACTGCTCAGGGCAGGTGTTACTTTTTGGAGATATTCGCGCTTAGCGCGAATATCTCCAAAAGTTGGTAATAGGAGATAGATATCTTGCATGTTGTAATGCAAGTTATTGTGGTATATGGAACTCATACCATAATCTCTCAGGAAAGCAGAAACTGATCCTTTTGGGACCGCCTAAAAAGGCCTAGGGGGTGAGGAGTACTCTACTTTGCCCCCTTTTCACGTTCCGAACTATTTTATTTTACTCTATTCTGTAATTACACAAAATAGCAGCGATAAGATGCATCGGAGACACACAGTGAGAGAAAGGAGGCCGGAGATGAAGAAGAGATGTCAAATACACATTGGAGATAATATAGTGGCAGAAGGGAAGTAAATATGAGTAAACTTACCATGTAACATAAAAATGTTGCACTCTATACTATAAGTCTCATTTTATACTACAATCACTTCGCTACAACCTCACAAATTAAAAATAAAAATGAATAATGTCTCAAACAATTTTTGATTTCTAAATATAAATTTATTCTTCAGAATTTTCTAAATTTGAAAGAACTAGTAACATGTCCTCATCAGCAATGTCCTCATGAAAAGTCTCCAATAATGATTCTTGTAACTCTATGGTCTCCAAACACTCGATAAATTCGCCATCAAGAGATTGATCAAAAAAATCATTCAAGTCATCTCCTCCTTCTGACAATATTTCATTATTGGTGCTGTCAATTTCAATCAATGTAGTGGAATCATTCAAGTCATCTCCTCGTGACAATATTTCATTATTGGTGCTCTCAATTTCAATCAATGTAGTGGAATCATTCAAGTCATCTCCTCCTTGTGACAATATTTCATTATTGGTGCTGTCCATTTCAATCAATCTAATGGAATCATACAAGTCATCTCCTCCTTGTGACAATATTTCATTATTGCTGCTCTCAATTTCAATCAACGTAGTGGAATCATTCAAGTCATCTCCTTGTGACAATATTTCATTCTTGGTGCTGTCCATTTCAATCAATCTAATGGAATCATACAAGTCATGTCCTCCTTGTGACAATATTTCATTACTGGTGCTCTCAATTTCAATCAATGTACTGGACAATTCAAAAGAAATTGCCACGGTCTCTTCATTGTGAGCCATTTTATTTTGAAATTGCTTGCTGTAAATTGCAGAAAAAAATAATCACTTTCATTTATCGTTTTTAGTAATACATAATATAAAACTAACTTTATCAAGTATTTAGTATAACAGAAGGACTGCAAATAAATAACAGAAAACATTTTTCAAATTATCTTCAAGTGTACAACATAGTTCCCCTTACAAATTAACAACTCACCTTTTTAAAAGTAGGAAAAGTGTTAGTAGTGTGTAAATCAAACACCAGAAATTCACCACCAAAAATTCCTCACAAATGTACCTCAGACAGTAGTATCACAAAATGGCTGTGGTTTCCTCTCATTTGACATATATACATAACCAATTAACTTTCATCACACACAAATACAAAACCAAAGTAACATTTTAATTGGTTCTAAATTTCAACACTTTCAAATGTGTTTTCCCCATGCAATTTTCCATAGGACATTTACATACGTCTACAGCCTGAATGGCTGAACGGAATTACACCAAACTTGGCAAAATGGTACATCAAACCTAAGAGGTCAGGAAGGATCTACTATGCCCCCTTATGGTCATTTCCCCCTTCGCTTTGACCTCCTCTTGTCTCTCAATCCTACCGAGAGACAAGATGGCGGCCGCTACGGACTGTTTGGAATGTTGACAGACGCCGGAGAACCAATCAGCTTCGCAAAGCTCCGTAACGCGAAAAGTACGCGAAGCGGAGCGCTGTTACAGATATATATCTTTTTTTGAACGTTAATTTCTCAAAATCCACTGGAGCACATATATTGAGACCTAGCAAAGGCACATCGGGCTACCAATCCCTAATATTTTACCAAGTTTCGTGCAAATCCATTCAGCCGTTCGATTATTATTATTATTTTTTTTTTTGCCCCGCGGGGCCCTTTTAAAACCTCCACATCAAACCTAGGGGGTCAGCGAGGATCTACTATTCCCCCTTATGGTCATTTGCCCCTTCGCTTTGGCCTCCTCTTGTCTCTCGATCCTACCGAGGGACAAGATGGCGGCCGCTACGGACTGTTTGGAATGTTGACAGACGCCAGAGAACCAATCAGCTTCGCTTCACAAAGCTCCGTTGCGCGAAAAGTACGCGTAGCGGAGCGCTGCCCAGTCCGCTGTTACAGATATATATCTTTTTTTAAACGTTAATTTCTCAAAATCCACTGGACCACATATATTGAGGCCTACAAAAGGCACATCGGGCTACCAGTCCCTACAATTTTGCCAAGTTTCGTGCAAATCCATTCAGCCGTTCGGGCTAAAAGTGAGGCCAACCGCCCTATGGAAATTAACATGGGAAAAACGCGGTTTGGGACCCCCCTTTTTTCTCGGCCCCCCCCTTGACGAACCCCCCCCAAACTTTCAGTGGCTGCTCAGAAACAAAATGTGCCATTTTCCTGAAAATTTCAGCCAATTCCGTCCACAAACGCCAAAGTTATTAGACATAGAATTTTCAAAAAACCCATAGAGAAAAAATCCTAACTATATATACCTACTGGCGACCGCCAGTAGGTAATATATATATATATATATGTGTGTGTTAGTGAAAGGGAACAGCGAGGTCAGCCTGGATCTGTAGGTAAATGTATAAATTATTGAATGGGAACAGCAAGGTTTGGGTGAGCTTGTAGGTAAATGTATCGATTAGTGAAAGGGAATAGCGAGCTCTGCGTGAGCCTGTAGGTAAATGTGTACATAAGTGGGAAGGGATCAACAAAGTCTACTCTTGGTAAACGTGACGATTAGTGAAAGGGAAACACAAGCCTTGTCTGATCCTGTAGGTAAATGTATCCATTAGTGAAAGGGAACAGTAGGGCCGTCTGACCCTGCAGACCTCTCAGGCTGAGTTCTGATAACACTCTGGCAGTGAGACAGGGCACACCCTTGCGCAGTAGGACGTGCGTCCACCTATCACGAACAGCAGAGACGTGCCTTGGTCAGTGGACTTACTCCTGGCTCAGCTGACTTACTCCTGGCTCAGCTGACTTACTCCTGGCTCAGCTGACTTACTCCTGGCTCAGCTGACTTACTCCTGGCTCAGATGACTTACTCCTGGCTCAGCTGACATACTCCTGGCTCTGTGCAAGCAGAAGAACGGCCTTCCACAGACAGTAGTTAGTCTACCCTGGGAAAAGTGAAGACTTATCTTATTATCTGTCTGTCTCTATCTGTCTACATCCATCCGCCCACCCATCCATCCACCCACCCATCCATCCACCCATCCATCCATCCACCCATCCATCCATCCACCCACCCATCCATCCACCCATCCATCCATCCGCCCAAGGATCCTGAGACTTGGAGCCCCAAGGGTGAAGACTGTCAAGGGACAGGAGAGTTGGGTGGAAGAGAACCCAAAGATGGGAAGGACGTTAAGACGTTAAACTGCTAAGACATTTCTGGTAGGACATGGGACAACAAGGAGGCACCGGTACTGAGTCAGAGGGACTCTCGCAGTCCAAGTGACATTGGGCCAGGAAACATCAGGCACTTTAACACAGGTGTGTTGTCACTCAAAACAGCAGGCACTGTGCAACCTAGGGACATATTTCCATCTGCAAGGAGGGAGTGTTCGTCTCTACAGGAAGTGGCGTTACTGCAGTTCCTAGCATCCATCTGTACGCATCATAGAATTTACCACCACCCATCTATACCGGAAATAATGTCATTGGTTTCACACCAAAACCATCTTTAACCGCATGCGTGCGGTGGCTTTTCCCGCTGTATGCGGCATTTTAAAAATTACCGCGTTACATGACGAGCTCAGCTCGTCATCAGCATGGAAGGGGTTAAAAGAAGGACCGAGGCAGGTGGACCTCATTGCAGAGCATTCAACTCCACAGGAAGTGACATCACTGCATGCCCACCTGAAAACGTTTTCCTCCTGCCCTACTTCAGTCAGCTTTTCAGGGAGTTCCACCACCGGAGTGAAACCAGCTGAAGGCAGACACAGACAAGGAAATGCATGTGGAAGACACAGTCTTAAAACTTCGCCAGTAAATTTGCCATTCAAAATTAGGAAACTTTGATTGTGGTGTTATGGGCTAATGAGACAGAAACAGGCAAGAACGTTGCCTGCTCGGGCTAGGCAAGGCCTAAAGACCAAACACCTATTCCATAGAACCTAATTAAGCTCTTAATAGGTACACTTGTGATGTGTCTTGTGTAGGAGAGTAGGATCTGCTTCTTATAGTTACCCCCAATTTTTGCTGATGTTTCACTGTTTTTTTTACTTTAGTCTGTCTGGGGCGCTGCTAACCAGGACCCCAGCCTAGCTTCTTCCTCTCTACAATGATTCCATGTACTTTCGGTACACTCCAGATTGGATACTGGGATACCCTTGTGAGTCCCTAGTATATGGTACACCATGGGCCCAGGGAATAGGTACCCGAGACGCCTACCAGGGGATGCCACATGTATTATGCCACCCAGGGCAGCCTTCCAAAATGACACAACAGGTCTGCTGCTGCAGCCTGTGTAAGGTGGTGTATCACCCCTTACTTAGATATAGGTTCCCTATATCTACCTTATATCACTGCACATATTAACCTATCAGCCACCCCTATTTCACGCCTTATCGATCCTGAAGGCAGGGTGCTGGGTTTTCTGTGAGAGGGTGCCCATGCATGAGCAGGGCCCCTCTGCAGCCTTCAGAATCTATTCTCCGGGGTTGTTCTGTGATGCAGCCAGACCATATACTCTTATGTGCATTATGACCTCGCTGTAAATGCTAACTTTGGAATATCTGCAAGGAAACATGTTGTGCTTAGTGTCAAACACCTTGGAATCATACCTCCCCGCCAGTACTGGCAGCAGAGGTATGATTCCACCCTTCTAGAGAAAGAAATATGGCCACACCGGTACACCCGGTACCAGCTAAACAGATTCCCGGCATCACAAAATGGATGCTGCAGCCACAGACACAAGTCTGGCCTCCTGCTGCTGGACGAAACTCCGGCAGGGGAGGCTGGACAATAGGTTTGATGTCACATGGATTTGTCACCACCTCCCTGACAGGCTTTAGTGTATTGGGGCTGGGTGGGTGCACTCCAAGAGTGCTTTGAAGTCAGCACTGTGGGCACGTTTGGTGTCCCTGTGCATAGCCCAGTTTAATCCGGTTGCAGGGGCTACCAGCCCCTGCTCTGGCACAAAACTGGACAAAGGAAATGGGTGTAGCCACCCTTCTTTCCAAACCCTTCCATAGGTGGGTCCCCCAGAGTTTATCCCACCCCTTCCTTGGGTATAAAGTAGGAACCCCTGACTACAGGACTTTAGATTTACCTGGACAAAACTCTGATACTGAATCCTGGAACATCGACGATCTACAAGGCGCTAGATGACTGTAGGATCTCCCTTGGAGTAAAGGAGTTACTCCCCTGCGTGGCAGGCACTAAGGATGCATCTGACCGTTTTGCATCTCCGAAGCTCCCGCCGTACTCCGAAGAATTTGCAACACAGAAGGTAGGTTTCCAGACTTCCCAGAGGCCAACCCGAGTCTCCAGCAAAGATGAGACCCGTAGACCTCTTGGGTTCCGTGGAACCGGAACCCCTGGACACCGTGCACATTTGCAAGTGCATATGCTTCTTGATGATCCTTGAGCTATGCATTGGTTTATTTGTAGCCCAGACCCCGAGCAGCATTTCCACCAAAGATTGCCGGCCTATACTCCACGAGTGTTCCGTGAGCCGCCCCTTTTTCTTTTCTCTTAAGGTACCTTTTCGATCCCTGGTCCGTCGACCTGTGGGTCCCTGAGAAGGCAACTTTAACTTTCCTTGGGCTTCCCTGATTGCTCCAGATGTGCCCTGACTCTCCATTGATTGAGGAGCACACTAGACTTTGCTGGTCCACACCGAAGCATCTTTTCTCTTTCTGCGTGGGTTGCTGTTGCCAAGGCTTGTTGTGTTCAATCTGAGCACCGATGCCACAGCATTCGACATCCTTTGTGGGACAGCTTGAATCCAGCTCCTGGTTATCAGCGATGCCTCCTGGTCCTCGTGGCTGCAGAGTCAAGCTTCACCTCTTCGCACCTGAAACACCCGACATCGGTGGTCATTCATCTATCGCGGGAAGTGACCCAGACTCTGTCCCCTCTGCTTTCAGGTTTTTCCCATCTTTGATCCAGGCTCGGATCACAATGGACACTTTCCTTCTTCACGGCAGCAGCACTTTGCAGCAGATCGCCATTGAAATCAACAACGATTCCTGACACCATTTGACACTTATGCACCCAGCTTCACTGGGTGAGGTAACTAGAGTACTCCAGTGCTCACATGGGTGTTGACCCTAGAACCCCCTAAGACTAAAGGGGTTTGCTCAAAGCCTCTCCTAAGTGTCCTTTAGCATTAAAATTCCAACCGCAACTTTCCTCGTAGAAGCTAACGGAGCTCGCACTGTGTTCTCACCCTGCACCCTGCACGTTCCTTGGGGTCCCAGTGATTCTACGTGCTCTAGGCACTGTACCTAGTCAAGTTGTGGTTCTTATACCACTTTCTTAATATATGGTTTGGTCCCCTCCTGGGGCCCAGTGTATATTGTGCTATTTACTGAAGTTTTATTGTGTTTAAATTGTGTACCTTGATCTGTAATCTCATAAAGGGATTGGTAGAGAGTGTTTAGTAATAAATACATATATTTTATATATATACCTTGTGTGGTTCTCCTTTTATTTAGACATTCAAGAGGTTATAATCTGGTAAACCAAGCTGCTTTACACTCCTTCAAGACTTAGCCTGAAGGCTGCTCTCCATAGCTACCACTAGTATAGCTTTCAATAAAGGTTGTCTTTAAACCTTTCATCAATAATGGTTGTTTGGACTGGTGCAAGGTGCCCACTAGAACTAGTGGACAGCATATGCCAGGCCAACTTCTCACAACAGGGGTCCCTGTTTCAGAGCTCCATCACAGGCGCTCAGGACCGCACCGGCTCTCCTCCTTAAAATGGCTCCCAGTTGAGGTGGATTTAACTTATAAGGCGCTACACTTCACCATCCCCAAGTGTCGCTTGCCAACTAATCTTCGCTGGGGACTCTCGAATGATTCGAAGCAAAGGAAGCCTTTTCTTTTTCAGAGGAAGTGTTTCTGGTCTCGGCCTGACACAGCGCATGTGACTTGCAAGCTTACAGGGGGCTTAGAGCCTACCCCTTGCTTACCCTCGGCTGGCTTAGTCGTTACTCTTGTTTGTTTGCTTCTCATTTGACAGTGCATGTGGGCTTCGCTTTTTCTTCTTATGTTAGGCCCTCTCCTGGAGCAAAGCCCAATTTCCTGTATCATTCCACTGCTTGCCTTATGGGGGCTACTTTTTAGGTCTGGCCTATGACAGCGCATGCTCTGTCACTTGCAAGACATTTTGTATAGTTACAGGGACCTTGGAGTCCACCCATTGCTTACCATTGGTTGCTTTCCTCATCACTCTCCCTCTCGTGCTCTTGCTTCTCTTTGATCATTGTGTGTCGGCTTCACTTCCTCTTCAAGTATTCGCCCCTCCCTTGGGGCAGGGCTAAAATGTGGCTTCCTTTCCCAATGTGTGTCCTTCCACTGATCACACTTTTGGAGGTACCTTTTTCTGTTACCTGCACCTCCCCTGTCGTTGCTTGTCCCGTTACTCCTGCTAACCCTCCAGCTGCCCTGTCCCTCCTGCTCCTTCTTGCTTACTTACTGGCCCCGTCACACCCCCCCAGGGCCGGACTGAGAACCAAAACCGGCCCTGGCAAAGTGCTCGACCGACCCCCTGGGGGTGCGACCGAGCTCTTTGCCGGGGCCGGTTTTCGGCCGATTTTGTTACAGGGGCGATTTTGCAGCTATGCTGCAAAAACGGCCCTGTAACAAAAACGACCCCCAGGGCCCAAAACCGGCCCCCACCCTTGAGGCGCACCGGGGGATTGCCCGGTGCCCGCAACTGCCAGTCCGGGCCTGCACCCCCCCTCTCTTCCCCCTCTGGGATTGTTGCTTGTCCCCACCCCTTAACAGACACCTCTCAGTTTGTTACTTGCCCCTGTTCCTCTAGCCCACCCTGCTTTGTTGTTTGCCCCATCCCTTCTGCCCCTCCTGCTTCGTTGCTTGCACCCTCCCTCGTGCTCCAACCAGCTCTGTTGCTTGCCCTGTCCTTCCCACCCCTTCTTGCTTTCATGCTTGCCCCCGTTCCCTCCCATTCCCTCCCACTTTGTTGCTTGCCCCGTCGCTTCCGGCCCTACCGGCCTTGTTGCTTGCCCCTCCCACTCTCCTCCCACTTTGTTGCTTGCCCCGTCGCTTCCGGCCCTACCTGCCTTGTTGCTTGCCCCTCCCACTCTCCTCCCACTTTGTTGCTTGTTCCATCTTTGCTTGCCCATTTCCCCAGCTCACTTTCCTTGTTGTCGCTTGCCCTGCCCCCTCCACTCCTCCCCCGTTGTAACTTGCCACTTCCCCATCTCGCATTGTTGCTTACCACCTCCCATCCTGCCAGGAAAAAAAAGACACTATGATGTGGTCAGTACTGTCCAAGTCATAGCGCTTTTGTTTCCTAATTTTCAGCCATGCTGCAGGACAGCCATGCTTCGGTATGATATGACTAAAAGACATTGACAAAGCCAATAGGCCTTGCATAAATGAGACCCATTGCCTTTGCCAGTGCTTGTTTTGTTGAAGCAATCACTCATCTTGTGAACAAACAAGATGTCTCCCTCATGTGCTTCATCTCCTCCCCACTCAGTGTCACCCTTCTTTACCCGTGTGCTTTTGTCCCCCACCACAACTCTTGCCCATGAGCGCCTGTGCCCCGTTGAGTCGCTTTCTCACCATGCACCAGTGCTTAATTTGAGCCGGTGCTTTCCAGTGCTCAGCACCGGCACCTAATCCTCAGCACCGGCGCTTATAGCACCAATTAAGGACACACTCATTTGGAAGGCACGTGATTTTCCCAAGAATCACAGGATGTTGAGCCGGGCACACACTCGAACCCGGTTCTCCAGCTCCGAAATCGGCAGCTCCTTTAGCCCTTAGGGCAAGTCGTCTTCAGAATAATAAGTGCCGGAGCTCTAGTCAGGAGGCTGTTTGCACCAACACATTGCTCCTGTTAGCGCTGCCTCCTGAGGAGAGTCTTGGCACGTTTTATGTTACAAATTAACCACTGCCACGCGCTTGATAGGACGGATTTTCCTGTACCTCAAAATCCTCTTACGATCATTATACAGGACCCTCCACTGGTCGTATGGAACTTTGGTTGTCGACTGAAAGTGTATGAAAGGAGCTAACATCGGCAATACATTTGTAAGTAAAAATATGTAAATCCATATTTATAAAGTGCGAACTACTCACCCTTACGGGTCTCAAGGCGCTGGGGGTCGTCGTGGAAATTAAGTGAGCTATTGCCCAGAGTCACATGGTGCTGAGCTGAGCTGCCACCGGAGCCGGGCATTGAACCATGAGCCCTGTGTTCCGAAGTCAGCTGCCCTGGCCGCTGCGCCACACCCCTCCACATTTCAATGATAGTGAAAATAATTTCATTTCACAATAACAACAGAGAGGATGTTAGTCAGGTTACAAACAGCCAACAATTTAATGCAATTAGTAAAGTCAGTGTGCCCAAAAGCAGCACATATCCATATACTCATGCAGCGTAAATGTGTATATTCTAAAGAAGAGAAAGCTAAATATAACAAGATACGAAGCATAGAATGTAAGGTAGATTGGTTTCATAAAGGAACTTTCTAATTTAAATGAAGGTTAAAATGTGTCAAAGGGAATTTCAGCGTCAGAGAAACCAAGTTAACCGGATGCGCGCTAGCGGTTTTCCCGCTGCGCGCTGCGTTTTTGAAAAAGCTGCGTTGCATGACGAGCTGAGCTCGTCATGAGCGTGCGAGCGGCGCGACTCCACTTCAAATGTTCTCGCATGTTTCACTATACTAATTCAACACTAATCCTCTATGGGTCCCGGAGTAGCGTGCTACTCGCTGAAAAAGCGCTTTGAAGCCTTGTCAGGGGTAGCAAGCGCTATATAAATGCAATTACATTACAATACAATACACAGTAGAAAATTCTGGGCGCTCGGTCCCACCACCTCCCTCTGGAGACCTGCCAACTTCTGAGGAGGGGTGTGGCCATGAAGGGGTGGGGCTTAATGCTGCAGCCCTGACACTTCTAAATCTCCAGCCCCCTCTCAGGACACCTCCCCCTCCTGCCCAAAAACAAAATCAAAGCCCTGGAGGCTGCCACCCATGTCCTGGGGAGGTGTCGCACCTCGCAATGGACATTGGCTGAGTTTAATTTGCTGCTCTCTGCAGGGGGTTCCATCCCACCGTGTGACATCGGCTCCTCGCTGGGTGACCGTGTGAAAGGAGCTGCGACCGTGTGACACACGGTGGCACTGTGTGAGTTGGCAGCTCTGCCTCTGGACGGTAGAAACATGAGCTGAAGGTGTCTGGGGGCAGATAAGCTCCCCGGGTTCCCAGGGGGGGAGAAAGAATGCACAGCTGGGCGGCCTTGGAGTCGTAACCATCAGTCTTGGCTGCTACAGGAGGCTTTTTCTCACCCCGACTGCTCCAAGGTAAGGGCCAACATTTAATCAGGCAAGTTACATCTCACAGTCTCTACAATAAGCAAAGACTATGTTCTTATTAACCAGCACTCCTAGATAAGGCACCTGCAGAGGAGAGAAAAACACGAAACTTGCAAAGCATGGATTAAGAAACAACAGAGGCCTGGAACCGAGGCACGTCTCCCACCAGAGGAAAGATGGTAAATGTCATCTGTGGTGCATTCCTACTTAAGGCAGCCCTACTCCCCCCCCCCCCCCTCAGGATATAGAATCCCTGCCAGTGTCCATCAGACTGCCCAGATCTTTCAACTTATTTAAAGGTTCCCTAGAATTTCACGTTATTGACCAATGAATCGCGTGGTTCCTGCGTTCTTTATTCACTCCAGTAGATCAGCAGATAAACATCTGTTTATTCAGCGCCAAAACACCCTGGGGGAAGTGCGCTCTACGAACACACGTGTCGCATTATGCTATGTGATGTTATATTATGTGATGCAATATTATGTGATGTTATGTGATGCAATATTATGTTATGTTATGTGATGCAATATTATGTGATGAAATGTTATGTTATGTTATGTTATGTGATGCAATATTATGGTATGTTATGTGATGCAATATTATGTGATGAAATATTATGTGATGTTATGTTATGTGATGCAATATTATGGTATGTTATGTGATGCAATATTATGTTATGTTATGTGATGCAATATTATGTGATGAAATATTATGTTATGTTATGTTATGTGATGCAATATTATGGTATGTTATGTGATGCAATATTATGTGATGAAATATTATGTTATGTTATGTTATGCAATATTATGTGATGAAATATTATGTTATGTTATGTTATGTGATGCAATATTATGGTATGTTATGTGATGCAATATTATGTGATGAAATATTATGTTATGTTATGTTATGTGATGCAATATTATGGTATGTTATGTGATGCAATATTATGCTATGTGATGCAATATTATGTGATGAAATATTATGTTATGTTATGTTATGTGATGCAATATTATGGTATGTTATGTGATGCAATATTATGCTATGTTATGTGATGCAATATTATGCTATGTGATGCCATATTATGTGATGAAATATTATGTTATGTTATGTTATGTGATGCAATATTATGGTATGTTATGTGATGCAATATTATGCTATGTGATGCAATATTATGTGATGAAATATTATGTTATGTTATGTTATGTGATGCAATATTATGGTATGTTATGTGATGCAATGTTATGCTATGTGATGCAATATTATGTGATGAAATATTATGTTATGTTATGTTATGTGATGCAATATTATGGTATGTTATGTGATGCAATGTTATGCTATGTGATGCAATATTATGTGATGAAATATTATGTTATGTTATGTGATGCAATATTATGTTATGTTATGTGATGCAATATTATGCTATGTGATGCAATATTATGTGATGAAATATTATGTTATGTTATGTGATGCAATATTATGTGATGAAATATTATGTTATGTTATGTTATGTGATGCAATATTATGGTATGTTATGTGATGCAATATTATGCTATGTGATGCAATATTATGTGATGAAATATTGTGTTATGTTATGTTATGTGATGCAATATTATGGTATGTTATGTGATGCAATATTATGGTATGTTATGTGATGCAATATTATGTGATGAAATATTATGTTATGTTATGTTATGTGATGCAATATTATGGTATGTTATGTGATGCAATATTATGCTATGTGATGCAATATTATGTGATGAAATATTATGTTATGTTATGTTATTTGATGCAATATTATGGTATGTTATGTGATGCAATATTATGGTATGTTATGTGATGCAATATTATGTGATGAAATATTATGTTATGTTATGTTATGTTAGATGCATCTTAACCGAGGAGCAGCTTCAGAAAGCGGTAGGTTTTCAAACCATTAAAAAAATATATATATATATTTACTGCCAGATTCATCAAAGACCCGTTTTGCGAGTCTTTAATAGCGATTCATAAGGAATCGCTATTAAGGACTTGCAAAACGGGATTCATGTAGGAATTGCAAAAAATATTGCGATTCCTACATGTTCCTGATTTGCGATTAGCAAATTGCTAATCGCAAATAAGGAATAACTCCCCATGCATTCCTATGGGCCTAAGGCCCATAGGAATGAATGGGGAGTTATTCCTTATTTGCGATTAGCAATTAGCTAATCGCAAATAAGGATGCGATTTCAAGGGTGCAGGGGTATCCAAAGGACACCCTGTAGCACCCCTGAAATGTGAATTTACACTGATGTTGTGCACACACATGTCCAAAGGACATGTGTGTGTGTAACATGCAACTTAAAAAAATGCATTTAAATGCATTTTTCTAAGTTTTCGCTATTTACCACGAGGTTTGACTTCGTGGTAAATAGCGGTCCTAAATTGCGAATTCGCAATTTTTAAATGTTTCATGAATAGCATTTAAGGAATCTCTAATAGAGATTCCTTAAATGCTAATCCTCGCAAATTTGCGAATTCTTTATTAGCGATTTTTGCATTTGGGATGATGAATCCCAAATGCAAAAATTGCACTCGCAAAGGGCCAGATTCTCAGAATCTGGCCCTTTTGCGAGCGCATTTCGCTTGATGAATCTGGCTGATAGTGTTTTATCCATGTGCTTAACCTATTACAGCGAAAGCAAGGCGCTGCTTTGCACATGTGACCCCTGACCTGCCTCGTGTCTTCTTGGCTCATTAACCTCTTGATGTACCGTTTTCTCTGCATTGTTCGTAGTTTAATCCCTGTACATGTGACACACGTCGGGGCCCAGCTTCTAAATAAAAAACAAGCATTTACAATGCAACGGTCTCGTCTTTGCAAAAGTTAGAGCTATTGGCATTGTAAATGACACAATTTTTATTTATGTGTTGGTTATGAAAACAGATAAATAAATGGCATTGTCATTTACAATGCCAATAGCTTAATCTCTCGCAAATGTGAGACCTATTGCATTTGCAATGCAATAGATCGCGTATTTACGCGAGTTTGAGCTATTGACATTGCAATTAACAATGCGTTTTATTTATGTTTAAAAAACCGAAACATAAATAAAAGGTGGCACATACATATATATAAATGCATAGGTATATATATATATATATATATATATATATATATATATATATATAGATATAGATATAGATATATATATATATATACACACATACATATATGTGCATATGTGTGCGCGTAGAGGTAGTGAGAGATAGAGAGGTAGAGTAGTGGTAGAGAGGAATCAATCAATCAATCAATCATAGCATTTGTATAGCACGCTACTCACCCGGAGGGGTCTCAAGGCGCTGGGGGGGGTGAGGGGGGGGAGTCTGCTACTGCTCGAAGAGCCAGGTCTTGAGTTGCTTCCTGAAGAATAGATGGTCCTGGGTCAGCCGGAGGTGGATGGGGAGGGAGTTCCATGTCTTGGCTGCCAGGTAGGAGAAGGACCTTCCTCCGGTGGTAGCTCTGCGGATGCGTGGAACGGCGGCGAGGGTGAGGCTGGTGGATCGTAGCTGGCTGGTGGGAGTGTAGAAGGTCAGGCGGTTGTTGAGGTACCTGGGGCCCAGGTCGTGGAGAGCCTTGTGTGCGTGGGTGAAGAGTTGGAACGTGATCCTCTTGCTGACGGGGAGCCAGTGCAGGTCTCGCTGGTGTCCGGAGATGTGGCTGTGTCGGGGGATGTCCAGGATGGGTCGTGCCGAGGCGTTCTAAATGCGTTGGCGTTTTTTACTGTAGTTTGGCTGTGGTTCCGGCGTGGAGGGTGTTTCCGTATTCCAGTCGGCTGGTGACGAGTGCCTGGGTGACCGTCTTCCTGGTTTCGGTGGGGATCCACCGGAAGATCTTTCGGAGCATACGCAGGGTGTTGAAGTACGACGACGAGACGGCGTTGACTTGTCTGGTCATCGAGAGGGAGGAGTCCAGGATGAAGCCCAGGTTGCATGCGTGGTCCGTTGGCTTGGGAGCGGTGCCCAGGGCAGGGGGCCACCAGGAGTCGTCCCAGGCGGAGGGCGATGATCCCAGGATGAGGACTTCCGTCTTGTCTGAGTTCTGTTTCAGGTGGCTTTTCTTCATCCACTCGGCGACGTCTTTCATCCCTTCGTGTAGGCTGGTTCTGGCGGTGGCAGGGTCGTTGGTGAGGGAGAGGATCAGCTGGGTGTCGTCGGCGTAGGAGATAATGTTGAGGTTGTGTTGGCGTGCGCTGGCTGCGATGGGGCTCATGTAGACATTGAAGAGGGTGGGGCTGAGTGATGATCCTTGTGGTACGCCGCAGATGACTTCAGTAGCCTCGGATCTGAACGGGGGGAGGCGGACCCTCTGGGTTCTTCCGGTGAGGAACAAGATGATCCTCTCCAGTGCCTTCTCTTGGATTCCGATGTTGTTGAGGCGCTGCACTAGGGTGCGGTGGCAGACCGTGTCGAACGCTGCGGAGAGGTCCAGGAGGATGAGGGCCACTGTTTCCCCGTTGTCGAGCAGGGATCTGATGTCATCTGTGGCTGCGATGAGGGCGGTCTCGGTGCTGTGGTTGGCTCGGAAGCCGGACTGCGAGGGGTCGAGGGATCCGTTTGTCTCGAGGAAGGCGGCAAGCTGTCTTTTGACGGTCTTCTCGATGACCTTGGCAGGGAAAGGGAGGAGCGAGATGGGACGGTAGTTCTTGAGGTGGGTGGGGTCCGCTGTTGGTTTCTTCAGGAGGGCGCTGAGCTCGGCGTGCTTCCAGCTCTCCGGGAAGGTGGCGGTGTTGAAGGAGGTGTTGATGATGTCCCGGAGTTGGGGTGCGATGATGGAGTCGGCTTTGTTGAAGACGTGGTGGGGGCAGGGGTCGGTTGGTGATCCGGAGTGGATGGTGTTCATCACGCGGGTGGTGTCTTCGGTGCTGACCGGGGTCCAGGCGCGGAAGGTGGTGGTGGGGGGCGTTGGCTCGGTGGTTGGGTGCGTGGTCTGTGTGCCGAAGCTGTTGTGTATGTCGGCGATCTTGCTGTGAAAGAACGAGGCGAGTGAGTCGCAGAGGTCTTGCGAGGGAGTGATGTCGTTGTTTCCAGCGCTGGGATTGGAGAGCTCTTTGACGATGCTGAAGAGTTCCTTGCTGTTGTGGGCGTTGTTGTCCAGTCGTTCCTTGAATGCTGTCTTCTTGGTGGTGCGGATCAGCTGGTGGTGTTTGCAGGTGGCGTGCTTGAGGGCAGTCATGTTGTCTGTGGTCTGGTTGTTGCTCCAGGCTTTCTCGAGGGTACGTCAGTTCTTCTTGGAGTTCTTGAGTTCGTCGGTGAACCAGGAGGCTTTCTTGCTGCCGGGTCTGCTGGGAGGGGTCTTCAGTGGTGCGAGGTTGTCAGCGCAGTTGGTGATCCACTGTGTGAGGTTGCTGGCTGCTACATTGGGGTCCGTTGTGCTGGCGGGAGGGTTCTGGCTGAGGGAGGTGGAGAGCTGGTCGGCAGTGATCTTGTTCCAGCTCCTGCGAGGAACCTGTTGCGGGTGGTGGTGGGTCGTGGTTCTTCTGAAGCTGAAGTGGACGCAGCTGTAGTCCGTCCAATGAAGTCCGGTAGAGTGGCTGAAGGAGATGTGCTTGCTGGAGGAGAAGACGGGGTCAAGCGTGTGGCCGGCGTAGTGGGTGGGGGTGTTCACCAGTTGCTTGAGCCCGAGGTTGGCGAGGTTGTCCAGCAGGGTGGTGGTGTTGGTGTCGTTGTTGTTCTCCAGGTGGAAGTTGAAGTCCCCTAGGAGGATGTAGTCAGCGGAGGGGAGGGCGTGCGGGCTGATAAAGTCTGCGATGTCTTCGCTGAATTGTGTGCGTGGTCCCGGGGGTCTGTAGATGAGGGTGCCTCTGAGGGTCGTCTTGGGGTCGTGTGTATCTGGAAGTGGAGGTGTTCGGCGGCGGTGAGGGTGTCATCGGAGTTGGTCGTGATGCGGATGGTGTTCTTGTGTACGATGGCGATGCCTCCTCCAGTCTGGTTGACGCGGTCTTTCCAGGTGATCTTGTGTCCGTCCGGGATGGCGATGGCGATGTCGGGGGCTGAGGAGGCGTTCATCCAGGTTTCCGTGAGGAAGGCGACGTCTGGTGAAGTTGTGTCGAGGAGGTTCCAGAGTTCCACGGCGTGTCGGTGGATGGAGCGGGTGTTGAGCAGGATGCACTTGAGGTGGTTGTTGCTGGTGCTCGGCTTGGCAGGTGCGGTGCAGGTTCGGAGGCAGGTGAATCGGCAGGCTTTGCAGGTGAAGGGTCCGTGGGTGCGTTTCGGGGTGGCTCGGTGGCAGGCGGGGTTCCGGCCAGCATTGAGTGCGTTGAGGGCTGCGACGTCGTAGGTCCGTCGGGTGGTCTTGCATCGGCGGGGGCCAGGGGTCCTGGCGCTAGGCGCGGTCCAGACACGGACGGGCGCAGACGGGCTTGCCTTTGGCGCGCCTTCGGCGCACAATCGGTGCACCCGCTGGGCGCGTCTGCTGCGCCTCCGCGTGGGCGTCATAAGTAAGGAGCCGGGAGGGAGGAGCAGCTGGGTGGCGGGAGCGGGGCGGTGGAGGGCGGGGCCGCAGGGAGGCAGCGGCGGGAAAATCAGGCGGAGGGCGGCTCAGCGGCGGCTGGGTCGTCCGATCGAAGCGGCAATCAGCGGGGCAGAAGCGGCAACAGCGAGGCAGGAGGCAGCAGAGCGTGGGGGCGGCCTAGCCTGGGGACAGGAAGAGAGTAGAGAGTGAGTAGTAGAGAGTGAGGAATAGAGAGTGAGCAGTAGAGAGGAGAGTGAGTAGTAGAGTAGTACAAATTGAGTAGAGAGTAGTAGAGAGTGAGTAGTGGATAGTAGAGAGTAGTAGAGAATAATAGAGAGTGAGTAGAGCGTAGGAGAGTGAGTAGAGAGTAGTAGCGAGTGAGTAGAGAGTATTAGAGAATAGTAGAGAGTGAGTGAGTAGTAGAGTGGTAGAGGGTGAGTAGTAGAGTGAATAGTAGAGAGTGAGTAGTAGAGAGTAGAGTGAGTAGTAGAGAGTTGTAGAGTGAGTAGTAGAAAGTTAAAAGTAGAGAGTAGTAGAGAGTTAGTAGTAGAGAGTGAGTAGTAGAAAGTAGTAGAGTGAGTAGTAGAGAGTGAATATTAGAGAGTAGTAGAGAGTGAGTTGTAGAGAGTGAGTAGTAGAGAGTAGTAGAGTGAGTAGTGTAGAGTAGAGAGTGAGTTGTAGAGAGTGAGTAGTATAGAGTAGAGAGTGAGTTGTAGAGAGTGAATATTAGAGAGTAGTGGAGAGTGGGTTGTAGAGAGTGAGTAGTAGAGTGCATAGTATGAGTGAGTAGTAGTGAAGGATAAATGTTGAATTTCCCCTTATTATAGGCCTGTACGTGTGTATATATATATATATATATATATATATATATATATATATATTTGTTAGCATGATGTAGCTATATAGTTAGTTTGTCCATATGATGAGTATATTGATTAGTTAGCTTTGCATGGGAAAGTTCACATTATTCGTGTGTATTCCAAGTTACTCAGTAGAAGAGCCGACTCTATTTTGTGGCCTTAGCTCGACTTCAGGCCAGGAACACGTGACTGTCTGTCTAGTAAGCAGAATCCCCGGCTTTGAGTTATGGAGAGGCAGCTGAAGATGGGTTGCTTCTTCTCTGCGTTAGAACCTTCAAGGTTGCAAGTGGGTGCGAGCCTGATAAGCACATGCCCGGAGGTGACATGCGAGTCCTCCCGAGCGTTAGGCAGAAGGGAGTCAACTTCTTTGACCTTGCTATAATGAACAGTGAATCTGCTCTGTGTGCCATTTATGGTCTTTCCTATGAACGACCTGTACCAACTTGTATTTTTCCTTTCTAGGGTAATGACTTGAGACTGTAACAATATATATGTTGTCTCCTGATTATGTGCCAGTAGTCTTCTCTGCGAGCCTCGAGGGGTGAGGTTGAGAGAGGCTCCACTTCGAAGTGCTTTGTATAATAAATGATTGAACTTTCTTCACTGCCAACTGACTGATTATATGTAATTGGTAATGGCGGGCTATTGGTAAGTATAGCTCCATAGGTTATTTCGTTTTTTCGGTACTTCAGTAGAGTAGTAGAGAGTGAGTAGTCGAGAGTAGAGTGAGTAGTAGAGAGTGAGTAGTAGAGAGTAGGAGAGTGAGTAGTAGAAAGTGAATAGTAGAGAGTAATAGAGAGTTGGTAGTAGAGAGTGAGTAGTAGAAAGTAGTAGAGTGAGTCGTATAGAGTAGAGTGAGTAGTAGAGAGTGAGTAGTAGAGAGTAGTAGAGAGTAGTAGAGTGAGTAGTAGAAAGTGAATAGTAGAGAGTAGTAGAGAGTTGGTAGTAGAGAGTGAGTAGTAGAAAGTAGTAGAGTGAGTCGTATAGAGTAGAGAGTGAGTAGTAGAGAGTGAATATTAGAGAGTAGTAGAGAGTGAGTTGTAGAGAGTGAGTAGTAGAGAGTAGTAGAGTGAGTAGTATAGACAGTGAGTTGTAGAGAGTGAGTAGTATAGAGTAGAGTGAGTTGTAGAGAGTGAGTAGTAGTGTGAGTAGTATAGAGGAGAGGGTATACAACCTTTACCACGCATTTTTTACCACGCATACCATTACAACGCATTGCGCTGGGGGGCGCTCTAGTATAGGGAATAGGTTAATTTACTATCCAATAACCTTCCCTAGTGTCCACGGGGACTGGAGTTGGAATAGTAAATTAAACTATTCACTATCCAGCACCCCAAAGCGCTATGCGTTGTAATGGTATGCGTGGTAAAAACCACGTTGTAATGGTATGCGTGGTAAAAGTATGCGTTGTAACGTCATACATCCGAGGAGAGAGTGAGTAGTAGAGAGTAGTAGAGGGTGAGTAGTAGAGAGTGAGTAGTTGAGCGTGAGTAGTAGAGAGTGAGTAGTAGAGAGTAGTAGAGTAACAGAGAGTAGTAGAGAGTGAGTAGTAGAGAGTAGAGTGAGTAGTAGAGAGTGAGTAGTCGAGTAGTAGAGTGAGTAGTAGAGTGAGTAGTAGAGAGTGAATAGTAGGGAGTAGTAGAGAGTGAGTAGTAGAGAGTAAGTAGTAGAGTGAGCAGTAGAAAGTAGTAGAGTGAGTAGTAGAGAGTAGTAGAGAGTGTGTAGTAGAGAGTAGTAGAGTGAGTAGTAGAGAGTGAGTAGTAGAGAGTAGTAGAGAGTGAGTAGTAGAGAATAGTAGAGTGAGTAGTAGAGAGTGAGTAGTAGAGAGTGAGTAGTAGAGAGTGAGTAGTAGAGTGATAAGTAGAGAGTAGTAGAGAGTGAGTAGTAGAGAGTGAGTAGTAGAGTGTAGTAGAGTGAGAAGTAGAGTGAGAAGTAGAGAGTAGAGAGTAGTAGAGAGTGAGTAGTAGAGAGTAGTAGAGAGTGAGTAGTAGAGTGATAAGTAGAGAGTAGTAGAGAGTGAGTAGTAGAGAGAAGTAGAGAGTGAGTAGTAGAGTGGTAAGCATCACAGGAGACTTGGTGGGCTTACAGAGCGATATGATGGTAACTGGTCAAGCGAAGATCATCTCGTTGTTAAAAGCCTCTCTGGTCGCTTGTAAGTTAAACCAAATATGTGTTTATTTAACAAGATACAAAATTCATGCTTCCAACAAATATCGGTATTGAGTCCTTTTTTGAGGTATAATCTTACATATAACTTAAAAATACGCTGGCTATGGTGCCTAATACTCTATGTATCAGGCACTGCAAACGTGCCCTAGTGCAGCCTCCGGGCACCCTTTTTGTACCTAAAACATGAGCACTACTATAAAAAGATATACAAATATGTTAAGTTGGAAAACGAACCATTGTCTATATTGTTTATCATTATTGTGCACATACACCAACGCAGGGTGCAAGCAGCTGCTTCAGAAAGACAGAGGCTCCTAATTAGGTTAATTATGCGAAACTGTGCGCCTAATCCTTGTCCACTCTCAGTAGTATAAATGTGGCAAATAGCAAAAGCTGGTTTAACAGTTGTACACGCTCCTGTGAGGTCGCCTGCCAACCAGCTGCTAATTTCAGCCGGGAGGCCAGTGAAGCCTGAGGCTCTGCAGGGGTCGGGGTCGCTGTGTCAGTTATGGATACTGCTACTCCCTCGTGTCTCCTGCTAAGGCATGCCCCGGGCTCTTTCACGCACCTGAAGCCCACTGGTCAATGAGAGCGCTCGGACCCAGGAATTCTCTCCCCCCCCACCTCCCTAGCTCCTTCTCCAGAGTTTTTGTTCAAAACTATGACCATGCCTCTTAGAGACTACAGCCCCGCTCCATCTGCATGTCCATTGACTCACAACAACACTTTTGCACACCGCGTTTGACAAAAAACAATCACTGATAGCATAATTTAAAAAAATCAAGGACATTCAATAGAACATACAGTGCTCCCGCAGCTTCCAGGGGTTATGCCCACTTAACATTTTACTTTCAACCTTCCTTACATGAAAATCGAACACACAATCACAAGCATACATGGAGAAAGAAGGTAAACCACACCAGCCCTTCTTTGTTACCCTGTACCCTGCTTCCTTTAACCAGCGCTGTCTATGCATTGCCAAGGTAAAGCTCAGAGAAGCTGCTTGCACGCTTCCGTTCCATAGCCTACAACTTTGCTTGGTGATAAAGACAATGTATGTGCTAACGTCGAGGAAACTGACAGTAATAGCGGCCTAAAAGCACTTAAACCAGGCCCACAGACAGTCCAGAAATGGCCCACGCACTCACCTGTTAGATCAGCCCGCCGGCCACTGCCAGATTGCCCTACAGACCAATCGCGAGCCTGCTACCTACTTTTGCCGGTCGTGCAAGGAAATATTATTCCATGACGCGAGTTTTTGTAATGTACATCCTAATCATTTTGTCTAATCTTTGCAGCGAAACTGCCCGAAAGTTTATTATATATTTATCACAATCTACATACAAAGGTAAAGCACAAAGCAACTTTTACATACGTAATAAGCAACATGTAAAAGCCAAACGGCAAGCGGCTGAAAGGACACACCACATCGCTGTTTTCACAGTGCAGTCCGTATGTGAAGCCTCGGGCCCCGGCAGCGTACGCCCACGAGCCTCTTCTAGCCAGGCACATGTGCGCGCTCGGGCTGTATTTACCTTCCGCGTAGCCGGCTGGACCCTAGCGGCACACTCGGTAGCGGGATGTATGCACTGGCCTTGCTATGTCCCCAGGACGTTCAGGACAGGACATGCCTGTGCTCTCCTGGAAATCCTCTCCGAGCCCGAGCACTCTGCCAGCTGCGCTTTTAGTCCGGACACGTTGCACTGAACCTTTAAGAAATATTGTCTGCCTTCTTGGATATAGTCATTTTGCTATTGACGAAGGCCACACACAATAACCTTGGTGCACTGCGGCTCGGCAAAAGCTTCTTATATTTGTACCGGCTTCGTGTTGCTGCCACATGATCCAAAGTACGTGTCTACGAGTGTTTCTATTATCGGGTTTCACTGTGCGGCTTAGTTGTGCCAGATTCAGAACGTCAGTTTAAATTACATTTACAAAACAAGCCGTCAGGAGGGCAGACGAAGAACACCATGTTTCTCCGAGGCGAGGCAGAAATGCCTCGGAGAAACCAGAGTCATTTTTGGATTTTGGGGCGTGGTTTTTTTTCTCTCCTCTTCCCATTGGCTGGAAGGTAAAATTCCAGCCAATGGGAAGAGGAGAGAAAGAAAACAGAAAGAAAGTAAAAAACACCCCCCCGAATCCCGTCTTCATTGGAGTGATGCCCCTCTCCTCCAATGGCTGACCTCCGTTTAGGAAGCCAGCCAATGGAGAAGAGGGGCGGGTTCAAGCCCCCATACTGTAGACATAAAGACTCGGAGCGAGACTGCGCAAGCGCAGCCTTCAAACCCGAGACCTAAAAATGCAATAGGCTGGCCAGTGGGCAGGCCTGGGAGACCTATGCCAGGCTGGAAGCAGCTGGACAGGTTGGAGGGAAGGCTGGACAGACCTGGAGGGAAGGCTGGACAGGCCAGGAGGGAGGGCTGTCAGGCCAGGAGGCAGGCAGGATGGACAGACATGGAGGCAGGCAGGATGGACAGGCCTGGAGGCAGGCAGGCTGGACAGGCCTGGAGGGAAGGCTGGACAGGCCAGGAGGGAGAGCTGGACAGGCCTGGAGGCAGGCAGGGTGGACAGGCCAGAAAGCAGGCAGGATGGACAGGCCTGGACGCAGGCAGGCTGGACAGGCCTGGGGGCAGACAGGCTGGACAGGCCTGGGGGGAGGCAGGATGGACAGGCCCGAGGGAGGAAGGATGGACTGGCCTGGGGGCTGGAAGGCTGGACAGGGCTGGGGGGAGGCAGGATGGACAGACCAGGAGGCAGGCAGGATGGACAGGCCTGGGGGCTGGCAGGATGGACAGGCCTGGAGGCAGGCCGGATGGACAGGCCAGGAGGTAGGCAGGATTGGCAGGCCAGGAGGCAGGCAGGATTCGCAGGCCTGGAGGCCAGGCAGGATGAAAAGGCCCGGAGGCAGGCAGGATGGACAGGCTGGAGGGAAGGCTGAACAGGCCCGGAAGCAGGCAGAGTGGACAGGCCTGGAGGCAGGCAGGATGGACAGGCTTGGAGGCAGGCAGGATGGACAGGCCCGGAGGCAGGCAGGATGGACAGGCCTGGAGGCAGCCGGATGGACAGGTTTGGAGGCAGACAGGATGGACAGGCCTGGAGGCAGGCAGGATGGACAGCCCTGGAGGCAGGTAGGATGGACAGGCCCGGAGGCAGGCAGGATGGACAGGCCTGGGGGCAGGCAGGATGGACAGGCCTGGAGGCAGGCAGGATGGACAGCCCTGGAGGCAGGCAGGATGGACAGGTCCGGAGGCAGGCAGGATGGACAGGCCTGGAGGCAGGCAGGATGGACAGGCCTGGAGGCAGCCGGATGGACAGGTCTGGAGGCAGGCAGGATGGACAGGCCTGGAGGCAGGCAGGATGGACAGGCCCGGAGGCAGGCAGGATGGACAGGCCTGGGGGCAGGCAGGATGGACAGGCCTGGAGGGCAGGCAGGATGGACAGGCCTGGAGGCAGGCAGGATGGACAGCCCTGGAGGCAGGCAGGATGGACAGGCCAGGAGGCAGGCAGAATGGACAGGCCTGGAGGCAGGCAGGATGGACAGGCCAGGAGGCAGGCAGGATGGAAAGGCCCGGAGGCAGGCAGGATGGACAGGCCTGGAGGGAGGCAGGATGGACAGGCCTGGGGGGAGGCAGGATGGACAGGCCAGGAGGGAGAGCTGGACAGGCCAGGAGGCAGGCAGGGTGGAAAGGCCTGGAGGCAGGTAGGATGGAAAGGCCCGGAGGCAGGCAGGATGGGTAGCCCTGGAGGCAGGCAGGATGGACAGGTCAGGAGGCAGGCAGGATGGACAGGCCAGGAGGCAGGCAGGATGGACAGGCCTGGAGGGAGGCAGGATGGACAGGCCAGGAGGCAGGCAGAATGGACAGGCCTGGAGGCAGGCAGGATGGACAGGCCAGGAGGCAGGCAGGATGGGTAGCCCTGGAGGCAGGCAGGATGGACAGGCCAGGAGGCAGGCAGGATGGACAGGCCAGGAGGCAGGCAGGATGGACAGGCCTGGAGGGAGGCAGGATGGACAGGCCAGGAGGCAGGCAGAATGGACAGGCCTGGAGGCAGGCAGGATGGACAGGCCCGGAGGCAGGCAGGATGGGTAGCCCTGGAGGCAGGCAGGATGGACAGGCCAGGAGGCAGGCAGGATGGACAGGCCAGGAGGCAGGCAGGATGGACAGCCCTGGAGGCAGGCAGGATGGACAGGCCAGGAGGCAGGCAGAATGGACAGGCCTGGAGGCAGGCAGGATGGACAGGCCAGGAGGCAGGCAGGATGGAAAGGCCCGGAGGCAGGCAGGATGGACAGGCCTGGAGGGAGGCAGGATGGACAGGCCTGGGGGGAGGCAGGATGGACAGGCCAGGAGGGAGAGCTGGACAGGCCTGGAGGCAGGTAGGATGGAAAGGCCCGGAGGCAGGCAGGATGGGTAGCCCTGGAGGCAGGCAGGATGGGTAGCCCTGGAGGCAGGCAGGGTGGACAGGCTCGGGGCAGGCAGGATGGGTAGCCCTGGAGGCAGGCAGGATGCAGAACACCATGTCCACGCACGGGTCACACAAGGCATGGCTGTTAAGGTACATTTAATGGATGAAATGAGTGAACAACCGCGCGTCTGGACATGTAAGAGTTAAGTTTCCTCCGAGCAGCGCTGTGACCCTGGACCTGGGGGGATGAGAAGGGAGGGGGGGGGGGCTGGCCCGGCCCCAGGTGCTGCTGTGAAGGTCATCTCCGTGCACTTCATGGCCAACCTGTCTGGAGGCATCAGAAGCAGGAGGAAGAGCGGTCTGCCCAGGGGCACACAGTGCGGGGTACAACAGCCTGCCAGGAGCACGGCACTAGGGCTCTAGACTGAAGCATCAGAGGAAGAGCCCTCTGCCCAGGGGCACACAGTGCGGGGTACAACAGCCTGCCAGGAGCACGGCACTAGGGCTCTAGACTGAAGCATCAGGGGAAGAGCGGCCTGCCCAGGGGCACACAGTGCGGGGTACAACAGCCTGCCAGGAGCACGGCACTAGGGCTCTAGACTGAAGCATCAGGGGAAGAGCGGCCTGCCCAGGGACACACAGTGCGGTGTACAACAGCCTGCCAGGAGCACGGCACTAGGGCTCTAGACTGAAGCATCAGGGGAAGAGCGGCCTGCCCAGGGGCACACAGTGCGGTGTACAACAGCCTGCCAGGAGCACGGCACTAGGGCTCTAGACTGAAGCATCAGGGGAAGAGCGGCCAGCCCAGGGGCACACAGTGCGGGGTACAACAGCCTGCCAGGAGCACGGCACTAGGGCTCTAGACTGAAGCATCAGGGGAAGAGCGGCCTGCCCAGGAGCACACAGTGCTGGGTACAACAGCCTGCCAGGAGCACCGCACTAGGGCTCTAGACTGAAGCATCAGAGGAAGAGCGGCCTGCCCAGGGGCACACAGTGCGGGGTACAACAGCCTGCCAGGAGCACCGCACTAGGGCTCTAGACTGAAGCATCAGAGGAAGAGCGGCCTGCCCAGGAGCACACAGTGCTGGGTACAACAGCCTGCCAGGAGCACCGCGCTAGGGCTCTAGACTGAAGCATCAGAGGAAGAGCGGCCTGCCCAGGTGCACACAGTGCGGGTACAACAGCCTGCCAGGAGCACGGCACTAGGGCTCTAGACTGAAGCATCAGAAGAAGAGCGGCCTGCCCAGGGGCACACAGTGCGGGGTACAACAGCCTGCCAGGAGCACCGCACTAGGGCTCTAGACTGAAGCATCAGAGGAAGAGCGGCCTGCCCAGGGGCACACAGTGCGGTGCACAACACCCTGCCAGGAGCACGGCACTAGGGCTCTAGACTGAAGCATCAGGGGAAGAGCGGCCTGCCCAGGAGCACACAGTGCTGGGTACAACAGCCTGCCAGGAGCACCACACTAGGGCTCTAGACTGAAGCATCAGAGGAAGAGCGGCCTGCCCAGGGGCACACAGTGCGGGGTACAACAGCCTCCAGGAGCACCGCACCAGGGCTCTAGACTGAAGCATCAGAGGAAGAGCCGCCTGCCCAGGGGCACACAGTGGGGTGTACAGCAGCCTGCCAGGAGCACCGCACCAGGGCTCTAGACTGAAGCATCAGAGGAAGAGCGGCCTGCCCAGGGGCACACAGTGCGGGTACAGCAGCCTGCCAGGAGCACCGCACCAGGGCTCTAGACTGAAGCATCAGAGGAAGAGCGGCCTGCCCAGGGGCACACAGTGCGGGGTACAACAGCCTGCCAGGAGCACCGCCCTAGGGCTCTAGACTGAAGCATCAGAGGAAGAGCGGCCTGCCCAGGGGCACACAGTGCGGGTACAACAGCCTGCCAGGAGCACCGCACTAGGGCTCTAGACTGAAGCATCAGAGGAAGAGCCCTCTGCCCAGGGGCACACAGTGCGGGGTACAGCAGCCTGCCAGGAGCACCGCACTAGGACTCTAGACTGAGGCATCAGAGGAAGAGCGGCCTGCCCAGGGGCACAAAGTGCGGGTACAACAGCCTCCAGGAGCACGGCACTAGGGCTCTAGACTGAAGCATCAGAGGAAGAGCCGCCTTCCCAGGGGCACACAGTGCGGGTACAGCAGCCTGCCAGGAGCACCGCACTAGGGCTCTAGACTGAAGCATCAGAGGAAGAGCGGCCTGCCCAGGGGCACACAGTGCGGGGTACAACAGCCTGCCAGGAGCACCGCACTAGGGCTCTAGACTGAGGCATCAGAGGAAGAGCGGCCTGCCCAGGGGCACACAGTGCGGGGTCCAACAGCCTGCCAGGAGCACCGCACTAGGGCTCTAGACTGAAGCATCAGAGGAAGAGCGGCCTGCCCAGGGGCACACAGTGCGGGGTACAGCAGCCTGCCAGGAGCACCGCACTAGGGCTCTAGACTGAAGCATCAGAGGAAGAGCAGCCTGCCCAGGGGCACACAGTGGGGTGTACAACAGCCTGCCAGGAGCACCGCACTAGGGCTCTAGACTGAAGCATCAGAGGAAGAGCGGCCAGCCCAGGGGCACACAGTGCGGGGTACAACAGCCTGCCAGGAGCACGGCACTAGGGCTCTAGACTGAAGCATCAGGGGAAGAGCGGCCTGCCCAGGGGCACACAGTGCGGGGTACAACAGCCTCCAGGAGCACGGCACTAGGGCTCTAGACTGAAGCATCAGAGGAAGAGCCGCCTGCCCAGGGGCACACAGTGCGGGGTACAACAGCCTGCCAGGAGCACGGCACTAGGGCTCTAGACTGAAGCATCAGAGGAAGAGCCGCCTGCCCAGGGGCACACAGTGCGGGTACAGCAGCCTGCCAGGAGCACCGCACCAGGGCTCTAGACTGAAGCATCAGAGGAAGAGCGGCCTGCCAAGGGGCACACAGTGCGGGGTACAACAGCCTCCAGGAGCACCGCACTAGGGCTCTAGACTGAAGCATCAGAGGAAGAGCCGCCTGCCCAGGGGCACACAGTGCGGGGTACAACAGCCTGCCAGGAGCACGGCACTAGGGCTCTAGACTGAAGCATCAGAGGAAGAGCCGCCTGCCCAGGGGCACACAGTGCGGGTACAGCAGCCTGCCAGGAGCACCGCACCAGGGCTCTAGACTGAAGCATCAGAGGAAGAGCGGCCTGCCCAGGGGCACACAGTGCGGAGTACAACAGCCTGCCAGGAGCACCGCACTAGGGCTCTAGACTGAAGCATCAGAGGAAGAGCGGCCTGCCCAGGGGCACACAGTGCGGGGTACAACAGCCTGCCAGGAGCACCGCACTAGGGCTCTAGACTGAGGCATCAGAGGAAGAGTGGCCTGCCGAGGGGCACACAGTGCGGGGTACAACAGCCTGCCAGGAGCACCGCACTAGGGCTCTAGACTGAAGCATCAGAGGAAGAGCTGCCTGCCCAGGGGCACACAGTGCGGGTACATCAGCCTGCCAGGAGCACCGCACTAGGGCTCTAGACTGAGGCATCAGAGGAAGAGCGGCCTGCCCAGGGGCACACAGTGCGGGGTACAACAGCCTGCGAGGAGCACCGCACTAGGGCTCTAGACTGAAGCATCAGAGGAAGAGCCCTCTGCCCAGGGGCACACAGTGCGGGGTACAACAGCCTGCGAGGAGCACCGCACAAGGGCTCTAGACTGAAGCATCAGAGGAAGAGCGGCCTGCCCAGGGGCACACAGTGCGGGGTACAGCAGCCTGCCAGGAGCACCGCACTAGGGCTCTATACTGAAGCATCAGAGGAAGAGCGGCCTGCCCAGGGGCACACAGTGGGGTGTACAACAGCCTGCCAGGAGCACCGCACTAGGGCTCTAGACTGAAGCATCAGAGGAAGAGCGGCCTGCCCAGGGGCACACAGTGGGGTGTACAACAGCCTGCCAGGAGCACCGCACTAGGGCTCTAGACTGAAGCATCAGAGGAAGAGCGGTCTGCTCAGGGGCACACAGTGCGGTGTACAACAGCCTGCCAGGAGCACCGCACTAGGGCTCTAGACTGAAGCATCAGAGGAAGAGCGGCCTGCCCAGGAGCACACAGTGCTGGGTACAACAGCCTGCCAGGAGCTCTGCACTAGGGCTCTAGACTGAAGCATCAGAGGAAGAGCGGCCTGCCCAGGAGCACACAGTGCTGGGTACAACAGCCTGCCAGGAGCACCGCACTAGGGCTCTAGACTGAAGCATGAGAGGAAGAGCGGCCTGCCCAGGGGCACACAGTGCTGGGTACAACAGCCTGCCAGGAGCTCTGCACTAGGGCTCTAGACTGAAGCATCAGAGGAAGAGCGGCCTGCCCAGGAGCACACAGTGCTGGGTACAACAGCCTGCCAGGAGCACCGCACTAGGGCTCTAGACTGAAGCATCAGAGGAAGAGCGGCCTGCCCAGGGGCACACAGTGCGGGGTACAACAGCCTGCCAGGAGCACCGCACTAGGGCTCTAGACTGAAGCATCAGAGGAAGAGCGGCCTGCCCAGGGGCACACAGTGCGGGGTACAACAGCCTGCCAGGAGCACCGCACTAGGGCTCTAGACTGAAGCATCAGAGGAAGAGCGGCCTGCCCAGGGTCACACAGTGCGCGGTACAACAGCCTGCCAGGAGCACCGCACTAGGGCTCTAGACTGAAGCATCAGAGGAAGAGCGGCCTGCCCAGGGGCACACAGTGCGGGGTACAACAGCCTGCCAGGAGCACCGCACTAGGGCTCTAGACTGAAGCATCAGAAGAAGAGCGGCCTGCCCAGGGGCACACAGTGCGGGGTACAACAGCCTGCCAGGAGCACCGCACTAGGGCTCTAGACTGAAGCATCAGAAGAAGAGCGGCCTGCCCAGGGGCACACAGTGCGGGGTACAACAGCCTGCCAGGAGCACCGCACTAGGGCTCTAGACTGAAGCATCAGAAGAAGAGCGGCCTGCCCAGGGGCACACAGTGCGGGGTACAACAGCCTGCCAGGAGCACCGCGCCGGAGCTCTAGACTGAAGCATCAGAGGAAGAGCGGCCTGCCCAGGGGCACACAGTGCGGTGTACAACAGCCTGCCAGGAGCACCGCACTAGGGCTCCAGACTGAAGCATCAGAGGAAGAGCGGCCTGCCCAGGGGCACACAGTGCGGGGTACAGCAGCCTGCCAGGAGCACGGCACTAGGGCTCCAGACTGAAGCATCAGAGGAAGAGCGGCCTGCCCAGGGGCACACAGTGCGGGGTACAACAGCCTGCCAGGAGCACGGCACTAGGGCTCTAGACTGAAGCATCAGAGGAAGAGCGGCCTGCCCAGGGGCACACAGTGCGGGGTACAACAGCCTGCCAGGAGCACGGCACTAGGGCTCCAGACTGAAGCATCAGAGGAAGAGCGGCCTGCCCAGGGGCACACAGTGCGGGGTACAGCAGCCTGCCAGGAGCACCGCACTAGGGCTCTAGACTGAGGCATCAGAGGAAGAGCGGTCTGCCCAGGGGCACACAGTGCGGGGTACAGCAGCCTGCCAGGAGCACCGCACTAGGGCTCTAGACTGAAGCATCAGAGGAAGAGCGGCCTGCCCAGGGGCACACAGTGCGGGGTACAACAGCCTGCCAGGAGCACCGCACTAGGGCTCTAGACTGAAGCATCAGAGGAAGAGCGGCCTGCCCAGGGGCACACAGTGCGTGGTACAACAGCCTGCCAGGAGCACCGCACTAGGGCTCTAGACTGAAGCATCAGAGGAAGAGCGGCCTGCCCAGGGGCACACAGTGCGGGGTACAACAGCCTGCCAGGAGCACCGCACTAGGTGAGCGTCTTCATGGCACCGACAGTCGTATTTGCGTCTCATCGCAGCTGTATGTTTTTTTCTGTTTTTTCTCGTCCCTCTGGAAATCTGGCCCTGCAGACTGAGCCTCCTCCCTCGTGAGGGTAATGCTTTGATAACCTGGTGCCTCGTGAGGGTAATGCTGTGCTCAGCTGGTGCCTCGTGAGGGTAATGCTGTGTTCAGCTGGTGCCTTGTGAGGGTAATGCTGTGTTCCGCTGGTGTCTCGTGAGGGTAATGCTGTGTTCCGCTGGTGTCTCGTGAGGGTAATGTTGTGTTCCGCTGGTGCCTCGTGAGGGGTTATGCTGTGTTCCGCTGGTGCCTCATGAGGGTAATGCTGTGTTCCGCTGGTGTCTCGTGAGGGTAATGTTGTGTTCCGCTGGTGCCTCGTGAGGGGTAATGCTGAGTTCCGCTGGTGTCTCGTGAGGGTATTGCTGTGTTCCG
This sequence comes from Lissotriton helveticus, assembly GCF_964261635.1. NCBI lineage: Eukaryota > Metazoa > Chordata > Amphibia > Caudata > Salamandridae > Lissotriton > Lissotriton helveticus. Next base: position 895,632,114 of record NC_136073.1, on the reverse strand, counting down.
CTGGTGTCTCGTGAGTGTAATGTTGTGTTCCGCTGGTGTCTCGTGAGGGTTATGCTGTGTTCGGCTGCTGCCTCATGATGGTTATGCTGTGTTCAGCTGGTGCCTCATGAGGGTAATGCTGTGTTCAGCTGGTGCCTCGTGAGGGTAGTGCTGTGTTCCGCTGCTGCCTCGTGATGGTAATGTTGTGTTCCGCTGGTGTCTCGTGAGGGTTATGCTTTGTTCCGCTGCTGCCTCATGATGGTTATACTGTGTTCAGCTGGTGCCTCATGAGGGTAATGCTGTGTTCAGCTGGTGCCTCGTGAGGGTAGTGCTGTGTTCCGCTGGTGCCTTGTGAGGGTAATGCTGTGTTCCGCTGGTGCCTTCGTGAGGGGTAATGCTGTGTTCAGCTGGTGCCTCATGAGGGCATTGCTGTGTTCTGCTGGTGCCTTGTGAGGGTAATGCTGTGTTCTGCTGGTGCCTCATGAGGGTAATGCTGTGTTCAGCTCGTGCCTCCTGTGGGTAATACTGTGTTCCGCTGGTGCCTCGTGAGGGTTATGCTGTGTTCCGCTGGTGCCTCGTGAGGGTTATGCTGTGTTCCGCTAGTGCCTCGTGACTGTTATGCTGTGTTCCGCTGGTGCCTCGTGAGGGTAATGCTGTGTTCCGCTGCTGCCTCGTGAGGGTTATGCTGTGTTCCGCTGGTTCCTCTTGAGGGTAATGCTGTGTTCTGCTGGTGCCTTCGTGAGGGTATTGCTGTGTTCTGCTGGTGCCTTGTGAGGGTAATGCTTTGTTCTGCTGGTGCCTCATGAGGGTAATGCTGTGTTCAGCTCGTGCCTCGTGTGGGTAATACTGTGTTCTGCTGCTGGCTCGTGAGGGTTATGCTGTGTTCCGCTGGTGCCTCATGAGGGTTCTGCTGTGTCCCGCTGGTGCCTCGTGAGGGTTATGCTGTGTTCCGCTGGTGCCTCGTGAGGGTAATGCTGTGTTCCGCTGCTGCCTCGTGAGGGTTATGCTGTGTTCAGCTGGTGCCTCATGAGGGTAGTGCTGTGTTCCGCTGGTGCGTCGTGAGGGTATTGCTGTGTTCAGCTGGTGCCTCGTGAGGGTAATGCTGTGTTCCGCTGGTGCCTCGTGAGGGGTAATGATGTGTTCAGCTGGTGCCTCGTGAGGGTAATGCTGTGTTCAGCTGGTGCCTCGTGAGGGTAATGCTGTGTTCAGCTGGTGCCTCGTGAGGGTATTGCTGTGTTCCGCTAGTGCCTCGTGAGGGTATTGCTGTGTTCAGCTGGTGCCTCGTGAGGGTATTGCTGTGTTCAGCTGGTGCCTCGTGAGGGTATTGCTGTGTTCAGCTGGTGCCTCATGAGGTTAATGCTGTGTTCAGCTGGTGCCTTATGAGAGTAATACTGTGTTCCGCTGCTGCCTGGTGAGGGTTATGCTGTGTTCCGCTGGTGCCTCGTGAGGGTTATGCTGTGTTCCGCTGGTGCCTCGTAAGGGTAATTCTGTGTTCCACTGGTGCTCCGTATGGGTAATGCTGAGTTCCGCTGGTGCCTCGTGAGGGTAATGCTGTCTTCCGCTGGTGCCTAGTGAGGGTTATGCTGTGTTCAGCTGGTGCCTCGTGAGGGTAATGCTGTGTTCAGCTGGTGCCTCGTGAGGGTTATGCTGTGTTCAGCTGGTGCCTCGTGAGGGGTAATGCTGTGTTCCACTGGTGCCTCGCGAGGGGTAATGCTGTGTTCCGCTGGTGCCTCGTGAGGGTAATGCTGTGTTCAGCTGGTGCCTCGTGAGGGGTAATGCTGTGTTCCGCTGGTGCCTCGTGAGGGTAATGCTGTGTTTAGCTGGTGCCTCGTGAGGGTATTGCTGTCTTCCGCTGGTGCCTCGTGAGGGTAATGCTGTGTTCCGTGGGCCTCATGAGGGTAATGCTGTGTTCCGCTGGTGCCTCGTGAGGGTAATGCTGAGTTCCGCTGGTGCCTCATGAGGGTAATGCTGTGTTCTACTGGTGCCTCCTGAGAGGTAATGCTGTGTTCCACTGGTGCCTCTTGAGGGTAATGCTGTGTTCAGCTGGTGCCTCGTGAGGGTATTGCTGTGCTCCGTGGGGCCACATGAGGGTAATGCTGTGTTCCGCTGGTGCCTCGTGAGGGTAATGCTGAGTTCTGCTGGTGCCTCGTGAGGGTAATGCTGAGTTCCACTGGTGCCTCGTGAGGGGTAATGCTGTGTTCCACTGGTGCCTCGTGAGGGGTAAATGCTGTGTTCCGCTTGTGCCTCGTGAGGGTAATGCTGTGTTCAGCTGGTGCCTCGTGAGGGTATTGCTGTCTTCCGCTGGTGCCTCGTGAGGGTAATGCTGTGTTCCGTGGGGCCTCATGAGGGTAATGCTGTGTTCTGCTGGTGCCTCGTGAGGGTAATGCTGAGTTCCGCTGGTGCCTCGTGAGGGGTAATGCTGTGTTCAGCTGGTGCCTCGTGAGGGTATTGCTGTCTTCCGCTGGTGCCTCGTGAGGGTAATGCTGTGTTCAGCTGGTGCCTCATGAGGGGTAATGCTGTGTTCCGCTGTTGCCTCGTGAGGGGTAATGCTGTGTTCCGCTGGTGCCTCGTGATGGTAATGCTGTGTTCTGCTGGTGCCTTGTGAGGGTAATGCTGTGTTCCGCTGGTGCCTCGTGAGGGTAATGCTGTGTTCAGTAAAAGTTAATAAACAAAATTACACCAAAATGATAAAAATCCGATAAGGAGAACCGGCAATATAAATCGTTAAGGTTTTAAGTAGGAATAGCAGCAAGACAATAATGTGACAATGATCGTCAGTGGTCGCGGGAGAGCAGCACGGAGGCACCATTTGCGGCTGACCAACCATGATGGAGCACGGGTCGGATACACTAACCAGGCTCATCCCGGTGAGAAACAGCACATTCTGACTGTAGTCCTTTAAGTTCCAATCCACCACAGGAGTACACTTTTAAAGCACCACAGCTCCCGTCCCGCCCCCCTCCCCAGGCCTCCGGGGAGGCACTTGGAGACTCACAGGATGACAGACAAAGGGCAAACTGCATAATCCAGTTGCCACTGGTCAGCTGGGCTGTTGCAGGAAAAGACCTTTTGTAGGTTCTTGTGTACCTGTGTTTTTTTTTCTTTAACATATTTTCTTTATTTATTTATGTTGGCGGTTTTGTATAGCACAAACAAGACCCTCGCGGGTATTGTTTTAAACATCTTTATTTTTAATAATGTAGCCCAACGGGACAGTTTTACAGTACATTAACAAACCATCTGGCCCATGCACCCTGGTACGGCAACATTTCACGAGAGCATTACAGAACTATACACCCAGTTCAGGCATGGTTCTGGGCACCCCTCCCAGCCCTCCTCAACCGTGGCCGTGAATACACCGCCCAACCTCCCCGACTGGTTTCCATTTTTATATCTGTAGAGTGAACCATTCTCCTATGTCCCTGTAGCTTTAACAGGGGCCCTAAGACCCTTGGAGTTCACGTCTTTGTCCTGGGCACAAAAGGGAGAGCTGGTCTAGTCTTTTACACTCTTCTCAGGAATCAGACAGCAGACTCAGTCCTCTTCTGATCTTCCACAGGTACAGGAGTGTTCTGGAGTGGGTGTCTGGAGATGCCACATTTGCGCCTGGCACTAGCTAGTGGGTGGGAATGGCTCCTGGCGTGCCCTAACCAATGGGGTAAAAGTTCCCGGCCTAGCACCTTCCTCCATCTAACACTTAAATTTAGTTTGCATATTTTGATAGATTCAGAGACATCATCTCTGCCCATTGAGGTCAGTCTGTGCTTTCTTTCTGGGAGGCATTTCACACTCATTAACACATATTCAAATGCTAGTTACTAGCGGGTAGATGTGGGAGAGAAAATGCAAATTGGCCTCCAGAGAGTTTTTAGGCATAAAAAAATCATATATTTTATTTATTTGTTTCTTTATTTTATTTTTATGAGTTTTATATACATAATACAGACATTGTTATATGGGTTTTACGCAGCAGGTAAAGGCAGGGTTTAAAACAGTACATTTTGCGCGGGTCCCCCTTTGCTGGTTATACTCGTAGAGAGGTAGATCTGAGATACGAAAGGAAAAAGAAAAGATAGGAATAAGCGGAAAAAAAGGATAAAGTACCTTTCCCGTAATATTTATTAAAAAATCTGACTTTACCATTGAATTTGATTTGTAATAACTATTAAAAAAAATGTTTACATATTTTCCAAGCTTTTTCCTAACTGAAATTAGCCTTGCTACAGTGAAAATAGCGTTTAGGGCTTTTCACTTTAAGGACATATTTAAAACTAAATTCCTACATGTCCAACTTTTAAATACCATGCACCTTGCCTTATGTGCAATGAGGAACACATAGAGTTGACATAGATATTTAAAAGGAAGGTTTTGGCCTGTCAAAATGGGTTATTTTGACAGGTCGAATCTGCAGTTTGAAACTGCAACAGCTAGTGTATAAATGGTCGGCCTGCAGTCGTGTTTGTACGGTCACTGGAGTGGGCGGCACAATGAGGGCTGCTGTCCACTGGCGACACTTAACGTACAGGCCCCATATTCCAGAGATTTATAGGTAAGTTAAGTATGCCAGTTAGGAGTATGACCATTTCACCATGTTGAAAGGGGAGCACAGGCACAGTATCACTGGTTAGCAGGGGTAAAGTGCACAGAGTTTCAAAGTCATCAAAAATATAGTGTCAAGCAAAAGGCACAACATCTGTGGTGACTCAGCAGAGAGGACACGTTTCCTAAAGGGGGTTAATCGAAACCCTATGCTGTGAATGTATTTATGGGCTGAGTAATGAACCTCAGTGGCCCACACATTGTGTGCATTCATGAGCCTAGTAGAGGGTGTCAGAGAACCCACACACTGCATGCATCAGTGGGCACAGTAACAGCTGCCACACTCACTACATGCATCTGTGGGCTCAGTAACAGCAGCCACACTCAGTGCACCCATCGGTGGGCTCAGTAACAGCGGCCACACTCAGTGCACGCATCAGTGGGCTCAGTAACAGCTGCCACACTCACTTCATGCATCTGTGGGCTCAGTAACAGCAGCCACACTCATTGCATGCATCAGTGGGTTCAGTAACAGCAGCCACACTCAGTTCACGCATCGGTGGGCTCAGTAACAGCGGCCACACTCAGTGCACGTATCATTGGGTTCAGTAACAGCGGCCAAACTCACTTCATGCATCAGTGGGCTCAGTAACACCGGTCACACTCAGTGCATGCATCAGTGGCCTCAGTAACAGCAGTTACACTCACTTCATGCATCAGTGGGCTCAGTAACAGCGGCCAAACTCACTTCATGCATCTGTGGGCTCAGTAACAGCAGTCACACTCACTTCATGCATCAGTGGGCTCAGTAACAGTGGCCACACTAACTTCATGCATCAGTGGGCTCAGTAACAGTGGCCACACTCACTTCATGCATCAGTGGGTTCAGTAACAGCGGCCACACTCAGTGCATGCATCAGTGGCACTAGAGAAAGGGGTATCAGAGGCCCTACACAGTGAATGCATGAATGGGCCTGGATAGGAGTGTTAGTGGTCCCCACATATTTTCTGCATGAATGTTCCTAGTAAGGGTTTTCAGAGGTCCCACATATTGCATGCATTAAGGAGGCCGGTAATAGTGGCCACACTCACTTCATGCATCAGTGGGCTCAGTAACAGTGACCACACTCACTTCATGTATCAGTGGGCTCAGTAACAGTGGCCACACTCACTTCATGCATCAGTGGGCTCAGTAAAGGAGGCCACACTCACTTCATGCATCAGTGGTCTCAGTAACAGCAGCCACACTCACTTCATGCATCAGTGGGCACAGTAACAGTGGCCACACTCACTTCATGCATCAGTGGGCACAGTAACAGCAGCCACACTCACTTCATGCATCAGTGGGCTCACTAACAGTGGCCACACTTACTTCATGCATCAGTGGGGTCAGTAACAGCGACCACACTCACTTCATGCATCAGTGGGTTCGGTAACAGCGGCCACACTCACTTGATGCATCAGTGGGCTCAGTAACAGCGGCCACAATCACTTCATGCATCAGTGGACTCAGTAACAGCGGCCACACTCAGTGCATGCATCAGTGGGCTCAGTATGTTATGTTATGTTATGTTAGCAATACTTGTAAAGCACAAAACAGCTGCCCCAGCGAAGGGGCGTCCCGGCGTTAGCAGCAACACAACTAACAGAACGGAAAGGCGAGAGAGAGGGACTATGGTGTAGGAAACAGGTAGGTTTTAATGGCCTTCCTAAACTCCAGGTAGCTGTTAAGGCCCCGGTTCTGAGATGGAAGTGAATTCCAAAGGAGGGCGGCTCTGCAGCGGAATGAACGGCCACCGGCACGGGCTCTCTGTGTACGGGGGACAACTACCAGATGTTGGCCCTGGGAACGGAGATGGCGTGAGGGAACATAGGGCAGAATAAGCTGGGCCAGGATGTCAGGAGACGACAATTTCAGGGCTTTAAAGGCGATACATAGAGCCTTAAATTCAATGCGCCTAGCCACTGGCAGCCAATGCAGGCGCCAGATGGCACCAGACACTGAGCAAGACCAACGCAGACCCAGAAGGGTTCTTGCTGCCACATTCTGAACCCTTTGAAGCCTCAAACTTTCTGCCTTATTGGACCCTAAGTATAACGATGAGGCATAGTCGAGTCTAGACAGAACAGAGGCTTGAATGATGATCTGTCGAGTTGGGGCGTCAAAAGACCCCAGAAGAGGACGAAGCCCCCGTAAGAGTCCAAAGCAGGTGCCTGCCACTTTTTTAGTTTGGACCCAAAAGTTGAGAGATGAGTCAAGCCACACTCCCAGATTTTTTACAGCTTCCTTAGGAGGGGCGGGCACGGCCAAGGCTTCCCGGCCACCACTGGTCACTCCACTGGCCATGGTCCTTCCCCACCAGTAATACCTCCGACTTGCTGGCATTAAGTTGGAGGCAGTTGGCGGTCATCCACTCGGCGACTGCCTGCAGGTCGGCCTGAAACTTACGGCTGTCCTGCTCGGCGTTATTGGAGAGTGCTACCACCAACTGGGTATCGTCAGCGTAGGAGACCAAAGTCAGTCCTCTGCTCTTGGCTACCATGGCTAAAGGTTGCACATAGAGATTAAAAAGCAGAGGACTGAGGGAAGAACCCTGTGGCACCCCTTGCTTGATCGGGTGCGTTCCTGAGGTGAATGGGGGAACTGCCACCACAAATAACCTTTCCCGGAGGAAGGAGGCAAGCCACTGCAAAGCGGGTCCAGTGATGCCAGCCACCTCCAGACGGTGCAGTTGAATGGCATGGGACACCGTGTCAAACGCGACGCTTAGATCTAATAAGATCAGCGCCGACTTTTGCCCAGAGCGGACCAGAGATGTTCTGTCACAGCCAGGAGGGCAGATTCTGTGCTGTGACCCGGTCGAAAGCCATTCTGGGAGGAGTCAAGCAGATTATTCCTCATCAGAAAATCCGACAGGAGGGAGTTGACATCGGCCTCAGTGATTTTTGCCGCCCAGGGAAGCAGTGAAATAGGGCGATAATTCTCTGCCTTGGCCGGATCGAGAGAGGTTTTTTTTAACAAGGGTACCACCATGGCCTGTTTGCAGGCATTGAGCACAGTGCCTGTGGCAAGCGACCCGTTTATCACTTGACCCATGACTGGAAGAATGGTAGGGGACAGCTTCCTGAGTTGATCAGGTCTGAGCGGGTCCAAAGGGGAGCCAGACTTGACTTTATTGCATAATATTCGCAGTTGTTCGGCAGGAATAGGTGGGAAGGTATCAAGCGTGTTGACAATAGGAGAGCCTTGAACCGTGTGTGTGTTGCTGGGAGGTATGGGAAAGGACCTGTAAATGGTATCCACCTTACTGATAAAGAAGTTGGCCAGGTCCTCACAATGCTCATTAGATTTGATAGTTAAACCCGAGGTCTGCTGGGTTTGCAGGCTAGACAGTAGTGAAAACACTTTTTTAGCTGGGTTGTTGCTTTCACAGATTTGTTTGGTGAAATAAGTTGCACGGGCCTATTGGATGGCCCTGTGATATTTCTTGATCGCCATCCGGTAAATGACTTTTGCGGCGGGATCAAAATCCCGCCTCCAGACGCGCTCCAACCTTTTACAGATTTTACGGGTCACTGCTAGCTCGTCTTTATACCGAGGACTGGATTTGGCTTTGCGACTGGGATTAATCTATCTAATGGCTTACGAATCCACTCAGAGAACACTCGACAGGCCTCATTGGTATCTGCCGGGAGACTAGGGCAGGTAGCCGTGAGCCAAGCATCAAATTGTTCCCAGTTCAATTTATACCATGGGCGTTTGAGTGTGGTCGCCCGAACCTCACTTTGTGGAGGAAATACACCCTGGAGTGACATGGAGACAAGATAGTGATCTGACCACCCAATGGGGATGGGCGAGTGCACTAGTAGTGAGGGAATGGTCGTGAAGACTGGGTCCAGGAGGTGGCCAGCAAAGTGCACCGGGCCTGACACCAGTTGGACAAGCTGGCAGGCTGCTAAATCTGCTATGAAGTTAACCATGTCTATGTCTTCACAATTATCCAAATGCAGGTTCAGATATCCAGTAACGGTAAAATTTGCCGTATTAACTGCAAGTGCACTGATTGTCTCTACGAGGGCGGTCCTAAAGTCCCTAGAAGGGCCAGGGGGTCGATATACCGGAAGACCAGACATTGTGTAATTAGGGCTCAGGGAAATCTTGAAAAGAGCGCATTCACAACCTGTGATAGCTTGTTTAACAAAAGTACAGGGGTAACAAGATTTGAAAATCATTGCAATTCCCCCTCCTCTAAATACCCTGTTCACAGTAAGGATGCAATACCCTGAGGGAAGGGCAAGAATTGGCTCCGCCGTCATGGCATCCGAGAGCCATGTCTCTGTGAGAAAGAAAACGTCGGGGGCGGAGTCCTCTAATAAGTCATGGACATCAGCATGAGGTTTAAGGAACGACAGTTCAGGTTTAAAATGCTGATATGTTTGTTAGGGCGGGGGAGGTGTCGGCCAGAAGGCTGCTGATGTCCATGACTTATTAGAGGACTCCGCCCCCGACGTTTTCTTTCTCACAGAGACATGGCTCTTCCCAGTTACTCACCGAGCTTCTGATTAAAAGAAGGTCATTGCGGGTGTAAGAATGCCTAGCCACAGCGGGGGAGGCAGCATGTCTGGCGTCTGGAGGTGGACTGGCGCGGACGGGCGCAGACGGGCTTGCCTTTGGCGTGCCCGTTGCGATTCCGCGCTATCGGACCCTTTTCACTGGGCTGGTGTGAGGGAATGAACGACTAGACCGTCTCCTCACCCAAAATGGCAGAGGAGCACGGCACACCGGAAGTGGGTCCCTACCAGACTCGACTCCCTCCACACAAACAGCCCGCTAATGGCTGGTGGTGGCCCGGGGAGGAGCTTGTGGGTTTAAGTCCCAAAAACGGTAAGTGTGCAAAGAATAGGGAGTGAGAGTGCAAATGCGCAAATTTGTAAAAATATAAGAATAAACGAGCATATAGGAGCACAAACACTGGAGAGCAAGTATTTTTAAAAGGTTACATCAACAGGTAAACAAACATAGAATAGAGCCCCACAGTGTCCTGCAATCGCGCTTCACCAAATCGCGTCAGTTACATGCTGCAAGCATGAATCCCCACATGAATCAGTAACAGCGGCCACACTCACTTCATGCATCAGTGGGCTCAGTAACAGCGGTCACACTCACTTCAAGCATCAGTGGGCTCAGTAACAGCGGCCAAACTCACTTCATGCATCAGTGGGCTCAGTAACAGCGGCCACACTCACTTCATGCATCAGTGGGCTCAGTAACAGCAGCCACACTCTGTGCATGCATCAGTGGGCTCAGTAACAGTGGCCATATTCACTTCATGCATCAGTGGGCTCAGTAATAGTGGCCACACTCACTTCATGAATCAGTGGGCTTTGTAACAGCGGCCACACTCACTTAATGCATCTGTAACAGTGACCACACTCACTTCATGCATCAGCGGGCTCAGTAACGGTGGCCACACTCACTTCATGCATCAGTGGGCTCAGTAACAGCCGCCACACTCACTTCATGCATTTGTAACAGTGACTACACTTACTTCATGCATCTGTGGGCTCAGTAGCTGTGGCCACACTCACTTCATGCATCAGTGGGCTCAGTAACAGTGACCACACTCACTTCATGCTTCAGTGGGCTCAGTAACAGCGGCCACACTCACTTCATGCATCAGTGGGCTCAGTAACAGCGGCCACACTCACTTCATGCATCAGTGGGCTCAGTAACAGCGGCCACACTCACGTCATGCATCATTGGGCTCAGTAACAGCGGCTACACTCACTTCATACATCAGTGGGCACAGTAACAGCAGCCACACTCACTTCATGCATCAGTGGCCTCAGTAACAGCAGCCACACTCACTTTATGCATCAGTGGGCTCAGTAACAGCAGTCACACTAACTTTATGCATCAGTGGGCTCAGTAAAGGCTGCCACACTCACTTTATGCATCAGTGGGCACAGTAACAGCAGTCACACTAACTTTATGCATCAGTGGGCTCAGTAAAGGCTGCCACACTCACTTTATGCATCAGTGGGCACAGTAACAGCAGCCACACTCACTTCATGCATCAGTGGTCTCAGTAAAGGCGGCAACACTCACTTTATGCATCAGTGGGCACAGTAACAGCAGCCACACTAACTTGATGCATCAGTGGGCTCAGTAACAGCGGCCACACTCACTTCATGCATTTGAAACAGTGACTACACTCACTTCATGCATCTGTGGGCTCAGTAGCGGTAGCCACACTCACTTCATGCATCAGTGGGCTCAGTAATAGTGACCACACTCACTTCATGCATCAGTGGGCTCAGTAACAGCGGCCACACTCAGTGCATACATCAGTGGGCTCAGTAACAGCGGCCACACTCACTTCATGCATCAGCGGGATCAGTAACAGCGGCCACACTCACTTCATGCATCAGTGGGCTCAGTAACAGCGGCCAAACTCACTTCATGCATCAGTGGGCTCAATAACAGCGGCCACACTCACTTCATGCATCAGTGGGCTGAGTAACAGCAGCCACACTCTGTGCATGCATCAGTGGGCTCAGTAACAGCGGCCACATTCACTTCATGCATCAATGGGCTCAGTAATGGTGGCCACACTCACTTCATGCATCAGTGGGCTTAGTAACAGCGGCCACACTCACTTCATGCATCTGTAACAGTGACCACACTCACTTCATGCATCAGCGGGCTCAGTAACGGTGGCAACACTCACTTCATGCATCAGTGGGCTCAGTAACAGCGGCCACACTCACTTCATGCATCAGTGGGCTCAGTAACGGCGGCCACACTCACGTCATGCATCATTGGGCTCAGTAACAGCGGCTACACTCACTTCATACATCAGTGGGCACAGTAACAGCAGCCCACTCACTTCATGCATCAGTGGTCTCAGTAACAGCAGCCACACTCACTTCATGCATCAGTGGTCTCAGTAACAGCAGTCACACTCACTTTATGCATCAGTGGGCTCAGTAAACGCGGCCACACTCACTTTATGCATCAGTGGGCACAGTAACAGCAGCCACACGCACTTCATGCATCAGTGGGCTCAGTAACAGCGGCCACACTCACTTCATGCATCAGTGGGCTCAGTAACAGCGGCCACACTCACTTCATGCATTTGTAACAGTGACTACACTCACTTCATGCATCTGTGGGCTCAGTAGCAGTGGCCACACTCACTTCATGCATTTGTAACAGTGACTACACTCACTTCATGCATCTGTGGGCTCAGTAGCAGTGGCCACACTCACTTCATGCATCAGTGGGCTCAGTAACAGCGGCCACACTCACTTCATGCATTTGTAACAGTGACTACACTCACTTCATGCATCTGTGGGCTCAGTAGCAGTGGCCACACTCACTTCATGCATTTGTAACAGTGACTACACTCACTTCATGCATCTGTGGGCTCAGTAGCAGTGGCCACACTCACTTCATGCATCAGTGGGCTCAGTAACAGCGGCCACACTCACTTCATGCATTTGTAACAGTGACTACACTCACTTCATGCATCTGTGGGCTCAGTAGCAGTGGCCACACTCACTTCATGCATTTGTAACAGTGACTACACTCACTTCATGCATCTGTGGGCTCAGTAGCAGTGGCCACACTCACTTCATGCATCAGTGGGCTCAGTAACAGCGGCCACACTCACTTCATGCATTTGTAACAGTGACTACACTCACTTCATGCATCTGTGGGCTCAGTAGCAGTGGCCACACTCACTTCATGCCTCAGTGGGCTCAGTAACAGCGGCCACACTCACTTCATGCATTTGTAACAGTGACTACACTCACTTCATGCATCTGTGGGCTCAGTAGCAGTGGCCACACTCACTTCATGCATCAGTGGGTTCAGTAACAGCGACCGCACTCAGCGTATGCATCAGTGGCACTAGAGAAAGGGGTGGCAGAGGCCCTACGCAGTGAATGCATGAATGGACCTGGATAGGAGGGTTAGTGGTCCCCACATTTTATCTGCATGAATGTTCCTCGTAAGGGCTTTCAGAGGTCCCACATATTGCATGCATTAGGGAGGCTGGTAACAGCGGCCACACTCAGTGCACGCATCACTTGACCTAGTAAAGGGCAGTGCATAAAAGGGGACAGTAAAGAGCGGCAGCACACTGCATGCATTAGCGGGTCTAGTGACAGTGAGTGTACTGTTGCATGCCGCGTTACATATCTGAGCATTGAGCAGGGTTTGTGTATAACAACACTGCTTATGTGAACTTCCATCCATCCGTGCACTCACTCACTAATGAAATACCACAGCTCTCAGGTAGTATCTCCTTCATTCATGCACTTGTGAATCCATCCAGCCATTCATCTAATAACCTATCCCCACACAACCTTGGCAATCAGTGAAGAACTTTCACCTGTTGAACTGCCTATGCTTGTTTCTTTTTGTTTTTATGTTATTCTTATGATGCTGTGCTCGGGTGACCAACCGTCCGTAAATTTCATGGACCGTCTGTGATTTGGATCTCACGTCCGTTGTCTGTGACAATCCCTTTCACGGACTCCTTTTGTCTGTAATTCTGGGCTGTGCAGGGAGCAGAGCTGTCCCCAATGTGAGAAGCCTCAGCTCCCTGATGGGGCAGCCTGGTACTCCTCCTTGGAGCACAAGAGCAGCCCACCCCGCCCATTGTCATTCTGTATGCGGCTGATGATTGTCACATCCAGAATGACAAATGGCCAGTCTGGGCTGTTACAGCATGTGGCGGCCTCCTCCGACCTCGGTCTAGGCAGGGCACTCTGTTTAAACAGTACTTGTGGAGAAGCGTGGCTCAGTGGTTAGAGGCGGCAGACCCGGAAGCTGAGATCAGCCGTGGACCAGGGTTCGATTCCCCGCCTCGGCGGGTCTCGGGCTCAAAATTCCACGGACTCGACAATTCTCGCTCTGGTGCCTCCTCGACTCACGTGGTCACACTCTGCGACTCTGGGCAATAGCTTGCTTAATCTCCACAACAGCCCCTCGCGGCGGGATGCCTGGCTTTCACCTTGTGGATACCCTGCCGGGGTATCTCACAGGGGAATACCAGGACGGGTTCCCTAAGCAAGCGCCTTGATACCTTCGGGTGATACGTGCGCTATATAAGTCGCAATACAAAGAAAATGTTGTACCGCCCCAGATGAAAGAAATTTACAGAATCCAGTTCATGTAAAGCCAGCGAAAGAAGTTAAAAAGAATGGGTTAGAGTTCATTTTCATCATTTTAGAACTGAAGCATTTTCAATATTATATACATGGAAGACATAGTTGCTACTTTTTTAAGTCTCACCTGAGCCAGCGCATGCGCATGCAAGACCTTTAGTAGTGGGCTTTGAAAAGTCCAAACACATGCTTTTTGCTGGCATGAGGCGTGCGGTTACGCACGCATGCACGAGCGGAGGCGACATTGCGTGCGCGCACCACTCGACATTGCGTGTGGGCACCACTATCATCCTTTTCTTTTGAAGCATTGGCCATGCACGCACACAACACCCGCTTCTCCCCCTGCCCCACCACATATTGCATCTCGCGGCCGTTCGCGCATGGCCAATGCTTGTTTAGTTCTGTAGTCATGATTGCGAAACAGTCCTCAGTCTAGGAAACTTGGCAAGAACTTATTGTTAACACACATTTGCCTGACAGCAGTGTACGGTGCATCACATTTGCACCACTGCACAGTGGTGTAAACTCTCAGGAAGTCGAAAAATAAAAACAACACCTTTTTGTATGAAAGACTGTGGCGCCGTGTGGGCAACACACACTTAGCAGCACATTCTCAAATTGAAAAGAAAATACAAATGAATGCAAATATTTTAGTTACATATGGGTGGGATGCGTTTGTCGTTCCGTTACACTTTATGCGCAAAGAGACAGCTGCTGCTTATCAGTCACGCAGGCTCCCAAGCCTACACCAAACCTTGAGAATCTGACATACCACGTATACGCATGTAGCACCCAGTGTCATAAGCAAATACACCACTTTCGCCCATGTAAGAAAGGTGGTCACACGCTCTGCTCCCATTCCAGCCTTTGTAGGAGAAAAAGAGCTGAAGCTTGGAAGTATTAGACCTCCGTCTTCATCCCTATTTTTTATGATGCTTTCCGTTTGTGAGGAACATATTATCTCTTCTGTAATTCCTGTCATGAAACAGATTACCTTAGTAGCAATAAAATTGCTTTAAGCGCCTGGATACCAGTGAGGTGAGGCACTTTAAAAAGTGTATGGAAAGGCATGAGAATACCGATATATCGATTACGGGCCGGCAACACAAAGAAAAGGCTGTAGGAGAGTAGGATCTGCTTCCTATGGTTACCCCCACTTTTTGCTGTGTTTCACTGGTTTATTGACTTTAGTCAGCCTAGCTGTTCTCTCTCTAAATTGATTGCATGTACATTAGGTACATACCAGATTGGTTACTGGGTGACCCTTGTGAGACCCTAGTATATGGTACCTTAGGTACCACGGGCATAGGTACCCTAGGAGCCCACCTGGGGCTGAAGCATGTATTATGCCAACCCTGGGAAGCCTTCCAAAATGGCACCACAGGTCTGCACTTGCAGCCTGGGTAAGGTGGTGTAAGCACCCCTTACTTAGATATAGTATACCAATATCTATATATCTATATATATATATATATATATATATATATATATATATATATATATATCTATATATATATATATATATATATATATATATATATATATATATATACATTCACTGAAAAAAACATAGGTTTCACACCAGTTATAGTTAGCTGGAAATTTTACTGACATAAAACCATTGAAATTCCCACGTTGTAGTTAGTTGGACTCACTATAACTCGCTCGCCCGCAATGCACTGCTGATGATGTCTGATGTCACATATTACATCATTCATGACATGGTTAGTGACACCACTGATGACAACACTGATGACATCTCAAATGACATCACTGATGACATCACTGATGACATCTCAATTGACATCACTGATGACATCACTGATGACATCACTGATGACATCATCCAGTGTCTGTGTGTTTCTGTTAAGTTAAAATATGTTTTACAGATTGAAGAGTGAGTGTATGTATGAGTGTCTGGATGAAGGATTTAGTAGGTGCATGACTGACTGTGTGAGTGAGTGATTAAATGTGTCTTAGTGAATGCATGGGTTAGTGACTAAACTGTCTGAATGTGTACATCATTATGTTTGTTGTTGTGTAAGCTGCTGCATGTGAGAGTTGTCATATATAAATGACTATATATAACAACCTGTGATTGCATAAGTGACTGTATTCAATATGTACTTGTATCAGTGATTGTAAAAGACAGTAAGTATGTGTTAGTCTATGTTTAAATAAGGAAGGTTTTGTGTGTTTAACTGTATAGTTGTGGAAATGGGAGTGTGATTGATTCTTTACATGACTGACTATGTGTATGAGTAACTCCATGGATGAGTGGCAGTGTGTGAGTCTCTGTATAGGTGTATGAGTGCATATGTTGGTCTTGTATTGATGAGTGACTGTATGTATGAAAGATTGTATGGGTGAATGAGTGGATGTGTGTGTAGACCTAGAAATCAGTGAGTGCGTATGTGGTAAGTGGTTTTACTGTGTCAATGGTTTCAGGAATGGTAGTTTGTATTTAACACTAGGGGCTAGATGTAGGTAAATAATATTTACAGACTCTTAAATACCGAATTTTACCGATTCGGTATTTAAGAGTCGGTAAATATGAAGGGGGGAGATGTAGGACAATCCAGATGTTTTTTTCCAAATCGGTAAAATTCGGTATTTACCGATTCGGTAAATACCGACCGGTAAGGCCCATTCATTCCTATGGGCTTTGAAGCCCATAGGAATGAATGGGCATTACTGATTCGGTATTTACCCAATCGGTAAATACCGAATTTCACAAGGGTGCAGGGGGTGTTACTTTGACACCCTCTGGCCCCCCCAAAACAGGCTCGGGTGACATGTGGCAGGCATACATGCCCCAAGGGCAGGTCTGCCTGTCACATGGCAGAGGTGTGCATGCACACATGTGCATGCACACCGTAATCGGTATTTTACCATCAAATTGGATTTGATGGTAAAATACAGATTCGGTAAGGCTTGTGGGACTCAGAAGAGTCCCACCTACATCTCAAATTTACCGAATCGGTAAAAATACCGATTCGATAATTTACAGAATCGGTAAATTTACCAATCGGTAAATTTACCGATTCTGTAAGAATATGCCCCCTACATCTCAAAATCCATTTACCGGTCGGTAACGGCCGAAATCGGCCGTTACCGACCGGTAAAAGCCTACCTACATCTGGCCCTAGGTGTATCATGGGTTAGATTAGAGTGTGAGGAGGTGTATTGTATTATCACATGGATGATGTCATCAGTGATGTCATTTGAGATGTCATCGGTGATGTCATCAGTGATGTCATTTGAGATGTCATCAGTGATGTCATCAGTGATGTCACTAACCATGTCATGAATGATGTAATATGTGACATCATCAGCAGTGCATTGCGGGCACGCGAGTTATAGTGAGTCCAACTAACTATAACGTGGGAATTTCAATGGTTTTATGTCAGTAAAATTTCCAGCTAACTATAACTGGTGTGAAACTTATGGTTTTTTCAGTGAATTTCATAGGTTTTGTAAATGCTAATTCCTAACTATATATAGGGCCTCAAACCTATGTTTTTTCAGTGAATTTCAAGGATTTTTAATAGCAAATCTCTATAGCTATGAAATATAATATTTTTTATAATTAATTTTTTATTGTATATTTATGTAATACTATTTTTTTTATGTATATTTTTCAAAAAAAAATTTCCCCTGGTGCGCTCCCGGTGCGCGTACCGGTGAGCGCGCCGGTAAACGCAGTTGCGGCGCGCCCCGGTGCGCATACCGGTGAGCGTCCCGTTAGCGCTATTTCCACGAACGAAAACATCATCGTGACGTACCGCGTAGCCGCGTGATGCGTCTTATGACGCACGGCGTAAGCTCACCCGGAAGCGCCCGAGCGCATACGATTGCGCAACGTAAGCGCCCCTGGGCGCGCCCCGACGCGCTTACGCTACGCGCCCCGGGGCGCGCCCCCGGGAGCGTAGCGTAAGCGCGTCGGGTCATGTGACCTGAAAAGAACACTTTTCATTGGTTCAGAACAGTTTTGGTTTCCAAATGATGAAAGCCCGGGTCATGTGACCTGAAAATAACACTTTTCATTGGTTCAGAACAGTTTTGTTTTCCAAATGATGAAAGCCCCCACCTTTTTTCCTCATTCTCACTTTGTTCTTTGAGTGAGGAAGACCTGTTTCTATTCATTGAGAAATGGCTACAGTAGCAGCAGCAGCAGGAGCATCTGCACCACCACCACCACCACCACCACCACCACCACAAGGACCACCACAACACCACATTGGTGGTGAAGAAGAAGAGGAGGAGGAGGAGGAGGAGGAGGAGAGGCACTTCCTGCCTGAAGATAATACCACCTATAAACCTAAGGAGCACTTTGTGTGGGAGTTTTTTAAAATCCCAAAGGACCAAAAGAAAGTCAATGCGCCAAAGGTGACATGTCTCATCTGTGGCACTGTACTTTCCAGGGGGGACCCTGCCAAAAAATATTCATTTGGGAACCATATAATGCTTCGCCACATGCAACGCGGGCACCCTAACAACTATGCTGCGGCAGAGGTCAGAGAACTGACCAGAAACCCTCCCCAATCTTCTCCTAGCACCTCCAAAACAAATAAACCCACTCCAGCGGGTCCAGAGACAAGGGAGATGGTCCCAAACATCCAACGCCAGTTTGCAGATTTTAAAATAGTTTGTATGCTTTGCGGGAGTACAATTTCCTATGGGGAGCAAAGCATCAAACTCATCAACCGTGCTGGAGACAACCACAACTGCAGAAAGAAACCTTAATTTTTTCCTGATTTTTTTTGCTCCAGTTGAGCCGTTTACAATTCCGTTTTTTGTTTGTCCCCATAAAAACTACAAAAAAATATAAAATTGTTCATAAAAGCCAAAAAAAGTAAAAAATGTTCAAAAAAACAATAAAACTCTGTCATTCTCTTTTCTCCATGGTACGCTCCCCGGTACGATCCCCGGTGCACGTACCGGGCGCTCCCCCCGCGAAAATCGAAAAAATAAAATGGCCCCCACATCAAACCTAGGGGGTCAGGGGGGGTCTACCCTGCCCCCTTTTGGTCATTTCCCCCTTTGTTTTTGCCACCTCTTGTGTCTCGATCCTACCGAGACACAAGATGGCGGCCGCTCCGGACTGTTTGGAATGTTGACAGACACCCGAGAGCCAATCAGCTTTCCGCTCGCGTACTCGCGTAGCGCGCTGGTACGGGCCCCGGTGCGCGTACCGGGGCGCGCTTATAGATATATATATTTTTTTTAACCTGAATTACTTAAAATCCACTGGAGCACATATCTTGAGACATAGCAAAGGCACATCGGGCTACAAGTCCCTACAATTTTGCCAAGTTTGGTGGAAATCCATTCAGCCGTTCGGGCTAAAAGTGAGTCCAACCGCCCTATGGAAATTAACATGGGGAAAACACGTTTTGGGACCCCCCTTTTATCTCGTCTCCCGCTTGACGAATCCCCCCCAAACTTTCAGGGGAGGAGCGGAGCAGAGCTGGCCATTTTCTTGGAGAAATTCAGCTAATTCCGTCCATCAACACCAAAGTTATTCCCAATAGAATGTTGCGGATCTCCTATGGAAAACGATCCTAACTATAACTACCTACTGGCGACCGCCAGTAGGTAATATATATATTGTAACGAGGGGGACCTGGACCCGCCAGGCTTACCCACAGGCTTACCTATGTCCCCTCTCTTCACAAAGCACACCGAGTCCTGGAAGACACCGGACGCACGCTTCTACAGGGACCTGTAGCAACGGCGGAACACTGTTTCTTTAATTGGGCGGAGCTGGACCCGAACCACACCCTTCCGTCCACTCTAAAGCCCAGCCCAGAGAACCGGCAGGTGTGTTTTACACCCGGAGGTGATTGGCGTGAGGAAGGAGCGGATCGGGAGGACGAGAGAAGCGAAGAAAGCGGAGGAGCGGAGTCGCGTGGAGAACATCGGAGGGAGGAGGCGAGCGGAGGAGTGGAGACGAGTGGAGAACCTCGGAGGGAGGAGGCGAGCGGAGGAGCGGAGGAGCGTAGAGAACATTGGAAGGAGGAGGCGAGCGGAGGAGCGGAGACGAGTGGAGAACCTCGGAGGGAGGAGGCGAGCGGAGGAGCGGAGTCGCGTGGAGAACATCGGAGGGAGGAGGCGAACAGAGACCAGACGGGGAGACGAGGAGAAGAGCGGGGAAGAGCGGAGACTGGGACGAGACGTCTGCGACAAGCCAGGAGGCCAACAGAGAGGCGCTGCGCCCTGCCACACTTCCCGGGAAGTGTGGCTTGAGCAGGTACGGTCACGCTTTGCGGGCTGGGCGGGTCGTAGATGGGTTAAACCTCCCTGAAACCCGGTACATTTCCATGTGCAAACCCCTACCCTCACTTCACGCTCACTAGAACCTGGGTTGTTTAACTGCACGTGTGTGTCACACTCCCTTTCCTGTGCACGAGCCACAGTCCCATCCTAACCCTGATCTCTTTCTTCCCCAGTATGCTGGACGGCGCAACGAGATATCCGGAAGACAGGAGGCCTACAAGTCCCAGAATCCCCCGAGAACACCGAAGAGTCGGAGCTCTGAAACGCCTAGATCGACTCACCGAAGAGACGGAGTCACCCCTGCCTTACTATAGATGGACGATTCAGAAGAAACGTTCCTATAAATTAATAAAGCCATCGTTGCCACGAGCTCCTGTGTCCGTGAGTCTATTCGAACACCCACAAGGGGTGGAGAATGCGGGCAGAGACATAACCGTCCGGGACACAAAGATGAAAGAGTTACTACAGACACTAATTAAAGGACAGGAGCAGCTCGGATGGGCCGTGGAGCAACAGCTCGCATCAGCCCAACAGGACAGAGAAACGTTTAGGAATACGGTGGTGGCACAGATCGAGGGGTTGCATCACGTGAGCGATCCAGCCAGTAACCCGGTGAGAGACCCTAGGCCCCAGCACACCCCTTCGGGCAACTCACTCCAGAAGTATATAGCCGGCGAGGACCCGGATGCATTCCTCGTCAACTTTGAGAGGGTGGCTTTGGCATGGGGCTGGCCACTGGAAAAATGGCCGTTCTTCCTCGCGCCCCTCTTGACGGGGGAAGCACAAGCGGCCTATCAGGTCGCCAATGGCAATGGACAGACCCCTTAAAGACAGATCAAAGAGATCATCCTAGATAATCTGGGCCTTGATGCGGAGGCCTATCGGGTCCGATTCCGTAAGGAGAGAGGGGTCCCCGGAGAAAACCCCAAAACCTTGTTTTTTCGACTGAAGGCCGCCGCAGACAAATGGCTAACCCCTGCTACTAGCACCAAAGAAGAGATCTGGACCGGATCTACCTCAAGCAGTTCCTCGAAGCCCTCCCCTACGGGACCCAGAGGTGGTTGCGACAGCATTCCGACCTGTCGACAAAACAAGCCATGGAGATGGCATCCACGTTTGTCCGGGCCCAACCCAGACTACACCCCGCCGAGCCGGAAAAGACACACCGGCCGCCACTCCGGCCAGAGCGAAGACCCAGGGCACCTCCGCCCGGGCTTCCCGGACCAAGACTGACAAATCCTGAGGTCCCCCTGTTCAAGGGCCCTCAATGCTTTGAATGTGGTATGTGGGGCCACATTGCTCGATTGTGCCCCCATAGACGGAATCAGGAGGAACCCATGGATGCCGGCTATATACCGAAGGCCGTCCTTTATACCGCTGAACTTGGAGGGGCTTATCACGTGAGTGTTCGTATAAACGGGGCAATGGTACGGGCTCTGTTGGATTCAGGGTGTAAACAGTCAGTGGTAAAGGGGTGTTATGTGTCGCCCCCGCAGGTAATGCCAGACGCCCTTGTCCATATCAAATGCGTTCACGGGGATGTTAAGGGTTACCCAGTTGCTTACATACCCCTGGAGCTGGAGGGAGGGAGGACCCTGGTGGTCAAAGTAGGAGTACTTGACACCCTCCCCGAGGAACTTATTCTAGGGACCGACAACCCCCATTTCTTGGATCTATTCGATGGGTCGTTACATAAGGAAGCTAGCGCCCCTACCCAGTCTTTACCCGCCTTAACATCCCCCGATCCCTGGGAAGGAGACCGGAGTTATCGTTTCGCGCAGGCTAACGACTCCAATCTATTCAATGCCTGGGAACAGGCCCATGCCGACTTGAACAATCCCAACCCCAAATTCCCCCGGTTTGTGATACAAGATGATCTCCTACACCGACAAGGGAACAAGGACGACCCGTTGCAGTTATTGGTCCCTAGCTGTTTCAGGGAACAGATACTATTCTATGCACACACTCATTTGTTGGCTGGACATACGGGTAGCGAAAAAACAACCCAAAATGTGTTACAAAATTTCTATTGGCCAGGAGTATATCAGGATGTCAAAACACATTGTCAAACGTGTGACATTTGTCAACGTAAGAACACGCACAGACCCCCGGCTGTTCCCCTGCAACCCATGCCTATAATAGGGACACCATTCGAGAGAGTAGCCATGGATCTCATAGGTCCTCTGCCGAAGACACGTCGGGGCAATCAATACGCCCTAGTGATCCTGGACTATGCCACACGTTTTCCAGAGGCGTTCCCTATAAAGGCCCCTACCTCCAAGAACATCGCCGAGAAATTCCTGGAGCTGTTTTCAAGAGTGGGGTTCCCCAAGGTGGTCCTTACCGACCAAGGCACCCCCTTCATGTCAAGGGTCATGAAGGAGGTATGCCAGCTGCTTAACCTCCACCAGATCCGGACGTCCGTTTATCATCCCCAGACGGACGGACTGGTGGAACGCTATAACGGTACCCTAAAGAACATTCTGAAAAAAATGCTCACCATGAACGGAAGCGATTGGGACATGATTATGCCTTTAGCTTTGTATGTTATCAGGGGGCAGAAACAGAGCAGTCTGGGCTGCTCTTCCTTCGAGATGCTCTACGGACGCCAGCCTCGGAGTCTCTTAGAAATGACCAAGGAGTTCTGGGAGGCCGAGACAACAGGAGAAACAAGGACCCTACTGGAATATACCCAGAACCTGAAGAACAAGTTAGGAAAAATACGCGAATTGGCGTACTCCCGATTGGAAAGCAACCAACAAAAACAGAAGACCCACTATGACAAGGGAAAGAAATGGCGACATCTAGCCGTCAATGACTGGGCACTGGTATGGCTGCCCTCCACCTCTAAAAAGTTCCACAACGAGTGGCAAGGACCTTATAGGGTCCTGGAAACCATAGGAAAAACCACATTCCGTCTACAACTGAGTGGAAGAAAAACGCAGATATTCCACATCAACCTTCTCAAGAAGTGGTTAGGAAACCCCCCTCTTGCGTCCAACCTCACCTCAGCTATTGATCCGCCAGAGAAAACAACACTGAGTGAACTCATCATCAATGAGGACTTATACCAAATGGAAAAAGAAGGGCTACAGAGGGTTCTGCGCCCCATTTCGGAAGTGTTTTCCAACCGTCCAGGGAAGACAACATTGGCAGAACATCGGATTGAGACCACAGCCGGGGCCATTGTGAAGCAACGCCCGTATCGAATACCTGCCGCAAAGAGGGAAGCGATAAGCAGAGAGGTGGAGGAGATGCTCAAACTCGGTGTTATCCGACTATCTCGCAGTGAATGGTCCTCGCCGATCGTCATGGTGCCCAAACCAGACGGAAGCAGCAGATTCTGCATGGACTTCAGAGTCCTGAACGCGATCTCGTCGTTTGACGCATATCCGATACCCAGGATAGACGAGCTCATTGAGAAGTTGGGGGATGCCCAATATATCAGCACTCTTGACCTAACGAAAGGATATTGGCAAGTCCCGTTAAGGGAGGAAGACCGGAAGAAAACAGCCTTCGCCACCCCCGACGGACTCTACGAATTCACCGTACTCCCCTTCGGCTTACACGGAGCCCCTGCCAGCTTCCAGAGGCTGATGAATGAAGCCCTGAGAGGACACCAGGGATATAGCTCAGCTTATCTAGACGACATAATCATATTCAGTCCTACATGGGACGAGCACCTGAAGCATCTAGAGAAAGTGATACACCAACTACAAACCGCCAGACTGCACATCAATGCAAAGAAATCCCGTATGGGATACCAGAAAGTCAAATACTTGGGGTACGTTCTGGGTCACGGAATCATAGACCCTCAAATAGAAAAGGTCAGAGCCATAGCCGACACCCCGTTCCCCAAATCCCCAAAAGAAATGAGAGCCTTTCTAGGGCTAGTCGGCTATATCGTAGATTCATCCCTTCCTTTTCGGACATAGCCGCCCCCCTAACCGACACCCTAAAGAAACAACCCTGAAAATCAGAAAGTCTGAAGCCGACCCCTGCTATGTGGAATGCTTTCCAAACCTTGAAGAGAGTTATCACAACCAGTCCGGTCTTATCCTCTCCGGACTTTTCCAAACCATTCATCCTCCACACGGACCCTTCGGACTTCGGGATTGGGGCGGTACTGTCCCAAGAAACAAAGACAGGGGTAGAACACCCAATCCTCTATATCAGTCGCAAACTGTTCCCACGGGAGGTGAGGTACCCTACCATCGAAAAGGAATGCCTGGCAATCAAGTGGGCCATAGATAAGCTACGCTACTATTTGGAGGGCCATGCCTTTACTCTGTATACGGACCATGCCCTCCTTCAGTGGATGAGCCGCAACATGTCTAACAATCCGAGGGTCATGAGATGGTTCCTCTCTTTGCAGCCCTTTTCCTTCCAGGTCCGGCACAAAAAGGGGAGAGACAATGCTAACCCTGACTATCTGTCCCGGTATCCTCTCCCCGATCGGGAGAATCCAAGGGGGGGGGGGGTGTAACGAGGGGGACCCGGACCCGCCAGGCATACCTATGTCCCCTCTCTTCACACACTACACCGAGTCCTGGAAGACACCGGACGCCACCCTTCTACAGGGACCTGTAGCAACGGCGGAACCCTGTTTCTTTAATTGGGTGGAGCTGGACCCGAACCACACCCTTCCGTCCACTCTAAAGCCCAGCCCAGAGAACCGGCAGGTGTGTTTTACACCCGGAGGTGATTGGCGTGAGGAAGGAGCGGATCGGGAGGAGGAGAGAAGCGAAGAGAGCGGAGGAGCGGAGTCGCGTGGAGAACATCGGAGGGAGGAGGTGAGCGGAGGAGCGGAGACGAGTGGAGAACCTCGGAGGGAGGAGGCGAGCGGAGGAGCGGAGTCACGTGGAGAACATCGGAGGGAGGAGGCGAACAGAGACCGGCAGGAGACAGAGGTGGCCAGACGGGGAGACGAGGAGAAGAGCGGGGAAGAGCAGAGACCGGGACGAGACGTCTGCGACAAGCCAGGAGGCCAACGGAGAGGCGCTGCGCCCTGCCACACTTCCCGGGAAGTGTGGCTTGAGCAGGTACGGTCACGCTTTGCGGGCTGGGCGGGTCGTAGATGGGTTAAACCTCCCTGAAACCCGGTACATTTCCATGTGCAAACCCCTAAGCTCACTTCACGCTCACTAGAACCTGGGTTGTTTAACTGCACGTGTGTGTCACACTCCCTTTCCTGTGCACGAGCCACAGTCCCATCCTAACCCTGATCTCTTTCCTCCCTGGTACGCCGGACGGCACAACGAGATATCCGGAAGACAGGAGGCCTACAAGTCCCAGAATCCCCCGAGAACACCGAAGAGTCGGAGCTCTGAAACGCCTAGATCGACTCACTGAAGAGACGGAGTCGCCCCTGCCTTACTATAGACGGACGATTCAGAAGAAACGTTCCTATAAATTAATAAAGCCATCGTTGCCACGAGCTCCTGTGTCCGTGAGTCTATTCGAACGCCCACATATATATATATATTACCTACTGGCGATAGCCAGTAGGGATATATAGTTAGGATTGTTTTCCATAGAGAAATCGCAACATTCTATTGGGAATAACTTTGGCACGTGTTGAGGAATCTCCCTGAAATTTTCCTTAACTTTGCCTCGCGGTGCACCGGTCCTTCCCTAAAAGTTTGGGGGGGATTCGTCAAGCGGGAGCCGAGATAAAAGGGGGGTCCCAAAACGTGTTTTCCCCATGTTAATTTCCATAAGGCGGTTGGACTCACTTTTAGCCCGAACAGCTGAATGGTTTTCCACCAAACTTGGCAAAATTGTAGGGACTGGTAGCCCGATGTGCCTTTGCTATGTCTCAAGATATGTGCTCCAGTGGTTTTTATGAAAATTAACTTTGAAAAAATATATATTGGGCTACATTGGGCTATATATATGTTAGAGCCCAAATCTAGCCCAATGTAGCCCAATGTAGCCCAAAGATGGCCACCAGAGACAAAAAAAACAAATGTAGCCCAAATATCAGCCAGATGTAGCGAACTATAGCCCAATGACAGAATGTCCCAGAGTGTTCTAAAGAATAACTGGAGCGCTAACAGTCTTACTTATGACAAAAGTATGGCACACCTGAAGTCATCTTGATTGGAATAAAGTGTTAACACTTAAAACATTTAATTTGCAAAGGAACAAAATGAGGGGTTCATTTTGCCATAGAAATTATGATTAGTGCTGAAGAAAGAAAAATTAGGGCACATTTTGAGTGACTTCTCAAATCCTCTTATATTTCATTAAAAAAATTCTGATATGCAGTCTCCCAAGATGGCTTCCAAAGACAAAAGAGCCTGTGCTTAAAAACTCTGTTAGCAAAGCAGGCATTTGAGATTTAAAAAACGTTTTAATATATAAAAACGTTATCCGCTAATAGAATTAGCATTTAAAAAACCTTGCGAATTCAATGAAAAAACCATAGGTTTCAGGCCTTATATAGTTAGGAATTAGCATTTAAAAAACCTTGCAAATTCACTGAAAATACCATAAGTTTCAGGCCTTATATAGTTAGGAATTAGCATTTAAAAAACCTTTGAAATTCACTGAAAAAAACATAGGTTTCAGGCCTTATATAGTTAGGAATTAGCATTTAAAAAACCTTGCAAATTCACAGAAAAAACCATAGGTTTCAGGCCTTATATAGTTAGGAATTAGCATTTAAAAAACCTTTGAAATTCACTGAAAAAACCATAGGTTTCAGGAGTTATATAGTTAGGAATTAGCTTTTAAAAAACCTTTGAAATTCACTCAAAAAACTATAAGTTTTAGTGATGTTATAGTTAGCTGGACATTTTACTCATACAAAACCATTGAAATCGCTCCTATATAGTTAGTTGTACTAACTATATTTCGCGCACCCGCAATCCACTGCTGATGATGTCACATATTAGATCATTCATGACATGGTCAGTGACATCACTGATGACATCTCAAATGACATCACTGATGACATCACTGATGACATCATCCACGTGACAATCACATACACCTTTTCATACACTATTACAATTTTTCATCACTCTTTGTAAAATACAGAGTATCATATTTAAATCCATTGTCACAGCAATACAAGTATCTAAAAATCCACTCAGTGATTCATAGATGTATACACACATCTAATCACTTACCTATGGATTCACTCATACATGCTGCCAATGAACAATAGAACACTATCAAAAATACTTATACATCTATATCGACATTAAACAACAGCACACATCCTATTCACATATGAAGTCATCCTACTCACTTATGCAAACAATGGATCATACTTACATATTTACTTAGCAAACACTTATACAAACACCACTTCTTCTATTCATTTAGATAGTAAGTCATACTTAGTGAATTATAAAATCATTATTACAAGTATACAGTTATCCATACAGTCACTCACACAATCATTGTGTCTTATGTATACTTATTTATATACAACAACTGACACATACACTGCCTTTTATTTTTCTAGTTTGTTTGACCTGTACCATTGAGAAATATATTTGCTCATCACCACACCCATAAAGATAGTCACTCACCCAAACAACTGTTAGAGCATGTAGTTTTAACTTCATATATCTACTGAATCAACTATTCACACATCTTTGGACAGTCACACACCCCCCACCGAACCACACACACTTTCACACTCCCATACAAATACTCAGTTAACTAATCAATAACTAATATAGACTTTCATATAGCTGGTAACCAACTGTAGAATCAGTTTACACAACAACTGACAAAGTGATACAGATATTCACACAGTTTAGTCACTATCCACTATATTTAGTGAGACATTATAAATTGGTCAAGTAAAGAGTCAATTACACTGCTACTAAATCCTCCATCCAAATATTTATTTACATATATCCACTTATTCTTCAATGCAAATTGCTATATATATATAATGCATATTTAAATAATGAAGCAAACCACATTCACTGGATGATGTCATCAGTGATGTCATCAGTGATGTCATTTGAGATGTCATCAGTGATGTCACTGACCATGTCATGAATGATCTAATATGTGACATCATCAGCAGTGGATTGCGGGTGCGCGAAATATAGTTGGTACAACTAACTATATAGGAGCAATTTCAATGGTTTTGTATGAGTAAAATGTCCAGCTAACTATAACACCCCTAAAACTTATAGTTTATTGAGTGAATTTAAAAGGTTTTGTAAAAGCTAATTCCTAACTATATAACTCCTGAAACCTATGGTTTTTTCAGTGAATATATATATATATATGATCAAACAATGCGCCCGTGCGCTATAGGAGGGCTCACAGCGGCACTCCCTGCCCTCCGGCTATGTGCAGCTCCCGAGCAGCTTCACATTCTCATTCCCAGTTAATATAATTACAAATTCCGACGCGTTTCGGGGCCAAAGAACGCCCCTTCCTCATGGACACAGGTACTGAAACATGCACAGCTCACCTTCTAAATTTCAATGGTTTTTATTTTGAAATTGAACGCCCACAGTGGGCGTGGCATTGTAGATCAAATCGCCAGGGACACTGGTAATTGAAGTCCTGAAGGTGAGTCATCAATAATCCTTGAGTAGGTGGCATGCTGAGTACATCTTTAACATCCGTTTATTAATTCCTTAAGTAGGCCTGGGGAGAGACTGTGTTGTCGCAATTTTCATCAGAGTGACGTTCTGTACAGGCAAAGAACAGTGTCCTCGCCCCAGCCTTCACGAGCGCAGCCTTCCCGCATGCTTCGTGAAGCAGAGCACCTTCACGAGTCCTGGCGGGGAGGGTAGAATTCCACCCTTCAAGAGGGAGAGGACATGTACACACTGGTATACCCGGTAAATGTTTAAAAGAGCCTCAGCATCACAAAATGGATGCTGCTGCCACAGACACGAGTCTGACCTCCTGCTGCTGGACGAAACTCTAGGAAGAGGAGGCCTTGACAATAGGTTTCCTGTCCAGGGAGGTGCCAGGACCTCCCCAGACAGGCTTTAGTGTATTGGGGCAGGGTGGGTGCATTCAGTGAATGCTTTCCAGACACTGCCTGGGGCACACAAGGTGTCTCAGGCATTTCCTAGTTCAAACCGGTTGCTGGGGCACTCAGCCCCAGCTCTGGCGCGAAACTGGACAAAGGGGAAAGTGTGTTATCACCCTCTCCCCAGGTCCTCCCATAGGTGGGACCCTAGAGTTAGTCCAACCCCTAAACTTAGTATAAGTATAGGAACCCAGTCCCTAGGACTTTAGATTACCCTCGACGAAACTCTGATATATAAATCTTGGACCTTCGACATTCCATTCCGACTGGAAGATGGAAGAAATCTCCCTTGAGGTCAAGGAGTGACCTCCCTGTTCAAACAGGCACCAAAGAATCATCTTGCTGGTCTGCATTTTCAAGGCTCCCGATGGAACCTGAAGAATCTACATTACAGGACATGAACTTCCAGACATCTCCGAGGCTGATACGAGTCCCCAGCAGAACTGAGACCTGTAGCTATCACAAGAGACATGGGACCGGAACTCCTGGACATCCTGAGATTTTGAAAGTGCACCTACTTCCAGAAGTTTCCCGAAGTTGTGCATTGGGCTATTTGTTGCCCTCGCCCGAGCTCCTTTTGCACTGAAGCTTAGAGGCTTGCACTCCACGAGTGTTCCATGGGCCCGCTCCCTGATTTCAGCTTAAGTCTCCTTCGCGACCCCTAGTCTGTTGACTAGTGGGTCCCCTCAAAGGACAATCCTTTGTTTCTTGGGCTTCTCTAGTTGCTCCAGACATGCCCTAACCCCCCTCTAAAGGGTGAGTCCCTCAGACCTTGCTGGTCTGCACCAAAGCCAATCTTGTCATCTTGCGTGGGTTGCTGTTGCCAAGGCTTGATGGGTCCAATCCGGATACCGACGCTGCAGCACTTGACATCCTTCAAGGGATAGCTCGGATCCAGCTCCTGGTCATCGTCGACGCCTCCTGGTCCTCGTGGCTGAAGAGTCAAGCTTCACCTGCACCACTTGAAAGCACCCGACATCGGTTGGCATCTCCTTGTCGCCATCCTGGGCGCTGGCTAGTGACCCAGACTCTGTCCCCTCTGCTTTCAGGTTCTTCTGATCTCCGATCCACCCTTAGATCCATCCCGACACCTCCTGGTCGCCTGCAGCACTTCTTTGCAGCTCTCCATTGGAATAGGTGACAAAACCATACACCCAAAGACACCTATGCACCCGACTTCCCTGGGTGAGGTAACACGAGTACTTTGGTGCTCCCATGGGTCTTGACTCTCGAAGTGTCCAGTACTGAAGGGGTTCCCTCGCATTCCACTCCTAAGTGTCCTTAAACTTTAACTTTGTAACTTGAATTTCCTCCATAGAAGTCAATGGTGATTTGTGGCTGTGTTTAGACACTGCACGCGTCCCCTGTTGGTCTCCTGTGTCCCTACCTTGAGTGGTTCCTGGTTGCCCCAGCGGTTCTACAGGCCCTAGGCCTTGTCTCTATGCGTACAGCGGTACTTATACCACTTTCTTAGTATATGGTTTGTGAGGCCCCAGGGCAAACTGTATACTGTGCAATTTACTGTGTGCTAATTAAGTCCTTGTATTGCACTTTTGCCTCTAGCCTCAATAAGAGACTAGAGGGGTTGTGTTTAGAATAAATATATATATATATTTCATATATATACCTGGTGTGGTGCTCTTTCATTTGATCATTCAAGAGATTATAGACTGGTAAAACAAGCTGCTCTACATTCCTTCAAGACTTAGCCTGAAGGCTGCTCTCCACAGCTACCACTAGGATAGCTTTCTACATAGGTTGTCTTTAACCTACCATCAATAAGGGTCGTTTGGACTGGTGCAAGGTGCCCACTAGAATAGTGGACATCATATGCCATGCCAACTTCTCACAAAGGCTGCATAATTAACGTGCATAAAGTAGGTGATTGCTCCGGGAGGCTACTTCAGACACTAAACATGACGTATTTAGATTATGGATTGTGGGTTATGTTGGTCAACAGGAGTTGGCCTTGGCTTCGGCATGCTCGCGATGACTAGCTAGAGCCAGACATATCTTCGGACTCCTGAGTCAGAGCTTATTACACATCCTCTGAAATTCGGATGTATAACATTACAACGCATGCTTTTACATCTAATGCTTTTACAACGCATACCATTACAACGAATAGTGCTTTTAGGCGCTGGATAGTGAATTGTTTAATTTACTATTCCAACTCCAGTCCCCGTGGATAGTAGGGAAGGTGTTGGATAGTACATTAAACACATTCCCTATCCTAGAGCGCCCCCCAGCGCAATGCGTTGTAATGGTTTGCGTTGTAAAAGTTGCGTTGTAAAGGCACTGCGTGGTAAAATTTGCGTTGTAAAGGTTGTTTACCCTGAAATTCCTTTCTTTATGTGGGGAGAAATGGATTATGTCAGAAATACTCGCAGATATATGTAAGGCTGTCTACATTTTAACTCAGTCCGAGGAAATGTGTAAAATGTAGGGCATTGTTAAAAACCCAATCCCAAGTTACAATGACCTTTGAGGTAGTACAGAAAACTGCCTTGAATTTACCAATGCAATCACTCTCTCGCTAGAAGCATGGGCTCACCACAAGGTTTCTTTCAGGGGAAGTGAGAAGCTAAATATAAATTATAAATGAAATTCTCCATACTGAAAACGTGGAAGTATGGAGCACCAGCAGGGGTTTGTTCACATGCTGTTGCTCAGAAAAGGAAGGTGCCATCCAAAGTATACAAACACAAGAGGGTGCTGTTGGTCTACATGGACTGGAAAGTGTCTAGCTTCCTCTTAACTGTGTGTTTATATATAGAAGGCCTAACAGATAGTGAGAGAAGAAGAAAAGGAAGAAAACCCATCAGCCCACCCATTGGCGGAGCTTCATCATCTGGGATGTAGAAATTGCAAACTGGTATCCACTGGTAAACTCACTTTCAATATTGTGAGTGTTTACTAGTACTGGATCCGCCAGTGAAGAGAAGAAGTCAAAAGAGTAGAAGCTGTGGGCAGGGTTGTTGCAGTGCTCAGAAAGTGTGTGCTAGTGAAAGGAAGGTGTGCTAAAATTGACTAACATGGTGCCTGAGTGTAACTTTTATTCTGGCGGTCACCATGATGACAAAGGTTAAAAAGCAGAGTGTGGATAGAATTCCAGCAAATACTGCTATCCTGATGGTGAGTTAACTGATCTTAACTGGTCGACATGTTTCAGCCGTGAATGGCTTTCTTCAGGACCTATGGTTACAACACTACTGCAACTATTACTCAAAAAAGTATAGTGAGAGTTACATACCATGCAAGGATGACCTACCAACTAAGATGTTGTTGAGTGGTGGCTCCACGTGTCATGGATATCAAAGTACCTCTCCCAAAACTTGCTTGGGAGTGGCCTCACCTCGCCTGGCACTCGCTCAGGTAATGAGGCCCCGCTCTGTCACACAAATGCGAGACCTATAGCATTCCCAATGCTTTTTTGTTGTTGCAGAAATTACTTCCTGTTTGAACCAGTCGTTGCCAGTGGAGCTGCAAACATTTTTCACGGGGGGGCTGCAATGCATATCATATGACCAGGGGCGCAACTAGACCCGAACTTCGGGGGTTGTTAAGACTCCCAGCCAGGGCTGGTCCCAGCACTGGTCGCGCACGGTGCAAGTCTTTTTTGGCGTCCCTCCACCATTATCTCCTTCTCCATGAATTCCTCGACTGCCACTCGCCAACAAGGCACCACATCTCTCTATAGCTTCTTTCTGACAAACATTTCATTTTTAGTGCGAGCCTAAGCGCAGCACGCATGCGCTGCTCGCTCTGCGAAGTTTGCTGTATTGGGGGTATGCAGTGGAAGCCCCGCCCAAGCCCCGCCCATATTTGTCATTGGCTTCTGTCATTGTCCTTCATAAATGTTGGTTCTGATTCGTAAGTAAGTCTGTTAGTCCCTCCTTGGTACCGCCTTGTCTGCAATTGTTACCTCCCACAACAACTAGACCTTTTACTTGGCTTCTTACACGGTCTGGTTATATGTGGGTGAGCACTATGCTGTTTATTGACTAATGGGGACAAACATTGACGGCTGCTTTTTTGTATTTGCAGCGCACCCACCGCTTTCGTATAGAGCATTATGCCGCTCCAATTTTAAAAGTGGCTGCCCCCTACAGCACTCTCTGCACTATGGCGAAGGTTTTGTTTTATAAATAGTTTTTAGAAGGACGCGGCATCCGCTTCAGAGACACCGCGTGTTCTCTCACTTTTTTTTCTTTTTATTTTGCATGCCCTGCGCAGCGCCCGGTCAGGCACACCACTCTCAGTTTCATTTTTTTGAACTATAATGTTCAGTGTGGCGCCCGCTTCATGGACACCGCGCTTTACATACAATACAATAGGTCTTCCTTTTGCTAAACTTTGAACTATTTGTATTGTAAATGACAATGCCTTTTAGTATTATAAAAGGTATTGCCATTTACAATGCCAGTGGCTCAAGATCTCGCTATTACGAGACCTATTGCATTATAAATGCTTGTTATTTTATGCAACTAACAACCATCGACAAAGCCAATAGTCCTGGCTTGCTGTAGGTGTAATTTATTATATATCTGGATGCAATAACAGAAGTAGCAGAATACCAGTGGTGCAGCACACTATGCTAAGCACAGAATTAAGCCACACCCTTAATTTTAAGCCACACCCTAAATTACATTGGACACGCCCTTTGGAGAGACCCTGAAGTTTTTTCAACCCACTTAAAGCCCTGGAAACAACACCATGCCACAGTCACCTCAGGTCCCGGCACTGTGCATCATGCAAGACTCATGACTTCCAAGTTTTCAGATTGCCTATGTGCAGGGGCATAGTGAACCCTTCCTACCCGCACCCCACCCCTTGCTTTAGGAACTAGAGCCTGGGTGACGATCTTGATGGGCTCTCTTCTGTCTGCACCTCTGCAGACAAATGTTTAGCTCATAATTAATGTGAAAAGGTGGGTGAGTGAGTATGTGAAGGAATGGGTTAATGTCTGCATGGATTAGTAAAAAGATGAATGGATGAGTGAATGGATGGATAATGAGAGAAAGGATGGATGAGTGATTGGAAGGATGGATGAGAGAAAAGAGTAAATAAATAGATATATGGGTAGAATGGTGGATGTATGGGTAAAAGGGTGGATGGATGGGTAAAAGGATGGATGGATTGATGAATCGATAAGTGAAAGAGTGAATGGATGGACGGATGAGTGAAAGAGTGGATGTAAGGATGAATGAGTAAGTGAAAGGGAATGTAGATTGGCAAAAGGATGGATGAGTGAAAGGATGGATGATGAGAAAAAGGATGGATGAGTGAGAGTATGGATGAGTGATAAGGTCAATGGATGGATTCATGAGTGGATGGGTGGGTGAATGAATGGATGGGTGAAGGGATGGCAAAGTGAAAGGGGGAATTAGAGCGAAAGGGAGAATGGAAGGATGAGTGAAAGTATGTATGGATGACTGACAGGATGGATGGGCGAATGAGTGTATGGTTGAGTGAAAATAAGGATGTTGAGATGGATGAGTGAAGGAATGCATAGATGAGTGAACGGGAGGGTGAAGAGCTGGAAGAAAGGATGGATGGATGAGTGAAATGGTGAATGGATGGACGAATGAGTGACTGGGTGGATGGATGGATGAGTAAGTGAAAGGATGGCTTGATGGGTGAAAGGGTAAATTGTAGGATGGATGAGTGAAAGGATGGATGGAGGGATAGATTATTGTTTGGGGGAGTTTTAAATAGTGCGAACTAGACCCAAGAAATCGAGTATCAGAGCGCTTTACATAGCACCAGTTTCGTTACAGAAGAACACATTCATTTTTGTTAGGCACGGGGAGATTAAGTGATTTGTCCAGAATCACAGGATGTTGAGCGTCGTAGCCGAGACTCGAATCCAGTTCCCCAGCTTTGAGGTTCTTCGCTCTAGCCAGGATAGGTCTGGAAATGGTTGAATAGGTTTGGATATGGATGGGCACACAGATAAGATAGGCTATCATTTATAGAGCGCACTAATACCCAAAGGTGTCAAGGCGCTGAGCAGATAGAGGAGAAGAAAGAAGCACGTAGCCGCGTACTAGGATGACAAAAGCCATGTTTTCAGCGATTTTCTGAAAGTCGGAAGAGAATCCGGGTTAGAGATGGCGGAAGGCAGCAAGTTGCAAAGTTTGGCGGCTGCTACAGAAAAGGAGCGACCGCCCCATCTGGCCCAGCTGAATCCTGGAGAGACCAGCTTTTTCTGGGTGGAGGATCTCAGGGACCTCCCGGGGATATACCCTTTGAACATGGTTTTTGACTGCGATGAGCCTTTGCTGTGTAGGGCCTTATAGAACATGCTCGGGACCCTGACGGGGATTCGCTTCCTATTGGGGAGCCTGTGCAAGCTGTGAATCCCCTCCTCAGCTGATTGGTGCTTAGGGATGTTAAGGATCAGCCTGGCCGCTGCGTTCTGTACAACATGAAGCTTGTCCAGGGACGCCGCATTGATGTTGAGGTACAGAGCATTGCAGTAGTCCAGTCGGGAGGTGACCAGTGCAATGATGGTGGACCGATGCAGTTCAGGTGGAATATACAGCAGCACCTTTCTGAGTGTTCTTAACCGCATGCGCGCTAGCGGTTTTCCCGCTGTGCGCTGTGTTTTTTTTAAAGCTGCGTTACATGACGAGTTCAGCTCGTCATGAGCGTACGAGTGTCGTAACTCATGATGAGCTCAGCCCGTCATGAGCGCGGAAGGGGTTAAGATATAGAAGCAGGTGCTGGCAGTGCGGCTGACCTGAGCGTCGAAGGTCAGACCCTCGTCGAAAATGACCCCCAGATTTTTTGCTGTACTGACCGGTACAGGGAGGAGACCGCAGTCGGTGGGCCACCAGGCAGGTGCCCAGATGGAACTATGCGAGTCAAATACCAGTACCTCGGATTTGTCAGCATTAATCTTAAGTGAGTTACCCTTCATCCAATGGATAATGCTGGTCATGCACTGATTGCATTTTCCTGCAACCATTTGCAAGCCATTAGAGATGGAAACAATGATTCACGTTTCGTTCGCAAAGGAAAGCACCGGAAACGCAAATGATCTCACCAGCTCGGCCAGGGGGGCACATAAAGGTTAAAGAGAGTGGGGCTCAAGGAGGAAACCTGGGGGACCCCACAGGGAAGGCTATCGGCCCTTGCACTGAAGCCTCCGCAGCTGACAGTGTTCGTTCTCCCTGACATGAAGGAGTGGAGAAGCTGCAACGCCTTTGCTCGAGACTCCCACTTCCTGCAAGCGCTGAACCATGCACACCGGGGAGACGGGGTCAAATGCTGCCGACAGGTCGAGCATAAGCAACACCGCGGAACGTCCCTGATCCACCTGCGCGCAAATATCTTCAATAAGGGCAGACTCTGTGCTGTGTCCGGCACGAAACCCATTGTGCGAGCGGTCTAAGATCTCCTGGGAGTCAACGTTTTCATCAATTCAGTGTTGATGAATTTTCCAGGATTTTAGCAGGGGCAGGAAGAAGGAAGATGGTTCAAAAGTAGATAGAAGGACAGAATGATTGGTGAAAGATTGAATGATGGATGAAAGAATGAATGAATGCCACACCTCCGTGTGACTCAACCCGCCATCCCAAACCAACACGTGACGTCACGCAGCAAGAGCGGAACTCAGACTTGAAATGCTCCTTCTGCATGCCAAAAAGGAGAAACTAACTACTTGTACGGTGCTGCGGTGCCACAAGAGACGTTCTGCTGTTCTGCTGGGTGGCGCTGCTCCCATGCCCCCATGCCACCAGGAAGCGGCACGAGCTGTCCTTCACCTGCCCCAAGGCCATGACAGATGCATGGGGGCACGGCTCTGTGCAGCCCTTCTGCAAGGAAAGGCGGGCATGACAACATAACCTGCACTTGCAGACAACAGCACAGACGTGACTCGAATCCCTTCCCCCGCAATTTGTTTTTTCTTTTAAAAGTTTGCACCCCATAGAATATTGTGCCCAGGGCAACCGCCCCTGTGCCCCGCCCACACTACGCCACTGCCTACCAGTATGGATGACATCTGACTCTTACACCTTGTAGTCCTCATTGCCTTAAGTAACATGTTCTATACATTGACTTTCACATTTATGAGTCGTTGTTTCTCTATAATATGTGTGTGATGTAATGCACTCCGACACTCTGCCGTACATACGTCGGATGAGTAGAACTATAAAAGAAATTAAATAAACATGAGAGAGGGTCTGTGTGAAGATGAGGGGCACCATTGGAGGGTGGTAGCAAGGCAAGACTGGCAGTATCTGGCATTGCGTTTTTCCCTGGAAGGTTGGGGGGGCAGTTTTGTGACTGGGGGCTGGCACTGCAAAGTTCCTTGAATATCCAGCAGTTTTCAGGTAACAATAAAAGTGTCACGATAACTTGTGACTAATGTACCCACTGCAGAGGGATGGGAGTTTTGTTTAGTGGCTTTTTTTTAATCATCCAAGGTAGTAAAGGGTCAATATGCCTGCTGCAAAGTATATGTACCATGCATATCAAAGAACAGTATTTTATGTGCACATGTCAGTGGTTACTGCTTTGCTTTTAAGGCTTTGGTCACTGAGATTCTTTTGTTACCATGCAGTTCATTAGTTACATATGTAATCGTGCATAGTGAACTATGAACTGCCATCAAAGAGCTACATGCTAACGCCTGTGTTATGTTCTGGATCCTGAGTTTGTGCTTCTTCAGACCAAGCAGTCTTACAAAATGTCTACCAGAATGGGCGACATGCATCCTACACCTTAAAGTTCCCGTTGCCTTATGTAACATTTGCTATACGCTGATTCACACACATATGATTCATTGTCTCTGTGCAATGTGTGTGATGTAAAGTACTCTAGCACCCTATTCTGGTATGAGAGGCGCTATTGTGGAGTAGTGTGGCTCACTGGTTAGAGGCGGCAGACCCGGGAGCAGAAGTCGGCCCGGGACCAGGGTTCAATTCCCGACGCGGCAGGGTCGTGGACTTGGGTCAGCGGACTCGATAATTCTCGCTTCGGTGCTTACTCTAATCAGGGGTTCCACTCGGCAACTCTGGGCATTAGCTTGCCTAATCTCCACAACGGCCCCATCAACTCCGGGGATGCCTGGCTCCACCTTGGGGACTCCCAGCAGGGACCATCCCACAGGGAAAGCCAGGACGGGTTCCCCAGAGTTATACAGCGCCAGGAAACCTACGGACGGGTAGCAGTGCCCTTTACAAGCTCAAAAACATACATACATATAGAAACAAATGAAATACAGGGAGAGGTACTTTTGGTGATAGTGGGGGAATCATAGAAGAGCCCCATCAAAGACTTGTTAGAATGAAGCAGATTTTCCCCAGATATCCTCAAGCACTGCTTGGCGTTAGTCGCCTCTAGTTCAATCGTAGTTATCAAATAAAGAGGTGGGCGCAGGAAATTGGAAAGCAGGAAACGGATTTATTCTTCGAAGGAAAACACGTCAGGACTGACTAACAGGGCATCGTTTCGAGGTGCTCTAACTGCATCTCTGTGGCCTGGCCTTTTATACACAGGTTTATTTCTTTATTACAGTGTAACACATTCCTGACATTTCTTTGATGCATTATAAACCATCTCTGGAATCCCCGCTCCAGGCCCGTTCCCACACATATCGACAGTACTGTACCCCCACCTCCGGTCTCAGTAGGTGATTGCTATCGCGCAGCTGGGCCTTCCGGCAGGAGTTGAAATACGCGCTATCTGTCGGATCTCATGGGGTTGTGGCATTGATTAATTCCGGCTCCTTTGATGAGAGGCAGAATCCTACTGTATGGGGCAATAAACTGTATCCGCAGGGGTTGGTTATGGCCTGGGATCGGATCGAGCAGCCAGGTGCAGGGGAGGAGATTGTCGAAGGGCCTGGTCGTGCGCAAGGGATGAAAGGGTATGTGGGCACGGTACGGGAAGTGGCTCCGGGGCAGGGTCGCGCTGAGGATGCTTTATGACTCTAGCATGTGCGCTTGGGGGCTGCCAGCGCGTAGGGTTGATTGCGGGGTCGGGGAGACGTGCAGGCGATCGGCAATATTACGAACTGGCCACAGTGTCTAAAATGGCTGCCGCTTACGCGCTCGCAAAGGCCTAAGAAGGACAAGATGGCGTTGGTAATGTTCAGATCGTAATCTAATATTTAACAGACTGTTGTATCCTGCTGCACATTAAGGGCATCATTTACTGTGCTTTAGAACTAATACAATTGAATATAGAATGACAAATGTGTTGTAGAATGCACCATGTTTTTGCAAATTTTCTGGGGGGTGTGAAAACAAAGGCCGCAAGCTGTCAGTTTGTTTGTAACACACAACTTCTAAATATCTACAAATGAACTGTGCAAAGTTTTTAAAACATATCAGCAGTTAGGAAACCACACATGGGCCACTTGTTTGTAATTCAGAAGTGTGAATGAATGAATGAAGCTTTATTTGTGTGGTTACTCAAAACCATTACAATAGAAAAAGAAGAACACTGCATACAATGGAATTAAAATCTAGAGGTCTAAAATCCCAAATCTAAAAAGAGATGAATCTATATACACAGCAATTGTTAAGATTTTCTTTTTCATGCTTAGATAAAAACAATCAGGTGATGAAAGGTAGTGTGCAGCCGCCACACGAGTGCCTGCCTGATTGCTTAGGGGAGGTGTCCATCAATTTTATGCGGGTATGTTGGACAAATTTGCCAAAGGTAGCCATGTGCTTCACTGTGTCCAGCGTGTAAAGTGGATGGACTGCCTCCTTTGCGGTGCGTGTGCCCAGTTGAAGCAGGATGGGCCTGAGGTAGATTCTGTCGGCTAAACGCAGAGTAAAATATGGGCCAAAGACTCACGTTTGTATTTGCAGAGCCGGCACTGCGTGATCACTGGCCTCGCTGGCCTGGTGGGGTATCACTCTTTAAGGGAGAGGGGATGTAGTCTGGCTGCTAAGATCCTATGTAGGGCTTGTCTCCCCACTGCCTGCGTAAGATGAGTGGAGAAGCGTGGCTCAATGGTTAGAGCGGCAGATCCTGATGCAGAGGTCTGGCCCGGGACCAGGGTTCAATTCCTGCCTCGATTGCTCTTGGACTCAATCTCCCTGGACCTGATCATTCTCGCCTCGGTGCCTATTCTAATCATGTGTTCCACTCTGCAACTCTGGGCAATAGCTTGCTTAATCTCCACAACGGCCCCAACAGCGCTGGGATGCCTGGCTGCACCTTGGGGGTGCCCAGGAGTGGACATCTCACAGGAAAGCCAGGATGGGTTCCACAGCGGTATGAGTGCAGCGCTACGAGACCTCTGGGTAGAAGGCGCTATATAAATACAAACACATTCACATTTACATGAGGATTGATGTTATGCAATGTATGCGGGAGGCTTTGGGACTCGTGAAATCCTCTTGCGGCCAGGGATTCCATGTCCAGGGTACGAGAGCGTAGACCTACTTGCTTTTTTATTGTACTTTTAATAGATATAAATATCTACAAATGAACTGTGCAAAGGTTTCAAAACATATCAGCAGTTAGGAAACCACAAATGGACCACTTGTTTGTAATTCAGAAGTGTGATGGAAACAGAGTTTTAATAGGATCAAAACAATCCAAACACTTTACTTGGTGATGTTCAAATGATGCATATTTGCCAAAACCACACTTCCACACATTAGTATTTGTTGCGCTAAATAATTTTATTAGTAAAGCTGCATGTTAGCATTTTGCGGCCACATGTAAAATGTTCTGTATGTGAAAGACACTGCCTCCTTCTGCCCTACAATAATGCCTCAACAGCGTATGCAGTTTCTAGTCTGTAGCACACTTCTGTGCATCAGTGAGAATCTGCAGTTTAAAGCTCACAGAAGTGTAACGGCCCAATCAGTGTACTATTTCCCATATACAGGTAAAATAGGGTGGGATGATATATGGCTAGTCAGGGCATTATATAGTAATGCCAACTCCTATCTAACCGCTCTGACCTACAATAATACCATACACTTGAACTCTATGTCTATCCATCGTAATTATTTTTTACTATTATGTTGTTCTTTGTATATTTATCTTGACTTCTAATTATGACCTGTAAAGCGCTCTGATGCTCGCAAGAGTCTTGTTCGCGCTATATAAAACCCTCAAAATAAAATAACACTCAGCAGTCTCCAGCCAACAATAGCTCTTGCTGGCTGGTCAATAACTAACTTTTCCTGCTTAATGCTCTTACCCTCACACAAGACCTGTCCGCTATGGGTCTTATCCATCAGTCAGTACTGTACCAGCCCCTATGCCAGTCATCACCAGATGAACAGAAATGGAAATGCCCGATGTGATCTGACGCATTAAGCTGCCCACTCGGAGGGCTGCACTCCGGTCCGGCACTGCAGGTCCCAATTATCGACATCCGATGCGTGCCGCTTTACATCTCACCATGGCACCGATGTGTCTGTAAAACGTACCTTTTGTCCTCAATTTTGACGTTCTGTCCTGAATTTATATCCTGAATTTTTACACTCACCGTCCTGAATGTGCACCCGTGTCAGATGGTCACCCTGTGGTGTGCAGTGATAGCCCCACCGCGGAGACCCACTGGACGCCCCTGATGAGGTGTCTGTGCATTCAGGGGAGTCCTCAGGCCAGGGTGAGCTGTCACGTTACCTGAATGTGGGATTTCCTCACCCTCAACTGAGAGACAATTGCTACACATTGCAGCAGATGGGCTCGAAGCAGGGGCTTCTGGGACATGTAGTTTGTCCTCTAATTGAAATGAGCATTTTTCACTGTTGCTGGGACTCTTATTTTAAGAAAAAGATGTCTCTCTCTGGTCACTGGAAATGTATTTTTCCAAGTTCTAGTTTCCCCTCCGGTCCTCATCACAGGTGGGCGGTGCAACCCCCCCTATTACTGTAAGTCCTGAGCAGCCATCGTGCATGCCCAGCCCCACCAAGATCTTTCCCCAACCCGAGGCGCTGTGTGGGGAAGGAGTCAGAAATATGAAGAAACAGAAAACAGTCATGATATAAATCCTGGATAGGTCTGGTCTTCAATTCAAATACATACTTAATAC
This sequence comes from Lissotriton helveticus, assembly GCF_964261635.1. Taxonomy (NCBI): domain Eukaryota; kingdom Metazoa; phylum Chordata; class Amphibia; order Caudata; family Salamandridae; genus Lissotriton; species Lissotriton helveticus. The sequence continues at coordinate 895,590,097 of NC_136073.1, read as the reverse complement.
GCCCTTGCACGTGTGTATGCAGGGCTGAGGACAAGCTGCATGCCCTGAATCCAGATTTCTTCATTCCACTCACAAAGTAAATTAGTATTGCCGCTCAACCCTGTATCCCCCCGGCAATCTCTTCCTTCTCCATCCCCCGGGCCTAGCAGAACCACACTCTCTCTTCAACTACCTTCTAGGTCAATTCTCCCCGCTCTACTTGGTGCCAGTCGCCTTACACTCACCTCTCAGCCAAAAACAGACCCAATACTATTTGCCTCAACCTACATGCCTGACGATCTTCCAAAAAAGCAGCAGAATTTGCTATATTCTTTGATGAAAAAGTGAAATCACTGGTGGATTAGGTCATTCAGCCACTAGAGGATCGCAAATCCCTAGTCATTTGGCAGAACGTTGACGTCATATCTGAAGATGTCCTCCTCAAATGCATTCTTGAAATGAAACACTCTAACCACTCTTCCGGTCCCATCCCGAGTGACATCACCATTGACTTCTGCACCCACACTCTTTCCTTTTGGACGAGTCTAGTTAACCTCTTCCTCAGCCAAGGCTCCCTTCCTGGTGCCCTTAAACCAGGACAGGTTACCGCCACTTCTAAAAAATAAAAACCTTCCGCTGATGCAAACGAGCTCAACAACTTCCGCCCCTTCACCGACCTCCCTTTTCTTGCAAAAATCACAGAAAGATGTGTAGAGAAACAACTTTCCCTACATATTAAGGTTAACAATCTTCTCGACGAATTCCAGTCTGGTTTCATGCAAGACTGCAGCACTGAAACAGCCCTGCTGCAAGTGATCGACGATGCCCTGCGTGTGCTTGACTCGGGGAGTCTTGTCTTCTGATGCTTCTCGACCTTTCTGCAGCCTTTGACACTGTTAATCAAAACACTCTCCTTAACACTTTAAAACAGAGAATGGGCTCGAAAGGCACAGTGCTTAAATGGTTTGCTTCATTCCTCTCAGACAGATCTCAAGTGATTAAAATAGCGAGCAGCCTTTAGTCTTCAATGGCGATACGTAAAGGCGTCCCTCAAGGGTCTATCCTCGCACCCACTTTGTTCAATCTTTACTTGGAACCATTGGGAAATCTAAGTAAATCTGGGACCCTTTACCACCTCTATGCTGATGACACCCAAATCTACCTTAAGGTGTCTTCCGCACCCGACGACTCATCCCTCAAAACTATTCTCAAGTCTATTCAAAACTGGATGTTAGCTCGTCAACTCATTCTGAATCCTACACACTGAATTTCTCCTCCTCTCTACCTCACTCTCTCCTCCTTCTGTTCAATCTTGGCTGGATAAGCTGACTTTACTGAACAACAAACCTATCATTGTCGACAGCGCTAAATCCCTGGGTGTCATACTAGACAAAAGGCTCAATCTACACTCCCACATCAATTCCATTGCAAAGAATGCACGATACCAACTGGGCCTTCTCTGGGGGATTTGTCGCTTCTTTCAGGAGAAAGACCTAAAAACCTTGGGGCAATCTCTGGTTCTCTCTAGATTGGATTATTGCAACTCTCTCCTTTCTGGCCTCCCCAAATCCCACCTGTCCCCCCTTAAGTCTGTTCTCCATTCAGCAGCTCGTTTTGTCTTTGGGGCCAAAAGAAGCGACCACATCACACCCATGTTATCCACCCTCCGCTGGCTCCCCATCGAGGCAAGATCAATCTACAAGATGGCTTGTATCACCCACAAAGCCTTGCACTCCTCCTCTCCTCGCTACCTGGCGAATAAACGTAAAATTTCTGGAGGCTCTAGACCATCACGCAATGCGGAGAATCTACTGCTTGAACCTCCCACTTTCAAGAAGGAAAGATCGATGGCCCAGTCCTTTTCAGGCAACGCGGTGAGAATCTGGAACCCGCTTCCTCCACCTCTCTGTACCACCACCTCTACCCGGACCTTCAAAACTGACCTCAAATCCTTTCTCTTCCAAAGACACTTCCAGAACTAATACACCCCTTTTCTTGTCCCTCAAGGAAGTTCTTACAATGTTGTAAATATGTAATCTATGTCTTTGCCACCCTAATTCTAATGTGTTTTAGAGCTTTGTGTGTCTGCCAGCTATTGTTTTATTTTACTTATTCATGTATCTCGTTTGTACCTGTAACGTGTAGGTATGTACCTTTCCTTATGTCACGTACTTGGTTCTATCGTGAAGCGCTCTGACGCCCTTGGGTAAAGTCTGCGCTATATAAAATTTGCAATAAATAAAATAAAATTAAAACGTGAGCAGGCTCAGGGCTCATGCACACTTGTTTACACGCCTGGACACCAGTGAAGGCAAACGCCAGCCCCCCTGGCCACTGCTGGCAGCAGGAGGCGCTGTGTGCAGGGGGGCGCTGCGTGACCCTGTGTCTCCTCGAGGGGGCGCCGCCTGCTTGAAGCTCCCCCCACCTCTGTAGCTCCTCCAGCGGAGGGCTGGGGCTGCAGGGCGCACAGCAGGATATGCACTGTGCAGAGCAGCTGCTGTCTGCCACAGGGTCTGCCTGCATGACCCTGGCACCCCGTGAGGGGGCGCCGCCTGCAGCTCCTCCGCCTGCACGAAGCTCCTCCCCCCCTTCTGTAGCTCCTCCTCCTGGCTCTTCCTGCAGCCTGACCTCCCCCAGGGGTCGGTGACGTGCACCCCCGTGACGCCACGGAAGGGGGGATGTGCATTCAGGGATCAGACTGTTGGAAAACTTCAGAGCCCTGGGACCTCGATCAGTGCTTTAAATGGACAGACACGTGTGGGCATGCAGAGTGCCAGCACTTCTCGATGACGCAGCACTTTAAGCTAAGAGTACCAGCCCTTCTCAGGATGGCGCAGCACTTTAAGGTGAGAGTCCCAGCACTTCTCAGGATGGCGCAGCACTTTAAGGTGAGAGTCCCAGCACTTCTCAGGATGGCGCAGCACTTTAAGGTGAGAGTCCCAGCACTTCTCGATGGCGCAGCACTTTAAGGTGAGAGTCCCAGCACTTCTCAGGATGGCGCAGCACTTTAAGGTGAGAGTACCGGCACTTCTCAGGATGGCGCAGCACTTTAAGGTGAGAGTACCAGCCCTTCTCTGGATGGCGCAGCACTTTAAGGTGAGAGTACCGGCACTTCTCAGGATGGCGCAGCACTTTAAGGTGAGAGTCCCAGCACTTCTCAGGATGGCGCAGCACTTTAAGGTGAGAGTACCAGCCCTTCTCTGGATGGCGCAGCACTTTAAGGTGAGAGTACCGGCACTTCTCAGGATGGCGCAGCACTTTAAGGTGAGAGTACCAGCACTTCCCAGTGCTGAAGATAACAGTGCTGCACTTTCAGACTTCCATTTTCAAGCAGTGGGTATTATGTTGGTTTGTGCATAGGTCGCCTCTTTTTGATTTCCTTCCTTTCTGCATTTGATTGGGCAGAAGTTGTGTCCTTCCACTGAAAAAGAGTGCCTGTGTTGCACAGATTATGCTCCTCCATAGGGTAGGCCTGAGTTGGTTATGGTGACGTCAGCTATACAGGCTGTATGTAGGCCTGAAAGACTGTAGGAAAGCATTCATGTCAGATTCCGCAGCACAGATCTGTTTATTATGAGAAGGTGGGACAAAGGCAGTACGCCTGGATTATTGTATGTGAAAGAAGTTGTCAAAGCCAGTAGTTCTTCATGGTTGATTGCTGTTACATGGAGAAGTGTGGCTCACTGGTTAGAGGAGGCAGACCTGGAAGCAGAGGTCCGCCCGGGACCAGGGTTCAATTCCCGGCTCGGCGGGGTCTTGAGTCTCACTCCGGTGCCTGCTCGATTCACGGGTTCACACTCTGCGACTCTGGGCAATAGCTTGCTTAATCTCCACAACGGCCCCTCGCGGCGGGATGCCTGGCTTTCACCTTGCGGATACCCTGCCGGGGTTATCTCACATGGGAATACCAGGACGGGTTCCCTAAGCAAGCGCTTAGAAACCGCTTGGTGATTTGCGCTATATAAATTCCTGTACATTTACATTTACATGGTGTGTGAAGGCAACATGAAGGCCCCCCCCCCTCCCCAGGAACAATATAACAGGACTAGGTTTCACATTGTGAATGCTCTGGCAAATGTAAGAGTGGGTTTGTAGAAAATAATTGGGGGGCACTACCAACCAGAATATAAGATCCTTAAGTATTTGCCCGGCGGTGTCGCCTCTTGAACCCACAAAGAAGTTAAACTATTGAAGAGGCAGGCGCTGGAGACTGGAAGGCAGGAAACAAGATTTTTATTCTCTCCGGAGGAGAACACAACGAAACGGACAGAAGGTATCGTTCTGAGGTGCTCTAACTGCATCCCTGAGGCCTGGCCTCTTATACACAAGTTTATCTTTTTATTGCATGTAACACATTCTCGTCGATACTTTGATGTACGGAAAGACATCCTCCGAATCCCCCCTTCCCAGCCCGTTCCCACGCAAGGTTACAGTGGGAGTCCCCGCCCCGTTCACAACAGGTGATGATCATCGCGCAGCTGGATATTCCGCCGATTCACGGAGTGTGTGGGGTTTGATCGGATCTCGTAGGGCGGGGGGCTTTGATCAACCCGGGGATCCCTTGCTGGGGGGAAACTTTCTATTGCACGGGGAGGGGCAAGGAACAGTATCGGCAGAGCTGGGTGTCGGCCTGGGAACGAGGAAGACAAACGGGCACACGGGGAAAAGGGGTTTGCATCAAAGGGCCGGGGATCATAAATGGGAAGAAGGGAGGTGTCGCGCTGGGAACAGGACGAGGGCCTGGCGTAGAGCAGCGCTGAAGAGGGGTTTTATGATTCGCGGCAGGTGCAGGCAGGGGGGTTGTCAGTATGTGGGGGATGCCGGCGAAGCTAGGAGTGGGAGAGAGGCGCGCTGGCTCTCGGCGGGAGCAGGGAAGCCATGGTGTTCAAAATGGCGGCCGTTTTACGCGCACAAAAAGGTTAAGGAGAGCAAGAGGGCGCCGATAATGTTGACGGTCTCAGTCCAACTTTCAACAGTCCCCCCTTTTCAACATATCTAGCCACCTTGCTTTACTCAATGTCAATTTTCATCAAATTTCTAACTTCGGTATCATACAATGCTCTCATATGTTCGCTTCCAATGTCCACAGTTTTGGGAAAAATGCAACTCGCACATAGAGAACACACAGGTGGCAGACATTGAATTCCTAAGCATAGGCCACATATTACAACTACGGGAATCATGATAATGGTGAGTAGTCTCCAGCCCCAGCTTTTGACGGTGTCCCAGAACCAACCACCAAGCGACCATTCTTCTTGCTCTTGGTGAACTTCCGAAGAGAGTCTGTGAAGATGTTCGATGGCTTTGTACACTGAGGGTGAGTTGTCCGGTATGTATGTACAACAGCTGGACCCAATAATGCGGCATGCTCCTCCACGGTCCGCCAGAACCACATCTAGAACGAGGCGGTTCTGGAGAGCCACCAAACGGACCGCTTGGAGTTCGGCAGTGTTGTTGGCAAAGATGCCCGCTGTGATGTTCATGGTTGTCTCGACTGCCTGAGTCAAATGTCGGATGGCACGGCTGTTTGCCATCGGGCCCCAGAGGGGGACGAGTCCTTTCATAGCATCGAGGAACTGCGCCCCTGTTGAGTCGGCTTGCTCAACGTCTTTGGCTCGTTTTTGCCTGTGGTGATTCGCTGGGGCCACATAAGTTGGAGGAAGGACGAAGGAGATGTAGCAAGTGCCCCCCCAGCCTTTGGGGAGCCAGGTGTAGGCCCTCGTGCCGCAGATGAAATACATGTTTGGGGATGACACAAAGGAAGGTGGATCCGTGGAATCCAGAGTTCTGGTAAAGCGGCAAGCGCTGCGACCCACCAGCTGTGTCCCAAGTCCTTCTACACACATGTGGCCTGTGACGTTGATGACCGTCAGGGCCACAGTCAGAGTGGCAGCCGTTCGTTTCCGCAGATAGGAGAAGGTGGGTCTGGTTGGATTGTTGAACACCTGCATTTCGATTCGTTCTTTAGCCGGGATGTCCATTTGGATCGAGTCGCTGGGGGTCAGCGGGCAGAAGTGTGTCTTTGTCTTGTTTCGCCCGGCCCCATGAGAAGAATGTGCTGCAGTTCTGCTGGAGGTGGCATTGCCCGTATAGCTCTCTTGCAGGAGGATCAGCCAGGCAAGGCAGGAGCCGTGGACAGAGAAGGGTGAAGGGATGAATGGTATTGAATGTCCAGTGGCATGGGGTAGCAACCCACAGATCCAGCAGTTGGTGGTATTGGTGGCAAGATTGTGCTGGTGAAGTAGCTGCACGAAAGAGTTGTTCCAAAACTCCTTTCGCCTCTCTCTTAGTTGAGGAGAGAGCGAAATTAGATAATGTTCCTTCATGGTGGTAGGCTGAGCAGTGGTTAGGAATGTTTCGTGAGCAGGTGCGTGTTCTTCCATAATCCAGAGCGTAGTCATGAGGAGAAAACAGAGGAGGATTACGATGAAGAGTGCAATTGTCTTTGAGCTATGGAGTCTGTCTATTCTCGGATTTCTGTAGTGGGTATTTCCTGCTGTCTCCGTCGGCTTCTTATTTGGCGCTTCCATCATCTTCTTATCTGGCGCTTCCATCATCTTCGTCTTCAAGGTGCTCGGTAGTGGGCAGGACCACAGACTTAGTTTTAGCTTCTCTCCAGGTAACCCTTGGTAGTTTGGGTCACCGTTCTGAGATCCTTTAACCTAGTCCGTGGCCTACTTAGCCGAAGCTCCCTCCTTTCGACGCAGGAAATACCCTTCTCGAGATGGCACAGTGGGGTCAGGATGTTTTGAAAGTTCAAGTGTCTCAGTGTCAGGGTAGCAGTTCAACGATGGTCGGTCCTGGTTCAGGAGCTCTTCTTGGGTGTTGACGGTGTCTGTCGTGGCCAGGGCTGGAGAGACCTTTTTGCAGTGATGAGCGTGCAGCCAGTGTTTCTTCCCCTCCACTCGAAGTGCGGTCCGAGTGGTGATCAGCACTTGCCAGGGGCCCGTCCACCGGGGTTCCAAACTCTTTGATCGCTGAAAATTTCGGATCAGCACGAAGTCCCCCGGCTGGATGGCGTGACCCGGACCCCTGGAAGCATCGGGGATGGCCTGCTGCACCTGCTGATGAAGGACAGACAAAGTTTCAGTCAATTTGTACAGATAATCAGACATTAGGACATCCGGAACGTCATGAATGGAAGTTGGTTTCGGGGCAGACCAGACGCTCATGGGTCGACCGAAGACAACTTCGTAAGGGGTTAAGTGATGTCGGGTGGGGGTAGAGCGCATCGATAGCAATGCCAATGGGAGGGCGTCTGGCCATTTCAGGCCCGTCGTAGCCACTATTTTGGCCAGTTTAAGCTTTAGTGTGGCATTGTGTCGTTCGACAAGCCCGGCAGATTGAGGGTGGAAGACTGCGTGGAATTTCTGTTTAATACCCAGCCCATTTAGGATGAGCTGGATAACTTTGGCTATAAAGTGGGGGCCATTATCACTCCATAAAACACGACAGAGGCCATAACGGGGGAAAAACTCCTTTAACAGAACCTTTGCAGTGGCCATAGCGGTGTTGTCACGGGTTGGATATGCTTCCACCCACTTGCTAAATGCGCACACCACGACGAGCACATATTTCAGGCCTTGGCATCTGTCTAGCTGGATGTAGTCCATCTGCAGGACTTCAAATGGGTGGTTTGGGACCCCAAATCCCCCCCCGGGGTACTACAGTTCCTTTCCCGGGGTTGTGTTGTAGGCATATTAAGCATTGTTGGACCAGGCGTTTGGCGGAATCTGGGATCTTGTCATTGTGCCAAACCCTGGAGACAAGTTCGATCATGGGGGCTGATCCTATGTGGGCAGGGGAGTGTGCCATGGTTAATATGGGAATCAAGTACGAATCAGGTAGCAACCATCTGTTCGTGTCTTTTGTCCGCCAGCAGCCTTCATCGTCTTTCAATCCCACCCGTGTCCATTCAGTCAATTCGTGTTGTGTGCTAGTCGTTTGTATGTCTCTAATTGTGTCCTTGGCGTCAGTCCAGTTTTCTGCTTGTGACCTGGTCACGTACATATGTGTTGTCGTTCTATTTCCAGCCGTCGTTCGGGCGGTGATGTCGGCTAGTGCATTTCCCTGTCCAATAATGTCTGTCACTTTCTTGTGTGCCTGGCATTTGATAACGGCAAGTTTGCTGGGGAGGAGGACAGCTTCAATTAAGGCGGAGACTAGATCCCCGTGCAAAATGGGTGTGCCGTGTGAGGTCAAGTATCCTCTCTCCCTCCAGAGGAGCCCAAAATGGTGAACCACCCCGAAGGCATACTGGCTGTCGGTGTAAATGTTCGCTGTGGTTCCTGTTGCCAGGATGCAGGCTCGCGTCAAAGCAATCAGTTCCGCTGCCTGGGCAGATCGCTGGGTGATGCGGGCTGTTTCTACTACAGTTCGAGCCGTGGTGACTGTATAGGCAGCGGAAGTGGTACCATCGGAGAGTTTGATGCAAGAACCGTCCACCCACAGCTCCCCGTCGGGGTCAGGGAAAGCTGTGTCTCTGAGATCGACCCTACTCCTGGTCTGTTCGTCCGTAAGAGTCACGCAGTCATGTACGGGGTGCACATTGGGATCGTTCTCTGGCAAGGGTAACAGAGTTGCTGGGTTCAGTGTGGTGCATCTTTTCAGGGTGATATGGGGGGCAAGCAAGGTCAGTTCGTATCCAGTCAGTCGTGCACTCGTCAGATGTTGTGTCTTGGTTTGGTTCAGGAGGGTGTCGACTGCATGGGGTACCAGTACCGTGAGGGAATTCGAGAGTACAATCCCCTCACTCTGTCGGATAGAGATTGCAGCAGCAGCTACAGCTCGAAGGCAGGCAGGCAAGGCTCTGGCGACAGGGTCAAGAGTGGCAGAGAAGTAAGCGCACGGTCGTTGCTTAGGGCCGATGGCCTGGGTCAGGACAGATAAAGCGCACCCCTCCCTTTCGTGAGTGTAAAGGGAGAAGGGCTTTTTGTAATCAGGGGTACCCAGGACAGGGGCTGAGCAAAGGGCATCTCGCAGTTCTGTGAAGGAAGTTTGACACTCGGGAGTCCAAGGGAGTGGGAAAGGGACGTCTTTGTTTAGCAGAGAAAGCAGTGGTTTTACAACGAGGCTGAAGTTTGGTAACCATTGTCGGCAGAAGGAGGTGAGGCCTAATAGGGAGCGAACCTGCTTCTGGGTTTTAGGGACAGGGGTATCTAGAATGGTTTGGATTCGATCAGGGGTGAGTTTTCTTCCATCTTTGGACAAAAGGTGGCCTAGGTAAGTGACCTGGGGTAGGCAGAATTGCAACTTCTTCTTGGAGACCTTGTGGCCATTTTCCGCAAGGAAGTGCAAGAGTTGAATGGTGGCGGTAACCGCTAGAGGGGTGGTGTCGGCTGCCAAAAGGATGTCATCGACATATTGTACCAACACCACCCCGTCGGGTAACTGGACTTGGTCTAGTTGTCTTTTGAGGGCCTGGCTGTAGATGCTGGGGCTTTCCGTGTAGCCTTGAGGCGCTCGGCAAAACCTATATGAGCGGGCTTTTAGGGTAAAGCCGAAGAGATATCGGCTGTCTGGGTGGATGGGGATGGAGAAGAATGCGTTCTTGAGGTCGATGACGGAAAAGGTGGTGGCGGTGGATGGAATCAAGGTCAGGATGGTGGTGATGTCTGAGACCACAGGGTACTGGGGTACCACCCCTTTATTGATCTCTCGGAGGTCGATGATGAAACGGTATGCTTTCTCATCTCCCTCTCCCTGCTTCTTGATAATGGGCAAGATAGGGCTGTTGCAAACGTTGCTAACCACTTCCTCTACCACTCCTGCGTCTATCAGTGACTGGATAATCATTACCAATGCCTTCTCGCCCTCTGGCGACATCCGATATTGTGGGAGTTTTGGGAGCGTTGCGTCTGGTCGGACAGTAATGTGCACTGGGTCAATTAACATACGCCCTACGTCCGAATCCGCTTTGGCCCACAGATACGGAGGTAGAGTGTCAAGCAGGGACGCGTCAACGTCGGTGATGGAAAACATGTGTCGGGGAGAGCAATGTCTAAGCAGAACGGGGTTGTCGTAAAGAAACACTCGAACTCCATCTTGAGAACACCTAATCGTCGCTCGGAAGTGTTTCAGTAAGTCAAGTCCCATAATGGCGTCAGGGCTATTGGAGGAAAGCAAGAACGTGGTGTCGGTGGTGTTGTTTTCTACGTCAAAGAGAATCGCGGCAGACAAAGGGTTGGTGGAGGGCGTTCCATCGAAACCTGTCGATGTTATGAGTGAGCCAGACAAGGGTGCCCTTGGAATCAGTCGTTTAGATAACGCACTACGTGTTGCGCCAGTGTCTACCAGAAATGGAGACTTGGTACCCAGGACCTTAGCAGTGACATAAGGGCCCTGCTGGTCAACATAGAGCTCGACTGGATCCCTCCCTCGCCCTTGGCTGTCCTATGCGAAGGTGTGAGTATCGTCATAGTCAGATTGTTGATATTGGTTCTGCCTGGGTCGATCGAACGTATTTGGTCTGCTTGATCTGTCATTAGTCGCGTCATTTGGGGGCCCTCGTTGTTGTCCCTTAGGTCTCGGTCCGTTTGCTACATCCCTGGGGTCTTTGTTTCTGATCATTTCCAGAAGAACTGGGCACTGGGATTTCCAATGGCCAGTCCCTTTGCAGAAAGCGCACTGGTCTTCTCTAAGGTCTGTGCGTCCACTGTAGGAAGTCGCAGTGCGGTCCTGGGGAAATGTAGTCTTAGGGACGTTTGTCTGGTAGTTTCCCCGGTATTGGTCCCGTCCTATAGTCACCCCTTGCAGTTTGGCAATCATCACCCTCTCTTTTAAGTCCTTCTTCTTTTTCTCTGTCGCCCTATCGTTTTCATTTTTCTGATGCTCATAATATTGGGCCATTTGGAGAATCGCTGTAGGTTTGGAGGCTGCCCAACTACTCTCGCTGGCCTGTAGTTTCTGGGAGATTTCCGATGATAGGCCCTTAACATAATTCTGGACAAACAGATGGTGTCCGGTTGCAGTGGTCATGTCCTGGCCGCTGTAATCGGAGAACACCGTTTCAAACCGGGAGAAGTATTCCGATACATCCTCCTGGGGTTTTTGGCGACAGGCTGTTACTATCGACCAGTCCACTTTCTTTTCTGGGATTAGGGTTTTTAATTTCTCTACGATTTTATCTGGGAGGTCTAGAATGGATTTCAACGGCTTTTGTCCTGGTCCCCGTTGTTTGTCCAGGTCATCGAGTTGTGACCAGGTATGTCCAAACAGCTCAAGGTGGTCGACTTTCCGGATTTGCTTCCACACATCAGCTGGTAGACATAACCCGAAGAACAAGTCGATGTCAGCCAGGGTCATGATCGTTGAACCCAGGGCTGTACCCAATTCAGTATAGAAGGCAGTGGGGTTTTTACGTAGGTCGGGTAGAGATTTCCGGAATGTCAGTATCTCTTGCCGGTCCCATGGCTGGTAGACCCAGTTGTACACTACCCTTCCCTTCGCATCTTGGTTGTTTGCATCATCGTGAGTCCCTGTACCCCGAGGAGGAACCCAGTAAGGGGCAGCCTCACGTATCGGCATCATGGTGTTAGATTGCTCGGTTTGTGGTTCGGTCACTACGGAGGCTACGGATTTAGCTCCCGGCTTTTGTTCAGTGAGGTGGCGGAAAACCTCAAGCGTACGCGTAAGGAGGTCCGACACATCACACTCGCCCTCATCCCCGATATCGACCTTCCGGTACAGAGTCCTTAGGCTCTCGGGACCTTTGTCTCGATATCGGTCCTCGTATGCATTCAAGACATGATAACACAGTCGTACGGTAAAATGTCGTCTGTGACTCCCTGTATACGAGCTGAACATATCTGTGATGTACTCTTCATCATCCTTCCTTTCTACCAGTGTCCTTGCTATTTTGTCGATCCCCGCTCGCTCATCTTTGTCTAGTCTGTTTGTTCTTGCAGGGCCAGCCCCTCGAGTCTCATGGTCGTCTAACGTTGTTGTTGATGTGGGTTTTAATACAAGGGGTTCGGCTGGCACAGAGGCCATTGGGGCCGACGCTGTGGCGGTACCTTCGTTTGTACCTGGGGGTGGCGCGTGCTGCGCCACGGGTTGAGAAGGGGCATATGGAGGGGGCATGTAGATGATAGGAGGACCTAACAGCAGGTCCTCATTGGCTTGTCGTTTCGAGGGTAAATCAGGGTAGAGCATGGAGGGGGTTCTAACCGGACACTGGCTTGGCGTTTCCATTTCTAGTTTCTGTTTAGCTTTCTCTCTTTCTTTTATCTCTTTTTCTAGTTTCTGAGCAGCTAGGTGGGCTGCTTTTCGCAGCTCTTTTTCCAACCTACTCTCAGTTTTCTTTTTACGTTGTTCAGTTTCTTTTCGCCACATGCCGAAGCTGTCAAGCATAGTAGGTGTTGTCTTGTTTTTACCCAGGGCAGTTTCTAGCGTTTTTATTTTATCATCATCGAAGGATCCTATCAGGGGCCATTGACTTTCTTGACCCTTTTTTGTATATTTATGCCATAGTTTACTATAGGCTATAGCGGTCAATCCATGCTTCATGAACATGTCCTTATTAGGGGTGCCTTCCAGTGGGGCTGGATGGTCCATCTCTAATAGGCGGTCCGGGCTAAACAGGCTACTAATCAGTGGGGAGAAGACAGACATGACGGCTCGTAACGAGGGACTAAAAAGTCAGCACTGCCTATCTTATCACTAGGTGCAAAGACTGGACAGAATATTTCTATTCTACGTTGTTTGCAGGCAGTGAATACCTCATGGATCAAAATAACAAAAGACCAATAAATAACAACGGGGAGAATGAGTAGGTCCGCAAAGATCTGCGTTACCTACCCTTTTCACTATCTGCAAAAAGGGTGGTCTCTTCCCTGTTTGCAGACAGGGAATCTCCAGGAAACAAAAGTTTTGCGAACAACAGTTCAGTTTCAAGTGATTATTGAGTGGGGGAGAAAAAATAAGCACGGTTGCTGCCCTACCTATCCTCCACTGCTTGCAAAGAGAGAGCCCGTTGTTTCTCCGTTTGCAGACAGTGAATCTCCAAATAAATAAAAAGAGCAATACTAGTATTTTTAAACAAACAAGCAATCAAGCAATTATTTCGCGACTTGTCGTGGTTACACGACCTTACCCGGACCGCATGGACAGTTTCCTGTCTTCCGAATCCAGCGCCCGATCGTCCTCTCTTCTCCGTTATCCTCGCGGCACTCCTGATGGTTCCCAGTCAGGACCGTAGATCACTCGAGAGAGGTCTGTTCGGAACCAGTGAAGTTCGGATGATCGGCTGTCAGACGAGGGTCTATCGGACAGACGCGTTCCCGATCGTTGCAGTCGTTCACTTTGTCGTCAGGACCTCTCCCACTGGATCCATGGGTCGCTGATGGGCCCCACGCTTGGGACGCCAATTGTAGAAAATAATTGGGGGGCACTACCAACCAGAATATAAGATCCTTAAGTATTTGCCCGGCGGTGTCGCCTCTTGAACCCACAAAGAAGTTAAACTATTGAAGAGGCAGGCGCTGGAGACTGGAAGGCAGGAAACAAGATTTTTATTCTCTCCGGAGGAGAACACAACGAAACGGACAGAAGGTATCGTTCTGAGGTGCTCTAACTGCATCCCTGAGGCCTGGCCTCTTATACACAAGTTTATCTTTTTATTGCATGTAACACATTCTCGTCGATACTTTGATGTACGGAAAGACATCCTCCGAATCCCCCCTTCCCAGCCCGTTCCCACGCAAGGTTACAGTGGGAGTCCCCGCCCCGTTCACAACAGGTGATGATCATCGCGCAGCTGGATATTCCGCCGATTCACGGAGTGTGTGGGGTTTGATCGGATCTCGTAGGGCGGGGGGCTTTGATCAACCCGGGGATCCCTTGCTGGGGGGAAACTTTCTATTGCACGGGGAGGGGCAAGGAACAGTATCGGCAGAGCTGGGTGTCGGCCTGGGAACGAGGAAGACAAACGGGCACACGGGGAAAAGGGGTTTGCATCAAAGGGCCGGGGATCATAAATGGGAAGAAGGGAGGTGTCGCGCTGGGAACAGGACGAGGGCCTGGCGTAGAGCAGCGCTGAAGAGGGGTTTTATGATTCGCGGCAGGTGCAGGCAGGGGGGTTGTCAGTATGTGGGGGATGCCGGCGAAGCTAGGAGTGGGAGAGAGGCGCGCTGGCTCTCGGCGGGAGCAGGGAAGCCATGGTGTTCAAAATGGCGGCCGTTTTACGCGCACAAAAAGGTTAAGGAGAGCAAGAGGGCGCCGATAATGTTGACGGTCTCAGTCCAACTTTCAACAGGTTTTCATTGAACTGCTGACCAAAAACAATAGGAAGTGGATTGCATAGTAAACTCTTTGGCAAACACAATAGGAGGGGGCTTTACATTGTGAAGTCTATGACAAGCAACCATAGGAAGGCATGGTACATTTTGAACTATTTGCTAAATATTATCTGAATTAGCTTTACATTGTGACCTCACTGACACACACCAGTGGAAAGTGTTCAGCACATGTGACCTTTTTAAGATCTGGCCACAGTAGAAGTTTGGTGCCTTTAAAATGACAACTTTTTTTCCCCAAAGTTTTATATAGCACAAATGTGACTCGAAATCAGGTATCGGAGCGCTTTACATGAGCACCAGTTGCATTACATGAGGACATATTCATTTTTGTTACGCACGGGGAGATTAAGTGAGTTGCCCAGACTTATAGGATGTTGAGCGTCGTTGCCATGACTCGAACCCAGTTCCCCAGATTTGAGGTCGTCCGCTCTAGTAGTTAGGCTACATCCTCTGGGGATCCGCTGGGGATTCAGCACGACCATCGCTTGTGATTGGCTCCTTCATGTGCTTGTGAAAAATCCTTTCTTTTCATTGATCAAAAGTTTACATTTGTCCCTCCTTTTGCTCTTTTGGTGACGCCCTGGAGACTGCCCCTGTTACATGCATTAGTTCACAGTGAGCCTTATTGATTACTATTGCGCACTACTTTTTAGGGCTCGGCCTTCGTCACCACGAAGTGGGGCAGAGCTCCAAGCTCCTATTAAAGAAAAAAAAAGGTTTCTTTAGGGCTCGGGCCAGAATCATTCCTTAGTGCGCGAGCTTTTTTTATGGCATCTGCATAGTGATTCGTCTTCGCTGTGCTGTTTTTTTAGTAGCCTTGACGCGATAGGCTATATGTAATTTTCGTCCGCCATTGTTGGCATTTTCTGTGCGGTTACGCGCACGGCAGTCCATTAATTTTAATTAGGAGCTGTCAGGGTGCTCCTCCAAATGCAATCCAGATGGTGGGAGCGCGTTCACCATTCAGCATTGCATTGCATGTATCAGGCGCACGTTCGTCTGCAGCGTGTAATGTCTTTTTGTTAGGCGCGGCCAGGCCCGTGCACGGCACACTCACCCACACCCCGACTCTGTTACATTTTAGTAATGTGCATTAACGTTTCACTGTTGAAGCAGAGACACGCTGCTTTACTGCAGGGATACTAGAGTACAGGGTACGGTAACGGAAGCAGCTCTGAATAAAGCCAACTTAATACCCAATGTAATATCGGTCAAGTGGAAGTAGATACTGGTTGGGGGATGTGAAAAAGCTGTTGTGCTGAAATAAGTAATAATAAAAGCGTGCAGCGGGTAAACAGCAAGTTATTTAAAATTCTTTTGATGCTGAAACTTTTGTTTGTTCCGGAGGCGCTCAGTGGGAAGGTTAACCGATGACATGATGGCAATTAGCAAAGCTAATTTCCGAGGTGGCAATGTGTGTATTTCTAAATTAGGTGCTCCAGGCACGGGACGTAGGGAGATTGTTCATGCTGAAGTTTGCAAAAGGCAGAGGGCGAGTCACTGAAACCCATAGGAAAACGTCATCGACTGCCCATTCACGGCAATGATTGTTGCGTGAAGGCAACGTGGACGATATGTATGTGTGACATTGTCATAATTTTTGAGTAATTTTGAGTGACATTTCAATGACCATGAGTGACACTTTCTCACCAGCAAAATAAATCAATGAAGAAGAGGGAACCATAAAAATACCATAATTTAACCCACTTCAACAATGAGAAAAAGATGATTTTAAAGCTGCTTCAAAGCACCAGATATTGAAGGACAATAATCTAGTGCCCCTTGCAATCAGGTCGTACTGTTAAACTGGGCTGGACGCCCCGTGCTGGAGAGATCGTTGTTGTATTCGGCGCACAGCGACGCCCATGGCGCTATAGTCCGGCAAATTGCATGTAGCGCTAGTCCACTAGCACGGCACACTCACCCACACCCCGACTCTGTTACATTTTAGTAATGTGCATTAACGTTTCACTGTTGAAGCAGAGACACGCTGCTTTACTGCAGGGATACTAGAGTACAGGGTACGGTAACGGAAGCAGATCTGAATAAAGCCAACTTAATACCCAATGTAATATCGGTCAAGTGGAACTAGATACTGGTTGGGGGATGTGAAAAAGCTGTTGTGCTGAAATAAGTAATAATAAAAGCGTGCAGCGGGTAAACAGCAAGCTATTTAAAATCCTTTTGATGCTGAAACTTTTGTTTGTTCCGGAGGCGCTCAGTGGGAAGGTTAACCGATGACATGATGGCAATTAGCAAAGCTAATTTCCGAGGTGGCAATGTGTGTATTTCTAAATTAGGTGCTCCAGGCACGGGACGTAGGGAGATTGTTCGTGCTGAAGTTTGCAAAAGGCAGAGGGCGAGTCACTGAAACCCATAGGAAAACGTCATCGACTGCCTATTCACGGCAATGATTGTTGCGTGAAGGCAACGTGGAGGATAATGTTAATGACGTTTTGCAGGGATTGACAGTTCAAACTTCTTGAAACCCTTTCTCCCCTGTCCCACGGTGTGAACCCCGACGTTCCTCCCCAATAGTAGTCACTTACTGCGGCCCCGGCAAAGAGTGTAAAGGTAACGCGGGTCTTGTCAGTCAAGCCTGACTAACTACACGGTCGTCCAGCGGCCACGGCGGTGAGCAGCACAGGGTAACTGTGGTAACGGGGTACTGGCCCCACTGGCACACATGTCATGGCCCCGCCCCGGGTGTTTAATCGGTAGAGTCAGTGAGTTTGGTCGACAGCCTAGCGAGCGGCACCGCGGTCGGGCCGGGAAATAATTAATTAATGGAGCTAGGCTGGCGGGCGGCTGAGGCCGCAAAGGTAACATTGTAGCACTGCCGCCAGCACTCTCAGTGACTCACTTGGCCTGAGCTGGGGAGAACGAGAATTTAACTATTTATGAGCCACACTGCCAGAGCTGCTTGAGGCAAGTCTGGTACAGCAGAGGCAGCATGCTAGCACCAGTGTGGTAGCCTGGCTGTTTCAGTGGCATTTAAAATGCTTGACAAAGCATTTCAGTGCGATGATGCAGAACACCGCACCGAAATGCGTTAGTGTCACACGTGATGTGTGATACTTGGCAGGACTGTGCGATGCCAAGTAAACGGCAGATTGTGCGCTACACAAATGGCAATTCAAAAAATACATAAGAGCAGAACGCGAGGGCACCAGCTTTTCATGCAAGGTGTCGGGTGGAGGCGGAGTTTTCACTGTACTTATCATCTGCACAGCTGTATCACTCACTGTAATGCGTTTATAGCGTTTTCTATGTAAAGTGCCCATCTGCGATATAGGAAGCTGTCCCTATAGGCTTCGACTAGTAATTGTTTTTAAGATTGTAAATTGATGTTTTTGTTTCGTTTTCTGTCTTCTCCTGCGTAAAGCGCTCAAAAGTCCCCCTTTGCTCCACGTAGCGCTGCGCTGAAGAGGGTAGCACAGTATAACGCGTGCCAGGCGCTGCGATGCCAAGTCAACGGTAGATTGTGCGCTACACAAATGGCAATGCAAAAAATACATAAGAGCAGAGCGCGAGGGCACCAGCTTTTCATGCAAGGTGTCGGGTGGAGGCGGAGTTTTCACTGTACTTATCATCTGCACAGCTGTATCACTCACTGTAATGCGTTTATAGTGCAGAGTGACAGTGAGTGTAGAGTGACAGTGAGTGTAGAGTGACAGTGAGTGCAGAGTGACAGTGAGTGCAGAGTGACAGTGAGTGCAGCGTGAGTGCAGAGTGACAGTGAGTGCAGCGTGACAGTGAGTGCAGCGTGACAGTGAGTGCAGCGTGACAGTGAGTGCAGAGTGACAGTGAGTGCAGAGTGACAGTGAGTGCAGAGTGACAATGAGTGACAGTGAGTGTAGAGTGAGTGCAGAGTGACAGTGAGTGCAGAGTGACAGTGAGTGCAGAGTGACAGTGAGTGCAGAGTGAGTGCAGAGTGACAGTGAGTGCAGCGTGACAGTGAGTGCAGCGTGACAGTGAGTGCAGCGTGACAGTGTGTGCAGAGTGACAGTGTGTGCAGAGTGACAGTGTGTGCAGAGTGACAGTGTGTGCAGAGTGACAGTGAGTGCAGAGTGACAGTGAGTGCAGAGTGACAGTGAGTGCAGAGTGTCAGTGAGTGACAGTGAGTGCAGCGTGACAGTGAGTGCAGCGTGACAGTGAGTGCAGCGTGACAGTGAGTGCAGCGTGACAGTGAGTGCAGCGTGACAGTGAGTGCAGAGTGACAGTGAGTGCAGAGTGACAGTGAGTGCAGAGTGAGTGCAGAGTGACAGTGAGTGCAGAGTGACAGTGAGTGCAGAGTGACAGTGAGTGACAGTGAGTCACACACCACCAGCCATCAGTGCACGCATCAATTGTTAACGCATCCACAATTAACTATTGTAGCAATCGCAGTATGGTACACTTTACTTTTAAACATATTCATCTAAAGCACAGCATGCCACCATTGGTAAAATTACAATCCAACCCACATAATTCCACTACACACCACATGCACACACTCCATTACACATGGCGAAAAGACATTGCCATTAGCTCAAACTCAAATAAATCCGAGCCCGATTGCATTTCTAATGCTTGTTTCTTTTGCCTCGGCTTCAAATGTTAATTGGCTGCTATTCGCTCCAAGCCTGCCCGCTTTTCATTCACTTCAGCACGCTTTTCATTCACTCAATGTCCGTGTCATGTTGACTTTAGCCCCTCTCTCCCCATGCCATTCAAGTTGTAAATTTCCCTCCCGTTGTCCATTTCTCCCTGCTACAAGCCTGCCCCACATCCAGCTTTTTATTCACACGGTCGTCTCCTGTAGCCCCTTTTCCCTTCCTCTTGCCGTTCAAATTGTACATTCCCCGCACCCTTTGTGTTGTCCATGTTTCCCTGCTCCTAGCCCGCCGGGTCCTGCTTTTTAGTCACCGCGTCCGCTTTCAATCAATCAATCAGGGGGTTTATAAGTGCGCTACTCACCCGTGAGGGTCTCAAGGCGCTAGAGGGGGGGAGGGGTGGGGGTGGCAACTCCAGATCAGTCGAAGAGCCAGGTCTTGAGGCACTTCCTGAAGGTGTGCAGAGTGGGGGAGCGTCTGATGTTGACTGGGATCTCGTTCCAGGCCTTTGCCGCTACGTAGGAGAAGGCTCTTCCTCCTGCTCTGGTTCTGCGGATGCGGGGGGGGTCTCTGCCAGGGTGAGATAGTCGGAGCGGAGGTTTCTTTTGGGTACGTGGAAGGAGACTCTATTGTTGAGGTATTTGGTTCCGATGTTGTGGAGGGATTTGTAGGTGTGGGTGAGTAGCTTGAAGGTTACTCTCTTCTCGATGGGGAGCCAGTGGAGCTCTCGTAGGTGCCAGGTCATGTGCTTGTGTCGTGGGGTTCCGAGGACGAGTCTGGTTGCGGTGTTCTGGATGGTTTGGAGCTAGTGTAGCAGGGTTTTGTTAATTCCGCGTAGAGTGTGTTGCCGACGTCCAATCTGCTGGTTAAGAGTGCGTGGGTAACAGTCTTTCTGTATTTGAGGGGATCCACTTGAATGGTCTTGCAGAGGGAGTTAAAACAGATAAAGGTGACGAAGTTGATCTGGCGAGTCAAGGAGAGGGAGGAATCTAGGATAATGCCGAGGTTCCGGGCACGGTCCGTCGGAGTGGGTGGGTTTACGAGGGCAGGGGGCCACCAGGAGCTGTCCATGCAGTGGGGAGGGTCCGAGGACAAGGACCTCTTTTTTTCTCCCAGTTCAGTTTTAGGCAGCTGTTGCTCATCCAGGCTGCAACATCTTTAATTCCTTCTTGGAAGCGGAGTCTGGTATCCCCGGTGTTCGTCGTGAGAGAGAGGATGAGCTGGGTGTTGTCGGCGTAAGATACTATGCTGAGCCCATGCTGTCTGATGATGGATGCTAGAGGGGCCATTTAGATGTTGAAGAGCGTGGGGCTGAGCAAGGATCCTTGGGGCACTCTGCAGTTGATTTCCGTAGGTTCGAAGAGGAAGGGAAGGAGCCTGATCCTTTGGGTTCTGCCAGAAAGAAAGGAGCGGATCCAGTCGAGGGCGGTTCCCCGTATACCGGCGTCGTGGAGTCAGAGTCTGATGGGAGATGGTGTTGAAGGCTGCGGAGAGGTCTAGTAGGATGAGGGCCGCAGTGTGGCCCTGGTCGAGTAGCATGCGGATGTCATCAGTGGAGGCAAGTCTCGGTGCTGTGGTTGCTGTGAAATCCGCTCTGGGAGGGGTTTAGTATGGCGTTCTCTTGTATGAACGGTGTAAGATGGGTGTTGATGAGTCTCTCTGTGACTTTGGCTGCGAAGGGAAGGAGAGAGATGAGCCGGTAGTTTTTCAGGTCCGTCGGGTCGGCCAAGTGTTGCTTGAGGAGGGGCTTGACCTCTGCCCTCTCCCAGTCGTCAGGGAAAATGCAAGAGGTGTTGATGGTCCGGCCTAATTTGGGTGCTATGGCGGCGGCTCTGTGGTAGATGTGCGGTGAGCAGGGGTCAGTGGGGCTCCTGAGTGGGAGTTCTTCATGGTCATGGTGGTGGGTTTCCAGGTGGTGATGGTTGGCTGGTTGTCGGTGGCGGGAGGGAGGGGGTGCGGTATCCTGAGTTTGTTCACTGAAGTTGTCGTAGAGGGCCTTGATTTTCAGGTGGAAATAGGAGCTAAGCTTGTTGCAGAGGTCCTGGGAAGGTGTGATCTCCGTGGCTTCGCTGGGGGGTTTGGTGAACTGCTGTATGACGTTGAAGAGACCTTTTGCGTTGTTTGCATTGGTGTGGATTTGGTTCTTGATAAAGGTTCGCTTGTTGGCTCTTATGCGCTGGTGGTATTCATT
This sequence comes from Lissotriton helveticus, assembly GCF_964261635.1. Taxonomy (NCBI): domain Eukaryota; kingdom Metazoa; phylum Chordata; class Amphibia; order Caudata; family Salamandridae; genus Lissotriton; species Lissotriton helveticus. The sequence continues at coordinate 895,569,035 of NC_136073.1, read as the reverse complement.
CATGGCGTTTCTGTAGTTGGTTCGGTCTTCAGTGGTTTTCCTGTTCTGCCAGAGTTTCTCGAGGCACCTGCAGGAGTGCCTGGCTTCTTGGAGGTCAGTGGTGAACCAGGCGGCCTTCAGGTGGCGTTGTTTGACGGGGCAGAAGAGGGATGCGAGCTTGTCAGCGCAGCCGGCGATTCAGCGGTGTAGTACTTTGGCTGTGGAGTTGGTGTCGGTAGTGGCGGGGGCTCATGGAGGAGAGTGGTATCGAGGTGCTCCTCTGTGATCTTATTCCAGTTCCTCTGTGGCAGGCGCAGGGCAGCGTTTGGTGCAGTGGTGGTGGTGAAGGTGAAGTGACGATGGGGTCCAGGGTGTGTCCGGCTCTGTGGGTGGGGGTGGTGATGAGCTGCTTCAGTCCAAGGTTGGTGAGGTTGTCGAGGGTGGGGGAGTCGGGGTTGCTGAGGTTATCGAGGTGGAAATTCAGGTCTCCGATGAGAATGTAGTCTGTGGAGGCGATGGCGTGTGGTGCGGCGGGGATGGCAATGGTGGCGGCGGAGGAAGCGCAAGGTCCGGGGAGTCTTTAGACGTGGGTCCTGCCCAGCGTGGTTCTCCGGCTGGTTAGGATTTGGAAGGGGAGGTGCTCTGTGTTGGAGAGGGGGGTTACTTGTGCTGGAGGTGGAGAGTCGGAGGGAGCTTTTGTGTGTGATGGTGAGTCCTCCTCCTGGGCGGTGGGGGAGGTCCTTTCTTTGGATCTTGTATCCATCGGGGATGGCAGTGGAGATGTCGGGGCGGAGGTTGCGTTGGTCCATGTATCCATGAAGAAGGCTACGTCAGGTGAGAGGGTGTCGAGCAGGCCCAAGATTTCCTTGGCGTGTCTGTGGAGGGAGTGTACGTTGACGAGGATGCACATCGGGGCTTCGGTGGTGCCGGCGTACTTCGTGGGTTCTGCGGTTGTGGGAGAGCTGTTAATGGTGAAGGGTAGTCGGCAGTAGAACTGTCCATGGGTGGATTCAGCATCGATCTGTGGCAGCGGTTGTTTCTCCTGGTGTTGAGTGCGAGGAGTGCGGCGGCGGTATATCGGTGGGCGATCATAAATCCAGGGTCCCTGGCGCTGGCCACGTTCAGGCCGCGTACGGGCGCAGGCGGGCTTGCCTTTGGCGCGTCCGCTGTGCAGCCATTTCCATTCACCGGGTGCACGTTCCCTTTGACCACCTTCTAACTCCTGCGCAGCTTGAGAATGGAGGTGACATCATGGCGCACATTTCCTCTTGATTTACTATGCAGCATGTCCGTGACTCAGGCAAGCTGGACAATGGAGGCGAAATCATGGTGAGCACTCTCTGATGCTTTACCGTGAAGTGCGTCCGTGCCACGTCGACATCGCTGAATATCTGAATTTGGTTTGGGGATGCCTTCACTTCGGTAGGGTGATCAGGCATCCCGGATTTGCCCGGACGGTCCCGGTATTTCACCAGCTGTCCGCTCAAATTTCAGGAAATTTAGCTCCTGTCCTGGTTTTTAGAGAGGGTCGACTGACAACGTTAGGAGGTGCTTTTTCATGTTGTACAAAGCAGGGGTAGTTATCAGTTGTTTCAAGAAAGCAATTTAGTTACCAGGCAAGCTACTGGGTTTGAATAATTACATTTTATGTATGTTCTAAACTCCTAATCTGTAATTCTCCGCTGAGGAGTGCTGTCTTTCTGCCTGCATGCTTGAAGTAAAATTGTAGTCCTTCTTCTATTTTCGTGAAATGTCCCGGTTTTTGGCTTTAAAATTCTGGTCACCCTACACTTTGGGGAAAGCGACGCGTTTCCTCTATATAGAGGAAGTGTTATACATTTAAGCTCAACAGAGTTCTAAATGTATTGCACCAAAGCAGTTTTGATTTTTCTTCCCAAATCTTTGGCCATTAGTCTAGTTTACGTAAGACGTTGCAAAGTAATACCTAATTTAAATATTTTGCCATGAGAATGGACATTGAGAAAATGCTGTGAGTGGACAAAAAAGCGGACAAAAAGTCATCGATAATCAATAGTGCAAATTTGAGGTACATTTATTTGCCATGTAGTGCAAAATGTCTTCATTAATTGGAGATTTTGAAGCATTTGGAAATTCCTTGCATTTTGTACTGCAAGAGTTTTAAGCTGTTTATTGCACCATATGTACAAAATGTTATACCCAGACGTGTTAGTACCACACACCAGGATAATCTACTGCACTCAAAACTAAAACACTTATGTAAAAGACATTGTCATTTACAACGCCAATAGCTTTAACTCTCCCAAATGCGAGACCTATTGCATTGCAAATGCTTGTTTGATACATCTGACCAGGCGCAGAGGACACAGCCATGTTTATGTTCAAGTCACATCCAGCAGACTTGCTTTATTGATCATGAAATATGGTGATTAAGACAGTAAACCTCTCCATTCACACAGTGAACAACTTTTTAAAGTCTGTGGATTTCAATGTATTGATTTTGAAAAGTCTCGCCTTTATTATTAATCTTTCTTCGGGGTACGTGGTGTGCACCCTGTTTAATCTGCTGGGCCCCTAAACTAGAAGAATCCATTTTTAATTCCACCTCAAACTTATAACTATGTCATTTTGTTTACAGTATTTAGATGTGAGTGTGGTAAAGTACTTTTCATTTAAAAACATACACAAATATTGCTTGGGCATTAACTCTGTGACTATTACAACAGAAAGAACTTCTCTTGACAATCCCCACTGGGAGGACCCATCCATTGTGTAGCACCAAGGGATCTTACACAAATCTCTAGACCAGGTGGTATTAGAGAGGTCTTTATTTCATTGTGTACTTTTGTAATTTTACGTTAACGAATTTAGTTGTGTGTGAGAATTTACATTTTCATTTTTAAAGTAAAAACACTGAGCATTGATTAATTAAGGATTTTTGTGCACTTTGAGGAATTCTCTAAGTTTTATTTAACCCCTTTAGTAGTTTTAATACTTTTTTGTGTCTTTATGTTTTTTTTTAACATATGCTGTTGCTAATCAATTCCTGATTATGGCATTCCCCTTGAACATTGCACGTTTGATGATCAATAACCTTTTGAATGTGAATGCTGATAAAATGGAGGTGTTGGTTCTAGGGAATTATCCTTGGATCTGAACCTTCATTTGACAGTCACTGGCTCTCCGCCCACAGCCAGCCCCAGCTAGTAAGACCAAAGATGTGGGCGTTACTGTTGACCTCACCTCCTGTCCACGTGTCAATAACATCTGTGGTACGTGTTACTCCCTTTTGAAGCCCTTAAGGAAATTTTTCCTTGCCTATGAGTTGAACGGAGAAGGTTGGTGATCTACGCGGCTATCTTGTGTTTTATTGGTTCGTAAGGTGCGCTCATCCCCCTCTTGGGTATTTCGGCACGAAGGAGTGGACTGTGCTGGCTGAAATCGGGGAGGGAGGTGGCTTTCCTGATGGGGAAAGGGAGCTCATTCCAGGTCTTGGGGGCGATGTTGGAGAAGGTGCAACCTCCCATTTCGGTGTGCCCGGTGTAGGCGATGCGGGCAAAGAGGCGTACAGCCATGCTGAGGTGCTTGGAACGGTGTGATAGTGGATGTGGTTGTTGAGGATGGTATGGCTGGAGTTGTGAAGTGCCTTGTAGGTGAGGATGAGGAGTTTGAAGGTAGGACACGTTTGGATGGGGAGCCAATGGAGGTGTCTGAGGGATGTGGAGGCGTGAGATTGAGGACCGTGGTTGACTATGAGTCTGGCTGCAGCCTTGTGAACCACTTGAAGTCTGTCGATGAGATTGGTGGTGATACTTACGCAAAGAGGGTATTGTGTAGCTTAGTCTGCTGATGATGAGGGCTCGAGTGAATGTTCTGTGGGTGCCCATTAGAAGCTATTTAAAAACAAATTCTGACCATCTTCAGGGTGTGGAAGTACATGGCAGCCGGTGTGTTGACCTGGCTGCCCATGAACATCAGGTATGATACGCACGTTCCTGGTAGGGTTGGTGGGATGGGTGCGGGTGCTATAGTGTTGGGCCACCAGGCAGGGGGTCCATAGAGAGGTTCTTGCCTGACAGTATCACTTCTGTTTTGTCACCATTGAGCTAGAAACAGTGCCCTCTCATCCCGTCTGCTATGTCGGACTTGCACGCTAAGAAGTTGGCTTGTGTGGTACATGTGTCCTCTGAAAGGGAGAGTATGCGTTGTTATTTTATGTGTATTTGTAAATCGCACTATCACCCGTGAGGGTATTCCGGTGTTGTGTGTCATTTTATCCTGTATTGATTATAGGAATGCAGCCTTTTGTGGCTTAACTAATGCAGCAACCATCTCTGTTGCGTAATTTACCTCAGAGCACTTCCGTTAATTCCCTGTTGGACTTCCTTCCCCTATTACCATCAGAATCACACCATCCTGTGTGTAATGGGAGTGTTTGTTATTCATGTATGGGCTAACCCCTGACTTCCCTCGAGGCCATATTTCCTCAGCTGAGTACGAAGTTCTCTAGGATATTTCTTGTAACTGTGTGTGTTCTTTTTACCAATGGTCATGGCCCCCCACCCCGTGATTAGCTCATGTACTAAAATTCCAGTTTCTTCACATATTTTACTGGTTTGTCTATTTCTGTCACGCATATCTTTTTTGTACACAATAGAGTCTGTCCACAAGATGAAGTCACCGTAGACATTTCTATTTTCACATCCCCCCCCTCTTGTCGATTGATCAACACTTATTTGATGCTGGTGATCCCGTGGCTGTGCCTCATCTCCACTACGACCATTAATCACTTCAGCCTCAACTTCATCGCATGGCACTACTTCATATACCCTACCCAAATTGTCCATCATCCTAATTTTTTGTACTAACGGAATTCATGCCTATTCTGCCCATGTTTGCCATCCCTCTCTGGCAGCATTGTAGTATTATCTGGAAGTAACAGCAGCATAGCAATAGCACTATTATGGTGGGCTTTAAATAACCCTGACATCCAGGATGGTAACCATGAAAACCAGCCAGAAAACCAATCAGTAGGTTTAGTTTGTTCCGTTGCCATGCTTTCTCTCAGAGTGTGCAAAGCTAGCATTGCATTGGATAGGGTACCGTTGTCTTCACCATTTCCTGGAATGAACGTAAAGCAGGAGTAGCCAATCTTGGCCCACACTCCTCCTTCTATGGCCATTATGAGTCCAGTACAACACTATGCTGCATCACCATTGTTCTCATTGCCCTTAATTCTTCTCTGATAGCATTAAAACCGTTATCTGGGCCGATGACCAACAGCATTAGTTCATATCTCGTCTGTTGCAGTCATCTGGCATTGGCAACTGCTTGAAACACTGGAAACAGTCCTCAGGGTGGACATACTCGTATCATAAACCTCACTTTCAGGGGAATAGTAGAAACTCTTGTGGCGCACCTTTCATGTCCAGGGCAAATAGCCGACCGATGTGCCTGTTCCACCTGTGTGTTAGGGCATGCTTTCTCTCTTGTGCATGCGCATGAATGTTATTCACTGTAACATTTTCATGCAATGGTACCACCAGCGTTTGAGACATAACAAGGGAACAAACACCTAGCTAGCTTTTGGACTATTATTACCTACACGAAGGGATGAAAGAAGTAGCCGAGTGGATGAAGAACAGCCGTTTAAAACTTAACTCGGACAAAACGGAAGTCCTCATCTTAGGATCATCCCCCTCCGCCTGGGACGACTCATGGTGGCCACCGACCCTGGGAACCGCACCCATACCAACGGACCACGCACGTAACCTGGGCTTCATCCTGGACTCCTCCCTCTCGATGACCAGACAAGTCAATGCCATCTCATCATCATGCTTCAACATCCTACGTATGCTCAACAAAATCTTCCGTTGGATCCCCACCGAAACAAGAAAGACGGTCACCCATGCACTGGTCACAAGCCGACTAGACTACGGAAACACCCTTTACGCCGGAACCACAGCCAAACTACAGAAAAAACTCCAACGCATCCAAAACGCCTCAGCCAGACTTATCTTAGACATCCCCCGCCAAGCTCACATTTCCGGTTACCTGAAAGACCTCCACTGGCTCCCCGTCAACAAGAGCATAACGTTCCGTCTCCTCACCCACGCATACAAAGCCCTCTACGACCTAGGACCCGAATGCCTCAACACGGGCCTGTCCTTTTACACCCCCACCCGCCAACTACGATCGTCCAATCAAGCCCTCGCCGCAATTCCACGCATCCAAAGATCCACCATGGGAGGAAGATCCTTCTCCTACTTAGCGGCCAAGACCTGGAATTCCCTCCCCACCTTCCTCCGCCTCACACAGAACCACCTCTCCTTCAGAAAACAACTAAAAACTTGGATATTTGATAAGTAAAGCTCCCCCCCGCCTCAAGTGCCTTGAGACCCTCTGGGTGAGTAGTGCGCTATACAAATTTAAACTTGACTTGAAACTTGACTTGGTAATGTGCTTGTGTACCACATCCCCAGTACGTATCCATCAAAGCTACTGTATGTAAGCTTTGAAGGTCTAATATTCTCTTACAGATTTTGTTTCCTCCTACAAGCTCTGCCCCATTCCCTCAAAAACATATAGTGTAATTCAGGGGTGGTTAAATATGTATTGGTGCTGGTAATGGGTCAACATGTGTCATACCAATGACTTCTTGGTCCCATAGAGGGCTCCATATATTGTTTGTTGTATTGTAGCCATCTGTCAAAACACACAAAAACGAAGGCCAGGGGAGGTTTAGAAACCTGCAGGAGTTTTCTCCCCAAATACATATAATACCCACTGAGTAAACTTCTGGGTCTAATAGAGAGAGGAGAAGGAAAAGAACAGAGAGAATTTATAGAGAGAATTGGTATGCCTAAATGTGGGGTATTCCCTTTTATGGACAAATTCCTTCACCGACCAAAGGTGGAATGCTTCATAAAAGGGAACCTCCTCGCACCGTGATGCCTTGTCAAAGTGCCGACTACACCCCCCTCAGTAAAGGGAGGAGCTCCAGGAGGTTTTCAGAGGGATAATAAATACCTTTCTAATGAGTGTAAAGTGCTGCCACTTGTACTGACAGAACAGTCACGACTGGGGAGGGAAATCACTGAGTCTCACGCGTGGCCTTAATCCCAACGTTTCCGGGAGACTGGCAGTGGATCCCTACTTTGGTCATATTGGTCATATTGTGGACCACTGGTGTTGTATCTATTTTTCTATCATTTCACATTGAGCCCTGAAGCAGGAGCATTTGTTACATAAGTCCTGAGGAATGCTGTAATACCTCTGAGGAGGGTCATAGACAGAAACATGTCAACCTACTACTCTGAGAAAAATCCCAACGGAAGTAACCACACCCGTCTGCTTTCTTGATTTTAATCCTGACTCAAGGACACCTGAATAAATACTGTTGCGTACCTTGGAGACAGTTTCAGAATAAATTCTTTTCACTCACGCCCTGTGTCCCCTCATCACTTTATTCTCATTAGAAAAGTATGTATTATGCCTCTGTAAACATCCCTGAGCTCCTCCCTTTAGTGAGGGGGTGTAGCCCGCACTGTGACTGGGCATCATGGTGGAAGGAGGTTCCCTATTATGAAGCATTCCACCTTTGGTGGGAGAGGGAATGTGTCCTTAAAAGGGAATACTCCATATTGAGGTATACCAATTCTCTCTATTCTTTTCCTTCTCCTCTCTTCATTAGACAAAGGAGTTCACTTTGTGATTGTGTCTATCTGTGACATTGAATGGTACTTCCTTTAGTACTCTGGAGGGACATATTGCAACAGAGTTGTAAACCCAGCGTCTCCTTCTGTGGTTGACTCCCGAAAGGTATGTGTAGGTTATTCTTCACCCTGCTGTGCCGTGCTATTTACATCTATTTTGCTGCCATTGGTGCAATGTCACTGCTGTGGTGTTCGTTTGTTCTGTACTAAAATTGTACTTGGAATACTGTATCCGGCCCCCAAGTGGCAGGACATTAATGCTAAAAGACACGTTGGATCTGTACTTTTTTTCACTCTGATTATCTCGGTGGCATCTGCGGCACGTGGTATTAGTGAGCAAATAAAAAACAACAAGTTGGAGTGTTCTCTAACAGTGGTGTGTAAACTACTATTCCAAGCATTCCCCATCCAGAGTGTATGTAAAGAGTACAGCAGAGTGTCATTTTTAGGTCGAGCCTAGAGCAGCGCTTGCGCTGCGGCTCGACTTTTAGTAAGGGGATTTTCAAAGTGCTACCCCACAAGCTTTTCCTGGCCTAAAGCTTGCGTGTATGTGAGCGTGAACGTGCGCAGTCGCCAATTACCTTTCTTTTCTCGTTAATTTAAATTTATGAGCCGTCATGGCTCATTAAGTGCTTCGCACACAACTCCCTCTGCCGCTCTCTCCCGCTGCAGCCCCCATCTATGCATTCGCAGATAATATAAATATAACTTGCTTTTTGCGCAGAAGTTTAGCAAATCTGCATTCTTTGAAAGAGCTTCTTGGTGCCAGTTTAGGGATCAGCTGCTTTTTCCCAGATACAACAGGCGGGTTTGCTCGAGGTTACACCACTGGGAAGGAATCCATGTCAGATTTAATAATGTTTATGTGAACACCACAGAGAAGGCTTGTTTATTATCTTTTACAAATTAAACAATGCTTTCCAGCAACAATATTTACTACCGCAGTAGTTTATATTTCTCCCGTAAACTAACAGTAATCAGCTCTGTTTCTCTTTTGGTTTTAACAATACCTTAAAAGAGCACCATGGTTGGCTTTGAAATGTTATCTCAAGGAAGCACTTCAAAACAATGTGGCAACGCCTTTGGCAACCTCTCACCCAGCCCTCCATGCTGCTTCAGAGTAATCTATAGTATTTTCCCTACACATATTTCGTCTCTTTATCTCTAATTTCTGCAACTCCGGTATCTGATTCCGCTGCTCGTTTCATGATGCTACATTTGTTGTATGTAGACTTCTGAAATTGACAAACGCAGTGACACTTGCACCACCAGTAATGATTTAAATTTTGATAAAGATTAGCTACTACAGAAAAAACACGGTTTATGGTCAATTTAAAAAGTGTGATATATACGGTTCCCGACTTTCTTATTTATTATTTATCCGTCCATATACCAATAGGCTCGTTTTGAGGCCCACAAAACTGGAGAAATGAGAGGCAACCACATAATTACTGCACAGTTATTCCATTGCCGCAGAGTTTTGAGTCATGTGGTAATAATGTGATGCTGCTGGGCCTTCAGGTGGGTGGGAAGCTGGGGCTATGAGTTCAATGCGCACATGGTGGGGACCACCACCTTTATCCACCAGGTTATAGCTGAGGTCACTCATCGAAGCCACCACCCAGGCTCACTGAGCTTTCCTACTGGGGCGATTCAAGGATGACTTGGGCTCTAAAGCATGCAAGAACAATACACCCTTCCCACTGTTCTCTCTCTAAATTACAGCTACAGTTGGGGTGTAGTGGGACTCACATCCATGGACCCTGGCGCCACTGCACCTGCTGCACTAACATTAGCTGAGCCCCTGCCTGTTTCTAGACAGTGCAGAAGTGTATTTTTCCTGTCCCTTGTCCTCTTTGGCTGGAATACGCGGCATGAATTGAAGCAGCACACAAGCCTGCTTTCGGTTACAGTGGGTGCAAGCAAGTTACCTGGCTGCGGCCTGTGTGACGTTTGCTTGGGCCTCAACCTTGGCCGGACTGGCCATAGCGGGCACCGGGCATTTCCTCGGTGGGCCAAATGGGTGTGGGCCAGTTTTGTTCCTGCAGGGCCGGTTTTGCAGCAGTGCTACAATATCGGCCCCCTGGAAAACAAGCATTGGCATAGCCAATAGGTCTCGCCTTTGGGACCTTATAAGTGTTTAGCCACGCAACAGTTGATGTTGTTGCACCAAGGATATTGTGCTGCATAACTAAATACTTATAAGGTCCCAAAAGCGAAACCTATTGGCTATGCCAATGCTTGTTGCCTGGGTGATCTGGCAGCTACATTCCTGCCATCCCTAGGTGCTTGTGGCGTTACAGTTGCATTGTTACTTAGCCGATCCTTATTTATTTATTTATTTATTTATGCAATTTTTAAAGCGCGCAAATACCCAAAGGGTGTCTCGGCGCTAACGTAACAGAACCCTCACTGTGGCAGAAATAATTTATGGTGAGAACAACCATGTTTTGAGCTTTTTTCTGAAGTTAATGAGCGTGGGAGCGGTTTTGATATGGAGGGGTAGCGTGTTCCAGAGTTTCGCTGTCGAGATGGTAAAACCTCTATCTCCCCAGTTGGCCCTTCTTGTAGGGAGGAGATCAGCAACATCTGAAAATGACTATCCAGCCTGCTCTCACCCTTTGTTAGAGTGAGAGACAGTATCACAAACAAAAACAATAAACAGCATAGAATAAACACAGTATTACGGAGTCTCTTACCTCTCCCTCGCCTTACTCCTGGGGAGGAAGGCTTTGGTACTATCAGGACTCGAAAAATCATAACATTTTCACTAGACCTGCAGGTCTGGTAACTTTAATAATCAGCTCAACTTTACTGTAATGTACTTCTGGAGCCGCCTTTTTCTTTATCACATAAGAGAGCACCTTCAAATATGCAAGTTCACTATTTCTGCTGTACTAAAAACTTTTCATTTACTTGACTAAATGTTTGCTCCATGTTTAACAAGAATCGAGCCAATATGTAGGGTACACATGATCCCTGGCTTGTTTCTTGGTTCACTAATGGCGTTGTCATCTGGCCAGGAGCAGTAATAATTCCCTGTTCATGTTTAAAAACACACTTTGCGTAAATATATCACCAAAGCATGATGTGGTAGTCCATTGTCAGCTTTGCACCCATCCCAAAAATAAGACCTAACTATTCATCAAATAATTGTTATTGTTTGGTCATTATATTGTGTATCATACCTGTTGAAAAGATCATATATATCAATTCGGTTTTGTGTGTGTATGGTTTTGCATGAAAGCGGTGAGAATGTTGTGTATATGTGAAAGTCTCTGTAGGAAATGTTTGAAATTCTCATTATGAATATATGTTTTATGATGTATCCAAGAATAAGATAATATTAATGAATTAATAAATATTTTGTATCTTTTAGTGTCACTATTGTGCTTCCCTTTATCATGCTATAAGGGTTGTATTATTTTGAAGTAGCCCTAGAATGTTTACATGATAGTCCATTGTCAGTTACAGATAGAATATTTTCCATTGAAATGGCAACAAAACTTTCTCACTAACATGTAGTTTTACCGTAAATAGCGCATAATCTGTTTTTGGGAATTAGGTTTCAGCAAAAATATTCAAAATGTGCACATCACCAAGTAAGGTGTTCTAATTTGTTTGGATCCTATCAAAATATTTTTTCACCACAGAATTACAAAATGGGTCTTCATAACTAGTGAAGTATATTTGAAATGTTTGAACAGTTCACTTAGCTATTTCAGTGTTGTGTTAGAAAAAAGCCTGACCTCTTACAGCCTTTCATTTAATATGCTTTAGGCAGTTCAATTGTCACACATTTCACTTCACAAACTCCTCTAACTTAAGGAATATATATAATAAATGTAATAAGATAAGCTGACTTTTGACCTCTGTCTCTGAAAGCAGCCAATGTGACAAAATAACAAGATTTAATGACGTTTTTATTGCTCTTTCACTTTGTGAGCAATAAAGATGCCTTTAAATCTTGTTATCTTGTCACATTTGCTCTGCTTTCAGAGCAGAGTTCAAAAGTCAGTTTGTCTTCCCTGAAGTTAGAGGATTTCCAACTCACCAGAAAGGGCAAGTAGTCCCTAAACATAGCTGACCATGTGAGTGGGCGAGTGGATTTTTCGAGCCCTGACTGTGATAGTCATATCTCGGATGCATGGATTCAGTGCTTCTGTTCCTCGACTGCACTGCTGTTGGTGTAACTTGATTCACTTTGTAGGGCCCCAGGAAGTGTGTGTCCTTCCATTGTCACACAAAGGTTTTCACGAAGACTTGGCATCCCGGGTTGATGTTTTCCTGTGGTACCACTGGTGGGGCGGTGAAGCTCGCTTGCAGCTGAACCTGTTTGGAGTAAACTTGCACAACACGTGTTAGTGCATTCATGTATGCTGACATTTCTTGCCAGACTAAATCAATTGTTTTTTGTACATCCGTATTTTTTCTCTGAGGTACACAACCCATAGGTATCAATTTGCCTGTAACAATTCGATGTGGTGTCAAATGATTGTCTGAAGAGGGAATTTTCCTTAGAGCAAACAATGCCAATGGTAAACAGTAAAGCCACTTTGCATTTAGTGTAACTGATAGTTTGCATACTTTGTCTTTTAGATCTCCATTACGGCGCTCAACAATTCCATTACTTTGTGGGTGATAGGCTGATACTAGGGAATGTTGTATTCCTAGTAACATAGGGGGTCATTACGATGGCGGAAGGCCCACCAGCAGTGCAGTGGCGGGTCTTCCGCCATTGGAAAGCAATTTTCCGCCCCCCACATTACGATGGCGGGGAAATCTGCCCGCAACCGTGGCGGGCGCAAAACCGCCCACCACGGACCTCCACAGGCACTCGTTACGATTGCCTGGCGGAGCGGTCAGCATCAGTAGGTTGCGTGCCTAGCTGGCACCGTCCGCCAGATTAGGATGCTGGCCACAGCCAGCCTTTCCGTGGCGTGTAAACCACCATTGAAAGGCTGGCGGGGATTAGTTACCCCCCTACATTTCACTGCACCAAGTGGGTGCCTGCCACGTAGTGCAGTGAAATGTAAAACATGCATTTTTGACATCGCGGCAGGTGCTGCAGACAGGAGCACCCGCTGCAATGTTAATTTGGAAAATGTGACCGCCATGGTGCTGGTCACATCCTAGTTCAGAGTGCAGGACAGCCGCATGCATGGCAGCCGTCCCCATCTCTGCAACGATGGCGGTTGGACGAAAGTCCGACCGCCATCGTAATGACCCCCTTAGTCATGTGCTCAAATATTCCATTAGCAAAGTTCGCCCGTTGCCCGAGGGAATCCGTTTTGGAATTCCCTATCTTAGAATAACTTCTTTTACTAGAAATTTAAATGCACTTTTTGAGACAGCACTATGGCAGAGCCCTTTTTCTACTCATCTAGAGAATGGATATACAACAACTATCGGATATCTCGTATTCTGGCATCTTCTAATTATATCCACATAATCTATTGTGTAACTCTTCAAAAAGGCCTTTGGGTCTTTGAATGGATTATGCTGGTGTCACTGGTAGTCTTGTTGTATTATACTTATAACATATAAGACATGGATATAAAAAGATGTATAGTAACTTGGGAAGACCCTGAACAAACCATTCCGCTGACATTATATATACCAGTTTTTTTCTTGGGTACATGTGATGGTAGATGCGATTGTGTCAATGCTAGGTGTAGTAATCCCAGTGACACTACTTGCTCTCCTGTATTGGCATGTCTATAGAGAAAGTCACTTGAAACTATACATCTTCTATTTTCCCAAACATCTTTTTCTTCACTTGGAGCTGTCTCTGGTATGGCCTGTAGGTGACGTGCTGCTAGCGTGAGAGACAGTACATCACTTTGTGTAGAACCCGTTTGTGTACTTTGTCCTTCTGTTACCGTACACATTGTGGAGGACCTTTGTCCTGCTTCTTTGGCTTCTTTGTCTGCTGTGTCTTTGCACTGGGAAACCGTATGTCAGATAATGGCTTTCCAGGTGCAATGGTACTCCATAAATTCATTATTCCAATCAATCACTGAAAACCATTTAGCAGGACTCGGAATGTCGGTCAGCATCACTGAGGGGTCTGGTACCACTGGAAATGTCTGTATTATAATAGCATTCAAGGGGCGTAAATCCTGTACCATCCACCAATGTTTTCCCTGCGATTTGTGCACTGGAAACATCGGGGTGTTGCATGGTGAGGGCGAGGGGTATAAAACTCCCTGCGTCACTAAGGCTTGCATGGTACCTGCTATTCCTTTGTTTGCTTTATGTGAAATAGGGTACTGTTTAACTCAGGAGGGTTGAACATTTGGCTTCAATGTTATCTTAAAAGGTTCAGCATTCAACATTAGTCCTACATCATTAGAACCCTGGGACCATCGCTGCAGTGGTACTTGTTCAAGCGCTCCATCGTTCTCTTCTGGATCCATTCTGGGTATTTAGGGTGGACACGTTTCCACCTGTATCTCAGCTCCCGCTGCTTCTGGAAAGCCTATCCAAACATCATCTTCCTTCTCCCCAAATAGAACATTATCTGTGATATCTGACATTTTAGCTCCTGGGATAGTAAACATTACTCTAGCCCATGCATTGCTTGTGTGATCTTCAGCTTCTAGGACCCCAAATGCTTTTGTCAGCATTAGGGATGATATTAATACTTCTTCTGGTTCTAAATCAGGGACCTCTGGCCCAAACCGTCGCTTAGAATGTACTTCTATGCATTGACCTCCCAAACCTGGTTCTGTCATGGTGAATCTCAGTATGCCTTGCTGTAACATGAATGTGTTCAGTGGTATTCCTCTCATTGGGACTTCTGTATTGTTTGGTGTTGTTTGTAAAACCTTCCATAAGGAGGGTATTCCTGGAGTGGGACAAACCATTGTCCCTTCAGGATTGAATGTGATTGACATGTTGATCTTGTGTAAGAAATGACTTCCCATTAAGTTTGTGGGATCTTCAGGCAGATACAATAATGATTCAGATACAACTGAATCTCCTACCTGAACTGGAATTTCACGGGTGTATGGTACTGTCATTATTTCATCTGCGACCCCTTGTGCTACCATCGTTTTCTCTGAGAGTGGCAATCACCCATCTTTAATGCATGACTTAGTGGCCCCGTATCAATAAAAAATGTATATTTCCTTCCCATTATGTTGATGGAGGCTATGGGCTCTTGCTTAAAGTGTAATGTTTTCTCTGTCACGGGGCACATCAGGATCTCAGGTTGAGACCGTCATGGTGTAAAAAATGGATTGGCATCTGCTTAGAAAACTGCACCGCCCATCCTTGGTTGCGGCACAGGCTGTAACGTTTGTTGCGGTTGCTGAACATGTTGCGGCATCACCATTTGTCCAAGGGTGGATGCGGTCATCCCTGTCTGAGAACTTTGCTGTGGTTGTGTCATTTGCATTGGCTGTTGTGGAACCTGTTGCTGTGAAGTTAGCTGCGGTGTCATATACACCATCTCTTGAGGCTGCTGCTGATACTGTTGATCTGGGGAAAAATTACCTCCCTGTCCCTGTCGCACTTTTCTAGAGCGACAACCCACTATTAAATGTCCTTTCTTGCTGCAGTAATAGCATGCCATATTGTGTTTAGTTCCTCTTCCTCTACCTCTACCCCCGTTGCTGCTGCACACCTTGCATTGTTTGTTGGGAAGTGTCAGTATTTGGTGTCCGATACCCCTGCTGCTGCTGCTGCTGCTGCTGCTGCTGTTGTCACTGTTGTGGCATTTGCACCCTCTGTGTTCTCATTTTTGCAGCCGCGACCCGTGCAGGTAAAACGCGGGGGAGCCGGGTGGAGAGGGGGATTTCGATAGACACCGCCAAGGGAAAATTAATTGTTTATTTATTTTTCCCTCGTCATCGTCCGTCGGCACTATTCTAATTTCTGAGTAGCCAATTTAGCTGTGGGGCGGTCTAGGTGTTTTTTTTGCCTTTCTCTCTTTTTCTACCCTCCTCTTTCCATGGTGCAGTATTACCCCTTTTATTTCTGCCCATGGTTTACTGTCTATTGCTACCACTGTGTCAAAGGACTGCTGTAGATCTTCTGATAGGCCGTTTTTACAATATGATAAAACAGTCGTGTCCCTTGTGCATCTATGGCTCCCATCAGTTGTCCATCATTTTCTCATACATTCCACATATTCTAACACAGACTCATCTTTTCCCCTTACTTGACTCATCATGTCGCCTATGTCTGGCACATCTGCATTTCTATTTCTCTATTCTGCCCAGACTTGTGCATGTATACAGTCAGCAGTTATACTATGGGAGGCCTATAACACAGTGTCCAGGGGCAGGACGCAAAATAATAATAATAATAATACAGTCATTTGTAAAGCGCGAACAGCTACTTCCCGAAAGAGGTTTCCCAGGGCTACAAAACATAATAGCACACAAGAAGTAAAACAGGAGGTAAGGGAAATGAAAACTGTAAGAGGGCGTCTTTCAGAACTAGAAAGGCAGCCTTGGGTCGATGTAAACTATGATAGCAATGCTCCGAAACGAATACCAAGCTCTTGCCCACAGTGAAGTGGAAGTCCAGATCCTAGCTAAGCAGCAGCACTTGTATGATGCTGGTGTTAAAGCTGGACGTCTTCTGGCATGTCTAGGGAGAAAGGAGGTGGAGGCCCGATGGGTACACACCATTGAGGGAGATGATGGAGAACGCTATGCCACTGCCCAAGAGATTGCCCAGGAGTTTGCACAATATTATGCAGGCTTCTACAAGACCGGTCACTAGCTGATACAACCCAAATCAGGGAATTCCTAGTGTTGGACCCGGCCTCGTGGCGTGGTCCTACCCCTCCCGCGTGGCGGGCCCCGGACGACATCGGCCCTCCACAGAGCCCCGGGCGGCCCCTTCCGCCCGATCCTGCACGCACCAACACTACTGGTCCGGTTACCACCACGGGCCACCACACCGGCCGGACTCCATCATGGGCCCATCACGTCCTGAGCACGAGGCCTCGCCCGACTCCATCTTGGGACCACCACGTCACGACCACGTGGCCTCGGCCCCGGCCCAGGCCCCAGCGAAGCCCCGACATCAAGGCACCAAGATCTACCCAGGTGGTCGAGTGGCCACTCGACAGATCCCGGAGGGAGGGGAGTTTCGATGGGCCTCCACCCGTCCCCGGACGCCTGGTATCGATCGCCCCCGGCATCCCTGGGTGCTGGCTCCACCCCCCTGCTGGGTGTCTGGACACCATCTTCCCGGCCCCTCTGGCCCCCAGGCGCGAGGGTCCGGACATCAAAGGACTCCAGTCCTATATCTGGGCCAGCCCCGGAGTAGGACGGCAGTTGTATCCTGGACTGGAAAGCCCTGCTGACGCTGTCACGGCCGACACCAAGACAAACTCATTGCCTGTAACCTGAAGAGACCCTGAGAGCCTGCTGGCGCTGCCGCAGCCCACCTTTGCCGAACCATCTTGGGAGCCTGCTGGCGCTGCCGCGGCCCACCTTTGCCGAACCATCTTGAGAGCCTGCTGGCGCTGCCGCGGCCCACATTTGCCGAACCATCTTGAAAGCCTGCTGGCGCTGCCGCGGCTCGACCTCTCGGAACCCCCGGCTCGAGGATCAAGAGCTGTGCGCAGGGTATCCTGTCCTACACCCCAACCGAGACTGTCCCGCTACCCTGACCCCCTTTTACGAGACTTTAAAGACCCCTCGGTCTACTTGTACATATCGCTGAGAACCAGCAGCCTTTATTTCCTGATAAAGCTTACGAACTCGACCTCTGGTGTGGTGTCCATTTGTAGTGTTGTGGTTACTCTGCTGTACGATCCTAGGAGAGGGCCCTGGCCCAGGAGGCCTCTCAGTAACGCTCGGCTACTTCTTGACGGAGAGGTGGACCTAGGGGTGGTCAGTCAGACATCTTCTGCCTCCCCCGGGGTTGCCTTTCTAACATTGGTGGCAGGCGACGGGATCCGAGCCGACGCAGATCATACAGAGAGTAATTCACTCACTACTGAGAAAAACACACCGCGACCATGACTACTCAGGAAACCAGACCGACTGCGGAATTCCAGAAAGAAAAGATGGAAGATTACAGCCACAAGGAATTAAAACAATTCTGCAAGGACCTAGGCACCAAAGAGGACTTTAAATCAGCCCTGCAAGCCTGGGCGGACGCCGATAACGCGCCACCCCAGAATGAAGACAACCCGGGCCCGAACGGACGCCCGGAGACCGACGCGAACCCAGCGGGGGAAAGCCCCGCAACCCTAGACACGTGCCTCCCCCACGGAGACGCCCGAGAACGAGAGAGGAACCGGCTCCACGAGTTGGAGCTCGCCAGATTCCGACAAGAAGGAGAGATACAGCTGGCAGAAAGGAAATTAGCCCTCGAGCAACTACGGCTGGAAGGAGACCTAGAGGAAAGACGAAGACAACGTGACCTCGAAGAAAAGAAACTCGTGCTCGAGCATGAGCGCGGCCTCAAAGAACTGGAAATCAAGGCCAAGACAAACGAAACCGGCCCCGCCGGGGGCAAGACCTCACCCCCGCCGGTGGACACGAAGGTGCACATACCCAAGGAGGTCATCAAAGAATACTATAAGAACGACGACATCCAACAGTGGTTCAAAGCCTACGAGGTCGCCATGGCCGCCCATCGAGTACCCCTCAAAGACTGGGGCGCCGGCTTATGGGGAAAGTTTATCAACGAGGGGAGAGACGCCCTGCTAGAGCTCCCCGACGCCGAGATGACCTCCTACGAACACATGAAGACCGCCCTCCTCACTCGCTACGGACTCACCCCCGAAATGTACCGGCAGCGATTCCGAGACTGTAAAAAAATCCCCGGTACCACTTGGGTGGAGTACGTGAACTTTTACAGCAGAGCCTTCGAAGGGTGGATCAGAGGCTGCCAGGTCACCACCTACCAGCAGTTGGTCGACCTCATCCTATGGGAACATCTTTCCAATAACTGCTTCATCGAACTCCGGCAGCACCTCCTCGACAGCAAATTG
Organism: Lissotriton helveticus; assembly: GCF_964261635.1. Taxonomy (NCBI): domain Eukaryota; kingdom Metazoa; phylum Chordata; class Amphibia; order Caudata; family Salamandridae; genus Lissotriton; species Lissotriton helveticus. Next base: position 895,550,396 of record NC_136073.1, on the reverse strand, counting down.
ACAGAGCCACGAAAACTCGCTGTCGAGGCGGATAGATGGGTGAGCACCCGAGTTCCCCGGAGTCCGATGGGAGACTACGGCCGGGGATCCCCGGGGAACCACCGACCACGAGGCGGCGGAGGAGGCCAGAGCAGGGGCCGAGACACCCCCACGGGGTCATCCGCTAGCTCCCTGTCGCCATCCCTGGGGTGGAGGGGGGCCCCCCAGCCAGACCCGGGACCCGCCCGAATGTTACGTGCCACAGATGCCAGCGACAGGGCCATTATGCGAACGACCCTCTCTGCCCGATGAACCAGCGACCCGGCACCACCGGTCCCCCGAGCCGCCAGATCGCGGCCGCCGCCCTGAGTGCAGAGGGAGGCGAAGAAGAAGGCGACGACACCGAGCAGGCCGAGTGGGAGCCCGCCGCCATGATCTTAGCATGCCTGGGTGATCGAGACATGATCCCCCGAGACCCGATCCCAGGTAACACCCAGAAATACCGCCAATGGGTCACCATCAATGAGCGCCGAGCCGAAGCCCTCCGGGACACTGGAGCCAGCGTGACGGCGGTCCGCTGCTACTTGGTGACCTCCGAACAAATTCTTCCCAACGTCTTGTGCCCAGTACGGTCGGCGGACAACTCTGAGAGTTTGTGCCAGATGGCCCGCATCCCCTTCGAGTGGGGCGGGGTGTCGGGCATGCTGAAAGTGAGTGTCCGAGACGATTCCCCCGTGGACTGCCTCCTCGGGAACGACCTGTAAAGTTCCCTCTGGGCCGGCGTAGAGCGGAGAGAGCATCTGGGGATGCTAGGCCTTCCCGAGTGGGTCTGTGCGACCACCCGCTCCATGTCCGCCCGGGCCTCCACCCCAACGGAGGAAGACCCGATCGAGGAGCCGGAGTGGCCCGCACCTCCACCGCCCGCCGTCCCCGAGGACGCCGACCCTGAACCCGGCCCCCAGGGGCCCAGCCATGAAGAAATCACTGAGCTCGGCCACCTTCCAGAACTAGCTCAGTGGCGCCAAGAAGGTGGCCCCACCCGCGAACAATTCCGACAAGAACAGAGCACCTGTCCCTTCCTCGAGGGAATTCGACGACAGGCCACCACTCAAGCCGCTGGAGCCCCGGCGGGGTACCACTGGGTCTATTGGGACAACGACCTTCTCTACAGTGAGCAGAAGATTGCTGAACTAGGGGCCAGCCGGGTGCTGGTCGTTCCCCTCCGATTTAGAGACTTCCTCTTGAACTTAGCACATGATGTGCCCCTCGCCGGGCACCTGGGGCAGGACAAAACTTACAGCCGCCTGGTGACTCATTTCTACTGGCCGAAAATGCGCAACGATGTGCATAATCACTGCAGAACCTGCCCGACCTGTCAAGCCAGCGGGAAGAGCGGGAGGAAAGTCAAAGCCCCGCTCCAGCCTTTTCCCGTGGTCACCACCCCCTTCGAGCGAGTGGGGATAGACATCGTGGGGCCCCTGGACCCCCGCACCTCTCAAGGGCACCGCTTCATCCTCGTTCTGGTGGACCATGCCACCCGCTATCCGGAAGCCATCCCCCTCCGAACCATCACGGCCCCCGTAGTAGGTCGAGCCCTAATGGGGATCTTCTCCAGAGTCGGCTTCCCCCGAGAAGTCGTGAGTGATCGGGGCACAAACTTTATCTCCAAGTATATGCGATCCCTGTGGCAACAGTGCGGGGTCACATATAAGTTCACCACCCCGTATCACCCCCAAGGGAATGGACTGGTGGAATGGTTTAACCGAACCCTGAAGGGAATGGTCAAGGGCCTAGAGGAGCCACTACGACGCAAGTGGGATGTTTTGCTGCCTTGCCTCCTGTTTGCGTATCGCGAAGTACCCCAGAAGTCCCTGGGGTTCAGCCCCTTCGAACTATTGTATGGGCACCCGGTCCGAGGCCCCCTCAGCCTGGTCAAAGAAGGCTGGGAGACGGCTGTCCGAGGTGCTCCACCAGATGTCTACCAGTACCTCCTGACCCTCCGCAACCAAACTCGGAAGTTCCGGGAACTGGCCGAAGCCAACCTGGAGGCTAGTCAGGAGGAGATGAAACTCTGGTATGACCGGAACGCTTCGTCCATCGAATTCGAACCGGGCCAGCAGGTCTGGGTCATGTCCCCGGTTGAACCTTGCGCCCTCCAGGACCAATGGACGGGGCCCTTCAAGGTGGTGGAGCGCAAGAGCCCTGTCACTTACTTGGTGGACATGGAGTCCCCCAGGAACCCCCTCCGGGTTCTACACGCTAACCGGCTCAAGCCGCACTTTGCCCGCACTGAAGTAAGTCTGCTGTTAGCGACCGATGACGGAGCTGAAGACGACTCCGAACCTTTGCCAGATCTCATGAGCACCACTGAGAAGGACGGCTCCATCGACGGGGTCATGCTCTCCTCCACCCTGACCCCCGAACAGCACCATGACTGCCGGCAGCTGCTGGGGCAGTTTTCAGATCTGTTTTCCCTCACCCCTGGAGTTACCCGGTGGTGTGTCCACGATGTAGACACCGGAGACAGCCCGCCTGTAAGACACCGAGCTTTCCGAGTGCCCAACCGAGTGCGGGCCTGCATCCAGTCCGAGGTGGCCAAGATGCTAGCGCTGGGGGTAGTCGAACCCTCCGACAGTCCGTGGGCCAGCCCTGTTGTCCTGGTCCCTAAAGCCGCCGCACCCGGCACGCCCCCGGAGCTCCGGTTCTGTGTTGACTACCGGGGGCTGAATGCCGTCACCAGGACCGACGCCCATCCCTTCCCCGGGGCGGATGAACTGATCGATCGCCTGGGGGCTGCGAAGTATCTCAGCATCTTCGATCTCACGGCCGGGTATTGGCAGATCGGCCTCACACCTGGAGCGCAAGAGCGATCAGCCTTCTCGACCCCTGATGGCCATTACCATTTTAATGTGATGCCCTTCGGCATGAAAAACGCCCCGGCCACCTTCCAGAGACTCGTGAATAGAGTGCTGGCCGGGCTAGAAGTGTTCAGCGCCGCCTACCTAGACGACATTGTGGTGTACAGCCTCCACTGGGATGCGCACCTGACCCACCTCCGGGAGGTCCTGACGGCCCTCCGTCGGGCCGGACTGACCATAAAGGCCAGCAAGTGCCAGATAGGACAAGGGTCCGTGACGTATCTGGGACACCAAGTAGGGAGCGGCCAGGTGGCTCCCCTCCAGCCAAAGATTGACGCTGTCCAGGCCTGGGAGCCCCCGGTCACCCAGACCGCCGTCCGAGCCTTCCTGGGGCTCACTGGATACTATCGGCGCTTCATCAAAAACTATGGGAGCATTGTGGGGCCCCTCACAGAACTGACCTCAAAGAGACTACCCCAAAGGGTGCACTGGACCCCGAGTGCCAGGTAGCCTTCGACACCCTAAAGACCGCTATGTGCACCGCCCCTGTGCTCCAAGCCCCCGACTACAGCCGGGAGTTTGTGGTCCAAACCGACGCCTCGGAGCACGGCATTGGGGCGGTTCTCTCCCAAGTGAACCCTGAAGGGGCCGACCTCCCCGTTGCCTTCATCAGCCGGCGGCCGCTGGCCAGAGAACAGCGATGGAGCACTATCGAGAGGGAAGCCTTCGCCGTCGTGTGGGCCCTAAAGAAGCTCCGGCCCTACCTCTTCGGCACCCACTTCCGGGTCCAGACCGACCACCGGCCTCTACGGTGGTTGATGCAGATGCGGGGAGAAAACCCGAAACTGTTGCAATGGTCAATCTCCCTCCAAGGGATGGACTTCACTGTAGAGCATCGCCCCGGCAACGACCACGCCAATGCTGATAGCCTGTCCCGATTCTTCCGCCTCGGCGAGGAGAATCCCCAAGAAGATGGGTGACTCTCCCCTGCCTTCTGCTGGGGGGGACGCGTGTTGGACCCGGCCTCGTGGCGTGGTCCTACCCCTCCCGCGTGGCGGGCCCCGGACGACATCGGCCCTCCACAGAGCCCCGGGCGGCCCCTTCCGCCCGATCCTGCACGCACCAACACTACTGGTGTCCATTTGTAGTGTTGTGGTTACTCTGCTGTACGATCCTAGGAGAGGGCCCTCGCCCAGGAGGCCTCTCAGTAACGCTCGGCTACTTCTTGACGGAGAGGTGGACCTAGGGGTGGTCAGTCAGACATCTTCTGCCTCCCCCGGGGTTGCCTTTCTAACACCTAGACAGAGTGACAGTCCCAACTTAAACGCCTGAAGACAGAGTGGCCTCAGAGGAGGAAATAACACTCCCAGAGGTAATAGATGCCATTGGCAGACTCAACACAGGTAAGGCCCCCGACCCCAATGGAAAACCAGTTGACTTTTTTAAAGAACAATTCTGAGCCCTTAGGCCCATACCTGCTCAACATGTACATTGAGGTGAAAGAGGAGGGATTCCTCCCACTCAATCTCCGCTGCACCACAATAGTGGTGATTCACAAATTTGGGAAAGCGCCCACAAAATGTAGTTCCTACTGCCCGATCTCGCTCCTTAACATCGATATGAAGGTGTTGGCCAGATCTGTGACTGGGACGTCAGTGCCTGAAAAGTTTCAGCGCTCCGTCCATCATCTCCTTGTGTTTGCTTTGTTATTGGCCACACATCTGATAACTGTGATAGCCACCCTAATCCACAAACATTAAGCAGGCTTGATGCCCAAGAGATCGACAAGACGTAATCCATGCAGACTATATAACTGGCTAGAAGCGGCACAGAAAAATTAACCACATATATTTCTGTCACAAGAAGGCATTCGATGCCATCCGTTGGCCGTTTCTGACACAAGCTCTAATAAGATTTAGGTTTGGTCCCAAATTCCTAGCGTGGATAGAGCTCCTTTACATAAACCCAGTCGCCAATGTTGGAACGGAGAGACATCGGCAGAGTTGCCCATAGGGAGGGGCACGAGGCAGGGCTGTCCCCTATCCCCTCTATTATGTGCCTTAGTGTTGGAGCCGCTAGCATGCATGCTCCGGGCCCACCCAGGTATTTCGGACTTGGACGATGAGATGGGGGAGCAAAGGGTCTCTCTGTATTCAGATGATATTCTCCTCTATGTCACACCCCGACGTCAACCCTCCAAGCAGTGTTTGAGGTTTTTGGACGGTATGGGTCGCACTCAGGATATAAGATAAATTGGGGCAAATCGTGCCAGGGGCAGCTCTTCCGTTATGGCAGAGGAGCGTCGCCCCACTGCTGGAACCAGCAGATCAAAATATATAAAATAAAATGATAATAAATCTATTAATAAAACTGCTTTATAATCATTTTATTTTACTTGTAGGAGTGGGAGCCGCAGCCGAGTCTTGAGTGTGGAGCCTTCAGCACCAGGAGGAGTGGTGGGCAGAGGGCACTGCAAGTGCGCATGTTGGTGTGGCCGGCCGTTTTAGGACGGCCAAACTGACATGTGCACTTGGAAATCTCCAGGCTGTTGCTTGGTGATATCAGTAGGGCTCCAGAAACAGGCTCCCTTCGGGAGCGTGAAACCAGCCTGCTCTGGCCAATCCCGGCGTTTCTCTCATGTTGGGTAATACCAGCATGTGAGCAGTGTCTGGATTGGTGCAGAGGACTCTGGGAGCCTGTGTGCATCGGAATTCAGGAGCTGAAGAGGGCGGCGAGGCGGCAGGTAATATTTTGATTTTGTTTGCCCCCGCGCTTCCCAACCACGTTTCCCTGCTAGCGGCCACCACTAAATTATGCCTCTACCCAGTAAGGAGAACCAAAGATGACACAGCCCTCCCAAGATGCCTCCAGGTGGACAGAGCAGGGTTCCAATACCTGGGTGTATACAGAACCTTGTACAGAGAGAGCGTAGTCTAAATCATAATATGCGGAGGATGCAGGTGGAATTTTGCAGGAATGTGGAGCGGTGGAAGTCCTACCCCTCACGTTGCTGGGGAAAGCAGCCATGTATAAGATGATAACCTGCCAAAGCGCCTGTATATCCTACTATCCTGTAACGGAGGAGGTCTTTATTAAAATAGAGAGGAAAGTCCTTAACTTAATATGGAGTGGAGGACACCCAAGAGTGTCACTGAAAACGCTGCAGTGTACTCAATATAACGGTGGATTTATTTACTAGATAGACGGGCGTACCATTGGGCAGCACATCTCATAGCGATTAATGACTAGAGTTGTGCACCTGGAGATCACCCCACCTACACGCTGGAACGAGCACAGTTGCAGAAAAGACCCTACCTACACTACTTTCATGGCAGAGGTGGACTTAGAAAACTGCTCCCTGCAACATAAACGACTATGAACGCCTGGAGAAAAGCGAGAAAATATATGCGGTGGGACGGTAGGATGTATGACATTACAACGCATGCATTTACATCGCATGACTTTACAACGCAATTATTACAACGCAGTCCATTACAACGCATAGTGCTTTGGGGCGCTGGATAGTGAATAGTTTAATTTACTATTCCAACTCCAGTCCCCGTGGACACTAGGGAAGGTGTTGGATAGTAAATTAAACGTATTCCCTATCCTAGAGCGCCCCCCAGCGCAATGTGTTGTAATAGTTTGCGTTGTAATGGTTGTTTACCGGGACGGTAGGGTCACTGGAGAGACTCCCTTAGGGGTAGGGTCCCTTCTGAAGGACATAGGGAAACTGGAAGGGTTCACCCCTGGGATACGATTGGTATTATCAAGTTAGGATATCTCATTGAGGGAGAGATTTAATTTGCCTTCCTGCAGAAAGAATACCAACTGAGCATGTCATAATACTTTAAATGCATACAACTTAAACATGCGTGGGGGGCTGAGAGATTAGATGTGGCAGAAATCCCTGAGTATGCCCCACTAGAGGGGAGGTTGCTTCATGGCTAAATCGAAGCCAAAAGGTAAGAAACAAGAACAAGGGGCACCCTACACACTAGGAACCAGGGTATGTCATGTGTAACAGAAGCAATGGTTCCTGCGGAAAGTTAGGCTAATCTATAATAATAATCAAATGCACAATCGCAATCACAAAAACTGGTTACGGTGATGTCGAAACGCCGTCGAGTGTATTTGAAAGCGAGACAGTTTAGCAGCTCTGACTATTGTTTACAGAAGCTGGAATCATTACTAAGATAATCTTTGGTCGCCTTTTTAGAACATTGTGGAAACCAAGCTGTACACGTTACATGTTTTTCACTGTTTGTTTTATGGTTCCATTTCACTCGGGGACACAAAATCACTATCGCTTTTTCTTGATCTGTGTATATATCAATTTGAATTTGACAAATCTGATAAAAAAGAGTTAATGTGAACATAAAGTCTGCAAGGCCCTCTTTCTTTCTGACATCACCTTAACCCGTTTTTGTGATTGCGAATGTGCATTTGATTATTATTATAGATTAGCCTAACTATCCGCTAGAACTGTTGTTTCTGTTACACATAAGTAGAAGCCAAAGCGGTCTCCTGGACCTACAAAACTATCAATAGTAACGCACCTGATAACTTGGTCAAACGGAGGTTCAGGTGGGAGCAGAAGATCGGTGAAATGGAGGGCACGGACTGGACGGCAGCCCTCCTGCACCCCGAAAGAGGTAGCGATCAAATCCAGAGTCAAGCAGATCCAATTTCACTTCTTACATTGGATATATTACGTCAGGGTTAGTCTACATTGAATGGGTAGAGCAGAATCCCCTACTGGCCTCCGATGCGGGTGGAGCGGGCGCAATCCTACACGCCTTATGGGGCTGCTCCAACATACAGTCATATTGGATCGCTGTTTGAAGGGAGCTGAATCAGATACTAGAGATAACTAGCCCACCAGACCCCAAATACATCCTACTGTGTATACAGACGGAGTTTGACTGTCCCCGATTCAAGCTCCTATTCTGTAACCGGGGGCTCATAGTGGCAAAGAGAGACATGGCCGGATGTTGGGGCGCCGAAGGGATACCAACCATTTGAGAATAGAAAACTGGGATGGATCTTTACATGGCAGTGGAAAAGATCACTTTTAAACTTAGGGGCTGTCTGAGGAAATTCAGCAAAATTTGAGGGACATGGGTGAAATATTATGGTATAGACCTTGGAGAAGATGGAAGGCTCCATTAACACTGACTTTTCACCCGGCAGTACGATTTGGTGATCATGATCATGGTGTATCGATTATGTAGCTACTTGCATGATTTGATTACTTTCTGTACTCAGATAAACACACTACAAATGTATTTCCACTCTGATGCAGCTATGGTTGTTGGTGCGTTGTTGAGCACCTGGTGTTGCCTGTTTCAAAATCTAATACAAAAATATTTTTTAAATGGCTTAGTTTAATCCAAAATTGCACAAAGAGATTGTTGTGAATGCCAGCCTAGTGGAGTTTGGTGCAATTCTCGCCCAACATAGTGGAAATGTCAATGCAGCTTATGCCAGCCGAAGTTTGTCACAAATTGAACAAGCGTACTCACAGCCTGAAAAAGAAAGCCTGGCTGTTTTGTGAGCTTGTGAGTTTCCCATATAAAAACCCACTTTCATTGGTTTTTATATGGGAAACATTTCATGCTTGTTACTGCTCGCCATCTTTCGCAATTCAAAGGCCAAGATGCCTCCTCGCATTGAAAGATGAGAATTGTGATTGTGATTGCAAGAGTATGACTACACAATTGTATACCGGCCAGCCAGGAAAAGATCAAAATCCTGCCGACTACTTTTCTCGAGGGCCCAACCAGTGTCAGGGTACCCTTTTTAAAATGGTGGAGTCCTACATTCATTTCATTGTGAGATCCAGGACTCCGGCAGCTGTGTGTGTGGAGCTATTAAGTGCTGCTACCAATGCAGACAGGGATGTGTTCGTCCTCAAAGACATCAGCATGTATCAATCCTGGAGAACACATGTTCGACCTCTTGAAAATGTATTTAAGTTTATTTATAATATTTTGTATAGTGCGAACATGACCATAGTGGGTATGGGGGCCCTTACATGACGAGAGGTAGGGTATCAATTGGACTGGTAAAATAGACACATGAGTGAATGATGAACACAGCAATGAAAGTAATTAGAGTAAAAAACTTGCTCTCAAAAATAGTCAGCAATAAGTAGGTCAAGCATCATAAAAAGTACTTAGTAAGGTTACATTTCAATAAGCATAGATCTATTTGGGTAAAAACTTAGCAGAAAAGATTTAGCTTCTTTGTTGAAGGAGGCGGTAGAAGAGAGTAGACGAACGTCCGGTCGGTAGAGAACTCCATATCTTAGGTGTGACAACCGAGAAGCTCTTGTGCCCTTTTCTTTTTATGGGTTCATTGGTGTTTCAGAAGCACGGTGTGCGTACTTTGCAAAGGTCTGCAGCCCCTGGATTTTACTAGCTTTTGAGCCAGATATCTGGGGTATTGAAGTGTAGCGCTTTATTAGTCATGCATGCAATTTTTTGTTGAATTCTTGCTCCGCACGGGAGCCAGTTTAGGGATTTTAGGGCCGGGCACATGTGTGTTTTTCTTTTTGTTCCAGTGATAAGTCTGGCTGACGCGTTGAAAGAGGCTCTTAGAGGGGCCAACTTGTATCGAGGTAAGCCACATTGTGTGGCGCTACCATAATCCAGTCTGGGCAATGCAAGAGCTTGGACCGCTTGTTTTAGGTCTTCAAGTGGAAGGTAGGGTTTAAGTTTCGGCAAAATGCTCAGCTGCTAATTCGCTCCTTTGGTGACTGAGCTAATGTGATCCTACATATTTAGAGGTTTGTCTAATGTAATACCCAAGGATCTAGCATGGTCTATCATTTTAGGAGAGCAGTTGAGGACTGTAAGATGTTTCAACCAAAGATCGATCTTGGGGATGTTATTCGGTGGTGAGATGGGATGGAATTCGGTTTTGGCAGCATCGAGTTTGAAATGGTTATCTGTGAGCCGGAGATGGGGTTTTTGCAAGGTGGAATTGAGGGATAGAATGTCCTCTGCTGAGGCGATTTTGAGATACAGCTGAGTGTCATCAGCGTACATATGATAGTGGATGTTAGCAAATTTTAAGTGGTTTGCCAGTGGTTCCAGGAATAGATTGAAAAGAACGGGCAAGAGGGCAGATCCTTGTGGAACACCAAGAGTGATCACGTGGGGCTCGGACAGGGATTGATTCATTTTGACTCTCTGGAATCTGTTTTCGAGGAATGAGGAAAACCATTGCAAATCGACCCCTGATAGGCCCATCCTGTGTTCCAGCAGTTTCAGTAGTCTATCATGTTTAACCGTGTCATAGGCAGCTGATAAGTCAAGCAGTATCAGAAGGCATGATTCGTTTCGATCCAAAAATGTTAATATGTCATCCAAGATATGAGTAAGTGCAGATTCAGTGCTGTGACCTTGACGGAAACCTGATTGGTGTTGGTCAAGGAGTTGAAAGTTGTCTATGTGGTTGCAGAGTTGGGTCTGGACACATTTTTGTAGGAGCTTTGCAAGAGTAGGGATGTTGGAGATAAGTCGGAAGTTATTAGGATCAGAGGAGTCTACGTTGTTTTTGTTTTTTTAAGTGGGGGTTACTTATCCTGCTTTTAGGCAATCTGGGATAGTGCCTTGACGTAGCGAGGCATTCACAATCTTAGACCGGGGGGGGGGAGAATGAAGGCTTTGATATCGTTGAATATAGACGTAGGTAGAGGGTCAGTGAAGTGATTAGATGAATTTGATGATGAAAGAATATTGTAAACGTCACTTTCGTTGATTGAAGAGAAGGTGTGCCAAGAGGCATTATTTTCGGAGGGGTGCCTGGATGGATCACTCCCGTCAGTATACTGGGTGGTGGGTGAAAAATTGTGTGAGGCAGCCGATAGTTCATTCGGTGGTTGTAGTTGATTCTCTATCTTTGATTTTTTTTTTCCATGAAGAAGGCCGCAGTTTGGGAGGGTCCTAGTTCCAGAGTCTAACGGATTTGATATGTTGCGTGATTCTGCTTGACTATTTTAAATAGTTTTTTGGGGCCTATTTCTGGCTTGGTCAAGCTGTACTCTAAAGAAATTAGCTTTCACTTGCCTCAGCCCTCTGTTGTATGTGTTCCTTGTTGATCTTAAGCATTTTAGAAATTCCAAGGCTGGAGAGGATCTCCAGGCTCTTTCTGCTAATCTTACATTGCGTCTTTCGGTGTTCAAGTTGTCGTCGAACCAGGGCTTTGAGGTTTTATTGGATATATTTTTTTGCTGAAGGGGAGCGACCGAGTCTATGACTTCCATTATGGAAGTGTTATAGAAGTCTTTGAGGTCATTGACATTGTCCATGTTGGTCTGTGGAGTCAAGGTATTATTGCTGAGAGTAGTTAGTTCTTTGTAGTTTATATAACTGTATTGTATTGTATCTAAATTTGTATAGCGCAAAGCTGTCACCCTGCGTGTATCCTGGCGCTGCAACTTGCCCTGTCGACACTAGGCAGAACAGATATCCTATACGCTGTTTCCAAGAGCTCAGATTACTCAACCCTAGGGAAGAGCCATGTCTTTAGACTCTTTCTAAATGGGAGTAACAATTTAGTCTGTCTAATATGCAGGGGGAGAGTATTCCAAATTCGTGAGGCGACTATCCAAAAAGCTCGACCACCTGTCCTAGATTTCTTGAATCTGGCGGTAGTTACCAAACATGCGTTGGAAGAACGGAGATTTCTCCCGGGCTTATACCAGGTGAATTTCTCCTGCATGGATATTGGGCCATGTACTGCTTTAAACACAGTACAGAGAGATTTGAATAAAATTCTCTCCTTGACGGGCAACCAATGGAGATCCTTTAATGCTGCCCTTGATGAGACCTACGCTGCCTATTTAATGACAGTTTGGCTGCTATAGACTGAATCCTCTGCAAATTCAGTAACACTGATTGCGGTGCTCCCAAAAATAGCGAGTTGCAGTAGTCCAGTCTACTTAGAATAATACTCCTCACTACTAAGGGTCTAGTAGCACTTGGTAAAAGTGGGAGAATCTGACACAGTGCTCTTAACAAAAAGAAACCAGTGCTAACTATCTTGTTAGCTTGTGACTCAATTTGAAGATTGTCGTTGATTAAAATTCCCAAATTACGTGCTGGTTTCACTGGAACCAATGGTGCATCCGTAGGGGAAAAACTAAACTCCGATGGCAGAGGGTGCAGCACTTTAGCCATGGAACAGTATACAACCTCCGTTTTTCCACCACTAAATTGTAGGGAATTTGTCCTAAGCCAGTTGGAAGTCTGTTGCATGCACTCCTGAAACGTTTCTAATGACACTGCTTGATTTCCTTCCATAGAAAACACCAATTGTGTGTCATCTGCATGGTTGACTGTATCTATTCCAAAAGATTTAATAATAGGAATCAGGGGCCGCAGATAGATGTTGCATATAAAGTGTCTTGTTGCGGAACTCTGTGGCACCCCATGACACACAATAGTCTTGGAGGATATAAACGGCGGGAAAGTCACTGCCTGTTGTCTGCCCATCAAATGATTGCAGCCACTTCAGCGCCCGCCATCTTACTTCTGTGTTCTCTAATCTCTCAAGCAGTGTCTTATGATTCACTGTGTCGAATGTGGCCAACATGTCTAGCAGTACTAGTACAGATGAATTACCATTGTCGGCACGCATCCTCAGGTTGTCCAATACAGTCACCATAGCCGTCTTGGTTCCATGTACTGGTCGACATCCAAATTGGTCCTTATCAAGCAGGTGGTTTTCTTCTAGAAATAAGGACAAGGATTTACTGACAGCCCTCTCCAGGATTTTTACTGGGTACGGTAGAAGAGATATTGGTCTAAAGCTCAACGGGCTTGTAGGGTCCAGAGATGGCTTCTTAAGCAGTGGAGTCACCACTGCCTGTTTCCAAGCTTCAGGGACGGTTCCATTTTCCAGTGACTGATAGCAAATCAGTCGCAGTCACAGGAATAATTCCAGCTGAAACTCTTTCCATATCCCATGTGGGACAGGATCTAGAGGGGAGCCCGAGGACACGCCATAGGCGGGGCTATTAAATGTGTCCTCAGTAAGAGTTTGGAAACACTCTAAGGCAGTCGACTGACGGCTAGACGCTATCTCTGTCTGTTGCTCCGCGGCGGGTGTCTCAGATTGTAAATAATAACAGTGGTCTGGAGGAGAAATATTTGCTGTAAGGCCCCCAACAATATTATTAATTTTATGCTCAAAGTGGGCGGAGATATCGTCACAGAGTTTCTGTGTTGCATTTACCTTATCACCCATACAAACAGGATTGGCTAGGTCCTTTATAATACCAAATAGTGTTCTTGTACTATTAGGTGCTTGCACAATAATTTTTGCATAGTATTCCGCTTTGGACTTGGCTTCCTTATACGAGGCCTGTATCAGTTTCAGTTCCCTTTTATGTGATTCCACATACGACCTCCTCCATTTCCTCTCTGCTTGTTTGCGATTTTTCCGCATTAATCTTAGCTCCTCGCTGTACCAAGGGGCCAAGGGTTTCTTTCTGTTCTTCAGCCTTTTTATGGGAATGACCTGATCTAAAGTGCTACTTTTGTAATTACAGTGCATTTGGTAGTTTTCCTCTACCGAGTTGGTTGGGACAAAAAGATTCTGTGCTGGGAAAGTCGGGTGTGTTCTGTTTCTCAATAGTTTGGCCCATTCTCTACCCTTGCGATAAGTTGTTGACTGGTTTCTATTATTGGTTAAGCTAGGCAGTGTAATCCTAAAATGAATCACAAAATGGTCAGTCCAATGTTGAGGTAATACCTCAATCACCTCCGTCTCCCTACAGTTTGCGAACAGAAGGTCCAGGGTATGTACTCCCTGGTGGGTTGGCTGATGCACAAGTTGGCGCAGATTAATACTCTCCCAGATTTGTATTAGATCTACGAGGCGGGACCCTGAGTTCCCATTATCTTTGAGGTTAAAGTCCATTGTTTTATTTTCTTTGGTTGCTCTATCTTCGGAATTGTTGGACTTGACCCTTTTCCCAAAAAAGTTCGCTTTTCACCCCCCTGTTTTAGGACGTCTCCCCCATGGTGAAGAAATGTGTAGGGCATGTGTGGTGTGAGACGCCATGTTTAAATGTAATGCAATGGTGTGTGCACTTATTGACCCCCATAGTAGAAATGTACCCTGGTAGCATGCTGCATTTAAAATGGATGCCATGGCTGTGTGTTGTGCCACCTGACTGCAGTGGGTTAGCGGTCTAGTTGTTTGGTACACAGCCATCTCAGCATTTGGAGGGAAAGCCTGGCACCCAGAGTGCTCTAGTTCTTCCCCTGAGCCAGTTAGAGCCAGTTCCCCAGAGGATTCTAGAAGCTTCTGGCACTGCCTGGTAGGTGGGGTGAGGGGCGCATAAATAAGGGGGCTGCGCCACCATGTACTCAGACAGAGCAGGGACAGGAACGTGAGGGGACCTGCTGCCAGGGGATACCGCCACTTGGGTCTGTGTGCTGGACCCTGCACCCAACCAAAACCCCTCTGCTGTCCCCCGGGGCTAGTGAAAGCCCCACTGCAGGAGGACAGGCTGCTGTACAGGAGGAGGGTCACGCTACAGTGGAGGATGGTTAAAGCCTACCACCCTGTCTTGATGAGTCCCCACTGACTGCTGACCTGGCCAAGTAGTGCCTGCTGCTCTGCTACCCAGCGGCCGGAAAGGAAGAGCGCTGTGTCTGTGCTGCCCAGGAGAAGAAAGGAGCACCATACTGCAATTGCTGGTGTGCCCTGGCCCCCTAGCACCTCGGGAGTGCTGTAGGTGGAGTGCCAGGAGGTGAGAGGCGCTGGTTGACGGCCACTGAAGCTGGTGGGGCTGCCTAGCGCCTGTTAAGCGCTATATTGAGGCTGGACTGGACCCCCCAGGAGGTGAGGAGCATTACCCTGGGGACCCCTGAGGCGTGCTGTTGGGACTGTCTGTCCCCCTAAGCGCAATAATCCTAAATCGCTGTGCTGATCCCAGTGTCGCTGTCCTGCCTCAGCGATCTTGCCCCTGGACTGCCTGCCCTGAAGCTAGGAGATTGTGCCTAGGAATTCCAAAGCGTTGCTTGCCGGATTCGCCACCGCAGCCCAGGTCTCCTCTGTGAGCCCCTTTAAGCGCTACCGACTCTGTGAGTGCTGCTTGAAATCAACGCTGCACCCCCCTGTGCTGTCCACGGAGAAGCGATTTGTGACGGAGGAGCGAGTGCCGAGAAATAGAAGGCAGGAGGCTACCCCGCACTTCTAGCATGCCCGTGTGTACGCACGTGTGAAGCGCTGCTGTACAACTCACCGCTGCGGCCCCCTGCACTGTCCACGAAGGAGCGCCGTGTCTGATCACCGCTGCTTCCCGGGGGACGTTGAGGTGACTGCGCAGAGATTTGCCGCTCTGAGTCCAGAAGAGGCGTAGCTGAAGATTGCCACCGCGGTATTCCCGCCGTGCCACAGTAGGCCGCACCAGGCCTGAGAAGCCAAGGAGGGCGGAGTCTCGTGGCAGGGGCGCCTCACCCCCCAGGTGCCCCGCACGGATTGGCTGTGGGGCCGAGGTACTGCCGGAAGCCAGCAATGACGTTGCGGGGCTCCCTTAGTGATGAGGGAGCCCCGAGAGTGCGAGAGACCAGAGCGGGAGCCCACCCCGCCGGTCAGAGTCCCGCGGTGCCCGCAAGAGAAGAGCGGGAGAAGGAGCGTCGAGGCACAGTGTCGGTGCCTGCCCCCTCCCCAGCATCGCATGCCCAGAGGAGATCGGAGGTCTACCGATGAGTGGGGCGTGTGACGGAGTTGGAGGGTGTGTCGGGGCACGGAGTCGGTGCCCACCCCCGGGACCAGTGTTGGGGAGAGGGCCTCCCGAGGGGCCTGAATTGCCTCACGCGCTGCCCAGGCGCCTGTGAACATTGGGAACTGCAACGCAGCAGGTGACCTGCCCGGCATCGCTGCAGTCCTGGGGGTAAAGGAATGCACCCGTCTCCTGTAGTAAAGCCGAGGGGTGTGTAGCGGCCTGGATTATAGACCCCCGAAGTTAGGGTATCAGTGTTGCTCACACTCACTGACTACCTGACGATACTTGCCTTGACCAGCTGAGGCAAACCCTGAATCAATCCCTGCCTGGGAACTGTTGATGGCCCTTCTTTAGTGTTGATGCCCAGGGGTACAGGGAAAAGTGCCTGTTGCCCTGGCCATACCCCTGAATCAGGCCAGTATCGCTTGTGCATGTTTATGAGGCCCCTGTTGAGCTGCTTTGAGGAACCCCGTTCACCAGCAATGGTTTATCATGGAACTGGTCCCAGGAAATGTCGTTTATACTGAACCTGCATCGGTGAAATGGTCTGGTTAATGCCCTTGTTGTTTGGAAGTGATATGGTCTAGTCTGCCCCGAGCAGAGAGTCACGTTTATTGAAGTGATCTTATGAAATGTGGCTCCTGCTCATAGTTCTGCGCCTAACGTTCTAGGCCTGAAAGGTGCCCACCTAAGGCGTATGCCGGATGTGAAGGCTTGCGGTCTAATCGCAACATTGACCCGGATGGATTCTAATGCCTAATGAGTTTCCATGCTAACCGAGAATGCTTTATGTTTTCTATTTCAGTATTGACCCTAATGGACTTACCTTTTCCTTCTTTTTTTCCTTCTCCCTGTAAATAATCCCCGTGTATATATTGCCCTGGCGCCAGTTGGCGCAGTATTGTGATTACTTTGATTTCTATTGCCAATTTGAGACCATACAAAAGTTCATCTTTTCCATCTGAACTGGTGTTGTGTCTCTTTTGTGGGGTGCCTGGTGTGTCGTCTGTGCGTACTTCCTCGGCTGATTCACACATGTCTTCAGGAGTTTGGCCTGCCCACTCTGCACCATGCTACCCCCCGTAGAATTGGTCACCCCATTTCTAACAGGAATCACCCTTAAATTGATGGGGAATGTGATGTGATAATGGCCTGTCCAGTCACAGGGGCTAATGGACTCCAGGGAGATGTTGTCAGTCTTTCAGATTATAAGGTGTAGAGTCTCACCCTTGTTGCTAGAGGGCCTGTCACAAATTTGAAACAACTCATGGTTTGAAAGGAAGACTTTTAGGCTGTTCACTGACTGGTTGTGCAGGGCGTTCCAGCATAGGTTAAAGTCGGGAAACATCCTTTACAACG
Source organism: Lissotriton helveticus (assembly GCF_964261635.1). Classification (NCBI taxonomy): domain Eukaryota; kingdom Metazoa; phylum Chordata; class Amphibia; order Caudata; family Salamandridae; genus Lissotriton; species Lissotriton helveticus. Next base: position 895,533,452 of record NC_136073.1, on the reverse strand, counting down.
GAACCGTTACAACGCGGTACCGTTACAACGCAGGATTTACAACGAAAGTCGTTACAACGACTTTCGCTGGAGGGCGCTCTAGGATAGGGGATAGTTTATTTTCCTATCCAACACCTTCCCTACTATCCACGGGGACCGGAGTTGGAATAGTAAATTAAACTATTTACTGTCCAGCGCCCCCCCAACGCAAGTCGTTGTAACGACTTGCGTTTTTAAACCTGCGTCGTAAAGGTACGCGTTGTAACGGTACGCGTTGTACCGTCATACATCCGTTAAAGTCTCACAGGAAGATCTGGGGCCCTTGAAGATTATCATTCATTGTGATGATTTCCATGATCAGTTCGATGAACAGTGAGTTATCGCCCGGAGGGTTATAGAAGGCGTGTATATTACAATCGGATTTATTGTTGCAAGAGATATTGATGCTCTGATATTCACATGTAGTTGGAGCGATTGTTTCCGATTGGAATACTGACCGGGTGTTGCGGTGATGCATGCTATTCCCCCACCCATTTTCTTGGATCGATCTAGTCTAATGATCCTGTGACTAGGGGGGACTAGTAGGTCTATAATGGGATGACATGAGCTGTTTAACCATGTTACCGTGAGGATAACTATGTCAAACTTATGTGAGAGGATGAGGTCATAAATATCCGCTGCGTGTTTATTTGCTGAACTGCAATTGAGGAGCATGCACTTCAGCTGATTATTGTTGTGATGAGAGGTCGTCCGTGATATATTAGCGTGCTTGAGGTTGTCATTGTTTATGAATTTGTGATTGTATCTCGGTTCTCTGAGTGGGTTTGTCTGGATGGTTTGGATTTGATTCAGACCAGTCTTGTTAATATTTTTGTCGGTCTGATCAGAGAGGAGGAGTTCATAGATCTCACTGTGCGATAAGACTTGATTCGATCTCTTCGGCCGAGAAGCGGCATTGGGGAATGGTATAGTTTTCGATCCGAGATTGGATATGCGTGGGACACGGACAGTCCTGGATAATGACAGTGAATATAAGAAATTCAAGAATGTGCGTGATGACCTGTCCGTTACACAAGAAGGTATCATCCTACGAGGGTTGAGAATTGTCATTTTGAAAGTCTAAGACAGCCAGTCATTCAAGTGACTCGTGAGGGACATCGAGGCATTGTCATCACCAAGCGAGGCCTTCGGGACGAGTTTCGTTTCCTCATTGTAGGAAGCTGCCTCTTTTTGTGGTGTGTCAAAACGAGATATATATATTTGTAAAGAGTCCAGGTATTTCCTTGCTAGTGGATAGGGGTTTGCCCCGGCAATTCCAAGGTGCTCATGTTAGGGGGTAGTGTGGTCGAGCAGCCTTAGGCTTATCAGAGAAGAGTGCGAGTCATCTGCAGATACACACTAGTCAATAAATGACGCACACGACTCAATAAGGATATTTACACCAATTTATAAAGATATCACGGTTGTTTATATATATGTTTTGGCACCAGAATAGATATGATAAGGTAAGTACATTTTTCAAGAGAAATACATTTGCATTTAGACAGTTTACAGTGCATTTTTCAGAGTCTGCAATGTTATCCTATGGAAGGAAAAACAAATACACATACGAGTGCTTGGCAGAAATTTAGGAGACCAACCTCCTGGACTTGAGATGAGCATCAAGCAAGGTCCACGGCAGCACCAGCAGGTCATCTCCAGCGGCACGAGGGCGGCCGGGTGCAGTGGTGCAAAACAGCGTTGGATGCCCAATGTAAGTCAATGAGGATCAGTCTTTGTGAACAGAGGGTGCAGGTTTGGACAGGGAGACCAGCCTGGCTGAACCAACAGGGGGGCTCAGGACGCAGGATGCTTGGGGCCATAGGGATACCTTTGGTCCTTTTCTCCACTGGCCAGGGGCAATGGGTGCAGAGGTGTCCTTAGGGAGCTGTTGCAATAGAGGGGGTCCGGCAATAAGAGGCTGCAGGTGCCATTGGGAAGTCCACAGCAAGGAAACCCAAGGTGGGCTTAGAGTCTGGAGGTTCTGGGGGCCACGTTGACACCATTGGCCCACTTCAGCTCGGTCTAGGCGGCTCGGGTGCAGGGGGGCTTTCCAACATCGTGTTTTCGCGGCCCTGGAGGCTCGCAGCTCAGTCTTTGGTAACTGCAAGATGCAGGGGAACAGCTCCGCTGCTCCACAGAAGTTCCTGAGTCTTTGGAAAAGTGCTAGCAGTCCTCCCAGGCTTTGTAGGATCAGCAGCTTGCAGGGCGAGATGACTATGGCGTAATTGGTGAATTGGCGAACAGGCTGGCAGGGCTGATGCCAAGTTGTTGCCTCTTCTGCAGTTCTTGTTTTCACCGGTCGTCTGCCCTTCTTCTTCTTTTGGTTGTCAGGATCTGTTTTTCTGGAGCCAGGGGCTCCCCTAAATACCGAATTTAGGGAGTGTATGGTAGTAGCCAATGGGCTACCTACCGTAGGAGTCACTACGCCCCCTATATGACCACTTCCTGGGGGAGGAGGTCATAGCTGTCCCATAATTCCTGATTTGAAAAGTTGCCTCCAATTCAGGCAGCCTACCTTAGGGGTGGCACTAGCCTGAGGGTGGACACACCTATCGGATTAGCTAATTTTCCCAACTGTCCAGGTGCCAAAGGGCTCTGGACAAAGGGGGTCGGCGTATTCGCCTGTGAAAGAAACCAGATTCGCATACCAGAGATGGTAAGCCCTTTGAAGTTCCCCTCCCTTGGAATGCTAATCTGCAGGTCATCCTGTGGGAGGAGGTGAAAATACCCCCTGCCACAAGCAGGCTCGTTTAATGGCCCCCTGAGAGCAATGGTCCATACCCTTGGGGGTCAGAAACTCGTCTCTGGTGGCAGGCGGGAGAAAACCAATAGCTGGTAAGTTTTCAGGGGGCACCTCTAAGGTGCCCTCTGTGTGCATGTATTACTAAATCCAACACTGGCATCAGTGTGGGCTTATTCATACTGGACGTTTGATACCAAACATTTCTATTTTCAGTGAAGCCATCATGTAGCTCAGGAACTCGTTTCACCAGTGTCCAGCACATTCTTTAGAAATGGCTTCCCTGAACACTTGTACTGGCAGTAATGGAACTGACCAGCTCAGGGCCATATCTGCTCTTTCCGGAAGCTTGTTTCCTTTCCAGTAAAGAATTGGCCTGGTAGTTTGGTCTGCCCTGTTCCCATGATGCACTGGGCCAGGGTCAGACTAATTTGCATGTAGCCACGTTCTGAGCTGGGATGGTGCAGTGAGCTAAAAAACGGTGATGGATCAAGCCCTGATCTTTTGACTGGGTAGGAGTGTTCTGCTTAATTCAGATACTCTGTCCATCACCACCCCCCTTTGTGAATCGTTTTGGCCACCACAAGTGTGGAAGGGTATGCTCAGATGTGAGTCCCTTGCTCACTGCACCATCAGGATTCAAGCAAGCCGGGCCGAAGACGGCTGTAATGCCAGAAACCGGTCCCCGGAAGCTTGTTTCCTTTCCAGTAAAGAATTGGCCTGGTAGTTTGGTCTGCCCTGTTCCCATGATGCACTGGGCCAGGGTCAGACTAATTTGCATGTAGCCACGTTCTGAGCTGGGATGGTGCAGTGAGCTCAAAAACAGTGATGGATCAAGCCCTGATCTTTTGACTGGGTAGGAGTGTTCTGCTTAATTCAGATACTCTGTCCATCACCACCCCATTTTTTGAATCCTTTCAGTTATATAGTCACATGTAGTATGTTTCACCCTTCCTTATGGCGGTATGGCCCGGAGTAGGGGTGACTTATACTGCATGCAGTTTCAGCAGGTATGGTACGCAGGCTGGTGCCAGATCGTGTTTTCATTTTTGGCCACACCAAGACACTCAGCCAGCCGTAGCAGTCTGCATGAGCAATCTGATTGGGCACTTAGGGTGGCATAATTTGTGCTGCCGCCATTAGGTACCCTCTTTAGTACATCAGGCCCTTGGTACCAGGAGTACCATTTACTAGGAACTTTCAGGCGGTATTAAAGTTATTGCCAACTGGGGAAACAATTGTGCAGTTTTGGCAAAGAGATGTGGCACTGGGGGCGGGTAAGAAGGAACCCAGTGCACTTCAATTCTAAATCACATCAAATGCCAGGCAAAAGGTGGGGGTGACCATGTCAAAAAGGGTGCTTTCCTACACTCAGCTTGACGAGCGAGTTGAAAAAGAGCTACAGGCTTGTCATTTGTGTAATTGTATGTCTCCCAAGATGACACAGCATCCGTTGCACATGTAGGATCTTCTAAAACATGTATGGGAGAAACTTGCTGTTGCCTTCTTTGGACTCCATGAATAATTTCCAATACCTCATGGTAGTTGTAGAAGCGTACTCCCAGTTTTCTCTGGTAGAAGACTTTTCATCACTCACTCATGATCGAGTAATTAAAAGACTTGGGGCCAGATGTAGGTAATTCTATTTTACCGATTCATAAATACCGAATTTTACCGATTCGGTATTTATGAATCGGTAAAATAGAAGTAGTGAGATGGGGTAAATTTATTTTTCAATTTACCGAATCGGTAAGAATCGGTATTTACCGATTCGGTAAATACCGAATCGGTATTGCCCATTGATTCCTATTCCTCTTTGGTTAAATGTGTTTCTCTGGTCCCTGTCATTCTAATTCGTGTTGGGGTAACCTCTTGTGTGTTCTGTTTCAATCCACTTCCTATGCCTCCAGGTCTCCAGAGACACAAGTGCAGTAGTACGAAGGTGGCATTACTCTCCTTTTCCTGGGTCTTCACAGGCCAGAGGGAGACACCAGAACACAGTCAGTGTCCTGCATCCAATATCTGCCTTCTCCTATCAATGCAGGTCTCTACTGCCCCACGCTAAGAGAAATGCAGCTGTGCAAACAAGCATTTCTCACAGTCTCTGCCAGTGTGGTGCCAGCTCTCGGCTCTCAGTGTGAGAGCAGAGTCTGCAGCTTATGGCTAGGAGCGGGTGGTGAGGCTGGTGGGGGTGGGTTGGCAGGATACCAATAAATCTTTAGGTCTCGCCTAGCGATGCAGCGCATGCGTTGCTCGCTTGGCGAGTCTATTGTCATCGATTTTTGTTCGGATGGGGGACAGGAGATGGGCACGCGCCCGAAAAGGCGATGTATACGTGTACGGCTCGCATAACACGCACATGGAACGCAGCCCTCTCAGGAACGCTTCGAGCGAGAGCATTTTCCAGGGGCCGACCGCATTGCACGCCTGGCCTGTCTCGTGGGTCTTGGATGTTCGAGCGGCACCATTAGTTGTTGCTCTGTGCACTCTGCTGCTACTTGGCTGCCTGAACTGCTATGGCGGCACTCCAGGTCCTTCAGTGTGGCTTTATGTCATGTTTGTCAGCGTCTGTGGCAACGAATGCCACAGGATGTCTACAGGATAGGTATTTGCTGGCAGGAGCTCCACGAGGAGCAATCTACGCGACTATCTTGCTTGGCCACGGCCTGAGTTGTAATTCTGACATAAGTAAAAGGGTTTTTTTTTTTTTTTTTTTGCTTCCTGGGTGTGTGAGGGTTCTAGTTCCCAAGAGGGAATTCCCCCTCCCCCTTCCCTCTTGGTTATCTCCCTTCTACACTACACACACGCCCCTTCTTCACCTAGTCCTTCCGGGGAACTTTGTGTATCTTCTTTGTATCTTCTTTGTTGCTAATAAGTAAAAGGGGCCCTAATGCAGTCCATGGACTTTGCTCCATTGTTCCCCCAAATCTTGCTTATCTTTTTAGTGCAACCATGACTGGAGTACACCACCCTGTCTATGGACATGCAGCAGCTTATATTGATACATGAGGAAACCAAGTAGAAAACTGTTTACTGCCCCACAACCTAACAATGTTGCGTCTTGTGTCCATCAGTTTGAGACCACTGAAGAGTTTTGAATATTTTGACAAGACCTGCTCCCCAGAAATAAAGCATTTGCAATGCAACAGGTCTCGCATTTAGGCGAGTTTAAGCTATTGGCATGGTAAATGGCAATGCCTTTTATTTTTGTTTGCGTTTTTAAAACATAAATAAAAGGCATTATTATTTACAATGCCAATAGCTTAAACTTGCGTAAATGCGAGACCTGGTGAATTGCAAATGCTTGTTTTTAGTTTGCCTTCGTGGGGGAGGGTTGTACAAAGGGTGGGGAGGTGGGTGACATGAAGCCAGGTTTTTAGGGTTAGGCTAGGCAGCACATGTGCTGCAAGACATGTTGTTTACTTACAGGGGGCTTACAGCCCGCCCATAGGTTACCATTGGTTAGCTTGAGCATCGCCCTCATTTTCTTTGTTCCCAGTTTCTCACGACATACATGCGTCATGTCCTTTTCTTGTGTTTTTCCCTCCTCTGGAGCATGGACCAAGTACTTGTGTCCAATCACTGCTCTCGTTGTTGGAGCTACTTTTTCTCTTCTGTTTAAGCACTCCATGTGAGTGCTTGTGTTTTTATTCCGTCTCCCATATCCCCATCCATGTTGCTTCAGTTCCTTTCCACCCCGCCCCAACAGTATAAGCAAATCGGCTCATACACAACAGTGTATAGGTCTGGCGTTATGGCACAGAATACCCATACCCTTGTATTATATCGTGTGATTGTGATGCTACGCAGCTTTCAAATAAAGAACGCTGCAACATTATTTCTTGTCCCGTAAATGTCTTTTACGAGTAAAATATTGCTTCTGCTGCGTTTTTCTTCTACTTTCTCCAAGAGACCGTGCGCACGACTGGAGTGCCGCTGTGAAACATTGACAGAACGCATGAGTGGCTTCTCTTCAGAGATTAAGGACCCCACAGAGCTTGAACTGAAGCCTTGATGTAGGCCACTGCACTGTATGCCACTCTACTCTGCACCACTCCACTTTACGCCGCTGCACTCTACACCACTGCACTCTAGGCACTATTCTCTATGCAACTCTACTCTATTTAACTGTACATAATAGTGCATCCAGGGGCCCATCCAGGGCTATGAAATGGCAGAACACGCACCCATACAGGGAAGAGACACGAACTACAAGTCCCACAAGGCAGTGCGTTCCAACTCACACAAGTTCGCTCATCTGAGGGCGGTTAAATAGTGGGAGTGTCAAAGCGTCTAACTCAAGTCGAGCCTCTGAAGACGAGCGTAGGCTCAGAAACGCGTCAGGCTTTTAATCGAGACATGAGAAGCTGCAGACTGGGGTGCGGAGATGTCTTTACCCGCAAGGGCTGCTGGATGAGTGCATCCTTAACCTGTGGGTAACTCGGAGCTTTCATTTCATAATAGTGCACCACTCCACTTTATGCCGCTTCACTCTATGCCACTGCACTTTAGGCACTGCTCTCTATGCCACTCTACACTATTCAACTGTATAGAGGATGTAGCCTTACGGCCAGAGCGGTCGACCACGAAGCTGGGGAGCCAGGTTTGAGTCTCGGCAGCGACGTTCAACATCCTGTGATTCTGGGCAAATCACTTAATCTCCCCGTGCGTAAGAAAAATTAATGTGTCCATTTGTGACTAAGCTGGTGCTCATGTAAAGCGCTCTGATACCCGATTTCTCAGGTCTAGTTTGAGCTATATAAAACTTTTAAAAAACAACTACTTAACTGGGCACCACTCCACGCTACTCCTCTGCATTCTAAGCTATTTCACTCAACCCTGTTGCACACTATGCCACTTCACTCTACGCCACTGCATGCCCAACTCCGCACCACCCCCACTCTATGCTGCTCTACTGTACACCACTCCATTCTACTCAGCACCATTCTACTTTACGCCACTGCATCCTACGTCACTCTACTTTGCACCACTCTACACCACTGCACTCTACGTCAGTCTACTCTACACCTCTGCACTCTGCACTTGTACTAAATGTGCACACAGGGACAGCTGTTGTGGCAAACTAGTGTCCAAATTGCAGCAGTCCAGTGCGGCCTTTTCTTTCTGTGAACAGCAAAGAGTGTTGTAATACATATCCAATGAAAATATAGTTGCAAGGATATTTCTTCATCACTGTGAACAAATACATCCTGTGCTCTTGATCAGGCAGGCCACATTACAAAATGCTAAGTATATAACCAATATCCACAAACCGCAGGGGGACCAGCCACGGCGTGATACATTGTGGTGGACTGCGTGATGCTCCTAGGACAGGTGATTGGGACAGTGGGGATTTCCCAACGCCTTTGACAGTGATATATGGTGCTGCATGCTATATCCAATCAGGGACAAGCACTTAGTTCTATCATACCTGGTAGGCTAGTGCTGGCTGTTGCTGGGCTGGCGAGGCAGTGCATGTCGCAAGCGATGGTTTTTTACGCAGGCCTTGCATTAGAAGCTGTTTACTTCTGTGAAAACCAGAGTTTGCTAAAGGCATCTTGGCCTTAACACACATTCTGCAGGCCCTTACATTATTGAGTGTCACAGACCGGGGTAAGTAGATAGGATTATGGTTCCACAGTTGCACTCTACACTGCTCAACTCTACGCCACTGCTACTCTATGCCACTGCACTCTACATCTCTGTACTCTAAACCTCTGCACTCTACTCTGCACCACTGCGCTCTACACCACTTTACGCTACTGCACTGTACACCATTGCACTTTACGCCAGTCCACTCTACTGTATTTATTTTATTTCTTTATTTTATTTATTTATTTATAGAGCGCCAGAATCGACCCCCGAAGGGGTATCTCTGCGCTATAGACGGGCTGAGTGAGAAGAGACCTAGCACCTAAGGATCAGAGGTAAACAGAAAGGTCTTAAGCTGTTTCCTGAAAAGGAGATGTTCCATGCATTGTCTTAGTTGTACCGGAAGCTTGTGCCACTGGCATGGGCCCAAATAAGAAAGGGTCCTCCCACCTTGCCTGGACCGTTTGATTCTAGGCACTGTACGCAGTCTATGCCACTCCATTCCACTTTATGCCACCCTGCCACTCCACTCAGTGCCACTGTACCTCACTCCACTCCCCACAATACCACTCTGTGCCACTCTACCACACTACACACAATGCCTCTCTACTCTGCCACTTCACTCTGTGCCACTTCAGTCTACACCAATCTACTCTACGCCACTCCAAGCCATTCTACTCCACACTCGTCTACACCATGCCACTGCCCTCTACTCCGCTCCACTTTACTGCACAACATCGCTAAAAGACATAGGCAAAGTCAATAGCTCTTACGCAGGCAAAACCTATTGGCTTTGCCAATGCTTGTGTTCTTTTTTGCCCTTTGTAGGTCGAGCATTAGGGACCTCATGTATATACTTAAGTATATAATGATATGTGTATGTACTTTGTAGGCTCTGGCGATCAGCCTAGGACTTGTCTGCTTCCGCTTAGGGACTTTTTTCTGTTCAACTGCCTCTATTTAACTTTCTTGATCAAAAACTACCAGCAGAGGTCAGTAGAATACCAGAATCACTTTAGCATTCTCTTGATTCCAGTCCATGGAAATTGTCTCCCCTGAGCACCCACAAACAATACTATTTTTTAAAATCTTGTCTTTTCAGTGAAATGACCACCGAAGGCCATGATTTTATATTAAAAACAGAGCTTTGGACTATACCGTTTCCTGCTGAAAGGCAATATTTCTCTCCATGTGTTCCCATACCTGGCGTGTCACGCAGTCTGGTGCTTACTTTCCCTCCATGTTAAGGAACAGTAGATGTTTCAGCTCCCAGGCTATTGTGCTGCATAGCTAAATACATATAAGGTCCCAAAGGTGAGACTGATTGCATTGCAAATGCTTGTTTTAATACTAGTTGTTTGGCAACCCCAGTGCCCCTCTGTTGCTGCTTGTATGTTGGAAGTATTAGTTCATTTTTTTTGGGGGGGTGGGGGGTGTCAATATACAAAATAAAATTACAGCAACTTGAATAATGGGGGTGTTATTCATCTTGTGGTTCTAAGTGACGTCATAGACAGCGCGAGCTTTACTCTTAGCCATTTGACGTCACTCAGAGCCTGTGATGAATAACCTCCTGATATTCACAGTTCCCCCAGTGGCATCCAGACCTCGTGCCACCCGGGTCGGCCCCTAAGTTTGCAGCCTGGTGCAGGTAAGAGCAGGCGGAGGGAGGAGGTGGCGACATCTTCCGGAGGGGGGTGGGCAGGGTGACGTGACTTCCCGGATTTGCCCGGACAGTCCCGGTTTTTCGCCCTGTCCGGGCAGATTTCGGGAGTTTTGGCTCATGTCCCAGTTTTTGGAGGGGTTGCCTGAAAACAGTGAGAGGCACTTTTTTGGGTGTTCTAAAGCTTTGCTAGCTAGCAGCTGTCATAAGTACGCAATTTAATTGGTATGGTTTTGGGAGTAGAAACTACATTTGATTTACTTTCTTAATGCATATTCTGTGATCCCATGTTGATGACAGCTGTCATTCTGCGACATGGGGGGGGGGGGTGAAAAGGTGTAGTCCTTCTTTTATTTTTCCCAAATGTCCCATTTTTAGGGCTCGACCTCTGCCAATGCGCTTGCGCATTGCAAATGTCAAGACATATTGGGGCTTTACGAGAGCTTAACCAAACGGGCGATTTGATGCTGTGGCTGTGAAAAAAGCGTGTGCACGCATCAAAGCCACCAGCCTCCCTCCCACAAGCTTCCCCCAGCGTGCGCTCTGGCATTTCTCCTCCCCTAATTATTCACTGCCCACGGCCGGCCGGCACATCAAAGGCTGCTGCTCCCCGTGCGTCTTGTCACCCTTACTCTCCCCTATTCTTCCCTTCTTGCTTCTCCCCGCCCCCCCCTCCCCACCACAGCAATGCCGAGGGCTTGTTTCACGTGTTGGCTTTGGTTGCACATCCTATTTTACATTTGTACAGTGTTGACTTCGCTGGCTATAGATTTAGCATTGCTTTGTGTAGTTGTTTGGCTCCATACACATGGAGATTTTCCGTTGTCGTGGATTTTGCTTGGCCTACGGATGTGCTTACATAAGTCTTGTATAGCTCAGTCTTGTTATCGGGCTGTGTTTATAGATTTTTTTGGGCTTAATATGCATGTGTAGTTCCTTCTGACTGTACAAGTTTTACATATTACTCCTTGTCCTAGGTGGATTTTGACCTTTTCCCAATGCCTGCACAAATAGTATAGCTTTAATGTGTGATTCGACTTTGTGCGTTAGAAGTGTGAGTTAAACCTAGACGGCGATTGCAAAATCTCTTGTTACGAGAAAAAAATCTTAAAGGGGTTAGAGCCCTGGCATTACTTACCTTTACTTACTACTAGTTGTTTCCCACGTTACTCGTGTTTCCTTTCTTCCTCTTGATCAGTGCCTCCTCCCTCCAGCTTCCTGCTTGCTTCACGTCTTTGTTCTTGCTGTGGCGCCTGGCTCAAGTAATGTTTTCGGCATCCAGCATCCTTCCACTGGCCTTGCACTTGTAATATCCATGTTTTTTTTTTTTTACTGTCCAGCGTCCACATTCTATTTTGTTGCTTGCCTGTCCCTACCACGACCTCACGTCTGTCGCTGCATGCTTCTTCCCCTTCGTTGCTGGCCTGTCTCTCACTACCTAGATCCTGTCACTGCATGCCCCTTCCCCACCCCATTGCTAATTGCCTCCCTCAATCATAGCTTGTTTTATATAGCGCAGAGTCCACTGGAAGGACTTGGAGTGATTTAGATGAGCACCAGTTACATTGCAGAAGGACACATCATTTTTCAGGCAAGGGGCGGCTATTTGATTTGCCCAGAATTACAGGATGTTGATCTGGTGCCGAGACTCTAATCTGGTTCCCCAGTTTCAAAGTTAGCACCTCTGGCCGTAACAGCAGTCTGTCCATGCTCCGCGTTCCAGCTAGCTACACTTTGGCACGCTATTAACTTCACTGGGCATTAAGTGTAGGAAAAATAACAATTTAAACTTCTTTGTACCTGCATAGCTTAAAGTAAAAAAAAAAGCGATATGACACGATCTGACCACATTTTTTATTTTTTATTTTACATTAAGCTATGTAGCACAGCAGCTTGTACTGCTGTGCAAAAAAATCAGGCTCCATTTGCTGAATTCTAGACTCCCTCCTCCATTGTCCAGAGGCGCTGACAACCCTCTGCCATCGCCTGCTCTTTACACTCGCCATGACTCATGAGCACGCTGTGCCTCTAATTCGAGGGGAGGAGGCTGACACCCTGTCCCCAGGAGGCCGCCTCCTCGCCAGACTGCGCTGTTTACTGTAGCTGTCGCTTGTTTTCACTTTTTAGAAACGCTGCAAACAAACAGGACATGTTTATCCGATATTTTACTTCCTGAGGCGTAAAATCTTCTGCGCAGAAACGCTTCTAATATTCTCACCAAACAATAGTGAGTAAAGTTACTCCACTGCCCACAACAGAAGAACTGAAATGAGGGATGCGCGGCCCCTCTTATCTCTCCGCTCTCCTTACTCTCACCACTCTCCCCTCCCTCTCTCACCTCCCTCTCACCTCAATCTCCCCTCTCCTCACTATCCTCACTATCCCCACTCTCCCCTCTTACCACTCTCCTCTCACCACTATGCGGCGTTCGATACCGTGTCTCATTCCATCTTATTGAATTCTCTCCGGTTCCTGGGAGTAGATGGTCCTGCATTGGCCTGGATTGCCTCCTTTTTAAGTTAGCGCACTTTCCAGGTCTTCTCCACGAAAGCCGCATCTGATATCCGTCCTTCGGCGTATGGCGTCCCTCAGGGGTCCATTCTCAGCCCGTTATTATTTAATATTTACATCAAACCTCTAGCTTCCATCGTAGAGGATGCTGGGCTGACTATTTTTTCATACGCCGATGACACACAAATTGTTTTCTCCCTCTCCAGCACTGAAGGCAACAATGTGTCTAATCTGAAAATTGGATTGTCACGTGTGGCTGAGTGGATGCAGAGGCATCTCCTCAAGCTAAACGGTGACAAGACCGAGATTGTCATCTTGGGGAAACATAAAGAGCTCTGGGGCCCGCAACACTGGCCTGATGCCATGGGTCCTCTTCCTCAACCGGTCCCCGTGGTTCGCAACCTCGGATTCCTCATAGATGACAAGCTCTCTATGATGCAACAGGCTACCAAGGTGTCTGCCATCTGTTTCTCCACCCTGAGATGGCTCCAGAAAATTCTTTGGATGTTGCCATATGCCACCAGGAGAACTGTCGTCCAGGCGTTAGTAACATCTCGCCTGGACTATGGCAACGTCCTCTACCTTGGCGCCGATGCTGCGACCACAAACAAACTGCAGGTAGTACAGAATTCAGCGGCTCGACTTCTATGTAACATCCCGAGGAGATCTTCGGCCACCCAGGCTCTCCGCGCTCTACATTGGCTCAAGGTCCCGAGCCGCATTAAGTTCAAAGCCCTATGCTACCTTTTTAAAATCAAGCAGGGCTCAGCCCCTCTGTATCTTCAGAACCTTGTTCAACCTTACAGGCCTAGCCGCACATTAAGATCTTCGGCTAACTGTGACTTTGTTATTCCAAGATTTAAACTCGTGAAGATGGGGGAAGATCTGTTTCCCATCTAGGCCCCAAATCCTGGAATGCGTTACCGACTGCCTGAAATCCGAGACTAATTTGTTCTGTTTCCGAAAAAAATTAAAAACTTTACTTTTCCAATAGATTTTCGGTCGTTTTTTAGCCGTCCATAATGCTGTTGTAATGTCCATTTTTCTTCTTTAGTCTATCCCTTGCGCCGGGAAACCCACTGCGGGTAGCTGTCGCGCATTATAAGTTTTAAATAAATAAATAAATAAATATCCCCTCTCACCACTCTCCCCTCTCTCCCCTCACTCCCCTCTCCCCTCCCTCTCCCCTCTGCTCACTCTCCCCTCTCCTCACTCTCCAATCCCTCTCTCCCCTCCCTCTCTTTCCCCTCTGTCCCCACTCCCCTCTCTCTTCACTCCCCTCCCTCATCACTCCCCTCTCTCCTCTCCATCTCCCCTCTCCTCACTCAACCCTCTCCTCACTCAACCCTCTCCTCACTCTCCCCTCTCCTTACTCTCCTCTCTCCCCTCTCTTATTCTCTCTCCCCTCTCTTCTCCTATCTACTCTCTACCCTCTTACCTCTCTCCTCTCGTCCCGCTCCCCTCAGCACCACCACAGCATCACTCAGGGGCACCACAACATCACTAAGCGCCACTACAGCATCACTGAACGCCACATCATCACTCAGCATCACCCCAGCATCACTCAGCACCACCACAGCACCACTCAGCACCACTCAGCACCACCACATCATCACTTAGCGCTACCCCAGCATCACTCAGCAACACCACATTATCACTCAGCACCACCACATTATCACTCAGCGCCACCCCAGCATCACTCAGTGCCACCCCAGCATCACTCAGCACCACCACAGCATCACTCAGCGCAACCACAGCATCACTCAGCGCAACCACAGCATCACTCAGCTCAACCACAACATCACGCAGTGCAACCACAGCATCACGCAGCGCAACCACAGCATCACTCAGCGCAACCACAGCATCACTCAGCACCACCACAGCATCACGCAGCGCAACCACAGCATCACTCAGCGCAACCACAGCATCACTCAGCGCAACCACAGCATCACTCAGTAGCACCACAGCATCACTCAGTAGCACCACAGCATCACTCAGTAGCACCACAGCATCACTCAGCAGCACCACAGCATCACTCAGCAGCACCACAGCATCACTCAGCACCACCACAGCATCACTCAGCACCACCACAGCACCACTCAGCACTACCCCAGCACCACTCAGCACCACCACAGCACCACTCAACACCACCACAGCACCACTCAACACCACCACAGCACCACTCAGCACCACCCCAGCATCACTCAGCACCACCCCAGTATCACTCAGCACCACCACAGCATCACCACAGCATCATTCAGCACCACCACAGCACCACTCAGCACCACCCCAGCACCACTCAGCACCACCCCAGCATCACTCAGCACCACCCCAGTATCACTCAGCACCACCCCAGTATCACTCAGCACCACCACAGCATCACCACAGCATCACTCAGCACCACCACAGCACCACTCAGCGTAACCACAGCATCACTCAGTGCAACCACCGCATCACTCAGCGCAACCACAGCATTACTGGTTCAAATATGTTCTTTCAATGTTTCAAGCAGTTTTCAAGCTTTCACGCTTTATTACAATTCACAAAAAGATGTTAATATTTCACTTCTGTTCTTGGATTTTCATCACAATAAAAAACACTTAACATAATCGTCACAAAAGTTATTTACAAAGGTTTAAGCTATTGCCATTACAAATTAAATAAATTATTTAAGTATTAATTATTTAAAAAAATTAAAAGCCATTGTTATTGTAATATCAATACATCTAAGTCACGTAAATACAAAACATGTTACATTACCAATGCTATAGGTGTCACATTTGCGAAAGTTATAACTGTTGGCATTGTAAATGACAAAGCTATTAACTTAGCCATTTTAAAAAATAACACATAAATAAAAAAAAATCATTTATAACACCAATAGCTCAAACTTTCCTAATGCGAGCCCTATTGCATTTCCAATGCTTGTTTTGGGTTCTGAAGATCTGGTCACCCTAGGGGCGGGGCGACTTGTTCTCAGGGGTATGGTGGTAGTTGACAGACACGACTTGCTCACCTCCTCTGCCCCCAATAAGGGTGCCCCCCCTTCCCCCAGCTACGCCACTGAGTTCACCTGCTATAATTCTATGTTTCCGCCCTCCCTGTCTCCTAGTGTATTCCGCCACCATCTGCACATTTTCTTTTCCGTTCCCTCTTCATTGCTTTTCATGGTTTTTGCCGTCAGTCCCTCCTTCACCCCCAAATTCCCTCTTCCTCCTTCCCACCTTTCTTCTTTTCACCCTTGTTCTCTACCATCTTCCTTTTCTACTTTCACTTTCGTCTTTCTTGTTCCCCCTCTCGCCTGTCCTTCCCTTCTCTTCACTTCTTTTCTTTACCACTCACAAAGTCCCTCCGTCTTTCCTTCTTCCGTCCCTGCTGCTTCCTTTCCTCTCCCTCTTGTCTCCTCCAGTCTTTCCTCTCTGTGCAGCGTTCAGCCCTTCCTCGCCTTTCATTTATTCCTTCCTGTTCCTCCAGTACCTTCCCACCTTTTCTCCTGCCTTCTCCTTCTTTCTCCCCCTTTCTCTCTTCCCCTCTCCCTTCCTCCTCTTCCCATTCGTCTGTCTCGTCCTCTTCTCCTTTTCTTTGTCCCCCGTCTATTTTCCTTTATTGCTCTCTCCCCTCTCTTGTCCCACCTTCGCCCCCCTTTACATCCCCCTCCTTCCTATCTCTCTCCCTCATTTTCTCCCTTCAGTCTACATCCTTCCCTCCTCTTCCTTCATTCCTCCCCACCTTGTCCCCTCCCTCCCTCTTCTGACCATCTCTCCCTCCTTCACTTTTCCTTCACCCTATGTTATCCACATTTTCATACGGGTGTTTGTGGGGTGGGGCTTATGGAATCTGTTGACATATTATATGCCCTTTCGTCTCTGACGCGTCATCTTTGCCCGCCCCCTCCTCTTCCGGTTTCACATCCTAGTGTGACACAAAGTCCGGCCTTGATAAGGGAAGGCCCTAATTCCTTCCAGCCCTTGGAAGCTCTGCTTTTAGCCCCCCAATAAACACGTGGGTGCTCTAAATATTTGCATCTGAAACCTGTCACCTCTGAGGGGGCCCAGGCAGAGCAGGAGACGGCTGAGCACGGGGCTCTAAGTCAGTCATTAGAAAACAAGCATTAGCAGGGCCAAGCGTCCTGGCTTCAATGTGCTAAAGTATTTAAACAGCATTTCTAGATGACTGTGTTGGCACATTAAAATCAAATCTATTGGATTAGCCAATGCTCGTTTATCCGTGTTTGGAGCTCTCATGCTGGAGAAGTGCTAACCCGAACTAAACTATTTTCAAAAGTGAGAAAACAAAAACTAAACAATTTTCTATCTTTATACAATGCATGCATGGAAAATAATGCAATGTGTGACGATTTGGTGTACTCTTGAGATGTGCAGTGTTCCATGGTGCATGGCAGTGCCAGCTCTCCCCAGGTGGGGGTGATACACCGACAGACACCAGGAAGAGGGGAGAGAGAGATGCTAGTTCCTCTGGGCGGAGCCATAGTGCACTGTATGTATGTTTGAAAGAGTTGATGGTAATAGGTCTGGCCCACAGCTTTAAATGGAAAAAAATAAGGTGCAGGTACTCGCCATATTAAGATGTGAACTAGGGGGTGGGGCTTGGGCGGAGGGGGGGCTTTTGGGGGTGGGGATACGAGGAATTCTAAGGGACCCGGCCAGGGGCACATATTTAATTTGATTGAGATTTAATTGGGGTGCAAAACTAGTAACCCTCATGCCTATGTACATAAAATACAAATCTGGGATCAGCATGTTGTGTTTTGCAGCAAGCACATGAACCCTCTGTGCTAACTTATGATGAGTCAAAACTGTTATCAGAAAAAGCACAGATCTTTTCGGCAAGTACTTTTGTTGGTAGTTTAATGCTGTACATTTTTTATACTTTATTATTTTTACACATACTAAGTCTCTGCAAAGATTTTGCCTCGTTAGTACCACTGTAATATGCAAATGCAGCAGTGAGAGAGGTGACCAGTCAACTTTTGCAAAGGACCCTTCACTTAGCAGCAACACAAGTCACATTTTTAGTAACTTTTGATCCGGTTGAGCTACAAAAAATCTTTTTCGTTAAAATCATCAGATTATGCAGCAGATGACTTATTATGTGACAAATATGGCAGAGCCGTAATTATGTGGAAAACATTTTCAACCTACTATATTTTGCCATTTATGTGTGAACTGCTCTTTTGGAAAAAGGGCGGAGAATTGCTGATGACAGAAACTCCATGGCTCTGAGACAAATGGCTTGTGCTTCCACTTTTAAGCGTATTTGGCACATAATGTGATCGGAAACATGTCCCACTTTGTGAATGTATTATAATGTTGAAGGAGCCGGGTTCCACGTTCTAGACTTACTCTGGAACCCCTGGGCAATGTCTCTTTTTGTCTGCTTGGAAGTGTGGAGGGGAGAGAAATTATCATTAGCCAATTAAACATTACAGTTCCAATGAATCATGACTCTGAATATTCACATACTCACAATCCAAGTTTAGTTAGTTTATTACAAAGCCAAGAACAGCAGGACATACAAACAACTCAAGACGAGGGTTTAAAAATAGATTGGAACTAATACAAAGCCAAATACAAATCAGGTGAAGTTAAGACGGTCAGTATACACAGAATAACCAATTCGAGAAGCAGGACGCAGAATATCACAGCGCCTATATCAAGAGTCCCCTTCGTCGGAGGTTCGTAAGTAAAAATAATTAGACTGTCCCTACACTATCGCTAGCGTGACATCCCTACTTAGAATTTCCCAAAGGCAAGTTCTGAAAAGGTGTCAGCTCGTGAAGGCTTCCTAAGAAGTCCACTCACTTTGAATGGGTCAAGTAGCATAAAGCTACAGAGCTTGTTCTAAGATGCTCTCTCCTGTCAAGGCAATGCAGAAGTCCCCGGACTTTGTCCCTAACTCCAACACAAGAACTGGTACGACATCCAATAATGCTGTGCAGCATCATCCCATCCATGCAAGACAGACCTCCCCGTAGGTAGCTTTCCATGCGGCAGCGATGCTCCCAGGCCTTAGCTCGATGACCTTGATTCCCAGGCCCTCTCCGGTGAGAAAGAACACCATCCCATATTATCAGCATCGCTGTTTAATGTATCTTCTCCTCCCTAAGCCTAACTCCTAAAACAAAGACATTATTTCAATTAACAAAGATGCATTTCTCCACCTGCTACGGAAAACGTGAGAAAGAACAAGTTCTGCATACAGACGGATTCTGCTAGCAAATTGACTCGAGAGCAATAGGGAAAATACACGTTAGGCCTACAGGATCCGGCCAGCATAAGAAACAGCGGGTAAATTCATTAAACATGTGTATATATGAGCATTGTTACTATGCACATTTAAATCAATGCGTTACATAGGGATACAAATTAGTACGTTCATTAGTCACGAGTACAATTCATTACGTTAAGAGTTCCACCTAACCACATGCAATTAAAGTGATGAATTCTCTATATTATACGAAATGTCTCTATCACCTCACTTTACACGGTGTTACACAGGCACCGGTCCGTCATCATCTGCTCCCAGTGCCCACAGTATAGGCCCAACAAGCACTGGCAAAAACAAGCCATGAAAGAAGACTTCAAACTCCTTGGTGCCTTGAGGCGGACACTGATGCCCTCTTTCAGCAGGTCAGGGCAACTCATAACACTGAAACTTACACAATCGCTCACGGCAGCCGTGGTGGTGGTGGGAGGTTCAACTCATGCCGGCTGATGTAGGGGGTGAAGTCAAGCAGCCCTGGCGGAAGCTGAACTCGTGACTGCCCTGGTGAATGGTGAACGTGTGGTTGGTCTGGTGGGGAGTGAACTTGTGGCTGGCACTGTTGCACCTGAGACTGGCACTGTTGCATCTGTGTCTGGCACTGTTGCACCTGAGGCTGGCACTGTTGCACCTGAGGCTGGCACTGTTGCACCTGAGGCTGGCCCTGTTGCACCTGAGGCTGGCACTGTTGCAACTGAGGCTGGCACTGTTGCACCTGTAGCTGGCACTGTTGCACCTGAGGCTGGCGCTGTGGCACCTGTGGCTGGCACTGTTGCAACTGAGGCTGGCACTGTTGCACCTGTAGCTGGCACTGTTGCACCTGAGGCTGGCCCTGTTGCACCTGTGGCTGGCACTGTTGCACCTGAGGCTGGCACTGTTGCAACTGAGGCTGGCCCTATGGCATCTGTGGCTGGCACTGTTGCACCTGTGGCTGGCACTGTTGCACCTGAGGCTGGCACTGTTGCAACTGAGGCTGGCCCTGTGGCATCTGTGGCTGGCACTGTTGCAACTGAGGCTGGCCCTGTGGCACCTGTGGCGGGCCCTGTGGCACCTGTGGCTAGTCCTGTGGCACCTGTGGCACCTGTGGCGGGCACTGTGGCACCTGTGGCAGGCACTGTGGCACCTGTGACGGGCACTGTGGCACCTGTGGCACCTGTGGCGGGCACTGTGGCACCTGTGGCAGGCACTGTGGCACCTGTGACGGGCACTGTGGCACCTGTGGCGGGCACTGTGGCACCTGTGGCACCTGTGACGGGCACTGTGGCACCTGAGGCTGGCAATGTTGCAACTGTGGCTGGCCCTGTTGCACCTGTGGCTGGCACTGTCCCACCTGTGGCTGGCCCTGTTGCACCTGTGGCTGGCCCTGTTGCACCTGTGGCTGGCCCTGTTGCACCTGTGGCTGGCCCTGTTGCACCTGTGGCTGGCCCTGTTGCACCTGTGGCTGGCCCTGTGGCATCTGTGGGTGGCCCTGTGGCATCTGTGGCTGGCACTGTTGCACCTGTGGCTGGCACTGTTGCACCTGTGGCTGGCACTGTTGCACCTGAGGCTGGCACTGTTGCACCTGTGGCTGGCCCTGTTGCAACTGTGGCTGGCCCTGTTGCACCTGTGGCTGGCACTGTCCCACCTGTGGCTGGCCCTGTTGCACCTGTGGCTGGCCCTGTTGCACCTGTGGCTGGCCCTGTTGCACCTGTGGCTGGCCCTGTTGCACCTGTGGCTGGCCCTGTTGCACCTGTGGCTGGCCCTGTTGCACCTGTGGCTGGCCCTGTTGCACCTGTGGCTGGCCCTGTGGCACCTGTGGCTGGCACTGTTGCACCTGTGGCTGGCCCTGTTGCACCTGTGGCTGGCACTGTTGCAACTGTAAATGTAAATGTATTGCGAATGTAAATGTATTGCGACTTATATAGCGCACGTATCACCCGAAGGCATCAAGGCGCTTGCCTTGGGAACCCGTCCTGGCTTTTCCCTGTGAGATAACCCCTACTGGGTATCCCCAGGGTGAAAGCCAGGCGAGAATTATCGAGTCCGTGGACATTTTGGGCTCAGGACCCTGCCGCGTCGGGCATTGAACCCTGGTCCCGGGCCAGACCTCTGCATCAGGGTCTGCCGCTCTAATCAGTGAGCCACACTCCTCCAACTGTGGCTGGCCCTGTTGCATCTGTGGTTGCCCTGGTGGGAGGTGAACCTGTAGCTGGCCCTTATGGAGGGTGAGCTTGTCGCTGTCCCTGGAGCGTGGCCATGGGCTGGCATGCTGGAAGGTGGGGCTGTGGCTTTTTCACAGAGGGTGACCCAGTGGCAGCCCCCTTGGAGGATAAAGTTGTCTAAATTCGTTTCTGTATAATTTGTGAACCACTTTAATTCAAATGTTATCATTTGATTACTAAAAAAATAAAATGTAAGAAGTGCCCGAACATGCATTTGTCTTTTACAGATCAAGCTCTTTAAGTAACATTCAAGATTACTTAACTAAAGGGAATTATGAATTAAGTAATTTTATATATAAATCAGACCGAAAAGTAGCCTCTTCTTTAAAAACACAGTCATGGACTACCCTCGCAATTTTCATAGACTCAGACATTTCAAATGTGTATTATACCCAGCTGGAAAGGATTGTTTATGACAGACACTGGTAGGAGCAGAGATAAGAAACATTTTCATGTGCCAATTCCTCCTCCTGTACAGAAGAGGGGGTGTTTGGGCAGCTGTCTCTCTCAGCAGAATGGCTCCCAGCACTGGGGATGGCTGTGATGCTCCCCCCTCCCCCAGCATGGCTGCCCGCGCTGGCACACTCTGTGGGCGAGGTCAGCATTCTAGCTCTGTGTTTGAAGTCTGAACCCTTCTCATGATGCTGTTTTGGGGCATGCATTGGTTTTATGTGGTCTGATGCTCTAATGAGGCCTGTGTCTTGTCCTTGCCTGGAGCCTCCTGGTTGGGTATCCACCAGCCCGGACCCCGCTGGAATGCACCATTGCTGATAAGAGGGCAGCCGCCTGGTTAACTCCCCCTCCTATTTTCAAGGTACATTCCATCCGCCCTCCCTCCCTCGCACAGTCTGCCTCATTTATTATTCCTGTACTTTTCAAGGTGCCTCCCTTCCTGCCCCCTCCCTCGCCACCCATCGGTGTTATTTTTAGATTGCGGAGGGGGGGCCTAAGTAAAAAGAGTAAAATACTCTGTGCATCTCAAGGTCCAGGAGGATGAGATAAGGGCCTCTCTCCTGAAGCGCAGCGTGGATATATTATTCTTCGAGATGTCATCCACCCCAATGAGCCTTCTTTGAAAAATAACCTGGAACCAGTTATCTATTCTGAATTGGCATAACCGTTGTTTGGGGTATAATTACATCACAGTGCTTTGCAACCAGGGTCAACTCGTATAGAATAATTTAGAGCCAAAAGGTATCTTAGAAAAATAGGTTTTTATTTTTGAGAAGAGTTTTTCAAGTGCAATGAGTTTGCTGAATCTTTAAGTGATGGCTCACTTATGAAGTCCTTATTTGAAGTTGACCAGTTCTGGAGGCCACGTCTAAAAATGTAGGTTGGTTCTGGAGGCCTTGTCTGACCAAAAAGGCCAGTTCTGGAGGCCTCCTTTGAAGTAGGCCGGTTCTAGAGCCCTCATCTGAAGTAGGCCGGTCCTGAAGGCCTGTTCTGGATGCCTCCGCTGCAGAAGTAGGTTCATTCCGGAGGCCTCTTCCGAACAAGTCAGCCGGTTCTAGAGCCCTCATCTGAAGTTGGCTGGTTCGAGAGCCCCCATCAAGTAGGCCCGTTCGATAAACCGCATCTGAAGTAGGCCGGTTCTAGAGACTTCAGCGGAAGTAGGACGGTCCTGAAGGCCTGTTCTGGATGCCTCAGCTGCAGAAGTAGGTTAATTCCGGAGGCCTCTTCTGAACAAGTAAGCCAGTTCTGGAGACCTCATCAGAAGAAGTAGGCCGGTTCTGTAGACCTCATCTGAAGTAGGCCGGTTCTATAGACATCATCTGAAGTAGGCTGGTTCTATAGACCTCATCTGAAGTAGGCAGAGGCCTCGTTTGAAGTAGGCCGGTTCTAGAGCCCTCATCTGAAGTAGGGCAGGTTCTATAGACCTCATCTGAAGTAGGGCAGGTTCTATAGACCTCCTCTGAAGTAGGGCAGGTTCTATAGACCTCCTCTGAAGTAGGGCAGGTTCTAGAGCCCTCATCTGAAGTATTCTGGTTCTAGAGATCTCATCTGAAGTGGGCAGAGGCCTCGTCTGAAGTAGGCCGTTTCTAGAGACTTCATCTGAAGTAGGCCGTTTCTAGAGACTTCATCTGAAGTAGGCCGGTTCTAGAGCCCTCATCTGAAGTAGGCCGGTTCTAGAGACCTCATCGGAAGTAGGCCGGTTCTATAGACCTCATCTGAAGTAGGGCAGGTTCTATAGACCTCCTCTAAAGTAGGCTGGTTCTAGAGCCCTCATCTGAAGTAGGCCAGTTCTAGAGACCTCATTGGAAGTAGGCCGGTTCTAGAGACCTCATCTGAAGTAGGGCCGGTTCTAGAGACCTCATCGGAAGTAGGACGGTTCTAGAGGCCTCATGTGAAGTAAGACAGTTCGAGAGACCTCATCTGAAGTAGGGCCGGTTCTAGAGACCTCATTGGAAGTAGGCCGGTTCTAGAGACCTCATCGAAAGTAGGCCGGTTCTAGAGAACTCATCTGAAGTAGGGCCGGTTCTTTAGACCTCATCTGAAGTAGGGCAGGTTCTATAGACCTCATCTGAAGATGGGCAGGTTCTATAGACCTCATCTAAAGTAGGGCAGGTTCTATAGACCTCTTCTGAAGTAGGCTGGTTCTAGAGCCCTCATCTGAAGTAGGCTGATTCTAGAGCCCTCATCTGAAGTAAGCCGGTTCTAGAGACCTCATCTGAAGTACGCCGGTTCTAGAGCCCTCATCTGAAGTACGCCGGTTCTAGAGCCCTCATCTGAAGTAGGCCGGGCCTGAAGGCCTGTTCTGGATGCCTCAGCTGCAGAAGTAGGTTAATTCCAGAGGCCTCTTCTGAATAAGTAAGCCAGTTCTGGAGGCCTCATCTTGAGAAGACCTAGAGATCTTATTCAGAGGAGCAGGCTGTTTTTGGGGTCTTCTTTCAATCAACCAATCAGGCTCTTTTAAGCGCTGCTCATCACCCGTGAGGGTTTCTAGGTGCTGGATGGGGTGTGGTGGGTTATTTTTGGAAAAGGGCCCCTGAAGTTAGGATAAAGAAACCCAGACAGGGAAAATACTACTGTGGAAAGCGGCGACACCGGGCACAGTGTATTTTACATTCGGATGGGATGTCAACTCTAGGCTAAATTATTTACGCATGCCATAAAGACACAAATGCTAACCAAGGAAAAATATAAACAGTTTATTATTTTCTTACTAATATTCTTATCTTTTTTTTAGATTTTTTTTTTTACAAATAATATATAGACAAAGATAAATATATTTACCGTCTTAATACTCATTTATGAACCACATGTATTATCTTCGATTGACAGTTGGTGCTTTTCATAACTCTGTATTTCAAGTAGCAAGATTGTCAGCTTTTCAAATCACTTGTACACACATCATTTTTTCTTTTCCAACTTTAGTCAAAAGAAGTGTGTATTAAAACACATAAATCACAAGAGACTTAATGCACAGAGAGTGGCGGCTTGTTGACATATTCTGCTGCAGGGCGTCGTCAGAGGAACAGCCAATCCTTCAGGCCGTTTGTGAATTCTTGCAGTGTGGGGGAGATCCTGAGATGAAGAGAGGGACCGTTCCAGGTCTCGCTGTCCAGGTAGGGGCAGGAGCGACCGCCTATCCTCCTGCGGCAGTACCGCGGAGTGTGGGTGAGGGTGGCGGACGCAGCTGTCCGATAGGTTGGTGGAAGTTCAGCCTGGGGTTGGGGTAGGCTGATCCCACGCTCTGAAGGGCTTGGTAACCATGGGTCAGCATTTTGAGCAGACATCTCTTGTGTATGGGGAGCCAGTGGAGAGATCTGAGGTGGGGTGGTGATATGGGCTCGTCTCGGGAGGTCGACGATGAGTCTGGCTGCTGTGTTCTGGATGGTTTGTAGTTTGTTTAAAGCTGGATGGTGACTCCTACGTAGAGAGTGTTGCCGTAGTCCAGGCGGCTGATGATGAGGGCTTGGGTGACGGGGGTCTCGTGCGGATGGAATCCACTTGAAGACTTTCCGGAGCATCCATAGGGTGAGGAAGTAAGCTGAGGATACTGAGTTTATCTGTTTTTTCATGGTGAGCCTGCTGTCTAGTATGATGCTGAGCTTCCTGACCTGTTCTGAGGGTGATGGGGAGGGGCCTAGATCTGTTGGCCACTAGGTGTTGTCCCAGGAGGAAGTGTTGTTCCAGAAGATGAGTGCCTACGTTTTGTCGGTGTTTGAGGTAGTTGTTTTGCATCCTGCCGGCTACACTGGTCATACACCTGTAGAAGTTTGCTTTGTTGTTAGGAGTCTTTCAAGTAGTCCGTTTCTGGAGGCCTCCCAAGAGGGAGGGCAGTTCTGGTGGCCTCCTTTGAAGTAGGCTGGTTTTGGAGGCCTCATCTGAACAACCAGGTCCGTTCTGGTGGCCTCCTCCGAAATAGGCAGGTTCTGGAAGCCTTGCGACAGTTCTGGATGCCTCCTTTTGAAGCAGGTTAGTTCTTCTTTGAAGCAAGCCGGTTCTGGAGGCCTCCTTTGAAGTAGGCGAGTTCTGGCACCCTTACCTGAATAGGTTGGCCGGTTCTGAAGGCCTACTTTTGAAGCCGGTTAGTTCTCCTTAGAAGTAGGCTGGTTCTGGAAGCGTCCTTTGATGTAGGGTTATTTTATAGGCATCCTTTGAAGTAGGGCGGTTCTGAAGGCCTCCTTTGAAGTAGGTCGGATCTGAAGACCTCCTTTGAAGTAGGCCGATTCGGGAGGCCTCCTTTGAGGCAGGCTGGTTCTGGAGACCTCCTTTGAAGTAGGCCGGTTCTGGAGAGCTCCTTTGAAGTAGGTTTGTTCTGGTGGCCTCCTTTACAACAGGCGGTTCCAGAGGCATCTTTTGAAGTATGCTGGTTCTGGAGACCTCCTTTGAAGTAGGCTGGTTCTGGAGGCATCTTTTGAAGTAGGCCGGTTCTGGAGGCCTCCTTTAAAGCAGGCCGGTTCCGGAGGCATTCTTTGAAGCAGGATGGTTCTGGAGGCATTCTTTGAAGCAGGATGGTTCTGGAGGCCCGCTTTGAAGTAGGCGGGTTCTGGAGGCGTCTTTTGATGTTAGGTGGTTTTATAGGCCTCCTTAGATGTAAGGTTGTTTTATAGGCCTCCTTTGAAGTGGGCTGATTCTAGAGGCCTCCTTTGAAGTGGGCTGATTCTAGAGGCCTCCTTTGAGGAAGGCTGGTTCTGGAGGCCTCCTTTGAGGAAGGCTGGTTCTGGAGGCCTCCTTTGAAGAAGGCGTGTTCTGGAGACCTCCTTTGAAGTAGGTTGGTTCTAGAGGCCTCCTTTGAAGTAGGCTGGTTCTGGAGACCTCCTTTGAAGTAGGCTGATTCTGGAGACCTCCTTTGAAGTAGGCTGGTTCTAGAGGCCTCCTTTGAAGTAGGCTGGTTCTAGAGGCCTCCTTTGAAGTAGGCTGGTTCTGGAGGCCTCCTTTGAAGTGGGCTGATTCTAGAGGCCTCCTTTGAGGAAGGCTGGTTCTGGAGGCCTCCTTTGAGGAAGGCCGGTTCTGGAGGCCTCCTTTGAAGTGGGCTGATTCTAGAGGCCTCCTTTGAGGAAGGCTGGTTCTGGAGGCCTCCTTTGAGGAAGGCCGGTTCTGGAGGCCTCCTTTGAAGTGGGCTGATTCTAGAGGCCTCCTTTGAGGAAGGCTGGTTCTGGAGGCCTCCTTTGAGGAAGGCTGGTTCTGGAGGCCTCCTTTGAAGAAGGCGTGTTCTGGAGGCCTCCTTTGAAGTAGGTTGGTTCTAGAGGCCTCCTTTGAAGTAGGCTGGTTCTGGAGACCTCCTTTGAAGTAGGCTGATTCTGGAGACCTCCTTTGAAGTAGGCTGGTTCTAGAGGCCTCCTTTGAAGTAGGCTGATTCTGGAGACCTCCTTTGAAGTAGGCTGGTTCTGGAGACCTCCTTTAAAGCAGGCTGATTCTGGAGGCCTCCTTTGAAGTAGGCTGGTTCTGGGGACCTCCTTTGAAGTAGGCTGGTTCTAGAGGCCTCCTTTGAAGTAGGCTGATTCTGGAGGCCTCCTTTGAAGTAGGCTGGTTCTGGAGACCTCCTTTAAAGCAGGCTGATTCTGGAGGCCTCCTTTGAAGTAGGCTGGTTCTGGAGACCTCCTTTAAAGCAGGCTGATTCTGGAGGCCTCCTTTGAAGTAGGCTGGTTCTGGAGACCTCCTTTGAAGTAGGCTGGTTCTAGAGGCCTCCTTTGAAGTAGGCTGATTCTGGAGACCTCCTTTGAAGTAGGCTGGTTCTGGAGACCTCCTTTAAAGCAGGCTGATTCTGGAGGCCTCCTTTGAAGTAGGCTGGTTCTGGAGACCTCCTTTGAAGTAGGCTGGTTCTAGAGGCCTCCTTTGAAGTAGGCTGGTTCTGGAGACCTCCTTTAAAGCAGGCTGATTCTGGAGGCCTCCTTTGAAGTAGGCTGGTTCTAGAGGCCTCCTTTGAAGTAGGCTGATTCTGGAGACCTCCTTTGAAGTAGGCTGGTTCTGGAGACCTCCTTTGAAGTAGGCTGGTTCTAGAGGCCTCCTTTGAAGTAGGCTGGTTCTGGAGACCTCCTTTAAAGCAGGCTGATTCTGGAGGCCTCCTTTGAAGTAGGCTGGTTCTGGAGACCTCCTTTGAAGTAGGCTGGTTCTAGAGGCCTCCTTTAAAGCAGGCTGATTCTGGAGGCCTCCTTTGAAGTAGGCTGGTTCTGGAGACCTCCTTTAAAGCAGGCTGGTTCCAGAGGCCTCCTTTGAAGTAGGCTGATTCTGGAGACCTCCTTTGAAGTAGGCTTGTTCTGGAGGCCTCCTTTGAAGTAGGCCGGTTCTGGAGAGCTCCTTTGAAGTAGGCTGGTTCTGGAGACCTCCTTTGAAGTAGGCCGGTTCTGGAGACCTCCTTTGTCGTAGGCTGGTTCTGGAGAGCTCCTTTGAAGTAGGCTGGTTCTGGAGAGCTCCTTTGAAGTAGGCTGGTTCTGGAGACCTCCTTTGAAGTAGGCTGGTTCTGGAGACCTCCTTTAAAGCAGGCTGGTTCCGGAGGCATCCTTTGAAGTAGACTAGTTCTGGAGGCCTCCTTTGAAGAAAGCCGGTTCTGGAGGCCTCCTTTGAAGTAGATGGGTTCTGGAGGCGTCTTTTGATGTAAGGTGGTTTTATAGGCCTGCTTTGAAGTGGGCTGATTCTAGGGACCGCCTTTGAAGTAGACCGATTCTAGAGGCCTCCTTTGAGGAAGGCTGATTCTGGAGGCCTCCTTTGAAGTGGGCCGGTTCTGGAGACCTCCTTTGTCGTAGGCTGGTTCTGGAGACCTCCTTAGAAGTAGGCTGGTTCTGGAGACCTCCTTTACAACAGGCCGGTTCCGGAGGCATCTTTTGTAGTAGGCTGATTCTGGAGGCCTCCTTTGAAATAGGCTGGTTTGGAGACCGCTTTTGAAGTAGGCCGGTTCTGGAGGCCTCCTTTTAAGTAGGTTGGTTCTGGAAACCTCTTTTGAAGTAGGCCAATTCTGGATGACTCCTTTGAGGCAGGCTTGTTCCGGAGGCATCCTTTGAAGTAGGCTGGTTCTGGAGGCCTCCTTTGAAGCAGGCCAGTTCTGGAGACCTCCATCGAAGTAGGCGAGTTCTGGCACCCTTACCTGAACAGTTTGGCCGGTTCTGAAGGCCTACTTTTGAAGCCGGTTAGTTCTCCTTTCAAGTAGGCGGTTCTGGAAGCGTCCTTTGATGTAGGGTTATTTTATAGGCATCCTTTGAAGTAGGATGGTTCTGAAGACCTCCTCTGAAGTTGGCCGGTTATGGAGGCCTCCTTTGCTGTATAGTGGTTTTATAGGCTTCCTTTGATGAAGGTGGTTTTATAGCCCTCCTTCGAAGTAGGCTGATTCTGGACGCCGCCTTTGAAGTTGGCCGGTTCTGGGGACCACCTTTGAAGTAGGCCGATTCTAGAGGCCTCCTTTGAGGAAGGCTGGTTCTGGAGGCCTCCTTTGAAGAAGGCGTGTTCTGGAGGCCTCCTTTGAAGTAGGCTGGTTCTGGAGACCTCCTTTGAAGTAGGCCGTTTCTGGGGGGCTCCTTTGAGGCAGGTTGGTTCTGGAGGCCTCCTTTACAACAGGCCGGTTCCGGAGGCATCTTTTGAAGTAGGCTGGTTTTGGAGGCCTCCTTTGAAGTAGGCTGGTTCTGGAGGCCTCCTTTGAAGTAGGCCGGTTCTGGAGGCCTCCTTTGAAGTAGGCTGGTTCTGGAGGCCTCCTTTGAAGTAGGCTGGTTCTGGAGGCCTCCTTTGAAGTAGGCTGGTTCTGGAGGCCTCCTTTACAACAGGCCGGTTCTGGAGACCTCTTTGAAGTAGGCCGGTTCTGGAGACCTCTTTGAAGTAGGCCGGTTCTGGAGGCCTCCTTTGAAGTGGGCTGGTTCTGGAGGCCTCCTTTGAAGTAGGCTGGTTCTGGAGACCTCTTTGAAGTAGGCCGGTTCTGGAGGCCTCCTTTGAAGTGGGCTGGTTCTGGAGGCCTCCTTTGAAGTAGGCCGGTTCTGGAGGCCTCCTTTAAAGTGGGCTGGTTCTGGAGACCTCTTTGAAGTAGGCCGGTTCTGGAGACCTCTTTGAAGTAGGCCGGTTCTGGAGACCTCTTTGAAGTAGGCCGGTTCCGGAGGCATCTTTTGAAGTAGGCTGGTTCTGGAGGCCTCCTTTGAAGTGGGCTGGTTCTGGAGGCCTCCTTTACAACAGGTCGGATCTGAAGACCTCCTTTGAAGTAGGCCGATTCGGGAGGCCTCCTTTGAGGCAGGCTGGTTCGGGAGGCCTCCTTGAAAGCAGGCTGGTTCTGGAGACCTCCTTTGAAGTAGGCCGGTTCTGGAGAGCTCCTTTGAAGTAGGTTTGTTCTGGTGGCCTCCTTTACAACAGGCGGTTCCAGAGGCATCTTTTGAAGTATGCTGGTTCTGGAGACCTCCTTTGAAGTAGGCTGGTTCTGGAGGCATCTTTTGAAGTAGGCCGGTTCTGGAGGCCTCCTTTAAAGCAGGCCGGTTCCGGAGGCATTCTTTGAAGCAGGATGGTTCTGGAGGCATTCTTTGAAGCAGGATGGTTCTGGAGGCCCGCTTTGAAGTAGGCGGGTTCTGGAGGCGTCTTTTGATGTTAGGTGGTTTTATAGGCCTCCTTAGATGTAAGGTTGTTTTATAGGCCTCCTTTGAAGTGGGCTGATTCTAGAGGCCTCCTTTGAGGAAGGCTGGTTCTGGAGGCCTCCTTTGAGGAAGGCTGGTTCTGGAGGCCTCCTTTGAAGAAGGCGTGTTCTGGAGGCCTCCTTTGAAGTAGGTTGGTTCTAGAGGCCTCCTTTGAAGTAGGCTGGTTCTGGAGACCTCCTTTGAAGTAGGCTGATTCTGGAGACCTCCTTTGAAGTAGGCTGGTTCTAGAGGCCTCCTTTGAAGTAGGCTGGTTCTAGAGGCCTCCTTTGAAGTAGGCTGATTCTGGAGACCTCCTTTGAAGTAGGCTGGTTCTGGAGACCTCCTTTAAAGCAGGCTGATTCTGGAGGCCTCCTTTGAAGTAGGCTGGTTCTGGGGACCTCCTTTGAAGTAGGCTGGTTCTAGAGGCCTCCTTTGAAGTAGGCTGATTCTGGAGGCCTCCTTTGAAGTAGGCTGGTTCTGGAGACCTCCTTTAAAGCAGGCTGATTCTGGAGGCCTCCTTTGAAGCAGGCTGGTTCTGGAGACCTCCTTTAAAGCAGGCTGATTCTGGAGGCCTCCTTTGAAGTAGGCTGGTTCTGGAGACCTCCTTTGAAGTAGGCTGGTTCTAGAGGCCTCCTTTGAAGTAGGCTGATTCTGGAGACCTCCTTTGAAGTAGGCTGGTTCTGGAGACCTCCTTTAAAGCAGGCTGATTCTGGAGGCCTCCTTTGAAGTAGGCTGGTTCTGGAGACCTCCTTTGAAGTAGGCTGGTTCTAGAGGCCTCCTTTGAAGTAGGCTGGTTCTGGAGACCTCCTTTAAAGCAGGCTGATTCTGGAGGCCTCCTTTGAAGTAGGCTGGTTCTAGAGGCCTCCTTTGAAGTAGGCTGATTCTGGAGACCTCCTTTGAAGTAGGCTGGTTCTGGAGACCTCCTTTGAAGTAGGCTGGTTCTAGAGGCCTCCTTTGAAGTAGGCTGGTTCTGGAGACCTCCTTTAAAGCAGGCTGATTCTGGAGGCCTCCTTTGAAGTAGGCTGCTTCTGGAGACCTCCTTTGAAGTAGGCTGGTTCTAGAGGCCTCCTTTAAAGCAGGCTGATTCTGGAGGCCTCCTTTGAAGTAGGCTGGTTCTGGAGACCTCCTTTAAAGCAGGCTGGTTCCAGAGGCCTCCTTTGAAGTAGGCTGATTCTGGAGACCTCCTTTGAAGTAGGCTTGTTCTGGAGACCTCCTTTGAAGTGGGCCGGTTCTGGAGAGCTCCTTTGAAGTAGGCTGGTTCTGGAGACCTCCTTTGAAGTAGGCCGGTTCTGGAGACCTCCTTTGTCGTAGGCTGGTTCTGGAGAGCTCCTTTGAAGTAGGCTGGTTCTGGAGAGCTCCTTTGAAGTAGGCTGGTTCTGGAGACCTCCTTTGAAGTAGGCTGGTTCTGGAGACCTCCTTTAAAGCAGGCTGGTTCCGGAGGCATCCTTTGAAGTAGACTAGTTCTGGAGGCCTCCTTTGAAGAAAGCCGGTTCTGGAGGCCTCCTTTGAAGTAGATGGGTTCTGGAGGCGTCTTTTGATGTAAGGTGGTTTTATAGGCCTGCTTTGAAGTGGGCTGATTCTAGGGACCGCCTTTGAAGTAGACCGATTCTAGAGGCCTCCTTTGAGGAAGGCTGATTCTGGAGGCCTCCTTTGAAGTGGGCCGGTTCTGGAGACCTCCTTTGTCGTAGGCTGGTTCTGGAGACCTCCTTAGAAGTAGGCTGGTTCTGGAGACCTCCTTTACAACAGGCCGGTTCCGGAGGCATCTTTTGTAGTAGGCTGATTCTGGAGGCCTCCTTTGAAATAGGCTGGTTTGGAGACCGCTTTTGAAGTAGGCCGGTTCTGGAGGCCTCCTTTTAAGTAGGTTGGTTCTGGAAACCTCTTTTGAAGTAGGCCAATTCTGGATGACTCCTTTGAGGCAGGCTTGTTCCGGAGGCATCCTTTGAAGTAGGCTGGTTCTGGAGGCCTCCTTTGAAGCAGGCCAGTTCTGGAGACCTCCATCGAAGTAGGCGAGTTCTGGCACCCTTACCTGAACAGTTTGGCCGGTTCTGAAGGCCTACTTTTGAAGCCGGTTAGTTCTCCTTTCAAGTAGGCGGTTCTGGAAGCGTCCTTTGATGTAGGGTTATTTTATAGGCATCCTTTGAAGTAGGATGGTTCTGAAGACCTCCTCTGAAGTTGGCCGGTTATGGAGGCCTCCTTTGCTGTATAGTGGTTTTATAGGCTTCCTTTGATGAAGGTGGTTTTATAGCCCTCCTTCGAAGTAGGCTGATTCTGGAAGCCGCCTTTGAAGTTGGCCGGTTCTGGGGACCACCTTTGAAGTAGGCCGATTCTAGAGGCCTCCTTTGAGGAAGGCTGGTTCTGGAGGCCTCCTTTGAAGAAGGCGTGTTCTGGAGGCCTCCTTTGAAGTAGGCTGGTTCTGGAGACCTCCTTTGAAGTAGGCCGTTTCTGGGGGGCTCCTTTGAGGCAGGTTGGTTCTGGAGGCCTCCTTTACAACAGGCCGGTTCCGGAGGCATCTTTTGAAGTAGGCTGGTTTTGGAGGCCTCCTTTGAAGTAGGCCGGTTCCGGAGGCCTCCTTTGAAGTAGGCTGGTTCTGGAGGCCTCCTTTGAAGTAGGCCGGTTCTGGAGGCCTCCTTTACAACAGGCCGGTTCTGGAGACCTCTTTGAAGTAGGCCGGTTCTGGAGACCTCCTTTGAAGTGGGCTGGTTCTGGAGGCCTCCTTTGAAGTGGGCTGGTTCTGGAGGCCTCCTTTGAAGTAGGCCGGTTCTGGAGGCCTCCTTTAAAGTGGGCTGGTTCTGGAGACCTCTTTGAAGTAGGCCGGTTCTGGAGACCTCTTTGAAGTAGGCCGGTTCTGGAGACCTCTTTGAAGTAGGCCGGTTCCGGAGGCATCTTTTGAAGTAGGCTGGTTCTGGAGGCCTCCTTTGAAGTGGGCTGGTTCTGGAGGCCTCCTTTACAACAGGCCGGTTCTGGAGACCTCTTTGAAGTAGGCCGGTTCTGGAGACCTCTTTGAAGTGGGCTGGTTCTGGAGGCCTCCTTTGAAGTGGGCTGGTTCTGGAGGCCTCCTTTGAAGTAGGCCGGTTCTGGAGACCTCTTTGAAGTAGGCCGGTTCCGGAGGCATCTTTTGAAGTAGGCTGGTTCTGGAGGCCTCCTTTGAAGTGGGCTGGTTCTGGAGGCCTCCTTTGAAGTAGGCCGGTTCTGGAGGCCTCCTTTAAAGTGGGCTGGTTCTGGAGACCTCTTTGAAGTAGGCCGGTTCTGGAGACCTCTTTGAAGTAGGCCGGTTCTGGAGGCCTCCTTTGAAGTGGGCTGGTTCTGGAGGCCTCCTTTGAAGTAGGCTGGTTCTGGAGACCTCTTTGAAGTAGGCCGGTTCTGGAGGCCTCCTTTGAAGTGGGCTGGTTCTGGAGACCTCTTTGAAGTAGGCCGGTTCTGGAGACCTCCTTTGAAGCAGGCTGGTTCTGGGGACCTCTTTGAAGTAGGCCGGTTCTGGAGACCTCTTTGAAGTAGGCCGGTTCTGGAGACCTCTTTGAAGTAGGCCGGTTCTGGAGACCTCTTTGAAGTAGGCCGGTTCTGGAGACCTCTTTGAAGTAGGCCGGTTCTGGAGGCCTCCTTTGAAGTGGGCCGGTTCTGGAGACCTCTTTGAAGTAGGCCGGTTCTGGAGACCTCTTTGAAGTAGGCCGGTTCTGGAGACCTCTTTGAAGTAGGCTGGTTCTGGAGGCTTCCTTTGAAGTGGGCTGGTTCTGGTACATTATAAGTTCTTACAGCGACTTTACTACACCCTGGTTAAGAAACATAAGTTCCGACTGACTGATAATGACAGATGTGAGCGCTGCAGCGCGGAGCATGCGTGGTTCTTGCATCTTGCTTGGGAGTGCCCTCCTGTTCGCCTATACTGGCAACAGGTACACGACGCCCTCGTGGCTATGACGGAGGAGTCCATACTTCTCGATCCATTACTTATGCTTCTTGGTTACACGCCGCACATCCCTAAATCCTGCAGGAAATTCTTGGATATTGCGCTGCTCTTGGCAAAGCGGCGAATAGCATGTCGATGGGGGCGTGGCAGAGCCCCTAAATTCAAGGAATGGCTGGCTGACATGACCTATAGCCAGGAGCAACACGTAACTTTCACTGAACTACTACCAATCACAAGTCAACCTAAAGACATATGGGGCCCCTTGGTCAGCTACCTACTTGCCCTGACGGATGAGGGGGATAACCCAGAGGGGGGTGACGCCCGTGATCCCACTGAAGCTAGGAGTTGCATTGTGTCGCCCGCCACTGAATGCCACACTAATGCTCTTCCAAACTAGTTCATCGGCCCCATACCTCAGTATATGCCCCACTAGATAATACAACCTGTTAAGGCTGGCTATCAGTCCACACTACATCCGCGATTGCTCATGATATGCCCTCACCATGTATGTGTTTGTATAGTTCAATCCGTAATGTGCATGCTTTTCTCTTGATAGTGTACCTCGCCACCATACAATGTACTCTCCCTGATGATGAGATATTATTGTTGCCTATGATAACGAATTGCAGTATACACTCACTGTACCTATTTGCATTTGTGACTTTACTGACCCAAAGCTCCAATCCATGTATGTATGTTATCTCTTTTTTCTTTTAATGCTCTTTGGATTGAAAAACAAATAAACAGATTTAAAAAAAAAAAGGAAAGTAGGCTGGTTCTGGAGTCTTCCTTTGAAGTAGGCCGGTTCTGGAGGCCTCCTTTGAAGTAGGCATCCTTTGAAGTAGGGCGGTTCTGAAGGCCTCCTTTGAAGTAGGCTGGTTCTGGAGACCTCTTTGAAGTAGGCCGGTTCTGGAGACCTCTTTGAAGTAGGTCGGTTCTGGAGACCTCTTTGAAGTAGGCCGGTTCTGGAGACCTTCTTTGAAGTAGGCCGGTTCTGGAGACCTCCTTTGAAGTTGGTCGGTTCTGGAGACCTCTTTGAAGTACGCCGGTTCTGGAGGCCTCCTTTGAAGTAGGCATCCTTTGAAGTAGGGCGGTTCTGAAGGCCTCCTTTGAAGTAGGCATCCTTTGAAGTAGGGCGGTTCTGAAGGCCTCCTTTGAAGTAGGCATCCTTTGAAGTAGGGCGGTTCTGAAGGCCTCCTTTGAAGTAGGCCGGTTCTGGAGACCTCTTTGAAGTAGGTCAGTTCTGGAGACCGCTTTGAAGTAGGTCAGTTCTGGAGACCTCCTTTGAAGTAGGTCAGTTCTGGAGACCTCCTTTGAAGTTGGCCGGTTCTGGAGGCCTCCTTTGAAGTTGGCCGGTTCTGGAGACCTCCTTTCAGGCAGGATGGTTCTGGAGGCCTCCTCTGAAGTTGGCCGGTTATGGAGGCCTCCTTTGCTGTAGAGTGGTTTTATAGGCTTCCTTTGATGAATGTGGTTTATAGCCCTCCTTTGAAGTAGGCTGATTCTGGAAGCCACCTTTGAAGTTGGCCGGTTCTGGGGACCACCTTTGAAGTAGGCTGATTCTGGAAGCCACCTTTGAAGTTGGCCGGTTCTGGGGACCACCTTTGAAGTAGGCCGATTCTAGAGGCCTCCTTTGAGGAAGGCCGATTCTGGAGGCCTCTTTGAAGTAGGCGTGTTCTGGAGGCCTCCTTTGAAGTAGGCGTGTTCTGGAGGCCTCCTTTGAAGTAGGCGTGTTCTGGAGGCCTCCTTTGAAGTAGGCGTGTTCTGGAGGCCTCCTTTGAAGTAGGCGTGTTCTGGAGGCCTCCTTTGAAGTAGGCGTGTTCTGGAGGCCTCCTTTGAAGTAGGCCGGTTCTGGAGACCTCCTTTGAAGTGGGCCGGTTCTGGAGACCTCCTTTGAAGTGGGCCGGTTCTGGAGACCTCCTTTGAAGTGGGCTGGTTCTGGAGACCTCCTTTGAAGTGGGCCGGTTCTGGAGACCTCCTTTGAAGTGGGCCGGTTCTGGAGACCTCCTTTGAAGTGGGCCGGTTCTGGAGACCTCCTTTGAAGTGGGCCGGTTCTGGAGGTCTCCTTTGAAGTGGGCCGGTTCTGGAGACCTCCTTTGAAGTAGGCCGGTTCTGGAGACCTCCTTTGAAGTAGGCCGGTTCTGGAGACCTCCTTTGAAGTGGGCCGGTTCTGGAGACCTCCTTTGAAGTGGGCCGGTTCTGGAGACCTCCTTTGAAGTGGGCCGGTTCTGGAGACCTCCTTTGAAGTGGGCCGGTTCTGGAGACCTCCTTTGAAGTGGGCCGGTTCTGGAGGTCTCCTTTGAAGTGGGCCGGTTCTGGAGACCTCCTTTGAAGTAGGCCGGTTCTGGAGACCTCCTTTGAAGTGGGCCGGTTCTGGAGACCTCCTTTGAAGTGGGCTGGTTCTGGAGACCTCCTTTGAAGTGGGCCGGTTCTGGAGACCTCCTTTGAAGTTGGCCGGTTCTGGAGACCTCCTCTGAAGTAGGCTGGTTCTGGAGGCCTCCTTTGAAGTAGGCTGGTTCTGGAGACCTCCTTTGAAGTAGGCTGGTTCTGGAGACCTTCTTTGAAGTAGGCTGGTTCTGGAGACCTCCTTTGAAGTGGGCTGGTTCTGGAGACCTCCTTTGAAGTGGGCCGGTTCTGGAGACCTCCTTTGAAGTGGGCCGGTTCTAAAGACCTCCTTTGAAGTGGGCTGGTTCTGGAGACCTCCTTTGAAGTGGGCTGGTTCTGGAGACCTCCTTTGAAGTGGGCTGGTTCTGGAGACCTCCTTTGAAGTGGGCTGGTTCTAAAGACCTCCTTTGAAGTAGGCTGGTTCTAAAGACCTCCTTTGAAGTGGGCTGGTTCTAAAGACCTCCTTTGAAGTGGGCTGGTTCTAAAGACCTCCTTTGAAGTGGGCTGGTTCTAAAGACCTCCTTTGAAGTGGGCCGGTTCTGGAGACCTCCTTTGAAGTGGGCCGGTTCTGGAGACCTCCTTTGAAGGAGTCCAGTTTCGGAGGCCTCTTTTGAAGCAGGCCGGTTTTCCTTTGAAGCAGGCCAGTTCCGAAGCCCACATCTACGCCTCTGTTTACACCCTGGAGCAGTAAGTGCTGCTAACAGCGCTGGCACAGTCAGAACTGGACAGCACCGGTGTTTTATTACATTCCATAGGGGAGCCCAACCTACCCCTAATGTGATGTGTCTGGTGTGCATTTTTACTATTCATGTTTGGTGTTCATTTTGCGTTCAACCCCTACATGAATTTTCTGAATGTTCTTTACTCGAAAGCACTCCTCTTCCGTGGGTGCGTCATTCCCGCCACACTCCCCTCCCCCATACTCTTGTCTTCTTGTGCTGGCCGCTGCCCCTGTCACATCCCACCTGCATAAGACAGACCTCCACAACAGGGGATTGAACTCCTGAGCTGCATGTGTAAACCTACAAGCCTTGGGCTGACTGCGGCTTTCATCCTTCCGAGTTGGAGGCAATGCTCTCCATTGAATTGGGTTAAAACAAGGCCACTTATTTATAGTGCTATGAAGTATCACCTTCAAAGGGCTATTCAAGTGCTATGCAATGCATCTCTTCGGTGGTATGCAGTCGCGTGCGTGCGTGCGTGTGTCCAAAAAATCCTGTAGAATTGTCAAGGAGTCAAATTTGTGTTTTTTTCCCCGGGCTCGCTTTTTACACACGTAGTCCCACGCCACACACACCTGGGCGTCAGAAAGTATACATAATGAACGGGGAGACAAGATGGATAGGTGGATACTGGAGTGCATCTTTGGCCTCTCCTTGTAGAAATCGCTTGTCATGCCCATTCAGTCGTTGCCCTCTTCAGAAAGATCACAATCAATCAATCAATCAATCATTTTATTTGTAAAGCACACTACTTACCCGTGAGGGTCTCAAGGCGCTGGGGGGGGGGGGGGGCTGCTACTGCTCGAAGAGCCAGGTCTTGAGGAGTCTCCTGAAGGTCAGCAGGTCTTGTGTCTGCCGTAGGTTGGTGGGGAGGGTTTTCCATGTCTTGGCGGCGAGGTGAGAGAAGGATCTACCGCTGGGGTGGTTGCTCTTCGGATGCGGGGGGCGGTGGCGAGGGCGTGGTCGGCGGAGTGGAGCTGGCGGGTGGGGGTGTAGAAGTTGAGGCGGCAGTTAAGGTACGCTGGTCCGGTGTTGTGAAGTGCTTTGTGTGCGTGGGTGAGGAGCTTGAAGGTGATCCTCTTGTTGACAGGAAGCCAGTACAGGTCTTTCAGGTGGGGTGTGATGTGGCTGTGGTGCAGGATGTCGAGGATCAGACGTGCTGAATCGTTCTGGATGCGTTGGAGCCGTTTGAGGAGTTTCGTCGAGGCTCCGGCGTAGAGGGCTTGTCCGTAATCCAGTCTACTGCAGACGAGAGCCTGGGTGACCGTCCTTCTGGTTTCGGTGGGGATCCACTTGTAGATCCTGCGAAGCATACGGAGGGTGTTGAAGCAGGAGGAGGAGACGGCGTTGACCTGTTTTGTCATGGAGAGGGTGGAATCGAGGATGACCCCTAGGTTGCGTGCGTGGTCGGTGGGTGTGGGGTCCTTTCCTAGCGAGGAGGGCCACCAGGAGTCGTCCCAAGCCGAGAGGGTGGACCCGAGCATGAGGACCTCCGTTTTATCTGAGTTCAGCTTCAGCCGGCTCTTTCTCATCTAGTCGGCGACGACTTTCATTCCCTCATGGAGGTTGTTTTTGGCTGTGTGAGGGTCTTTGGTGAGGGAGAGGATCAGCTGGGTGTCGTCAGCGTAGTAGATGATGTTGAGGTTGTGCAGTCGGGCAATGCGGGCGAGCGGGACCATGTGGCTGAGGGAAGAGCCCTGGGGTACGCCGCAGATGATCTCGGTGGCTTTGGAGCGGAAGGGAGTAAGGCGGACGCTCTGTGTTCTACCGGAGAGGAAGGAGGTGTTCCAGTCCAGGGCCTTCTCTTGAATCCCTGCGTCGTGGAGGCGAGCGCGTAGGGTGTGGTAGCAGACCGTGTCGAAGGCGGCCGACAGGTCCAGGAGGATGAGGGCCGCGGTTTCACCGTTGTCTAGAAGGGTTCTGATGTCATCGGTGGCGGCTAGGAGGGCTGTCTCGGTGCTGTGGTTGCGGCGAAATCCGGACTGGGACGAGTCCAGAATGCTGTTTTCCTCGAGGAACCTGGTTAGTTGTATGTTGACGGCCTTCTTGATGACCTTCGCCGGGAACGGGAGCAGGGAGATGGTTCGGAAGTTTTTGAGGTCCTTGGGGGTCAACCGTGGGTTTCTTCAGTAGGGCGTTGATCTCGGCATGCTTCCAGTCCTCAGGGAAGGTCGCTGTCTCGAGGGAGCGGTTGATGGCCTTCCGGAGGTGAGGTTCTGTGATTCTCGAACCGAACTCCATTCTGTTTGAGTTGTTCGTGACGCCATTTTGTGTTGCCCTCACGTAGGCCCGTGGAGGTAACCGAACGAACAAAGTTGCATGGGCTTCGTTGTTCATGTACGCATTAACTAGGCCTTTTCTGACTTGTGAGTGAACTGCAGGACGCTGACCCCGTCACCTGAAACTGACCCTTTGCGAAGCCAATTTCCCTGGCTGATCGTTGTCTGAGATTGCCAATCAATGTTCAGGATATCATTAACTTTAGTGCCCTTGTACATATCTTATCCTATTCAGCATCTGAACTGTTTCCTTTTCTTATGACTTTTCATTACATGGATAGTGCTTTCAATTATGGGTTTGTAGAAATTGAATTTGGGACATTCCTAATAATTAACTTGTGGGTTGGTACAATGTAAATCGAGCTTTTATGATGTGATAATGCGTGGGAAAATGTATTTCATTCGTCAGTATTTGTTGCAGTGGGTGTGCATTTATAATGAGTAAAATGTGGATAAAAAGTGATGTCTTGCTCTACGAAAATTGAGCAGTCTCCTGAGTTGTACACCGTGTTGTATTGCTGGGATTACTGTTACTAGCTGCAGCTAATAAATTTGATCTTTGACGCCATCCAGAAGTATTCCGTGTCTCTGTATACCAAGACAGGTGAATCCGAAGACTTTGGGCGTGCCCCTGGCGCCACTGGGTTCTGACCCGGTTCTTCAGTTGGCGCCCAACGTGGTGCGACTTCAGCGGTACCGGTCCAAGCCCGAGGATCGTGAGGAGCCCGTGAGAAAATTCTGGAGGAAGGCCAACCACTTCATCGACCCCTGTATGTCGACGTGGACCGAAAGTTTTTGCTGCGAGGCCTCCCGCTTTCCGACGGCTACGAAGGACTGCTGCCCTGACTGTCGCCCTGTCTTGGATCCTTGATTGATGATTTGTAGAGCGAGACGATAGACGGTCTTCTGGTGGTGAGACAGATATTTTGGTTAAGTATAAGTGGGTCGCTCCACGACTTTGTTTTGTTTCTTGGTTTTGATTCGGTTATTGCAATAGTCGAAGCCGAGGGTCTCGTATATTTACGAGTGTATCGATAGTTGATAACCCCTTGAAGTTTGAAGCTAGACTAGTGAGCTATAAGATGCCTGGTCTTAGCAAATTTAGGAAATGGTTTAGTTGTGGTTGCAACAGGGATTCCCGATTGGAGGATTCATGTCCGATACCTCCGGTTGGAACTCCGACTTACGAGCTCTATTCAAAACACGGAGTGTGTCCTATTACTTATAATGAAGTATGGGTTCGCTATACAAAGAAAGATGGTGTTTTACGATGGCCCCAACATGGTAGTTTAGAATTAAATATTTTAGATAACTTGGAAGTTGCACTATTTAAGAAGAAAGCCCGGCCGGCAATGTTTTGATTCTTTCCGCCTTTGGCGTAAGGAAGCCAAACAGCGAGAAATTAAGCAAGCAAAGAGAGATAGGAAAGATAAGAATATGTCAGTACTACAAGCTGCTAGGCAGTTTAAGGCAGATGAAGAAGATCGTACGAGTGAAGTCTCAGATAGACAACGTTGCATGGCCATCGATAAATGTTATCCGGCCTTGCCGCCTTCCCTTTCAAAAGTGACTGAAGACTCTGAAAAAGATCCTTTGATGACTCATTTACTGAGATTACCACCCCCTTATGTGCAAGGTGCTACTGCGCCTCCATTACCCCCAGTTGTTCCACCCTTTGTTGGTCAGCCCCCTGCTGTTGTTCAGCCACCCGCTGTTGCACAGATGGTTCTCCCTCCTACGGTGCAACCCTCTCTAGGGTCGCCAGCTTTGCTATCAGCTTTGCCTCAAGCTCTTGTACCTTACATTCCTGTATCTCCGACTCCTGCTACTTCTGTCCCTACGCTTCTGTCCCCTCAAACTACTCTTTCTCCTGTCCTTATGGCAACTTCTTCTCCTTCTGTTCGACAAAGAATGACCAAGACTGTTGCTGGTCTTTTGTCTCCACTCTTTGGGCCACTGAATATGACCCCTGTTTTGGAACGTAAGCAGAGTTGTAGTCAGTTTCCTGGTCCCGAAGAACGGGCAGTGTTGGATCTTTTGGCTCGTAGATGGATTTTAAATGCCTCAAGGTATAATTTACAAGCAGTTATGGATGTTTTCTTACAGTGGGAGCCGCCTAAGCAAAGGTATGTTTTTGATGTAATGTGTACTTTTCTCCGTCAGGAATGGGAAGATAATGAGTTGGGTCCGATTCCGCAGGAAGTGCTTGATGTTCAGTCCGAATTTGCTAAAGGGACGATAGTGGAGTCTGATGTTGAGGAAGCCGTAGAGACGATACTTGTCTTTAGGTCTAGACTACCGCCTCAGACATTGTACGAACCTGATTCTTCTGTTAGGAGGAAAGTGAAGCAGTATCCTATGAGAGAGGTTCCCCCTGTATGGAGAGAGGCAGTTGCTGCTAATGTTAATCAGGGTATTCAGGCTGTAGAGGCCCATTTTCAGCGAGTGTGGGTACATGCCCCTTGGAAAAGAGCAGAGGTCTTGGCTCTTAAGCAAACCTTGCCTGACCCCCGTAAGAATCCTGCTGGTTATTACAAAGAGTTGTCCCAGACAGTTGACGCGTGTGTGAATTTAGCTGACATAGATATGTTGATGGGTAATGTAGTTCCTCAACCTTTGAGGGCGAAGATCTGTCATGAGAATCATGCGCAAGAATTAGGAGATACGTGGGTTAATATTGTTGCTGCAGATGGTCGGCAGGTAGGAGGTGCCAAACCTGAGCCCTTGGTTGCAGAATTACCTGGTAGGATTATTAATTTAATGAAAACTATGATGCCTCCTTTACGAGTGAATTGGGATAAGTTAGCAGCATGTAAACAAAAGAAAGACGAG
Organism: Lissotriton helveticus; assembly: GCF_964261635.1. Taxonomy (NCBI): domain Eukaryota; kingdom Metazoa; phylum Chordata; class Amphibia; order Caudata; family Salamandridae; genus Lissotriton; species Lissotriton helveticus. Next base: position 895,491,297 of record NC_136073.1, on the reverse strand, counting down.
AGTGTGTCTGATTTCTTCACGAGGTTTGAGGAAACGTTTATCGATCATAGTGGTCAGGACATGAGCACTGAAGGTGGTCAACGGTTGTTCGTGGACAAATTAATTTGCTTCCCGAACTTTCTAATAAGTTAAAGGACTCTGAGAGTTCATGGTCTGTTTCTTCGTCGGCCCAGATATTGGCTACTGCACAATATTATGAGAATAGGGATAAAGATGAGAAGGATAAAGTAGAGAAGAAGACTAGAGACCTAAAGACGAAAGTTCTTTTGCAGCAAGCTTATTCGCCTCGTCCGAATCAGCCTCAGTTTCAGTAACCCCCACAGTTTCAGAGATTGCTACAGAAGCCAGAGTTTTTCGCTCCGTGATTGCCGCCAGGACCTAATTAGTGTGCTTATTGCAGAGAAGAAGGTCACTTCAAAGTAGTTGTCCGATTCTGTTACAGCGTGCGAATGGTGTATCTGGTCAGAGAGGTCGTGGTGGTTTGCAATAAGCTCCTAGGGGTAGGGGACGTGTTTCCCCGGAATGAGCGTTCATTTCCCCCTCAGAATTCTACGAATTGTTTTGACAGACAGAATGTTCAGACTGTTCTGTCTGCCCAGTACTACACTGATGATTATTATGTCGAGAGTGAGAGTGCTGCTTATAATGATAGTTAGGACAGCCATGGGCAAAGAGAGGAAGTAGTGTCAGTTCCAGTAGACCAGAATGGACCTTATGTTGAAGTGATTACATTAGGTGTGGCAGAACCTTTTCTTTTGGATACTGGTGCAACAAAGAGTTCTATTATGCACTCTAAACTTCCTGGCGCACCTTTGTCTGGCTTGACCAACGTTTCAGTAGGATTTTCCGGCGCCCCAGTTTGTAACCCGGTTTCTAATCCTTTGCCCCTTTCTATTGGTCCTTGTGAATTGGAAGCTCCTCTTATTCTAACGACTGGTTGTGGTGAGAATCTGTTGGGTTTGGACATGCTGAAAAGATTGCATGCGACATTACATTGCTCTCCTTCGGGAGTACATCTTACGATGGGTAAGAAAGTGATTTCCCCGATGTATTTGTCTAAAGATTGTCTTCCACTGAAATTGCGTTCTCTTCCTGATACACTTTGGGCTACAGGTCCAAATGATGTTGGTCTCTTGCAGATTCTACCCTATGTTGTCACCCTTAAGTCAAATGCTAGGCTACCTCGTATTTCTCAATATAAAATATCTAGTGATGGCGAGAGAGCTGGTCTAGCGATTATTTATGATTTGGTTGTGAAGGGTGTAGTTGAAGAAACAAGAGGTAATGTGTGTAACAGTCCTGTTCTGCCTGTCCTTAAGCGTATTGATGCTTCTCAGCCACCTGTGTATCGGTTTGTGATCGATCTTCGAGAAGTTAATAAGATTGTTGTGCCACAGTTTCCTGTTGTCCCGGATATCACTGCTTTGTTGACTCTGATCCCTGCTTCAGCTGCTTGGTTTTCAGTTATCGATTTGAAGAATGCTTTCTTTAGCATTCCGATCGCTGAGGAAAGTAGAGATATTTTTGGCTTCTCTTTAGGAGGTCGCAGCTTCCGGTTCAAACGTGCTCCTCAAGGTTATTGTGAAAGTCCCTCCATCTATAGTCAGGCGTTGAAAACTCAGCTTGATAATTTTGTGTTGCCTTCTGGTGCTACTCTTATACAGTATGTTGATGATCTGCTGGTTGCTGCTGATGACGAAGAGATTTGTAAAGAAGCTACTCTTTCTTTGTTATGACATTTGTCTGACCTTCATCATAAAGTGGCACCTTCAAAGTTACAGTATTGCCGACAAGAAGTAACCTATTTAGGTCATCTCTTGTTGAAGGAGGGAAGACGATTGACCCCAGAACGAATTCAAGCGATTGCCCAAATGACTGTACCATCCACACAGAGAGAAGTTCGTGCCTTCTTAGGTATCACCTCGTATTGTAGACAATGGATCCCGAATTTTTCCTTGTTAGCAAAACCTCTGTTGGCACTGACTCTTAAAGATACTCCGTATCCTCTCCCTTGGTCTGACGAATGTCAGAAAAGTTTTTCTGAATTACGTGATGCATTGTGTTCTGCTCCGGTATTGGGTACCCTGGACTACAGTAAACCTTTTACACTGTATGTACACGAGAGAGAAGGTTGTGCATTGTCAGTGTTGACGCAACAATTTGGAGACAAGCAGCGCCCATGTGCGTATTTTTCAGCTACGTTAGATCCAGTAGCTAGGGCGTTGCCGAGTTGTCTGAGAGCTACAGCGGCAGCGGCTGTTTCTATTCGACAGTATGCTGGTTTGGTATTGGATAATACGTTGATTGTGATGGTCCCACATGCAGTGGATACTCTACTGAATAGGACAAAGACTCAGCACCTTACTAGTGCGCGTCTGTCAGGATATGAGTTGATGCTTATGGCTAGCCATGTGCACATTAAAAGGTGCAATGTGTTGAATCCAGCTACGCTGTTACCGATTTCTGTAGAGACAGATGTTCAGGAACAGCATGATTGTCTTCTCCGGACAGAGGAGGAAACGAAGGCTAGAGTTGATTTAAAGGATACTCCTCTTTCGAATGCTGATGGTACCGTATGGGTAGATGGTTCGTGTTTTAAGCTTTCGAATGGAGAGTCGACTGCAGCATATGCTGTCACAACTTTACATACAGTTGTTGAAACAGCACGTATAGCGCAGAATTCAGCGCAAGCAGCAGAGTTAATAGCATTGACTAGAGCGTGTGTATTGTCAGAAGGAAAGCGAGTGAATGTTTATACTGATAGTCAGTATGCGTTTGGTGTGGTGCATAGCTTCGGCCGCTTGTGGAGAGAGAGAGGATTTCTTACTTCCTATGGTACGAAAATTCAGCATGGGCAATTGGTGAATGAACTTCTTGAATCACTTACTTTGCCAAAGCAGATTGCAATTGTGAAGTGTAGTGCGCATAGAAAGGTTGTGGATGATGTGGGCCGAGGGAATGCGTTTGCGGATGAAGTTGCGAAAGAAACGGCGAAGGATGTGACGAGTCGAATGTATGTTGCGGGCCCTGCTAGATGGGTTATGGCTGGTGGAATGTGTGAAGACACAATAGAAAGCGTGAAGTTGATTCAGGCTGAAGCTACGGAAAAAGAAGTGAGTGTGTGGAGAGAAACTACGGGTATGTTGGATTCGACAGGTTGTTGGGTTGAGTTGTCGGAGCACCAGCGATGGTTGTTGCCTGATGCGTATGTGCTTCCAGTGGTTACTATGGCTCATGGAATGGCTCACATTAGTTCGAAAGGGATATGCAAGTTGTTGGCTCCAGTATGGCAGAATGCTGGAATACCTAAATGTGCTGAGAATTTGATGAAGCATTGTATGATTTGTCTAATGTATAATCCTGGAAAGGGAACTCCAACTCCAGCTGGTCATTTTGCTCCCCCAACGTATCCGTTTGAAGTGATACAGCTAGATTACATTCACATGGAGAGATGCAATAACTTAAAGTATGTCCTTGTGGTCGTTTGTGCCTTTTCCGGATGGATAGAGGCCTATCCCCCTAAAGGATAATACTGCCTTGTCTACAGCCAAAGTTTTGCTCAAAGAGTATATCCCTAGGTATGTTTTGCCGAGAATTGTATGGAGCGACAATGGGAGTGAATTTGTGGGCCAGATCATGAAGAAAGTGTGTGCGGGTTTGGGTATCAATCAGAAATGTCATGCTGTGAATCACCCTCAGTCCGCTGGACTTGTTGAATGCTATAATGGCACTCTGAAATTGAAGTTAGCTAAAATACAAGCGAGCACTGGTCTTACATGGCCAGATGCCTTGCCATTGGCCCTTTTGTCAACAAGGACGACAGTACATTCTCGTATGGGACTTAGCCCATATGAAATTGTTTTTTGTTGTCCGGCCAATGTTTGGGGTGTGCCAAGGCCTAAGAAATACAGTGATATTGAGTACCCTATGTTGGTGGATTACTTACATGACTTGACTGCTAAATTACGTGTTCTCCACCAACAGGTCTATGACAGCTTACCGACAGCGACTGCAGATCAAGGCCACACAATTCAACCTGGTGACTACGTTCTTACTAAAAACTTCCAACAAACTAAGAACTTGGAGCCAAGGTGGACTGGACCGCATTTAGTGTTATTGTTAACTCGGACTGCAGTTAGAGTAGCTGGTAAAAAGAATTGGGTACATGGTACCCATTGTAAAAAGGTTCCATTGCCCTTACAGTATGACAAGTGGGTGCGGGGAGGTATAGCTGATTCTGAATGTGAAAGAATTCCTAGATTCGTACCTTTTAGTGACGCACATTTGGAATGGACTCAGTCAGAACGTGCGGACGATGAAATTTTGCAAGCTGCTGTGCCACCACATCTAAGATTGCATACAACGGATCCGGAAACACTTTTTCAAGAGCAAACTGTGCCTAGCAGGGAGCGTTACAACCTAAGACCGAGAAAGGACAAATAAAATGTGAATTTTTGTTGTGAGTTACACCTTTTTCAGACAAGAGACTATTTTTCTTTTTTTTTTTCTTTTTCGAGTCACCATCCGGACTCAGCTGCAGGGTCGCGGTACAGCCTTAAGGGGTGAGCCGCGAATTGACGAAAGGTCTGTGGTTCTTGGTCGTTAGCACGATCTTGACACACACTTAAGTGAAGAAGGTAATAGCCGCGAGCAGCACGTTAGAGGATGGAGTCTTTTGTATCTGAGAAAAGTGTTGAGAGAATTCATTCTAAAATGAAAATGTGTACATTGGTTCGTAGCAAATGTTTTTTAATATTGTGTTTCTTGATGCTTTTGAATATTACATTGGCTTGTGTGGGTTGGATTGTCTATATTACACAACAGACGCCTGTACCTACGTCCCAACCTACTCTTTCTTTTTCTACTGTTCCTTCGTATGAGTTTCACACTTTGCCTGAACATGAGCAGACACGAAGATCAGAATTTGTTAACAATTCATTTATACAGTTGTTGCATCAGCATCAGCTAGTAGTAAATACAACGAACTGTTGGGTATTTGGTCTTATGCCGCATACGACAGATAAGGGAATGCCATATTTGGTTTTGCCTTTTTCGCCTAATGGGTCAGTGTGGGCACTCCAAGCAATGTTTATTTATGCGAATGAAGCATCTCCTTTACGTTCCGTCAAAGATAATGCGAGTAACAATGCCTTGATACAGGGAATAGTAGATATGATCAGAGATATCGATGCGTATAATGCTATCCCTAAGGATGAAGTACGAGCATATACTGGTTGGAACAAGACTGGATATAGCATTAGTCTGACAGAGAAGGAGAGATGAAAAAGGTCTCCCCCTATTTGGATTGTACCCCTCCGAGGTTATCTTTGTCTGCAAGGTAATGGTCAGAATCCAAGAGCTCAGCTTGGTAAGAGTGTGTGTGTTCACACCTATGTCTATGCATCCCAGAGTTCTCCACCGTTTGTGCCAGCTAAAGGCACATATTTTGTTTGTCACGATAGAGCCCATACATGGTTGCCACCTGATTTTCAGGCACATGTTATGTGGCATTTTTGCTTCCCCCTACATAACTGCTGTTTTCAATTACCATAAGACAAGATAGGGTAGAGGTGTCATTGATGCGAAAGATACTGTCGCACAAGAAGCTGGAGATTTATTCATGGGTTTCGTGCCCTTTTGGGGTCCTATGGCCAATAGTAGGAATATTCGACACCTTACGAGAGTGGTTGAGGCCACTATAAATGAAACTGCAGGTGCTCTTAGCAATATTACAGCTGAGCTTCAGGCAGATCGTCTTATGACGTTACAAAACCGTATGGTTTTAGATATTATATTAGCAGATAGAGGTGGGGTATGTAAATTGATCGGGTCTAGTTGCTGTGTTTTCATACCAGATAATGCCCCGACAGTGTACCAAGCCATCATGAAGTTATATAAGTCCGCTGAGTCTATACATGTAGACGAAGGGAACTGGTCATTGACTGGATGGATTTGGGGACTGTTGTCCAGATGGGGATGGAAGATTCTGATGTTCCTTGGTATGGCTTTAGCTATCCTTTTCTCGTGTTGTTTGTGCATCCAGTGTGGTCCCGCCATTTGTAGTCTTTGTGCTACGATGTGTGTGAGAAGACCTGTCCCGAGAGAAGTGAAGGATAATAAGATGATGCTACAGCAACACCTTGATGACCTGATGAGATAGATATAGACCTGGATTCAATTTGAAATGAGTTTAAGTTATTGCCTACGTAATGGCAAAAGGAGGGTCTGAGGTTCTGTGATTCTCGAACCGGACTCCATTCTGTTTGAGTTGTTCGTGACGCCATTTTGTGTTGCCCTCACGTAGGCCCGTGGAGGTAACCGAACGAACAAAGTTGCATGGGCTTCGTTGTTCATGTACACATTAACTAGGCCTTTTCCGACTTGTGAGTGAACTGTAGGACGCTGACCCCGTCACCTGAAACTGACCCTTTGCGAAGCCAATTTCCCTGGCTGATCGTTGTCTGAGATTGCCAATCAGTGTTCAGGATATCGTTAGCTTTAGTGCCCTTGTACATATCTTATCCTATTCAGCATCTGAACTGTTTCCTTTTCTTATCACTTTTCATTACATGGATAGTGCTTTCAATTATGGGTTTGTCCGGCTTGTAGTAATTGAATTTGGGACATTCCTAATAATTAACTTGTGGGTTGGTACAATGTAAATCGAGCTTTTATGATGTGATAATGCGTGGGAAAATGTATTTCATTCGTCAGTATTTGTTGCAGTGGGTGTGCATTAACAATGAGCAAAATGTGGATAAAAAGTGGTCTTGCTCTACGAAAGTTGAGCTGTCTCCTGAGTTGTACACCGTGTTGTATTGCTGGGATTACTGTTACTAGCCGCAGCTAATAAATTTGATCTTTGACGCCATCCAGAAGTAATCCGTGTCTCTGTATACCAAGACAGGTGAATCCGAAGACTTTGGGCGTGCCCCTGGGGCCGCTGGGTTCTGACCTGGTTCTTCAGAGGTGGGGTGCGATGACGGTGCTGGCCCTGTTGAAGATGTGGTGAGGGCATGGACCTGTCGGGGATCCGGAGTGTACGGAGTTCATGATCTTGATGGTGTCGTTGTCTATGTTGGTCCAGGAGGTCAGGCGGTTGGTGCGAGTGGTGGTCGTCTCAGTGGTTGCTGGGGCGGTCGCGGTGTTGAAGCTGTCGTGGATGTCCGTGATCTTGCGGTGGAAGAAGCTGGCCAGTAAGTCGCACAGCTCTTGCGAGGGTGGGATGTCGTTGGCGCTGGAGTTGGGGTTGGAGAGTTCTTGCACGATGTTGAAGTGCTCTTTGCTGTTGTGTGCGTTGTTGTCTAGGCGGTCTTTGAAGGAGGCTCTCTTGGCGGATCTGATGAGGTGGTGGTGGTTGCGGGTGGCGTCCTTGTGAGCTGCGTAGCTTTGCGGGGTTCGATCGCGGGTCCAGTTCTTCTCTAACTTACAGCAAGTTTTCTTGCATGCCTGGAGGTCTTGGGAGAACCAGCTTGCTTTCTTCCTGGTGTGGCTGGTGGAGGGTTTCTTGATTGGGGCTAGGGCGTTGGCGTAGTCTTCGATCCATTGTTTGAGGTTGTGGGTTGCGGCGTCCGGGTCGGTCGGGTCTGCGGGTGGTCTTTGGGCGAGGGTGGTGGTTAGCTGGTCATTGGTGACTTTGCTCCAGCAGCAGCGTGGCATCTGTTGGGTGCGGTGGGGTGTGACGGGTTTCCGAAAGGTGAAGTGGATGCAGCGGTGGTCAGTCCAGTGGAGTTCGGTGGTGTGGTTGAAGCAGACGTGGGTGCTTGCTGAGAAGATGGGGTCCAGCGTATGGCCGGCGGAGTGGGTGGGCGTTGTGACGAGTTGTCTGAGTCCGAGTTTGGCGAGGTTGTCAATCAGGGTGGAGGAGTTGGGGTCATTGTTATTCTCGAGGTGGAAGTTCAGGACCCCGATGAGGATGTAGTCCGTGGAGGCGAGGACGTGCGTGCTGACGAGGTCGGCGATGGAGAACTGTGGTCAGGGTCCGTGGGGTCTGTAGACGAGTGTTCCTCTGAGGGTGGTGTTGGGGTCGGTGTGGATCTGGAAGTGCAGGTTGTGAGAAGTTGGCCTGATATGCAGTGCTCACTATTCTAGTGATCACTATGTATCAGTCCAGACAACCCTTATTGATGATTGGTTGTAAGTCAACCTTATAGACCAGCTTTCCTAGTAGCATGGATACGAGCAGTCTAAGGCTAAGACTCTAGAGGGCGTGTTAAGCCAGCTGTTTTACCATCACATATACCCCTTGAACACCAAGTGAAAGGACACCACACAAGTTGTTATGAAAATAAATGTATATTTATTTCTAACAAGACTACCCTGGCTCTTTATGAGACAGGGAGCTAAGCAGACAACAAAACTCTTACGAAAATACTTAAAGTCGCACAATTTACACAAATGCCCGAGGGGCACGAAAAACCATATACACAAAAAGTGGAATGCGAAATTACTAGCAGGTAAGTACTATTCTCATAGGCTTTAGAAACGCTAGGCCTACAATGCTAAACCCTTAGATTAGAAGCAGGAGGCCTGTGGACGTCGTGTGCAGAGTGGGAACTCTCACGCGTAAGGCGGGAAAAAGTCTATGGAGGCTAGTAAAGACAAAGTTACTGTTCTCGGGCGAACCCGACTAGGTGGGTCGAAAACAAGAGTGGATACGAACACTTAGAGTGTTGGACTATGCTGGAGCACCGGAGTACTCGGTTTACCTAGCCCAGGGGCTGCGGCTGCATAGGGTTCAAGTTACGTCGGAAACCCTCGTTGACGAACCAGGAGCCTGAAGAAAGAAGTTGCTGGCAGGCGGCCAGTGAAGAAGTTCGTGGTGATCCAAGCCTGGATCAGGGAAGAAGAAGACCTGTAAGCAGAGGGGACCAAGTTCTGAATCACTAGCCAGTGATTTAGGTGGGCACCAGGATGCCACCGGACGAAGTCACCTCGACCAGGTGAATGGGCGCTGCTGGGCTCTGCAGTCTCCCGGACCAGGAGGCGTTGTCGGCGACCAGGATGGAGGTGCGAGCTGTCCCACGAAGGTGTCTGCTGTCGACGTCGCTGGACCCAGGATTGGGGCAACAAGTCTTGGCAAATGTAAGCCCACGCGGTGGACTTAAAATGGCGTCTGGAGTGGACCAGGTGGGTCCAGGGTGCTCCTCTGTTGGAGGGGAGCCAGGGCTAGTCTGGAGCAACCAGACCAGAGGTGTTTGTCGTTGTGAAGTGTCGTAGAAGGGCCACTAGCCAACGGGCAAGTGACCTGGACAACGCGGTGAGCAGCAAAGAGCAGAAGGGCCCCACGCAGATCTCGTGGATGCAGGGGGGCTGAACTTCGGTGCTGGAGCTGCTCAGGGTCGGGGCTTCTCTTACCCCAAAGCACTCAGTCGAGGGTCACTCGGTGGTCGTGCTGGACAAGCGTCGTGCAGTCTTGATGATGGCCGGTCCCTCGAGGTCTCGTCGCACCCACGGGTCTCAGCTGGGCTGAAGATGTAGGTTGAGGTCAGAGGTGCCAGGGAAGCCGGTTCTCGTCGAGCTGGGCAGTCTTGTTCCGGAGGAGAGACTTACAGCAGACCGCGATGCTTGGTTGGTGCCTGCTGCTGCAGGGTGACTACTCCTTAGTCACAAGGGAGAAATCTTAGGAAGAGTCTTGAGTTCCTCTAGTAGAAAGTCGGTTCAGGATTCAAAGATTGATCTAATTTGGAAGGGGGCCTGCTCCTACCTTTATCCTGCAAAAGGGGGCTGGCACGCGACTAAGTCCTGCCCTATGGGTGGGACTAGGAGGGGGGGTGGTTACACCCCTCTCCTTTGGCGGGCTTTTCCCCAGCTCAGGGGCTGGTGTGCCCCTGGAACTGGTTCAAGCCGGCCTATGCATAGTGAGCACCGGGGTGCCACTTGCAGTCACCTTCCTCTAAAGCCCTGCCTACCTAGGATACACAAAATCCTGTCTGGGACGTTGCTGGCACCGCCCCTGACAGGAAACCCTTTGTCCTTGCCTCCTGCTCTGGGAGGACTCAAAGCAACAGGAGGGCAGACTTGTGTCTCGGTGGCAGCATCCATCTTGTGGAGCTGAGGCTATGTCTGACTTTAACCGGGGTTACAGGTTACCAACATGTTGTGTCCCTCTAGAAGGGTGGAATGCTAACCCCGTCGCCAGAATTGGCGAGGGGTTAGTATTCCAATTCGTATGACACCTTACTCAACATGTTTTGATAAAGCGATACCAGAGTTGGCATATAACCGCGAGGATTATAATGCACTTAAGAGTATATTGTACGCGTTATCATGGAACAGCTATTAGGACTTGGTTCCGCAAGCTGCAAACGGGCTCAGCTCATGCCAGAGCACCATCTCACATTATTCCAAGCACTCTGCCTTCAGGATTGTTAAGGCCTGCCATAGGAGTGACTGATAGGAATATATGTGTCCATTTTAGGGTTAGATATAGGAATACTATATCTAAAGCAAAGGGTGAGTACACCACTTTGCCCCAGCTGTCAAGCAGCCAGTTGTGTCTGTTTTGGATGGCCAGCCAGGGGTGGCATAATACATGCTGCAGCCCCTGGTAGGCCCTGGGTACACCTATGCCCTGGGTACCTAAGGTACACTGTACAGGGACTGATAAGGTGACTCAGTATCCAATCAGATATGTACCTAGGGTACATGGAATCCATTTTAACAGAGGGAGCAGTGGGCCTGGGGTCCTGAATAGCAGGGCCCCAGGTCAACTAAGTCAGAAAACCAGCAAAACACCAGGCAAAAAGTTGGGGGCAACCATAGTCAGGGATCTACCTTCCTACACAGGTGTTCAGAGGTGCAGAGGGTGTCAGCGTCATTAGTCGAGATGTTGAGGGTGTTCTTGTGGATGATGGCGATTCCTCCTCCTGCTCCGTTGGTGCGGTGCTTGCGGGTGATCTTGTAGCCATCCAGGATGGCTATGGCGATGTCGGGTGCTGAGGAGGAGTTCAGCCAGGTCTCGGTCAGGAATGCGACGTCAGGGGTGTGGGTGTCGAGTAGGTCCCAGAGTTCGATGGCTTGTTTCCTGGCAGAGCGGGTGTTTAGGAGGATGCAGCGAAGGTGGTTGTGTGGAAAAGTAAATTTTGCCATGTTATATGTGCCTACGTGTTCCCCATCTTATGTTATATGTGCATGATCGATATGCATGTATTCCCCTCTGATCGATTAAAGACGCAATTACAGTTGTGTCCATCTCTAGTATGCCAGCTTCCAGTCCTCGTAAAGACAACGAATATCAGGCCTATGTAAAGCTACGTTGCCACGTTTTACAGTGTGCACGTTAATTCATTGAATTGTCCCCGTTCCTAGGCCTCAAAAGGGCCCGGACATCAGTTTCAGCTCCTGTCTCCTGAACCCTCTCTGAGGAGCGATACAGCCCCCACCTGTATCCCTGACCCTTCACTTACTTCCTGCCTCGCAGTACACGGCCCGGCCTGGCTCTGCCTCCCAGTCTGCCAAGAGTATGTTATGCTTCTAGTTATCAGTCCAGCCCTCCTTCTCTGCATTCCTAAGCTACTGAATCGCATCAATAGTTTCCGTCATGGTCTAGCCTTTATGTCTCCATGTAAGAGAAATACTGTATTAATATTCATAGAATATTCCTCGCACACGCAATACATGTAGAATAATGCATGCACCAGTCTTAATGTCTGTTAGCCTTTGCCCTGATAACTTTTGGATTCTATCAATATGTACTCCAAACACCAGATACCAGATATGCCTTGGGTACATGTCGCTCTGACACTCCAGACTTTAGTCTCCTCTTCTAGCGCAGAAGTCATAGCCCCCAGCTTCTCCCTAGTAACACGTCATTGCCCGTTTGCGCGCACTACTAGGTTAGAGGTCCCAGCTGCTCAGGTAGCCCCCTCCATGTTTCCGCCCCGTTTATGACATATTCTGTTACGTTTACATCACATGTCTATGTATACGCCCTGTACACGCCTTCTTGTTACATCATTTTGCCCTTATCTTTCGCGACTGCTACGAGTCACGCCTACTGCTACGCCTACTGTATTGAATGTAATGCAATTGTTTTGATATATATATTATGGACTGTTACAAAAAGTTACCCTTATGCTCCCAGATCCTGCCCCCGGCAGCTGCCTTCATTCTATTCCCGTGCAGGCTGTCCTGTTCCTGTCCTTTATGCCTGATTAAAGCCTGTCGACTCAAGATACCTCGAATCCTGACTCTTATTTATTGAGCTACCTGTTTTATTGATTGTATTGAAAAATAGTACCGGTAATTAATTATTTATTTACCACAGTTGGATTGATTGGCGGATGGGTTGGAGGGCTGGATGCTGGTGTAGCTGCAGTTTGGGCAGATGAAGAGTCCGTGGGTGCGTTTTGGGGCGGCCAGGTAGCAGGTGCTTGATGGTCCGGTGTTGAGTGCGTGGAGGGTTCCGGTGGCGTAGTGGAGATGGGTGTTGTGGTGGTCGCGGGGGCCAGGGGCTCTGGCGCTGGGCGCGGTCCAGGTGCGGACGGGCACAGACGGGCTTGCCTTAGGCGCGGCCACTTCGCGGTCTGCATAAGAGCGTTGATGGGCAGGACTCTATAATACTTTGCAAAGGTAGAACCGTGGCATGAAACGGCACAGGAAAACAAGTTAACATAGAGAAGAGGCATAAGGTTGGAATGGACTCGCAGAGGGCACAGCGACCTCTGACCCTGCCTACAGGTCAGGTCGCCCCCACGCCGCTGCCGCCTGCTCACCCTGATCTCCTGCTGCCAGATGACTTGGCCTGCCCGCTGGCTGCCTCTGCCTGCCCCCGGTCCCAGCCGCTGCTGAGCCGGTCACCTTCGCCACACTCTTCCCGCCGCTGCCTCCCTGCGGCCCCGCCCCCCTGACAGCCCATTCGCCGCCCCGCTCCCAGCACCCAGCTGCTTCTCAATAGCAAGTGTTACTATTAGGTGTCTGTGGTAGTGGACTTACCAGCCTCGGAAGGATGAGAGCCGGAGTCTGTCTTGAGGTTTGACCTTGTGACCTTCAGATCTCGCGTTTGTCAGCGGTGAGCGCTCACTGAAAGATGCACTTTTACACCCCTGAATGTATTGTCATTGTGGTAAGGTGTGAGGTACAGAAGTTTGGAATAGGGTTTTATCCACGTCAGCCAGTGTGCGGCCAGTGAGGATGACCCATGGAGAGGCTCGCCCGCTGCTGGAACATGCCGTGATCTGCGCGTCGGAAGTTTGAATCCTGCCAAGGCCCACACAGCCTTCAATCCTTCTGGGGTCGGTAAAGTGTTCCCTGCAGCGCCTAGAATTTGCAGAAGTGCGGTAAGAATGACTATATTCAAATATGTGGCTTTTATCCTTATGTTTCCAGTTCAGCGCTCCCCCTCATGAATACTCGTTATCAAATGCACGTTTTCAGGTAAACAAAGGAAAACGACAACCCCCGAAATTCACTTGTTTATTAAAAGAAGCCCAGGGCCGATGCTACGGCGCGAAGCATGACTGAGGCGGGTGAGCAGAAAGATGTACTTACAGGGGTGTGTGTCTCGGCTTTACCCACGGTGTGAACCGGGAGATGCCTTCTCTTTTCTTTACTGTGCAAAGTGTACTTGTGGTCCCTCGTGTCTTTTGTTCCACCTTTCCACTCACAGGTGCTTGAATGGCCTGTTTTGAATTGTTTTACAGCGCCTAGTGAGCCTAGAGCTGTTTATGTTGCGTAGTGGCCGCTGCTTCCCAGCTGCACACCTCTCTTGACCCCTGTTAACCCCAGGGGGGCTCTGCCCTGAACCCCGAGGCCTGGCGCCGTCAGCTGGACACCCCTCTTAACCCCTGGGGGGCTCTGTCCTGAACCCTGAGGCCTGGCGCCCTCAGCTGGACACCCCTCTGAACCCCAGGGGGCTCTGTCCTGAACCCTGAGGCCTGGCGCCCTCAGCTGGACACCCCTCTGAACCCCAGGGGGCTCTGTCCTGAACCCTGAGGCCTGGCGCCCTCAGCTGGACACCCCTCTGAACCCCTGGGGGGCTCTGTCCTGAACCCTGAGGCCTGGCGCCCTCAGCTGGACACCCCTCTGAACCCCTGGGGGGCTCTGCCCTGAACCCTGAGGCCTGGCGCCCTCAGCTGGGCACCCCTCTTAACCCCTGGGGGGCTCTGTCCTGAACCCTGAGGCCTGGCGCCTTGACCCAGCTGTGCCCTGGTGTGTGCGGGCATCTTTCTACCACCAGAGACCATCTCAGCACAGACACAGACACTTTCTGCCAACACCAGCGGCCACCAATGAAAGGAAACAAATAATTAAATAAAAAAGATGTAACCCCAGTCCCCGGGCCACGAATCGTGCAACCCTCTCCCAACCAATCGCAGAGCAGCTCTGCATTCCAACTCGGACTGTCCGAGCCTCAGTCCCTTCTTGCTGTCTATTGTTCGCAATAATTAGGGCTTTAAGTGAGACGGGTCCCTATAGGGCTCTCTGTTTTTGCCCTGGGGTGAAAAATAAAATCTCACCTCTGCCGCAGCGCCGCCTTCACTGCCTTTGAGGTAACTTCAAAGAGACTTTTTTCGTAGATCTTTCACAGTCCCGTCATTTGAGAACTGAAGCATTTTCAAGATTATGTACAACACAGCCGTAGTTGCTGCTTATTTACCTTACACGGCTGGGGCAAGCACAGACCTCAGACAGAAAGAATGATAATAAAATATATTTTAGTTGTGGTGTCCCGGCACGGGCTGTCCTCCTGCAGCCAGGCCCTGGCTACACTTCCAGTGCTTGTTTGTAAGTGTACAGAAGTGTGATTGGGGGTGGGGCCGACCCCCTCCCAGGATGAGATCGTTATCTCAGGAGCTGTAAATTCCCCCACGGGAGGATGGCACCTTTATCTCTCAGTCTGGGCAGCGCCCCCCCCCCCCCCCCCCTCAGTTCACGTCCAGGCGCTGCACGTGGGAGGGGCGGGGGAGGTCACTCTCCTCCTAAAGATGCCGCTTCTGGGGGGGCAGAGCTCACTCCGGGACCGCCAGCCGCGCCAGGAGGCGCCTCCAGCTGCGGCCGCCACCTCTGATGCCGCCGTCTGCAGGTACGGGTGGTGGGGGGCAGGGGGGGGTGTGGGGGTCCAGAGACGTGTGTGATGTGCTTTCATTCACCCTCCCACTGCACGGGCACCCCTCACATACACAAACCCCAGCCCCGGCCGGGCGCAGCGTGTCTGTGATTGTTGAACCTCGTTGAGACGTGTAAGTAAAATAATTTGAAAGTCCAGTCTGCACCAGGGGGGGGGGGGGCTCTCCGGGGGTCTTGGAGGCGAGGGTGAGAATCCTTTATTTACCGGTTGTGCCCTGAGTACGCACTACGAGACCTTCCACCCGCCGAGCTGCCATCCCTGCGTTTTACTTTCACTTTTATGTCAACATTGCTTGGTTTCTTTTCGGGGTCTGGTGGCACATTATAGGGGCGATCTGGTAAATATGTCATTTTAGGGACGAGTGAGGCCGGTCTATGCTTTGGACAGTCGATCTGGAAAAACTTTATTGATGTGGTTTGAAGGTAGCACGTGTCGGTCACTCATTCTAGCTGCGTGGGTCGCTGCGCCTGCTGCAGAGACCTGGGCCACCAGCTTGCACGTGTGTTTGCAGCCGGAGAGCTGGTTGGTAAGGTCTGAGGTCCAAAGTTTTGATCAACAGATGAGTGATTTCAGGTGTGTTCGTCTAATGAGTTGCATTAAAGCAAAATAAGACTACAACTCCCAGAATGCATTTCGCTATCAGACAAAAGTCCCGAACTGCTAACAGTGTCCCCGAAGACATAGAGGGAGGTTGTCCCTATGTTTCATTTTTGTTGTCTGATTGGTTGTGGGCTTGACTTTCACAACCAACTTTTAGTCTCACTTCTGACACTTTAGTGGAACTAGTCCGTCAGAGAGAGTTTAGGCTGCAAGTCCCAGAATGCAGTTCGTTTATTAGGGAGAGTCCCGGGAACACACAGCCCCTGGAAAAAGACCCTTTATTTCCTCCTCATAGCTAGACGCGGGGGGAAGTAAACCTATTTTTATGGCGGGGTGAGGGTACTTTCCCTCCGGTTGGGGCCCTGTGAGGCCCACAGGGGCGCGTTGTAGTCCGTCTTCCATTGCGGGTCTGTCAGTCTTTGCATCTTAACTTCATGCTTTTGTCTAACTGTTCCCATTCCTGTGAGTCTTTGCAGCGCACCGTGTGCTCCTTACACACGGGGCTCACGGTTCCCACGTGCAGTGCTCGGCCCAAGGTCACTGAACGCAAAACACTGGCACTGATCCCAGCCAGCAGGACAGACCGCCAGCCAGGGTCTGCAGATCTCACAGACAGCAGAGCTATCCCACAGCGTGCACATACCTTACACAGCGGAGCTATCCCTCAGGTTACACAGACCTTACACAGCTGAGCTATCCCTCAGGTTACACAGACCTTACACAGCGGAGCTATCCCTCAGGTTACACAGACCTTACACAGCAGAGCTATCCCTCAGGTTACACAGACCTTACACAGCAGAGCTATCCCTCAGGTTACACAGACCTTAGACAGCAGAGCTATCCCTCAGGTTACACAGACCTTACACAGCAGAGCTATCCCACAGCGTGGACAGACCTTACACAGCAGAGCTATCCCTCAGGTTACACAGACCTTACACAGCAGAGCTATCCACAGCGTGCACAGACCTTACACAGCAGAGCTATCCCTCAGATTACACAGACCTTACACAGCGGAGCTATCCCTCAGGTTACACAGACCTTACACAGCAGAGCTATCCCTCAGGTTACACAGACCTTACACAGCAGAGCTATCCCTCAGGTTACACAGACCTTACACAGCGGAGCTATCCCTCAGGTTACACAGACCTTACACAGCAGAGCTATCCCTCAGGTTACACAGACCTTACACAGCAGAGCTATCCCTCAGCTTGCACAGACCTAACACAGCAGAGCTATCCCTCAGCTTGCACAGACCTAACACAGCAGAGCTATCCCTCAGGTAACACAGACCTTACACAGCGGAGCTATCCACAGCTTGCACAGACCTTACACAGCAGAGCTATCCCACAGCTTGCACAGACCTTACACAGCGGAGCTATCCCTCGGGTTACACAGACCTTACACAGCTGAGCTATCCACAGCGTGCACAGACCTTACACAGCAGAGCTATCCCTCGGGTTACACAGACCTTACACAGCTGAGCTATCCACAGCGTGCACAGACCTTACACAGCAGAGCTATCCCTCAGGTAACACAGACCTTACACAGCGGAGCTATCCACAGCTTGCACAGACCTTACACAGCGGAGCTATCCCTCAGGTTACACAGACCTTACACAGCAGAGCTATCCACAGCTTGCACAGACCTTACACAGCGGAGCTATCCCTCAGGTTACACAGACCTTACACAGCAGAGCTATCCCACAGCTTGCACAGACCTTACACAGCGGAGCTATCCACAGCTTGCACAGACCTTACACAGCGGAGCTATCCCTCGGGTTACACAGACCTTACACAGCAGAGCTATCCACAGCTTGCACAGACCTTACACAGCGGAGCTATCCCTCGGGTTACACAGACCTTACACAGCGGAGCTATCCCTCGGGTTACACAGACCTTACACAGCGGAGCTATCCCTCGGGTTACACAGACCTTACACAGCGGAGCTATCCACAGCTTGCACAGACCTTACACAGCGGAGCTATCCCTCGGGTTACACAGACCTTACACAGCTGAGCTATCCACAGCGTGCACAGACCTTACACAGCAGAGCTATCCCTCAGGTAACACAGACCTTACACAGCGGAGCTATCCACAGCTTGCACAGACCTTACACAGCGGAGCTATCCCTCAGGTAACTCAGACCTTACACAGCAGAGCTATCTACAGCTTGCACAGACCTTACACAGCAGAGCTATCCCTCAGGTTACACAGACCTTACACAGCGGAGCTATCCCTCAGGTTACACAGACCTTACACAGCGGAGCTATCCACAGCTTGCACAGACCTTACACAGCAGAGCTATCCCTCAGGTTACACAGACCTTACACAGCGGAGCTATCACAGCTTGCACAGACCTTACACAGCAGAGCTATCCCTCAGGTTACACAGACCTTACACAGCGGAGCTATCCACAGCTTGCACAGACCTTACACAGCGGAGCTATCCCTCAGATTACACAGACCTTACACAGCGGAGCTATCCCTCAGGTTACACAGACCTTACACAGCAGAGCTATCACTCAGGTTACACAGACCTTACACAGCGGAGCTATCCCTCAGGTTACACAGACCTTACACAGCAGAGCTATCCCTCAGATTACACAGACCTTACACAGCAGAGCTATCCCTCAGATTACACAGACCTTACACAGCGGAGCTATCCCTCAGGTTACACAGACCTTACACAGCGGAGCTATCCCTCAGGTTACACAGACCTTACACAGCAGAGCTATCCCTCAGATTACACATACCTTACACAGCAGAGCTATCCCTCAGATTACACAGACCTTACACAGCGGAGCTATCCACAGCTTGCACAGACCTAACACAGCAGAGCTATCCCTCAGGTTACACAGACCTTACACAGCAGAGCTATCCCTCAGGTTACACAGACCTTACACAGCAGAGCTATCCCTCAGGTTACACAGACCTTACACAGCAGAGCTATCCCTCAGGTTACACAGACCTTACACAGCAGAGCTATCCACAGCGTGCACAGACCTTACACAGCAGAGCTATCCCTCGGGTAACTCAGACCTTACACAGCAGAGCTATCCACAGCTTGCACAGACCTTACACAGCAGAGCTATCCCTCGGGTAACTCAGACCTTACACAGCAGAGCTATCCCACAGCTTGCACAGACCTTACACAGCGGAGCTATCCCTCAGGTTACACAGACCTTACACAGCGGAGCTATCCACAGCTTGCACAGACCTTACACAGCGGAGCTATCCACAGCTTGCACAGACCTTACACAGCGGAGCTATCCCTCAGATTACACAGACCTTACACAGCGGAGCTATCCACAGCTTGCACAGACCTAACACAGCAGAGCTATCCCTCAGGTTACACAGACCTTACACAGCAGAGCTATCCCTCAGATTACACAGACCTTACACAGCAGAGCTATCCCTCAGATTACACAGACCTTACACAGCGGAGCTATCCCTCAGGTTACACAGACCTTACACAGCGGAGCTATCCCTCAGGTTACACAGACCTTACACAGCAGAGCTATCCCTCAGATTACACAGACCTTACACAGCAGAGCTATCCCTCAGATTACACAGACCTTACACAGCGGAGCTATCCACAGCTTGCACAGACCTAACACAGCAGAGCTATCCCTCAGGTTACACAGACCTTACACAGCAGAGCTATCCCTCAGGTTACACAGACCTTACACAGCAGAGCTATCCCTCAGGTTACACAGACCTTACACAGCAGAGCTATCCCTCAGGTTACACAGACCTTACACAGCAGAGCTATCCACAGCTTGCACAGACCTTACACAGCAGAGCTATCCCTCGGGTAACTCAGACCTTACACAGCAGAGCTATCCCACAGCTTGCACAGACCTTACACAGCGGAGCTATCCCTCAGGTTACACAGACCTTACACAGCGGAGCTATCCACAGCTTGCACAGACCTTACACAGCGGAGCTATCCACAGCTTGCACAGACCTTACACAGCGGAGCTATCCCTCAGCTTGCACAGACCTTACACAGCGGAGCTATCCCTCAGGTTACACAGACCTTACACAGCAGAGCTATCCCTCAGGTTACACAGACCTTGCACAGCAGAGCTATCCCTCAGGTTACACAGACCTTACACAGCTGATCTATCCCTCAGGTTACACAGACCTTACACAGCAGAGCTATCCACAGCTTGCACAGACCTAACACAGCAGAGCTATCCCTCAGGTTACACAGACCTTACACAGCAGAGCTATCCCTCAGGTTACACAGACCTTACACAGCAGAGCTATCCCTCAGGTTACACAGTCCTTACACAGCAGAGCTATCCCTCAGGTTACACAGACCTTACACAGCAGAGCTATCCACAGCTTGCACAGACCTTACACAGCGGAGCTATCCCTCGGGTTACACAGACCTTACACAGCAGAGCTATCCACAGCTTGCACAGACCTTAAACAGCAGAGCTATCCCTCAGGTTACACAGACCTTACACAGCTGAGCTATCCATCAGGTTACAGAGACCTTACACAGCAGAGCTATCCCTCAGGTAACACAGACCTTACACAGCGGAGCTATCCACAGCTTGCACAGACCTTACACAGCGGAGCTATCCCTCGGGTTACACAGACCTTACACAGCAGAGCTATCCACAGCTTGCACAGACCTTAAACAGCAGAGCTATCCCTCAGGTTACACAGACCTTACACAGCTGAGCTATCCATCAGGTTACAGAGACCTTACACAGCAGAGCTATCCCTCAGGTAACACAGACCTTACACAGCGGAGCTATCCACAGCTTGCACAGACCTTACACAGCGGAGCTATCCCTCAGGTAACACAGACCTTACACAGCAGAGCTATCCCTCAGGTAACACAGACCTTACACAGCAGAGCTATCCCTCGGGTAACTCAGACCTTACACAGCAGAGCTATCCCACAGCATGCACAGACCTTACACAGCGGAGCTATCCCTCAGGTAACACAGACCTTACACAGCAGAGCTATCCCTCAGGTTACACAGACCTTACACAGCAGAGCTATCCCTCAGGTTACACAGACCTTACACAGCAGAGCTATCCCTCAGGTTACACAGACCTTACACAGCTGAGCTATCCCTCAGGTTACACAGACCTTACACAGCAGAGCTATCCCTCGGGTAACTCAGACCTTACACAGCAGAGCTATCCCACAGCATGCACAGACCTTACACAGCAGAGCTATCCCTCAGGTTACACAGACCTTACACAGCAGAGCTATCCCTCAGGTTACACAGACCTTACACAGCAGAGCTATCCCTCAGGTTACACAGACCTTACACAGCAGAGCTATCCACAGCTTGCTCAGACCTTACACAGCGGAGCTATCCCTCAGGTTACACAGACCTTACACAGCAGAGCTATCCCTCAGTTTACACAGACCTTACACAGCGGAGCTATCCCTCAGGTTACACAGACCTTACACAGCAGAGCTATCCCTCAGGTTACACAGACCTTACACAGCGGAGCTATCCCTCAGCTTGCACAGACCTTACACAGCGGAGCTATCCACAGCTTGCACAGACCTTACACAGCAGAGCTATCCCTCGGGTAACTCAGACCTTACACAGCGGAGCTATCCCTCGGGTTACACAGACCTTGCACAGCAGAGCTATCCCTCAGGTTACACAGACCTTACACAGCTGATCTATCCCTCAGGTTACACAGACCTTACACAGCAGAGCTATCCCTCAGGTTACACAGACCTTGCACAGCAGAGCTATCCCTCAGGTTACACAGACCTTACACAGCTGATCTATCCCTCAGGTTACACAGACCTTACACAGCAGAGCTATCCACAGCTTGCACAGACCTAACACAGCAGAGCTATCCCTCAGGTTACACAGACCTTACACAGCAGAGCTATCCCTCAGGTTACACAGACCTTACACAGCAGAGCTATCCCTCAGGTTACACAGTCCTTACACAGCAGAGCTATCCCTCAGGTTACACAGACCTTACACAGCAGAGCTATCCACAGCTTGCACAGACCTTACACAGCGGAGCTATCCCTCGGGTTACACAGACCTTACACAGCAGAGCTATCCACAGCTTGCACAGACCTTAAACAGCAGAGCTATCCCTCAGGTTACACAGACCGTACACAGCTGAGCTATCCATCAGGTTACAGAGACCTTACACAGCAGAGCTATCCCTCAGGTAACACAGACCTTACACAGCGGAGCTATCCACAGCTTGCACAGACCTTACACAGCGGAGCTATCCCTCGGGTTACACAGACCTTACACAGCAGAGCTATCCACAGCTTGCACAGACCTTAAACAGCAGAGCTATCCCTCAGGTTACACAGACCTTACACAGCTGAGCTATCCATCAGGTTACAGAGACCTTACACAGCAGAGCTATCCCTCAGGTAACACAGACCTTACACAGCGGAGCTATCCACAGCTTGCACAGACCTTACACAGCGGAGCTATCCCTCAGGTAACACAGACCTTACACAGCAGAGCTATCCCTCAGGTAACACAGACCTTACACAGCAGAGCTATCCCTCGGGTAACTCAGACCTTACACAGCAGAGCTATCCCACAGCATGCACAGACCTTACACAGCGGAGCTATCCCTCAGGTAACACAGACCTTACACAGCAGAGCTATCCCTCAGGTTACACAGACCTTACACAGCAGAGCTATCCCTCAGGTTACACAGACCTTACACAGCAGAGCTATCCCTCAGGTTACACAGACCTTACACAGCTGAGCTATCCCTCAGGTTACACAGACCTTACACAGCAGAGCTATCCCTCGGGTAACTCAGACCTTACACAGCAGAGCTATCCCACAGCATGCACAGACCTTACACAGCAGAGCTATCCCTCAGGTTACACAGACCTTACACAGCAGAGCTATCCCTCAGGTTACACAGACCTTACACAGCAGAGCTATCCCTCAGGTTACACAGACCTTACACAGCAGAGCTATCCACAGCTTGCTCAGACCTTACACAGCGGAGCTATCCCTCAGGTTACACAGACCTTACACAGCAGAGCTATCCCTCAGTTTACACAGACCTTACACAGCGGAGCTATCCCTCAGGTTACACAGACCGTACACAGCAGAGCTATCCCTCAGGTTACACAGACCTTACACAGCGGAGCTATCCCTCAGCTTGCACAGACCTTACACAGCGGAGCTATCCACAGCTTGCACAGACCTTACACAGCAGAGCTATCCCTCGGGTAACTCAGACCTTACACAGCAGAGCTATCCACAGCTTGCACAGACCTTACACAGCAGAGCTATCCCTCAGGTTACACAGACCTTACACAGCGGAGCTATCCCTCAGGTAACACAGACCTTACACAGCAGAGCTATCCCTCGGGTAACTCAGACCTTACACAGCAGAGCTATCCCACAGCTTGCACAGACCTTACACAGCAGAGCTATAAACAGCTTGCACAGACCTTACACAGCAGAGCTATAAACAGCTTGCACAGACCTTACACAGCAGAGCTATAAACAGCTTGCACAGACCTTACACAGCGGAGCTATCCCTCAGGTTACACAGACCTTACACAGCAGAGCTATCCCTCAGGTTACACAGTCCTTACACAGCAGAGCTATCCCTCAGGTTACACAGACCTTACACAGCGGAGCTATCCACAGCTTGCACATACCTTACACAGCGGAGCTATCCCTCAGGTAACACAGACCTTACACAGCGGAGCTATCCCTCAGGTAACACAGACCTTACACAGCAGAGCTATCCCTCAGGTTACACTGACCTTACACAGCAGAGCTATCCCTCAGGTTACACAGACCTTACACAGCAGAGCTATCCCTCAGGTTACACAGACCTTACACAGCGGAGCTATCCCTCAGGTAACACAGACCTTACACAGCAGAGCTATCCCTCAGGTTACACAGACCTTACACAGCAGAGCTATCCCTCAGGTAACTTAGACCTTACACAGGGGAGCTATCCACAGCTTGCACAGACCTTGAACAGCAGAGCTATCCCTCAGGTAACACAGACCTTACACAGCAGAGCTATCCCTCAGGTTACACAGACCTTACACAGCAGAGCTATCCCTCAGGTAACTTAGACCTTACACAGGGGAGCTATCCACAGCTTGCACAGACCTTGAACAGCAGAGCTATCCCTCAGGTAACACAGACCTTGCACAGCGGAGCTATCCCTCAGGTTACACAGACCTTACACAGCGGAGCTATCCACAGCTTGCACAGACCTTACACAGCTGAGCTATCACAGCTTGCACAGACCTTACACAACGGAGCTATCCCTCAGCTTGCACAGACCTTACACAGCGGAGCTATCCCTCAGGTTACACAGACCTTACACAGCAGAGCTATCCCTCAGGTTACACAGACCTTACAGCGGAGCTATCCCTCAGGTAACACAGACCTTACACAGCGGAGCTATCCCTCAGGTAACACAGACCTTACACAGCGGAGCTATCCCTCAGGTTACACAGACCTTACACAGCGGAGCTATCCCTCAGGTAACACAGACCTTGCACAGCGGAGCTATCCCTCAGGTTACACAGACCTTACACAGCGGAGCTATCCCTCAGGTTACACAGACCTTACACAGCAGAGCTATCCACAGCGTGCACAGACCTTACACAGCGGAGCTATCCCTCAGGTAACACAGACCTTACACAGCGGAGCTATCCCTCAGGTAACACAGACCTTACACAGCAGAGCTATCCCTCAGGTTACACAGTCCTTACACAGCAGAGCTATCCCTCAGGTTACACAGACCTTACACAGCGGAGCTATCCACAGCTTGCACATACCTTACACAGCGGAGCTATCCCTCAGGTAACACAGACCTTACACAGCGGAGCTATCCCTCAGGTAACACAGACCTTACACAGCAGAGCTATCCCTCAGGTTACACTGACCTTACACAGCAGAGCTATCCCTCAGGTTACACAGACCTTACACAGCAGAGCTATCCCTCAGGTTACACAGACCTTACACAGCGGAGCTATCCCTCAGGTAACACAGACCTTACACAGCAGAGCTATCCCTCAGGTTACACAGACCTTACACAGCAGAGCTATCCCTCAGGTAACTTAGACCTTACACAGGGGAGCTATCCACAGCTTGCACAGACCTTGAACAGCAGAGCTATCCCTCAGGTAACACAGACCTTACACAGCAGAGCTATCCCTCAGGTTACACAGACCTTACACAGCAGAGCTATCCCTCAGGTAACTTAGACCTTACACAGGGGAGCTATCCACAGCGTGCACAGACCTTACACAGCAGAGCTATCCCTCAGATTACACAGACCTTACACAGCGGAGCTATCCCTCAGGTAACACAGACCTTACACAGCAGAGCTATCCCTCAGGTTACACAGACCTTACACAGCAGAGCTATCCCTCAGGTAACTTAGACCTTACACAGGGGAGCTATCCACAGCTTGCACAGACCTTGAACAGCAGAGCTATCCCTCAGGTAACACAGACCTTACACAGCAGAGCTATCCCTCAGGTTACACAGACCTTACACAGCAGAGCTATCCCTCAGGTAACTTAGACCTTACACAGGGGAGCTATCCACAGCTTGCACAGACCTTGAACAGCAGAGCTATCCCTCAGGTAACACAGACCTTGCACAGCGGAGCTATCCCTCAGGTTACACAGACCTTACACAGCAGAGCTATCCCTCAGGTAACTTAGACCTTACACAGGGGAGCTATCCACAGCTTGCACAGACCTTGAACAGCAGAGCTATCCCTCAGGTAACACAGACCTTGCACAGCGGAGCTATCCCTCAGGTTACACAGACCTTACACAGCGGAGCTATCCACAGCTTGCACAGACCTTACACAGCTGAGCTATCACAGCTTGCACAGACCTTACACAACGGAGCTATCCCTCAGGTTACACAGACCTTACAGCGGAGCTATCCCTCAGGTAACACAGACCTTACACAGCGGAGCTATCCCTCAGGTAACACAGACCTTACACAGCGGAGCTATCCCTCAGGTTACACAGACCTTACACAGCGGAGCTATCCCTCAGGTAACACAGACCTTGCACAGCGGAGCTATCCCTCAGGTTACACAGACCTTATTTATTTATTTTATTTATTTATTTATTCAAAGTTTTATATAGCGCGAATAAGATCCTTACAGATATCAGAGCGCTTCACACAAAGACAGGGTAGGGGCAGTAGGAATGAACAGAGATAGTGGGAGCAGTATAATAGTCAGTAACATGATAGGGTAATAATATGTACATAAAACATATCAATATACAATCAGGTAAACAAGTAATATAAGACGGCACAAGTCATTGATCCCACTACAGAGGTGTTCAGGTCCACCTTGGGAGTGGTGATGGCTTATATCAATGTCCTAATATAGAGAGAACACAGAGTGGGGGCATCGGGAGAGTGAATCAGTAAACCAAAGTGTATCATATATTGGTCGGTAGTGAGAGAGAAACGTAGTAGTGCCCCCACCAAGTAGAAGTATAGTGCCAAAGGACAAGGTGAACAGTGATACAAAGCAATGCAGAGTCTCTGATCCAGCATCTATAAGGTTCAGGAGATCTTGGCCAGAAGGATTGTTTTCACCTCTTTCTTGAAGAGTGCAGTGGAGGAGATAGGCCTGGTTTCAGGAGGGAGCGCATTCCAGATCCTGGGTGCCATTCCTGAGAAGGAGCGCTTGTATGTTTTCTCTTTCCGGAATCTACGAGGTTTCAGGAGTAGATTTTTTGCACTTCTATTGGATCTCGAACCTCCTGATATAGACAACTTTTGAGCGAGGTAGTTGGGTGTATTGTGGTGCACGGCCGCGTGTGTCATAACTGCAATTTTTAGCTGTATTCTGGCTTCAAAAGGCAGCCATTTTAGAGACTTTAAGTCTGGGGATATATGCGAGTGTTTTCTTGAGCCAGTAATGAGTCTCGCGGCAGCGTTCAGGAAGGCTCTTAAGGGTGCTGTTGTGGATAGCGGGAGTCCGCTGAGGGCCACAATTCCATAGTCTATGCGAGGGATGACTAACGCTTGTACAGCAGTTTGGAAGTCCTTGGCTGGGAGGAAGGGTTTAAGTTTCCTCAGTGTGTTGATTTGGAAATTAGCTCCTTTTGTGGCTTTGCTAACGTGCTGCTGCATGTTGAGCTTGGCGTCGAGTGTGATGCCTAGGGATTTTGCCGAGTCCACGATGGTAGGTTGGACATTGAGTGCTGTTAGATTATTGATCCATGTTTGGGTGGTGGAGATTTTCGTCGGAGGTGAGATAAGTAGGAACTCAGTTTTCAGAGCATTAAGTTTGAGGTGATTATCGGCCAGCCAAGATTGAGTGTTGATAAGCGTGGAATTCAGATGTTTGATATCTTCCGGGGATTGTAGCTTTAGGTAAAGTTGTGTGTCGTCGGCGTACATATGGAATTGGACATTAGAAGCTTGGAGCAGGGTGGCGAGCGGTTCCATGACGAGGTTGAACAGTGTGGGGGAGAGGGAGGATCCTTGTGGAACACCTAGATCTGCAGGTACGGGTGTAGATAGCACATTGTTGATCTTGAACTTCTGAGACCGGTTGTGAAGGAAGGACGAGAACCATTTGAGAACAGTTCCCGATAGCCCCATTCTAGTGCTTAGAAGCTCCAGCAAGTTCTCATGTTTGACCGTGTCAAATGCTGAAGAGAGGTCAAGAAGGATGAGGAGGCAGGACTCATTGCGATCAAGAATTTGGAGGGCGTCATCAATTATGTGTGTCATGGCCGTTTCAGTGCTGTGTTTCGCTCGGAAGCCTGATTGATGAGGGTTGAGGAGGTCGAATTGATCAATGTGTTTTGTTAGTTGGAGTTGGACACATTTCTCCAGCAGTTTGGCCAGGGTGGGGATATTGGTGATGGGCCGGTAATTGTTTAGGTCAGACGGATCAGCTGTAGGTTTCTTGAGTATAGGCGTGACTTGCCCCACCTTGAGGGAGTCTGGAATGAGGCCTTGTTGTAGGGAGCTGTTGATGATTTTGGTCCAGAGAGGGAGGAGCAAGGGGATGAAGTCTTTTACAGCATTAGCAGGTAGAGGGTCTGTGAGGTGATTAGAGGGCTTCAAGGTGCAGAGCAGTTTGTGTATTGCTTCTTCCGAGTAAGTGTCGAAGTACAGCCAGGATGCCTTGTTTTTAGGTTGAATGTTAGCCATTCTGGTGTGATTGGGGAATCGGCTTACATCCATGATGAGGTCATTTCTTATGTTGTCAGACTTTAGCTTAAAGAAAGCAGAGAAGGCTTCACAGTGTGGGGTGTCGCTTGTTGTGCTGTTTGATTGTAAGGGTTGTGTCTTTGTTTGGGTCTTGATTAGTTCGAACAGCTTTCTTGGCCTGTTTTTTGCTTGGTCCAACTGGCGGCTAAAGAAGTTCGACTTTGTGCGCTTTATTTTCCTGAAGTAGGCATTTCTCTTGTTCTTAAGCCTTTTGAGGTGCAGTGCTGAAGGGTCCGATCTCCAGGTGCGCTCTGCCATTCGCATAGTACGCCTGTCGTCATTGAGTCTATCGTCATACCAGGGGTTAGAAATTTTGGTGGAGACTCTCTTCAGTTGCAGTGGGGCGACTTCATTGACTATTATATTCATAGAGTCAAGGTAGTGGTCGGTCAGTGATTGAACATCCGAGGCACCTGAAGGGGGAAGGAGGAGATTGCCGATGTGGGGAGGCAGGGTAGAGGGGTTAAGATTCTTCATGTCCCTTTTCCATGTTTTGGATTTGATTGGTTGAGCCGGGTTAGGTTTAACTTTTTCATTGATAAAGAAGGTGATAATGTGGTGATCTGACCAGTCGCAGGGTTGTATCGCCTCCAGTTGTGTAGAGTTCTCTTTGGCAATGATGAGATCGAGTATCGAGCCTTTGTCGTGTGTTGGTCTATCGCATATTTGGGTGAGGTCAAGCGCATTAATGAAAGTTTTGAGGCTATTCACCACTGTGTCTTTCTGATCATTCCAGTGGAGATTGAAGTCACCCAGGTAGACTTGGGTTGTCTGCCGACCGGCATTTAATGTGATCGTGTCCATGAGTTGTTGGGTGAATATGAGGTTGTCACCAGGCGGGTGATAGATGAGATGTAAAGCACAAACTTGTTTGCCCTCGCTGGTGATGTCGAGGCAGAGGAGTTCACAGGAGGAAAGGGAGGGGGAGTTGACTTTGGTAACGGAGAGGTTGCTCCTAAAGATGCATGCAATTCCCCCGCCCGTCTTGCCAGGAGACCTGTCCAGCCTGATGATGTGATAATTGGGGGGGACTAGTATGTCCATAATCGGGGTAGAGGTTTCAGTAAGCCACGTTTCCGTTAGAATAGCTAGGTCCAAATCCATGGCTGAGACGAGATCAGCGATGTCGGAGGAGTGTCTATGGGCCGATCTGCAATTGAGTAGGATGCATTTGAGTTTGGGAGAGAGAAGGGTGGTCGTGCTTTCTAGTGTGAGGGGAATTTTTCTGAGGTTGTTAGGGACGGAACCTCTGTTGTTGAGTGTTGGGAGCCTCAGGGGGTTTGTAAGAATTGTGGGAATGGGGATGGTTGTGTTGGATATGTGTTTTACCGGACCTGGGCCATAAGAGCGTAGGAGAGAGCATAGGTCGCGGTCCGACAGTGGGTTGAGGACACGACGGGGGCGGTGGGAGTTATTGCGAACGGGGATGGTTGGCCAACGCGGGTGTCGTAGGAGGCGAGGGTATGTAGGGAGGGTGCGTCGTTTGTAGGGTAGAGGGATGGTGGGAGGTAGGCTGGGCTGTGAGGAGAGAAGGTCTTACACAGCAGAGCTATCCCTCAGGTTACACAGACCTTACACAGCAGAGCTATCCACAGCTTGCACAGACCTTACACAGCGGAGCTATCCACAGCTTGCACAGACCTTACACAGCAGAGCTATCCACAGCTTGCACAGACCTTACACAGCAGAGCTATCCCTCAGGTTACAGAGACCTTACACAGCAGAGCTATCCCTCAGGTTACACAGACCTTACACAGCTGAGCTAACCCTCAGGTTACACAGACCTTACACAGCAGAGCTATCCCTCAGGTTACACAGACCTTACACAGCTGAGCTATCCTTCAGGTTACACAGACCTTACACAGCAGAGCTATCCCTCAGGTTACACAGACCTTACACAGCAGAGCTATCCACAGCGTGCACAGACCTTACACAGCAGAGCTATCCCTCAGGTTACAGAGACCTTACACAGCAGAGCTATCCCTCAGGTTACACAGACCTTACACAGCTGAGCTAACCCTCAGGTTACACAGACCTTACACAGCAGAGCTATCCCTCAGGTTACACAGACCTTACACAGCTGAGCTATCCTTCAGGTTACACAGACCTTACACAGCAGAGCTATCCCTCAGGTTACACAGACCTTACACAGCAGAGCTATCCACAGCGTGCACAGACCTTACACAACGGAGCTATCCCTCAGGTTACACAGACCTTACACAGCAGAGCTATCCCTCAGGTTACACAGACCTTACACAGCTGAGCTATCCTTCAGGTTACACAGACCTTACACAGCAGAGCTATCCCTCAGGTAACACAGACCTTACACAGTGGAGCTATCCACAGCTTACACAGACCTTACACAGCGGAGCTATCCACAGCGTGCACAGACCTTACACAGCAGAGCTATCCACAGCTTGCACAGACCTTACACAGCAGAGCTATCCCTCGGGTAACTCAGACCTTACACAGCTGAGCTATCCCTCAGGTTACAGAGACCTTACACAGCAGAGCTATCCACAGCGTGCACAGACCTTATACAGCGGAGCTATCCCTCAGGTAACACAGACCTTACACAGCAGAGCTATCCCTCAGGTTACACAGACCTTACACAGCTGAGCTATCCCTCAGGTTACAGAGACCTTACACAGCAGAGCTATCCACAGCGTGCACAGACCTTACACAGCGGAGCTATCCACAGCTTGCACAGACCTTACACAGCGGAGCTATCCCTCAGGTTACACAGACCTTACACAGCGGAGCTATCCCTCAGGTAACACAGACCTTACACAGCGGAGCTATCCCTCAGGTTACACAGACCTTAGACAGCAGAGCTATCCCACAGCGTGCACAGACCTTACACAGCAGAGCTATCCCTCAGGTAACACAGACCTTACACAGCGGAGCTATCCCTCAGGTAACACAGACCTTACACAGCGGAGCTATCCCTCAGGTTACACAGACCTTAGACAGCAGAGCTATCCCACAGCGTGCACAGACCTTACACAGCAGAGCTATCCACAGCGTGCACAGACCTTACACAGCGGAGCTATCCCACAGGTTACACAGACCTTACACAGCGGAGCTATCCCTCAGGTTACAGAGACCTTACACAGCAGAGCTATCCCTCAGATTACACAGACCTTACACAGCAGAGCTATCCCTCAGGTTACACAGACCTTACACAGTGGAGCTATCCCTCAGATTACACAGACCTTACACAGCAGAGCTATCCCTCAGGTTACACAGACCTTACACAGCCGAGCTATCCCACAGCTTGCACAGACCTTACACAGCGGAGCTATCCCTCAGGTTACAGAGACCTTACACAGCAGAGCTATCCCTCAGATTACACAGACCTTACACAGCGGAGCTATCCCTCAGGTTACACAGACCTTACACAGCCGAGCTATCCCTCAGGTTACATACATCTTACAGACCCCAGACAGCACAGGTATTCCTCGGGTAAGACCTCAGACAGCAGAGCTATCCCTCAGTTTACTCAGATTTTACAGGCCACAGCAGAGCTTTACATCAGGTTACACAGATTTTACAGACCTCTGACAGCAGAGCTATCCCTTAGATTACACTGGCTTTACTCGCCTGTGAAAGCAGAACTATTACTCGGGTTACAGAGATTTTACACAGCTGAGCTATCCCTCAAGTTACACATATTTTACAGACCTCAGATGGCAGAGCTATCCCTCCGGTTCACCCATTTTACAAACCTCAGACATCTGAGCTATCCCTCAGGTTACAACGATCTTACAGACCCCAGACAGCTGAGCTATCCCTCAGGTTACAACGATCTTACAGACCCCAGACAGCTGAGCTATCCCTCAGGTTACAACGATCTTACAGACCCCAGACAGCTGAGCTATCCCTCAGGTTACAACGATCTTACAGACCCCAGACAGCCGAGCTATCTCTAATGTTACAGAGGCTATGTTTCTGCTATGACCCCCTTCGATTGACATGTCTGGTATCCGTGTCCGTTCCTTCCAGATGGTCGGCGCTGACATGGAGAGGACACGCCACACCCCGTGGGGTAAAGATTCGGACGACCCCCCGGATGACACCTGCTGGAACGAGGGCTACTCGGACATGGACTCGAGCGCCGGGGGGGCTCCCAGGCGAGCCAGGGGCCCCCGGACTGTGTGGTGAGAGGCCCCTGGCACCGGGGGAGGGGCGGGGCTTGGGGTCTGGATGAGGGATGAGGGTCTGAGTCCAGTGAGGGTCAGGGAGGGGCTTGGGGTCTGGCTGAGGGATGAGGGTCTGAGTCCAGTGAGGGTCAGGGCGGGGCCTGGGGTCTGGATGAGGGATGAGGGTCTGAGTCCAGTGGGGGTCAGGGCGGGGAGGGGCTTGGGGTCTGGCTGAGGGGTGAGGATCTGAGTCCAGTGAGGGGCGGGGCGGGGCTTGGGGTCTGGCTGAGGGATGAGGGTCTGAGTCCAGTGAGGGTCAGGGCAGGGCTTGGGGTCTGACTGAGGGTCTGAGTCCAGTGACGGTCAGGGCGGGGCGGGGCTTGGGGTCTGGATGAGGGATGAGGGTCAGAGTCCAGTGAGGGTCAGGGCGGGGCTTGGGGTCTGGATGAGGGATGAGGGTCTGAGTCCAGTGAGGGTCAGGGCGGGGCCTGGGGTCTGGCTGAGGGATGAGGGTCTGA
Source organism: Lissotriton helveticus (assembly GCF_964261635.1). Classification (NCBI taxonomy): domain Eukaryota; kingdom Metazoa; phylum Chordata; class Amphibia; order Caudata; family Salamandridae; genus Lissotriton; species Lissotriton helveticus. The sequence goes on along the minus strand of NC_136073.1, from coordinate 895,458,745 downwards.
GTCCAGTGGGGGTCAGGGCGGGGAGGGGCTTAGGGTCTGGCTGAGGGGTGAGGATCTGAGTCCACTGAGGGTCAGGGTGGGGCCTGGGGTCTGGATGAGGGATGAGGGTCTGAGTCCATTGAGGGTCAGGGCGGGGCGGGGCTTGGGGTCTGGCTGAGGGATGAGGGTCTGAGTCCAGTGAGGGTCAGGGCGGGGCGGGGCTTGGGGTCTGGATGAGGGATGAGGGTCTGAGTCCAGTGAGGGTCAGGGCGGGGCGGGGCTTGGGGTCTGGATGAGGGATGAGGGGTCTGAGTCCAGTGAGGGTCAGGGCGGGGGTCGGGGTCTGGCTGAGGGGTGAGGATCTGAGTCCAGTGAGGGTCAGGGAGGGGCTTGGGGTCTGGCTGAGGGATGAGGGTCTGAGTCCAGTGAGGGTCAGGGCGGGGGTCGGGGTCTGGCTGAGGGGTGAGGATCTGAGTCCAGTGAGGGGCGGGGCAGGGCGGGGCCTGGGGTCTGGCTGAGGGATGAGGGTCAGGGCGGGGGTCGGGGTCTGGCTGAGGGATGAGGGTCTGAGTCCAGTGAGGGTCAGGGCGGGGCCTGGGGTCTGGCTGAGGGTCTGAGTCCAGTGAGGGTCAGGGCGGGCGGGGCCTGGGGTCTGGATGAGGGATGAGGGTCTGAGTCCAGTGAGGGTCAGGGCGGGGCTTGGGGTCTGGCTGAGGGGTGAGGGTCTGAGTCCAGTTAGGGTCAGGGCGGGGCTTGGGGTCTGGCTGAGGGATGAGGGTCTGAGTCCAGTGAGGGTCAGGGCGGGGCTTGGGGTCTGGCTGAGGGGTGAGGATCTGAGTCCAGTGAGGGGCGGGGCGGGGCTTGGGGTCTGGATGAGGGATGAGGGGTCTGAGTCCAGTGAGGGTCAGGGCGGGCGGGGCCTGGGGTCTGGCTGAGGGATGAGGGTCAGGGCGGGGGTCGGGGTCTGGCTGAGGGATGAGGGTCTGAGTCCAGTGAGGGTCAGGGCGGGGCGGGGCTTGGGGTCTGGCTGAGGGATGAGGGTCTGAGTCCAGTGAGGGTCAGGGCGGGGCGGGGCTTGGGGTCTGGATGAGGGATGAGGGGTCTGAGTCCAGTGAGGGTCAGGGCGGGCGGGGCCTGGGGTCTGGCTGAGGGATGAGGGTCAGGGCGGGGGTCGGGGTCTGGCTGAGGGGTCCGAGTCCAGTGAGGGTCAGGGCGGGGCCTGGGGTCTGGCTGAGGGTCTGAGTCCAGTGAGGGTCAGGGCGGGGCTTGGGGTCTGGCTGAGGGATGAGGGTCTGAGTCCACTGAGGGTCAGGGCGGGGCCTGGGGTCTGGCTGAGGGATGAGGGTCTGAGTCCAGTGAGGGTCAGGGCGGGGCGAGGCTTGGGGTCTGGCTGAGGGATGAGGGTCTGAGTCCAGTGAGGGTCAGGGCGGGGCTTGGGGTCTGGCTGAGGGATGAGGGTCTGAGTCCACTGAGGGTCAGGGCGGGGCCTGGGGTCTGGCTGAGGGGTGAGGATCTGAGTCCAGTGAGGGTCAGGGCGGGGCGAGGCTTGGGGTCTGGCTGAGGGATGAGGGTCTGAGTCCAGTGAGGGTCAGGGCGGGGCGAGGCTTGGGGTCTGGCTGAGGGATGAGGGTCTGAGTCCAGTGAGGGGCGGGGCTTGGGGTCTGGATGAGGGATGAGGGTCTGAGTCCAGTGAGGGGCGGGGCGGGGCTTGGGGTCTGGATGAGGGATGAGGGTCTGAGTCCAGTGAGGGTCAGGGCTGGGCTTGGGGTCTGGATGAGGGATGAGGGTCTGAGTCCAGTGGGGGTTAGGGCGGGGCTTGGGGTCTGGCTGAGGGGTCTGAGTCCAGGGAGGGTTAGGGCGGGGCTTGGGGTCTGGCTGAGGGATGAGGGTCTGAGTCCAGTGAGGGTCAGGGCGGGGCTTGGGGTCTGGATGAGGGATGAGGGTCTGAGTCCAGTGGGGGTTAGGGCGGGGCTTGGGGTCTGGCTGAGGGGTGAGGGTCTGAGTCCAGGGAGGGTCAGGGCGGGGCTTGGGGTCTGGCTGAGGGATGAGGGTCTGAGTCCAGTGAGGGTCAGGGCGGGGCTTGCGGTCTGGCTGAGGGGTGAGGATCTGAGTCCAGTGAGGGGCGGGGCGGGGCTTGGGGTCTGGATGAGGGATGAGGGGTCTGAGTCCAGTGAGGGTCAGGGCGGGCGGGGCCTGGGGTCTGGCTGAGGGATGAGGGTCAGGGCGGGGGTCGGGGTCTGGCTGAGGGATGAGGGTCTGAGTCCAGTGAGGGTCAGGGCAGGGCGGGGCTTGGGGTCTGGCTGAGGGATGAGGGTCTGAGTCCAGTGAGGGTCAGGGCGGGGCTTGGGGTCTGGATGAGGGATGAGGGTCTGAGTCCAGTGAGGGTCAGGGTGGGGCCTGGGGTCTGGCTGAGGGTCTGAGTCCAGTGAGGGTCAGGGTGGGGCTTGGGGTCCGGCTGAGGGATGAGGGTCTGAGTCCAGTGAGGGTCAGGGCGGGGCTTGGGGTCTGGCTGAGGGATGAGGGTCTGAGTCCAGTGAGGGTCAGGGCGGAGCTTGGGGTCTGGCTGAGGGTCTGAGTCCAGTGAGGGTCAGGGCAGGGCTTGGGGTCTGGCTGAGGGATGAGGGTCTGAGTCCAGTGAGGGTCAGGGCGGGGCTTGGGGTCTGGCTGAGGGGTCTGAGTCCAGTGAGGGTCAGGGCGGGGCTTGGGGTCTGACTGAGGGATGAGGGTCTGAGTCCAGTGAGGGTCAGGGCGGGGCGTGGGGTCTGGCTGATGGATGAGGGTCTGAGTCAAGTGAGGGTCAGGGCGGGGCGGGGCTTGGGGTCTGGCTGAGGGTCTGAGTCCAGTGAGGGTCAGGGCGGGGCCTGGGGTCTGGCTGAGGGATGAGGGTCTGAGTCCAGTGAGGGTCAGGGTGGGGCCCGGGGTCTGGATGAGGGACGAGGGTCTGAGTCCAGTGAGGGTCAGGGCGGGGCCTGGGGTCTGGCTGAGGGTGAGGGTCTGAGTCCAGTGAGGGTCAGGGCGGGGCCCGGGGTCTGGATGAGGGATGAGGGGCTGAGTCCAGTGAGGGTCAGGGCGGGGCTTGGGGTGTGGCTGAGGGGTCTGAGTCCAGTGAGGGTCAGGGCGGGGCTTGGGGTCTGGCTGAGGGATGAGGGGTCTGAGTCCAGTGAGGGTCAGGGCGGGGCTTGGGGTCTGGCTGAGGGGTGAGGGTCTGAGTCCAGTGAGGGTCAGGGCGGGGCTTGGGGTCTGGCTGAGGGATGAGGGTCTGAGTCCAGTGAGGGTCAGGGCGGGGCTTGGGGTCTGGCTGAGGGGTGAGGGTCTGAGTCCAGTGAGGGTCAGGGCGGGGCTTGGGGTCTGGCTGAGGGATGAGGGTCTGAGTCCAGTGAGGGTCAGGGCGGGGCTTGGGGTCTGGCTGAGGGGTGAGGGTCTGAGTCCAGTGAGGGTCAGGGCGGGGCTTGGGGTCTGGCTGAGGGACGAGGGGTCTGAGTCCAGTGAGGGTCAGGGTGAAGCTTGGGGTCTGGCTGTGGGATGAGGGTCTGAGTCCAGTGAGGGTCAGGGCTGGGCTTGGGGTCTGGCTGAGGGATGAGGGTCTGAGTCCAGTGAGGGTCAGGGCGGGGCTTGGGGTCTGGCTGAGGGGTGAGGGTCGGAGTCCACTGAGAGTCAGGGCGGGGCGGGGTCTGGCTGAGGGGTCTGAGTCCAGTGAGGGTCAGGGCGGGGCTTGGGGTCTGGCTGAGGGGTCTGAGTCCAGTGAGGGTCAGGGCGGGGCCCGGGGTCTGGATGAGGGACGAGGGTCTGAGTCCAGTGAGGGTCAGGGCGGGGCGGGGCTTGGGGTCTCGCTGAGGGGTGAGGGGTCCGAGTCCAGTGAGGGTCAGGGTGGGGCTTGGGGTCTGGCTGAGGGATGAGGGTCTGAGTCCAGTGAGGGTCAGGGCGGGGCCCGGGGTCTGGATGAGGGACGAGGGTCTGAGTCCAGTGAGGGTCAGGGCGGGGCCTGGGGTCTGAGTCAAGTGCTGGTCAGGGCGGGGCTAGGCTTGGAGTCTGGTTGGGGGATGGGATCTGAATCCAGTGAGAAGTCGTCATACGTGCCCTCTCTGGTTCCCCTTTATACCTGGTGTACCCTCTGGCCTGTGAAGGATGAAACCCTTTTTAAAAGCCGGCTGCAGCGGCCTGGTCATGGAGGGTCCTTCTAAAGGGCCGGTCCAGTGAAGTTTCCTTTGCTCTGGGCCCTGTCTGGAGGTGAGGCTTCAAACCCTCTCTATGCCTGGTTTAGGGGGTCCCTCCGGCGAGGAGCCCTGCTCTGGGAACACTGTCTGTGAACAGTTTCTAATACCCTGCCTAGGGCTGGCCAGACAGAGCACTGCTCACATAAAAGAATTCATGTTTTGTTGAAAAATATATGTAACATGTCCTTGTTACGTCGAGCATTCGAGACCTCTTGTATATACTTTAGTGTATACTTATATGTGTATGTAGTTCGTGGGCTCTGGAGATCAGCCCTAGGACTTGTCTGCTTCCGCTTAGGGACTTTCTTTCTTTTTTTTCTGTTCAGCTGCCTCTATTTAACTTTCTTGATAGAAAACGACCAGCAGAGGACAGTAAAATACCAGAATCACGTTAGCATTCTCTGGATTCCAGTCCATAGAAATTGTCTTCCACGAGAACCCGTAGACAATAATATTTTTTTCAAATCTTATATTTTCAGTGATATGACCACCGAAGGCCCTGATTTTATATTAAAAGCAGAGCTTTGGACTACACCATTTCCCGCTGAAAGGCAATATTTCTCTCATGTGTTCCCATACCTGACTGTCATGCAGTTTGGTGCTTACTTTCCCTCCATGTTAATGAACCGTGGATGTTTCAGCACCCAGACTAATGTGCTGCATAGCTGAATACATATAAGGTCCCAAAGGCGAGACCGATTGCATTGCAAATGCTTGTTTTATTGACTAAATGAATGAATGAGAGGTTTTTCTATTGCGCACAGCTACTCAAAAGAGTGTCCCGGCGCTTTAGGCAACTAGAGACTGAAAAGAAGCCGGGAACAGCCGGAGTCTTACAATCATAAAGTTTGAATACAAATGTTCTTAGTTCTTTCTTAAAATGTGTTTCCTCCCTAATGGATCGCAGATGGCCCGGCGACTGGTTCCATGTCCTGGCCGCTTTAACTGTAAAAGAGGAGCCGCCTCTGCGCTGTATCGTAAATCGGGGACTGAGAGTGGACCGCCCCCCCTGGAACGCAGGGACCGCCCTGGTCACTATGCCTTGATCCTCTCATTCAGGTACAGAGACACTTTGTTGTGAAGAGCTTATTGTGTCAATGTCCGAGCCGTGTACATTATGCGTTACCGGACCGGCGACCAGAGCAGTCCCTCCCATGACAGAGATACCAATGTGCATTTATTTATTTATTTATTTATTCATTTATTTAATACATTTATATGGCGTCAAAAGCTACCCTGAGGGTTTCCCGGCGCCTTGGATCCGAGTAATACCCTATGGATGGAAATTAAGGACGAATGTGTAGTTTACTGGTTAAATAGCCATGCTTTGATGCCTTTCCGGTATTGGACGTAGCTAGGTTCGAGACTTAGTTTCAGCGAGAGTGTAGGAATTTTACAAAGGCGGCGGGCCGCCGTGTTCTGAATCACTTGTAGACGCCGGAGCAGATATTCAGGAAGACCCAAGTACAGAACATTGGCAGAGTCCGGCCTAGAGCGACTCCGTGCTCCGACCACAGTGACTCGTGCGTCCTGCGGAAGGAAGTTGAGAAACTTCCTCCGCATTCGATAGATCCAGCGGCCAGGCGTCACTACTGCTGACACCTGCGCTCTGAGAGATAGTTGAGAACCGAACATAATGCCCAGATGTCTGGCCACTGGGGGAGGGGGGGCGCACTGTTAGGCCATGCACCTGCCCATCCTGGGGGGGGGATTCAACCCGTACAATATGATCTCCGTTTTGTCTGGGTTGCACTGCAATTTATTGGCTCTCAATCATTCAAGCAGCGCCTTCATGCAACGTGCGAATACAACTTATGTAGTTGCAGAATAATTGTGAGAAGTTGGCCTGGCATACTCTGTCCACTAGTTCTAGTGGGCACCTTGCACCAGTCCAAACAACCCTTATTGATGATAGGTTTAAAGACAACCTTTACTGAAAGCTATCCTAGTGGTAGCTATGGAGAGCAGCCTTCAGGCTAAGTCTTGAAGGAGTGTAAAGCAGCATGGTTTACCAGATTATAACCCCTTGAGTGACCAAATGAAAGGGGAACCACACAAGGTATATATAAAATATATGTATTTATTACTAAACACTCTCTAGTAATCCCTTCACGAGATTACAGAGCAAAGTACACACTTCAAACGCAATAGAACTTCAGTAAATAGCACAATATGCACTGGGCCCCAGTGGGGGAGCAAACCATGTATTAAGCAAGTGGTATAAGAACCACAATTTGACTAGACAAAGTGCCTAGAGAACGTAGAATCGCTGGGACCCCAAGGAACCATCCAAGGTAGTGACACAGGGGACCCACGGGGGACATGTGCAGTGAGAGAACATATGCTTCTTGACAATCCTTAAGGCTGTGCATTGGGTTACTTGTAGCCCAGACCACGAGCAGCATTTCCACCGAAGATTGCCGGCCTACACTCCACGAGTGTTCCGTGAGCCGGCCCTTTGCGTTTTCTCTCGGGGTACCTTCGCGATCCCTGGTCTGTCGACTGGTGGGTCCCTGAGAAGGCCATTTTAACCTTCCTTGGGCTTCCCTGGTTGCTCCAGACGTGCCCTGACTCTGCCCTGCCAATGCCTGTACTGACCTGCTGAGCTTCAGAAAATCCCTCAAGACATTGCTGTGTAGACAAGCGTACAAATAAATTCCCAGAGTTCGGCTCTTCCTAGAAACAGCGCCATGAAACCAATCGGTTAACGTGCGCTTTACAAAAAATTTATAACATACCATACCAGCCATCCAAAAAAAGGGGACAATACCAGCAGGCCAAAACAATGGTGCCCTACTAGCACGCCAAAATGATGGTGCCTTTCCAGCAGGCCAAACGGATGGTGCCTTACCAGCAGGCCAAGCAGATGGTGCCTTACAAGTAGGCCAAACAGATGGTGCCTTACGAACAGGCCAAACGGATGGTGCCTTACGAACAGGCCAAACGGGTGGTGCCTTACAAGTAGGCCAAACGGATGGTGCCTTACCAGCAGGCCAAACGGATGGTGCCTTACAAGTAGGCCAAACGGATGGTGCCTTACAAGCAGGCCAAACGGATGGTGCCTTACGAACAGGCCAAACGGATGGTGCCTTACCAACAGGCCAAACGGATGGTGCCTTACAAGTAGGCCAAACGGATGGTGCCTTACAAGTAGGCCAAACGGATGGTGCCTTACCAGCAGGCCAAACGGATGGTGCCTTACAAGTAGGCCAAACGGATGGTGCCTTACCAGCAGGCCAAACGGATGGTGCCTTAAAAGCAGGCCAAACGGATGGTGCCTTACCAGCAGGCCAAACGGATGGTGCCTTACAAGCAGGCCAAACGGATGGTGCCTTACCAGCAGGCCAAACAGATGGTGCCTTACCAGCAGGCCAAACGGATGGTGCCTTACCAGCAGGCCAAACGGATGGTGCCTTACCAGCAGGCCAAGCGGATGGTGCCTTACCAGCAGGCCATACGGATGGTGCCTTACCAGCAGGCCAAGCGGATGGTGCCTTACCAGCAGACCAAACGGATGGTGCCTTACCAGCAGGCCAAACGGATAGTGACGGACCAGCCAACCAAATTGATGGTGCCATCCCACTGACCAAACTGATAGTGCCTTAGTACCGTAAACTTAACTGGTGGTGCCATACAAGCTGACCAATCATATGGCGCCCTACAAGCTGACAAATGCCCAAGATTGGCCCCCATGACAGTCTCTCCGTTTACTTGTTAACACCCAGACTTTTTGGCCACAAAACTCACCATGTTCAAGCCCTGGTCTGTGAACGACAAACCCACTCTGCTACTTGGTAACCCCATGATCGCTCTGAAGGCCTCAAGCGGCAGCCTTAAGCACTAGAAACATATACTAAATAAAATGAACTAGAATTCTGTTATTTTCACTCTGTTTCCAGCTTTTTACTTGCGGTCGCTTAGAAGCGTGCTGTAATAGGCCAAAGGAGCTATGTTTGACTATATTGTCTCTCCTTTTCCCCCTGCAGGCCGTCAGATGGTACCCTGGGGGGCTTCTCCACGGGAGGGAGCACTGCCTTCCATCTTCCTATGAGGCATCGAAGGGGGGTCAGCTCTTCGCCCCGCACAAGCAGCCCCAATGCCGCTGCAGGTGAGTTGCATCCTGCACGTGTTACCTTGTTTATTAATGTCAATTGTTGACTCTTGTAATTTTGTAAGTTTCCGCCATATTGACAATCGACACGTGTCTCTCCTTCCTTTGTCACTTCTTGAAGTGGAAGTCACTGGCACGTTTCTTACTGACGGGAAGTCCTAATAACAGTAAGAACACTTCTCTTTCTGTATTTTTTGTACTATGCAACATTCACCATTTCCAGGCCCCGTTGGTGCTTGGGTGTAGTCTGGGGTCAGCTGCGTGTGGGCTCGGTAGAGGTGTGAGGGTTGGGTCTTGCATCCGTCTGCCAGACCGGTGTGACCGCCCTGAGTGTGTTGTGTTATCGGGTGTCGTGTGCATGTGACAGTCTATGTGTCTGCCAGCAGGGCCGGCTTTAGCACTGGTCGTGCCTCTTGCGACAATATTTTTTGGCACACCCCATGAACTCCCCCTTGGATTCCTTCAATACCACCCGGCAAAAGTGCCCCTCGTCTCTCTATAGCCCCTCTTTCACATACATGTCATTTGTTTCAACCTCATCGCTGCGGCACGAATTCCGCCGCAGTGCTGAACATTCCGATCACGGGCGTGGTCATGACGGCTCCCGGCCGTCATCAGCACACTCCCACCGTGACTCATGACGGCCGGGAGCCGTCATGAGCATGGAATAGGTTAAAGCGCTGGTAAAGGCTGGCTTTACTTATCCACTCGCCTATTGTTGTGTAGTTCCTATAAATCTATATAGGATCTTTGCGTTTAGACAACATAGACTGGGATTGGTGGCCAGACTGATTCCAGACACCCCCACCGGATATGTTCGCCTGTATACTAGCTAGCTCACAGTGCGACTGTACAACTCCTCTTACCAAGGAGAGAATAGTTCTTGGCAACTATCGAACGTGACAACTCTTTCCCATCCCATCAGGGATCGTGGAAACACTACAGTACTTTTCGCTTAGTCATTCGTGCTCACTTTATCTCGGAGACAAACACAGAATAAACGGTGGGGACGTTTTTCAATAAGTATTTATTGAGCCAGCGTCATTCTAGTGTAAAGTAGGTGTGCTGAAGCAACCATAAGACAGAAGCAGATATAAATGGTTATAACCTCCAGTAGAGTAAATGGATGGTAGATTTCTACCACAGTGCTAAAACAATGAATATATGCAGGCGTATAAATGACAGTAATAATGCGTACTCCTACGATGCAACGCTAACTAGATGTACCTAAGTGTACCTAGCGTGCATGTAGGTGTAGAGCCAAGAATCCCCCTAGGATGAGGCCAACCCCATAACCTGGTGTGAGAGAATGAAGGGCCCGTCTTGGTCTCGAGATGGACACCCTGCGAGGGTTGTCGCACCACTGCGTGCTGTCAATACAACGCGGTGTTTACACCGCACTATCATTACAACGCTGGTTTTACAATGCAAGTCGTTACCACGACTTGCGCTGTAGGGTGCTGGACTCAGGAATAGTAAGATTTACATTGCCAACACCAGCCTACGTACAGTTGGGAAGGTGTTGGAATAGTAAATCTACTATTCCTTAGCCTAGAGCGCCCTCCAGCGCAAGTCGTGGTAACGACTTGTGTTGTAATACCAGCGTTGTAATGGTAGTGCGGTGTAAACACCGTGTCGTAATGGATGTTCCCCGTGTATGTATACCCAAAAGGTACCCTCAGGGGACTCTACCTTGCTGTGTCATGTCGGCCAAGGATGACGGAAGGGATGACCCTTATACATAGTTATTATGCAGAAGCTGGTAGTCCTGCTGTGATTGTGAGAATCCTCATGCATAATTAACGAGGCTAGGTTTCGGGGGCACCACACGACATTTATGCAGTGCATAACTAGATAAAAGGTCCATACCAAAACCGTTATGTAGCACAATGGTACGGTAAATGTTGGTGAAGGGTCAGGTGACTACTGAAGCCTATATTGGGGTACCCTCAGAAACATAACACTATCCACATAAAATACAGATCTGTTCTTTGCAGCCGGCATATTAACCCTCTGTGCTACTTTATTGCGAGTCAAAACTGTCACTAGGCAAAACAGTGATATCGCTCGCTAGTAGGAACATTAATCAGAAGATTTACCATGACATTTGTCCTCCATGGACTATTGCAACGCTCTATTCTTAAAGGCTCAAGTCCGAGTGATAAATAGGATGCAGTCAATCCAAAATGCCGCCGCACGAATGCTGGCTGGGATCCCCAAGTTTGCACCAGTCACAAATATCATTAGGGATCTCCATTGGCTCCCGATACGCAGTCGTATTAAATTTAAATCGCTGTGTATTGCTTATAAGTCACTCAATAATCAAGGTCCCCATTTTCTCAAACAGAATCTTCTTCATCATGTTCCAACCTGATCCCTTCGTTCCTCTTATCAGAACTTTTTGGCTGTGCCTCGCACTAGAACAGTCACATGGGGCGACAGGCGTTTCCTGGTTGCCGCCCCGAAACTCTGGAACACCCTTCCTGCACATATCCGGGCAAGTCCCTCCCTGTTCATATTTCGCAAACAGCTAAAGACGTGGTTATTTGACCAATAGCCTTGTATATCTTCATTACCCCAGTTGCTGATCTATGCCCTTAATTAGCGCCGAGACGCCCACGGGTATTCGCCGCGCTTTATAAATGTCAATAAATAAATAAATAAATAAAATAAATTTGTATTGCTGCCCAGTGCAGCTGCACTGGTCGCACCACCTTAAAGCTGGCCCATGTCTGTCAGTGTTTTACATTCCCCAGTGTCAGTTTGTGTCAGTGCGCCCCTGTCCCAGTGTTCGTGTGTTCCTGACCCAGTGTCTCACTACTCTCCAGTGTGTTCCTGTCCCAGTTTCAGTGCGCTCCTGTCCCAGTGTGTTCCTGTCCCAGTTTCAGTGCGCTCCTGTCCCAGTGTGTTCCTGTCCCATTGTCGGTGTGCTCCTGTCCCGGTGTCAACCTGCCCCGTTCATTGTTTCACGTGTCCTGACTTTGGCAGGGTGCGCGCAGGGTGGGTGTGATAACTCTGATATGTGTCTGTGTGCTTTATGACCTGAGTGTGCATGTCATGTCCCCTTGGCTCAGTGTGGCAGTCTCCACTGTCCCAATGCCATTGTCTCCCTCTCTCCCTGTAGCATTTCTTGTCCCAGTGTGAGTGTCTCTCAGTCCTAGTGTCATTCTGTCTCCAGGGTGTCCAGCAGGGGTCCACAAGAGGCAGGCCTCCAGGGATTCACGGGAAGTGAATCTACAGCAGCCAGTCATTGTGAGTGTGACTCCTTTAGAAACTTACTGGTTATTCTGAAATGGTCTTCACCTGTAGCCCTGTTCCTCCGCATCGGTTCCAGCCGCAGTGCAGGTGTATTCACTGTCCCAGAGTGGGTGTGCGCCTCTCCCAATGCCACTTTATTTCCAGCTCTAGTGTGTGCACATTTCCTGTCCTGGTGTGCGTTACTTCCTGTCCCACTGTGTGCTTCTGTATACTTTTGCAGAAGTGTCAAGGTTTCAGCCTCTCTGTTCTTCTGGCTGTCTCTCCATTGTTCAGGCGAGTGTTTGCATGTCTCTCTGTCCTTGTTTCACTGTCCCAGAGGCAGTCTCTGTCTCTCTGTCCCAGTGTCCATGTTCTAGGCTTCCTGTCTCAATGCCAGATCACCCTGTGTCTCTCTGCCTCAGTGTCAGACCCAGCTAAGTGCCTCGCTCTTCCAGTGGCAATGGCTCGCCTGTGTAGTCTGTTCCACAGTTAGTCTGTAGGAAGCTGGCTCTGTATATACTGTACCAAGGTAAGGTATAGAGTGCACAGAGTCCAGGGAGTCCCTAGAGGTACAGCAGCGTTTACATTAGGTAAGTACTGACAGCTCTCTTTGTGGTAGTGTGAGTAAGCAGTTAGACTCATCCAGAGGGTGTGTCAAGCATTTATTGTATTCACTCAATCAAGGACTGATACACGCACGTAGAGACAGAATCTAGACCAATTAGGTAAGTATAATGCTCCGGAAGATCTTCCGGTGGATCCCCACCGAAACCAGAAAGACGGTCACCCAGGCCCTCGTCACCAGCCGACTGGACTACAGGAACGCCCTATACGCAGGAACCACAGCCAAACTTCAGAAACGCCTTCAACGCATGCAGAACGTCTCCGCACGACTCATCCTCGACATCCCTCGCCACGGCCACAAATCCGTCCACCTGAGAAACCTGCACTGGCTCCCCGTCAGCAAGAGGATCACGTTCAGGCTGCTCACCCACGCACACTAAGCGCTCCACAACATGGGCCCCGAATACCTCAACAACCGCCTCGCGTTCTACACCCCCACCCGCCAGCTCCGCTCCTCCAGCCTCGCCACCGTCCCACGGATTCGCAGAACCACCACCGGAGGAAGATCGTTCTCCTACCTAGCAGCCTAGACATGGAACTCCCTCCCCGCACACCTACGAAAGACCCAGGACCATCTCACCTTCAGGAAACACCTCAAGACCTGGTTATTCGAGCAATAGCGGCACCCTCCCCCCACCCCCCCTCAACGCCTTGAGACCCTCACGGGTGAGTAGCGCGCTCTACAAATGCATTGATTGATTGATTGAACCAAGCAGGCCTTGGCACAGGCAAGTAAGAAATACTTTCAAATGTGAGGCTGTACACAGTAATGCAATTGTAAATTGTATTGGAATCGTTTACATGTACTTTTAAAGCAGTTCAAAATACAGAAAGATTACTTCTTATTACTCTTGGATTACTTTTCAGTTACTTTGAGTAGTTGAGGTGATATGCCGAGATATCATACACTAGACTTTGTCACATACAGGGAAATAAGACTATTCTTAAGTTTTGCAGCGTGAATCTTTCTGGATTCACTATGCTGTGCATTATTCCGCGGTCTTGTGGTTGGGTCCGGATTCGTAGTCTTTTCTTTGTTTTTTTTTTTTTTTTTCTCTTTGCCCAGGTGGGCGTCGGCGTCACACCCCCTTTGGGTGTATTTCCGGTGACGTCGGCATGCTTCCTGCGGAAGCTCCCACTCTTGGGCGCCATCTTCAGATTCTTTTTTTCCGCGGTCGGGTCTGGATCGTTCCCGTTTGGGCTCCAGACATTTTTGGAGAAAGAAGAAAGAAAATACAGAAAAGACGAGGAGAAGTCATCTGAAGACTCCAGGGGACTTCACCGACGAAAGACAAGCAAAGATAAGGCGTTTTCCATCCAGATCTTCGACGACCGTCGACGAACACGCGACCAGAGAGGCCCTGGACGCTCGAGGATGGACAACACGCCGTTCAAGTTCTGCCGTAACTGCCACCACAAGTACGCGCAGAAGGACCAGCACCCGGTATGCAACCTTTGCCTACCGGTGGACCACGAAAGCGGAGACTGCAACGCCTGTTCCGCCTTCACCCCGAAGACCCTTCGTGTGAGAGAGAGGCAGAGGGTAGCACACGCCGCCCTGCAGGGGAAGGCCCCGACCCCGTCGCTCTACGAGCTGGGGATGTCCTCCGAGGAAGAAGACAACGCTGCCGCCGAAGACGACAGCTACACGGTCGTAGAGACCGATTACACGAAGACTTCTGACAAGGTAGGAGACTCTTCGGCCCCCAAGAACCCGAGAGACTCTGAGTCTCGAAAAATCGAGGGCAAGACCCCGAAAGCGCCGACGCCAAAAAAGGCGGCGTCCGCGACTACTCCCAGGCCCAGCGGATCCTCAGAGAAGGAGTCCCCGGCGCCGAGAGCTGCTGATCAGCAGAAGACGTCGAAAATCGTCCCCGAAAAGGATCGATCGACGAGGGAGAAAGACCCGAAACTGTCGACGACGACCAGAGACCCGATATCCGGTTCGACGTCGAAAACTTCGACTCCGAGAGGCACGGCGACGAGCCATCCGTCGAAGAGAGCGGCGGAACCATCCGACGCGGAACACGCGGCCGAGATGGAAAAGAAAAGAAGGCGCCTCGAGGCAGAAATGGAGAACTTCATGCAGCGGAAAAAAGATTTCGACGCAAGGATGAAGGCCTTCACGATCCCTCACAAGACCAAGCCACCAGTGCTGGAGGCGGTCGAGGAGGAAGAAGAAGAGGTCGCCGAAGTCACCGAGCAAGACCAGGACGTCGAGGTGTTCGACGACCAGGAGGAGTACGAGAATCCCCACGAGAGCTACAGCTATGGGGAGGAAGATGAGGGCAGGACAGACACAGAGTCGGCGCCCTATGACCTTCAGGAGGTAGATTACATCGATGTCGACACCGACAGCCCGGAGGAGGTGGTCGACACCTACCCCTCGAGGCCCTCGCCGCCGGACGACATCGGGGCCTACAACGCGGTGATACAATCTGCCGCAGCAGCTTTCAAGCTCAAGCTCGACGAAGAGAAGCAGAAAGCAGACTTCCTTCTGGAAACATTGCTCCCAACACAAACGAGGAGCCAGTTCCTCCCGATGCTCGAGAGCGTCTTGGCTCAGGGGAAGGAAGCTTTCAGGGAGCCCGCAACATGCAAGGCAGTAACTCCCAGAACTGAGAAGAAGTACAAGCATGCCGCAAAGGACCCGGCCTACATTCAGGGCACGGTCTCCGCAGACTCCATTATCACGGCCACAGCAAGGAGGAGGGCTAACGTACCCACTACCTCGGGCCCGCCACCGGATAAAGAGAGCAAAAGGATGGATCTGGTGGGCAGAAGGATCGAACGGAATGCCGCGACCCACTGGCGCATGGCTAATTCCAACGCCCTGGTAAACAGACACATGTACCAAATCATGGAGGGACTGGGGCAGTTGGTGAAGGACTTGCCCCAGGATGCCAAGCAGAAAGCCGAAAAGCTAATTGAAGAGGGGAAGAATGCTGCAAATTCTTGCCTTAAGACGGCCCTGGATGGGGCAGACACCGCCAGCAGGCTCATGATGATGGGCGTCACGGAAAGGAGACACGCCTGGCTCAGGATATCCGGTTTCAAACCGGAGGTGCAACACAGCATCCTGAACACACCATTCAACGGCAGTACGCTTTTCGGACAAACAGTTGATGAGCAACTCAGCCAACTTAAGAAGGATAACGAAACAGCAAGATCCATGGGAGCATTGCAGTTCAGAGGGAACAAGAGGGGCACCCCGTCACGGAGGCCCGGCGGAAGAGGCGGAAACCAGCCAGGTACATCACACCAGGCTTTCCAGCAAACGCACCAGGCAGACTCGCAGGGTCAGCAGGGCCATCAGAAACAGCCCTGGCAGTACCAACAAAGAGGCCAGTCCTTTCGAGGGAGAAATGGACGGGGACAAAATAGAAGAGGGGGCCAGCAGCCCACCTCCAAGTGACTTCAAAAAAATCCGTGTGCCCACCCACAAAAAAGATCCCAGGGGGCAGCACGTACAGATGGGTCAAGACAAACTAGACACCTACGACCACAGGACACCAGTGGGAGGAAGATTAAGATTCCACCTCCAGGAGTGGAGAGGAATCACATCAGACAAATGGATCCTCAACATTATCCAATTCGGATACTGCATAGAGTTGGAGGCGAGGCCAACAAACAGAAAACCAAGAAGAAAGCCGCTAGCAAGCAAGCAGCTGCAGTGCCTTCAGGAAGAAGCAAAAGAACTCCTGCAGAAGCAGGCCATAGAAAGGGTACCCTTCAAGGAAAGAAACACAGGAGTATACTCAACATACTTCCTGGTACCAAAAGTAGACGAGACAATGAGGCCCATTCTCGATTTACGGTTCGTGAACAAATTCATAAGAACGCAAAAATTCAAAATGACCTCCCTGCAAGAGGTGCTCCCACAGTTGCAGACCGGGGACTTCATGGTCACTATAGACCTCAAAGACGCATACCTGCACATCCCAATGAACAGGAAGCACAAGCACATGCTCAGGTTCACCGTCGGAGAAAGCCACTACCAGTTCACGACACTGGCCTTCGGTCTAAAATCGGCACCAAGAGTTTTCACAAAGTGCCTCGCAGCAGTCGCAGCGCACCTAAGAAGGCAGGGAATACATGTATACCCTTACCTGGACGACTGGCTGGTGAAAGCAAACTCATACCAGAAATGCAAGCTGCACGCACATACAGTGACCAGCACGCTCATAAACCTGGGGTTCTCCATCCATTGGAAGAAATCATCAATGGAGCCGGAACAAGTGAAGATCTTCCTGGGAGCACAGATCAACACCTTACAGGGCAAGGTGTTCCCCAGCGAGAAGAGGGCGAGGGCGCTGGTGAAGGAAACTCGCCTCTACCGGAAGGGACAAGCTCGGACAGTGAGGACGGCGAGCAAGATCATGGGGATGATGGCATCATGCATCCACCTGGTACCGAATGTACGACTCCACATGAGACCCATTCAAGAATGGCTACAGGAGCAATGGTCACAAGCTACAGGCAGTTGGGAGGATCTAGTGGTTGTAACGCACGCAGTGCAGAAGGAGATGACATGGTGGACCATGGAGAACATAGCAAGGGGAAAGCCTCTAACGCCCCCAACGCCAACAGTGACCATCACCACAGACGCATCCCTGAAGGGATGGGGCGCTCACATGGAGGAGCTCAAGGTGAGGGGACTGTGGACACCGACGGATGCCACAAAGCACATCAATTACTTAGAATTGAAGACAATCTTCCTTGCACTGAAGGCCTTTCAAACAAGACTGTACAAGCACAGGGTATTGATACAAACAGACAACACCACTGCGATGTTCTACATCAACAAGCAGGGGGGCACACAGTCCGCACCGCTTTCAACGCTGGCGCAGGAGATATGGAGATGGGCCATCCCTCTCAAGATAGACCTGCTAGCCATACACCTACCAGGGAAGGACAACATACAAGCCGATTGGCTCAGCAGGCAGACATCGGCATCCCACGAGTGGGAGCTCAATGCTCAGGAGACAAGATACCTGTTCGACAGGTGGGGGACACCATCGGTGGACCTGTTTGCCACACGCCAGAATGCAAAATGCCAAAACTTCGCATCCAGGCAGCCCGAGGAGGGGACACTGGGGAATGCCCTATGGATAGATTGGTCAAGGACATTTGCCTACGCCTTTCCCCCGATACCACTGATGCACAGAGTACTGAGCAAGTGCAGAGCGAGCAACATGACACTGATACTGGTCGCACCGCAGTGGGCGAGGCAGACCTGGTACTCGCAGATCATGGAGATGACACAGTGTGCACCCCACAGATTCAGCAGGAGGAAAGATCTACTGTCCATGCAGAACGGAGAGGTACTGCATCCAGAGCCAGAGAGCATGAGCCTAGTAGCGTGGCTCCTGAGGACATAGAGTTCGCACATTTGAGACTACCAGAAAGCACCCTGAGGGTACTTCGGGAGGCACGAAGGCCCAGCACTCGAAAGTGCTACGTTGCGAAATGGAAAAGATTCACAATATGGTGCAGACAGGAAAGACTCCACAATAAGATGAAGAGGGACTCCACAGTGCTAAGGTACCTGACGCACTTACTGGAGAAGAACCTTAGCTCATCCTCGTTAAGAGTTCACTTGGCAGCGATAGTAGCCTACACAAGGGGAGAAACGTGCAGGAGCTTCTTCACATCACAGGTGGTGAAGAGATTCCTAGAAGGAGCGAAAAGGATCGCACCACCCAAGCGGGTGCCGCCACCTGCATGGAACTTGAACACAGTCCTAACGGAACTCATGAAAGAGCCCTTTGAACCACTTCACAAGGCCTCCCTAAAGATGCTAACTATGAAAACAGCCTTCCTGGTTGCGATAACGTCCTTACGCAGAGTAAGCGAGCTTCAAGCGCTGACGCTACAAGAACCATACATACAAATACACAACGATAGAGTTGTGATGAGGACTGACCCACACTTCATGCCGAAGGTGGTATCCAATTTTCACATGAACCAGTCTATACAGATACCGAGTTTTTTCCAAAAACCCACAACCAGCGCAGAGAGAGCTCTGCACACCCTGGACGCCAGAAGGGCAGTCATGCACTACATTGAAAGGACAAAGGGGCACAGGAAAACGAAACAGTTTTTTGTGTCCTTCGCAAACAGCTTCATGGGCAAAGCAGTAACCAAAAGGACCATTGCACGATGGATCGCACAAACAATCCAACTCTGCCACAAACGGGCAGGACAGGAACTGGCTGAGGGGACACGTGCCCACTCCACCAGGAAGAAGGGCGCTACAATAGCCTTCCTGGCTAACACACCCATAGAGGACATATGCCTGGCGGCAACATGGGCTTCGGTGCACACGTTCACGAAGCACTACTGTGTGGACATACAAATGAACAAGGAAGCTCAAGTGGGACAGAAGGTGCTACAGCACATATTCAACACCCAACGCTCATCTTCCACCCAGCCGCCACAGAGATGAGAAACCGCTACAAAATCTATGCACAGCATAGTGAATCCAGAAAGATTCACGCTGCAAAACGAATAGTTTTCTTACCTGTCGGTGTAGTTTTGCAGCTTGAAGATCTTTCTGGATTCACTAGCGAACCCACCCACCTCCGCCAGAAAGATGAGGCTGGAGAGAGAAGAGGTGGTTAACTAAAGAATAGACTTTGAAAATACAAAGCGGTAAATACAAACTAAGAAGAACATTG
The DNA here is from genome assembly GCF_964261635.1 of Lissotriton helveticus. Classification (NCBI taxonomy): domain Eukaryota; kingdom Metazoa; phylum Chordata; class Amphibia; order Caudata; family Salamandridae; genus Lissotriton; species Lissotriton helveticus. Next base: position 895,439,900 of record NC_136073.1, on the reverse strand, counting down.
CCATTACTTCGGAAACGAAAGAAACACGGAAAAAAAGAACCCGAAGATGGCGCCCAAGAGTGGGAGCTTCCGCAGGAAGCATGCCGACGTCACCGGAAATACACCCAAAGGGGGTGTGACGCCGACGCCCACCTGGGCAAAGAGAAAAAAAAAAAAAAAAACAAAGAAAAGACTACGAATCCGGACCCAACCACAAGACCGCGGAATAATGCACAGCATAGTGAATCCAGAAAGATCTTCAAGCTGCAAAACTACACCGACAGGTAAGAAAACTATTCGTTAAAGCATAGTTACTTTTCTTTCTAAAACAACAGTTCAACAACATTTTTATTAACAAAACTCGTGAAATTAGTTTCCTATGCGAAAAAGAATGTTATCGGTTTGCAGGTAAGTAGACGGCCTGCAAAAATAGTTTTTGGGTGGCATTTTTTTTAAATTAGTCCGTTCCGTAGACTGCTTGCGTGGTCGGCATGGGTAGGCCTCACGTCCCACGTCGATTGATGTACTTGGAATTTTACGATGCACGTCGAAAGGGAAATCACAATTGAAAACAATACCGTCGAATGGTAAAAATTGCGTGTCGAAAAGATTCGAAGACGATCCCGGAGCATCACAATACACTTCTGAACCTGATGGCCGAAAAAAACAATCTGAAGATGGAGTCGATGCCCATGCGCACTATCGTCCTAAGGAGTAACCTACCTCATGACTACAAATAGTTCTTCCAAGACAAAAACAACATGCAAACATTCGAGCCCAACACCAGATGATGATCTATGCACAAGCATACGAATCCACAGCTCTACATGCCAAGAACAGATGCATACTAGTAAGTAGCATTTTCCTTTTGGGCGTTAGAACCGACCAGCGGCACTAGGGCAGCCGGGTGCAGAGTACAGGAAGCCAATGTTGACCAATGGGGCTAGGTAGCACGTCTGTTGGGGGCTGCTCACGGACAGGCCACTCGGTCTCAGGAGCCAAGCTCCTAGGATTAAGGTCAGGGCAAAGGGGGTCTCAGGTCAGCACCAAGTCCACACCACCAGCGGTGCAGGGGAGGCTGGGTGCTTAAGAGGGGTCGGAGTGCGATGCAATCCTATAGAGATTGCCGGTTTTGGATTTTGGCTGCAGGCTTGGTCCAGGAAGTCTTCCGGGAGGAACCAACAGCTGGGCAGGTAAGTTGGGGGGCTCAGGGACGTAGGTGCACCTCAGGTACAGATTTCACCTTACCTGGCCACTCGTGTGTGAGGCTGCAGGTGACGTCGGTTGCCCCTGGCAACCCATGGTGGACTCGGACTCTGGAGCGCTCTTGGACCTTGCTGGGACCGGTGGGCCACTTGGACTCGGGCTGTAGATGACGGGTGCAGTGGTGGTTACAGGCGTTGAGTTTCTTCGCCCTCAGCAGGCTCCGAGTCTGTCTTTGGAGTTTCTTTTGAACTGAGCTGCTGTTTGACGGAGATATGGTCTTTGTTGAAGGCAGTCAAGCCTCACGGGGGGTTTGGTGGTCACTGGCTGCAGAACAAGTCGACTCTTGAAGCAGGGTCTCTGGAAACTACAGACGGACCGGTAGGGCTGGGGCCAAGTCATTTCTTCTCCACAATCTCTTCTGCTGTGCAACTTCTTCCATCCTTTTTCTTCGTAGGTTGCCGGAATCTAGGGAAGCAAGGTTCAGGGTCCCCCTAAATACTAAATTTAGGGGCGTTACAGGGGTGTGCAGGTCCGGACCAATAGGTCCCTTTCTTTGGGTGAGTACACCCCTATTATGCCACCCCCCAGTGGAATGGGGGGAATGAGCCTCTCTCTAATTGGCTGGGTCCCCTCATCTCTCATCTACAAGATTGAGAGGACGGTCAGCAGCCCTACATGCCAAGAACAGATGCATACTGGTAAGTAGCATATTCGGTTCGAGGCATGTGGGCTGCTGAATTCATATCTATTGCATAGAATATATAGCAGTCCCTCCATTAGCGGCGGCCGCCTGTGCCAGCTGCAGCAGTTTGAAAAAGTGTCTTAAGAACAGCCTGCCCTACAGCTGCTTGGAGTGCACATCTACACAGTAGTGTTTTGTAAATGTGTGCGGGGTAGACCATGTGGCTGCTCTACAAATGTCTTCTAAAGGGATATTTCCAAGGAAAGCCATGGAGGCCCCCAACTTGCGGGTGGAGTGGGCCTTTGGGGGGATCGTTAAAGTGCGCTTAGCTTTTTGATAGCAAATTTGAATACACTTAACGATCCACCTGGCTATACCTGCTTTGGAAATGGGGTTGCCCTTGTGTTGTGCGGAAAAGGCAACAAAGAGTTGTTTCGTCTTCCTAAAATATTTGGTCCTATCAATGTAATACATCAAAGCTCTTTTGACGTCAAGAATGTGGAGCATTCTTTCTGCCACTGTCTCAGGATTTTGGAAGACCACAGGCAGTTCAATAGTCTGATTGATATGGAACTGTGAAACCACCTTTGGAAGAAATTAAGGGTTAGGGCGCAGCACCACCCGGTTGGAGTGAATTTGTATGAATGGCTCTTGGACAGTGAGTGCCTGGAGTTCACTAACACGTCGCAGTGACGTAATGGCTATTAGGAAAGCCACTTTCCATGTTAAGAACTGAATCTCGCATGAATGTAGAGGCTCAAAAGGTGGACCCATTAGTCGGGTGAGGACCACATTAAGATTCCATTCAGGAGCTGGCGGGGTCCTGGGAGGAATGACTCATTTGAGTCCCTCCAGAAAGGCTTTAATGGCAGGCACTCTGAAAAGGGAGAGATGCTGCCTGTTTTGGAGATAAGCTGATATGGCGGATAAATGTATTCGAATGGAAGCATATGCTAGATTGCATTTGTAAAGATGTAACAGATAACAAATGATGTTGTGCGTAGACGCGTCTAGCGGGTCTATGTTGTGTTTAGCACAGTAAATGACAAACCGCTTCCATTTTGCCGCATAGCATGCTCTGGTGGTGGGCTTTCTTGCCTCCCGTATGATATCCATGCATTCTGGAGGCAGGTTGAGGTAGCCAAACTCTAAGACCCCAGGAGCCAGATCGCCAGGTTGAGCTGTTGCGGATCTGGATGCTGAATGTCGCCATGGCTCTGCGTCAAAAGTATGGGTGTGAGGTGCAGCCTTTGATGCGGTACCACGGAAAGTTCTAGAAACGTGGTGTACCATGGTTGGCGTGCCCACGTTGGAGCAACCAGGATGAGTGTCATCGAGTGTTGCTTTAGCTTTCGTGCCACCAGCGGTATTAGAGGTGCTGGGGAAAAGCATACGCAAATCTGCCTGACCAGTTCATCCATATCGCATTGCCTTGCGACTGTGGGTGAGGGAACCTGGTGGCAAAGCTTCGGCATTTGGCGTTTTCCCTTGTGGCGAACAGGTCTATCTCTGGATGACCCCACTGCTGGAAGTACGGGCGGAGTACAGATGGATGTATCTCCCACTCGTGCAGTTGGTGGCTGTACCTGCTGAGCAGATCCGCCATCTGATTGTCCTTGCCCGGGAGGTGTTCCGCAATGAGGAAGATGTTCCTCTGAATGGCCCACTTCCACATGCTCTGAGCCAGATGAGACAACTGTGGAGTGTGTGCACCTCCCTGCTTCTGAATGTAGTACATGGCTGTCATGTTGTCCGTCCGGATCAACACGACCTTGTTGCACAGGTGTACCTTGAATGCCTTTATTGCCATGAAGATTGCCATCAGCTCTAGGTGGTTGATGTGCATCTTCTTTTGCTGCGTTGTCCATAGTCCTTGCACTGTGTAGTGGAGTACATGAGCTCCCCAACTCTGGAGAGATGCGTCCGTTGTTAGGATGATCTGTGGCACAGGCTCCTGGAACGGTCGTCCCTTGCAAAGGTTGTGTGGATTCCACCAATGCAGAGAGTTGTATGCACGACCGGTCACCAACACTAGGTCTTTTAACTGTCCGTGAGCCTGATTCCACTGACGTGCTAAGCACTCTTGAAGCGGACGCATATGTAGTCTCGCGTGCGGGACTATGAAGATGCAGGAGGCCATCATTCCTATCAACTGCATGAACACTCGTGCTGGGAGCGAGTGTTGCGGTCTGAATTTCTGTATCAGCAACTGAATGCTGTTGATCCTCACTGAATTTGGCTGCGCTGTGGCCGCCAGAGTGTTTATTGTCGCACCCAGATACTGCCGCACATGGGCGGGCTGAAGGTGTGACTTTGGATAATTCAGTGAGAATCCCAGATTGTGAAGAAGGTGAATGGTGTGGGACATGTTGGCAGCGCACTGCTGGGCCGACTTTGCTTGGACAAGCCAGTCGTCCAGATAAGGGTAGACGTGAACGTTTTGTCTCCTGAGGTGCGCAGCCACTGTCGCCAGGCACTTTGTGAACACCCTGGGCGCTGTAGTTACTCTGAAAGGAAGGACTTTGAATTGGTAATGCTGATTCTGGATGGTGAATCTGAGGTGTTTTCTGTGTGAAGGATGTAGTGGAATGTGAAAATATGCATCCTTTAGGTCTAATGTTGCGAGGAAATCTCCCTGATTGAGCAACGGAAGAACCTGCTGCAGTGTCAGCATGTGAAAGTGTTCTGATAGAATGTACTGGTTCAGGGGTCTGAGGTCCAGTATGGGCCTGAGGGATCCGTCTTTCTTTGGGATTAAGAAATACAGGGAGTACACTCCTGTGCCCCTTTGTTCCACTGGTACCAGCTCGATTGCCCCTTTTTGCAGCATGACGAGTACCTCTTGCTGCAATAAGTGCAAATGCTCTGTGGACATAGGACGGTGTTTTGGGGGTATGTTGGGTGGAGTGGATGTCAACTTCAGACAATAACCGTACTGGATAAGCTTTCTGACCCACCTGTCTGTGGTGATGGATTTCCAGACTGGCAGGAACTGTTGGAGTCTCCCCCCGACTGGTGTGGTATGGTCGGGGGGCAGTGACAGGGCATCACTGTTTGTTGGTGGCGGAGGAGCGGGAGTTGTTGTTTCCACGACCTATGCCCTTGGTGCTGTTTCCGCGATAGCCACCTCTACTCTGCTTGTTGTACGTGGTTTGCGCGCCACTTTTATTGTACTGTGTTTGCTGGGACATCTGGCCTCTGGAAACACCTCTATTGCTTGAGCGACTAAAAGAACCACCCCTGAACTGCTGGGACTGGAGAGCCCCCATGGACTTTGCAGTCTCGGTGTCCTTTTTGATTTTTTCCAGGGTGGTGTCCACCTCAGGTCCAAATAAGTGATCAGGGTTTACAGGCTGATTTAGGATGGTGGTTTGTATCTCTGGCTTGAACCCGGAGATTCTGAGCCAGGCCTGACGCCGCAACATCACACTGGTGTTAATGGCCCTGGCCGCAGTGTCTGCTGCGTCCAGTGCACACTTAATAGAAGCATTTGAGATGAGTTTCCCTTCTTGTATGAGCATCTCTGCCGCCTCTTTATATTCATCTGGCAAGTGTTGTAACAGGGTCTCAAGTGTATCGTAATGTGCCCTGTCATATCTGGCCAAGAGTGCCTGAGTGTTTGAAATGCGCCAGATATTGGCCGCTTGAGCCGCCACCCTTTTCCCTGATGCTTCTAGCACTTTAGATTCCTTGTCAGGGGGAGGAGCATCACCAGTAGTTTGTGAGTTCGCCCTCTTCCGGGCATTGGAAACTACTAAAGAGTCCAACGGCAACTGGCCCTTGATGTAGGTAGGGTCTCCAGGCGCCGGCTTGTACTTTTTTTCAATTCTGGGGTTTATAACTCTGGCCCTTGTGGGCTCTTTAAAAATGTCTGCAGCATGTTTTAAGACACCCTTCAACATAGGCAGAGTCTTTACGGTTTTTTCAGAGGTGGAAAAGGTGTCAAACAAAAAATCCACCTCAATAGGGTCAGCATGGAGCTGGACGTCATGATTTTTGGCTGCCCTTTCAATAAGCGCATTAAATGCCGCTGAGTCCTCAGTAGGTGATGTTTTGACATTATAAACTTGAGTGTCTGGGGCAGTTTGTGGATCCCCTGGGTCCGCAGCATCTGCCCATGTGTCATGTTGATCTTCAGGATCAGTGTCGGCAGGGTAGTTGTACTCATCATAGTCACCTTCCCCAGCCTCCACCTCTGAGTAAGTGGGTGAGATTAGAGCAGTTTCCTGTCCACATGGAGCTATTAGTTCTACCAGAATGGGTGAATCCGTGGAATCCTTCTTTTTCTTTAAAGGAATTGTGTAGGACTCCATAGGCTGTGCTGGTGTGATCTTTCGTTTGTAAATCGAAAGTTTACCGGTGTCGGCGTCGATGAATTGTTCCGACTGCTCCTCCAGCAGGGGTTGTCGATGCTTTGTGCCCACAACCGCAGGGGTAGGCTTCAGCCCCGTGGACACCTTCATGGACGCCTCGTTGACCTTCTTCGGCGCGAACGCCTTCGGCGCCAGCGTAAATTGAATAGGCGCTGTCGACTTCTGCGTTTTGGTGGCCGGCTTCGGCATGGAAGCATCCTTCGGATCGACCGCGGAAGCTTTGTCTTTAATTCGTTTCAATGATTCCGACACCTGCTTCGTGAAGGAGGCGGACGGCTGCGTCGACTCGACAGGTGCCTTCGAGCCACCACCAGGTGCGGACTCGAGGGTTGCAGTACTTTTGGCCTTGTCCGGCCGACGCGCAGGGTCGACAACTTTTGTAGCTCCGAGTCCTTTGTCTGTGTCGACGGCCCTCGTCGCCGAAGTCTTCGGGTCGACGATCTTGACAAGTGCTTTTGGTGTCCCAGTCTTCGGCTCGACGCCCTTGAGCGACTTCACCAGGTCGACAACCTTTTTCGGCTTTGTCTGCACCGACAGGTCTGAAGACTTGGAGCCGACCAAGGCGACACGCACTTTCGGTTTCGACGGCGCCTCCAGCACTTTCGGTTTTGTAGACACCGAAGCTTTCTCTTTCGGTTTCGATTTCACCAATGGTGGCTCTTTAGAAGTGTCCGTAGCCGGGCCCGGAGGCGAGACTGTGGAACTAGGTGCAAGATCTTGGGTAAGGCCATGTGGCGATCCCTTGACCTGAGCCGTATATATAGTTTGAACGGGGCATAGCTCCTCGCTTGAGCTATCTTCCGTGGCCCCATAGGCCTGATCGTCGTCTCCTACCTCATCGACGATTTCTTCTGCATCGAGCATTTCCACGTCTGCGTCGTAGTTGGAGTCGATTTCTGCCGCTGGATTGGAAATCGGCTCTTGATCTTCCGGCTCGTCTGCTTCTTCTCCCTCGGTATCGAAAATGTTCACCGGGTCAGGTGCCGTCTGCTGGGCCTCCTGGCGCGCTACGCGCCGAAGTCGAATCGTCTTTTTGGAGCACAAACGAGAACAAGCCATACAGTTGGCTTCATCGTGATCCGGCGACAGGCACTTGTTGCACACCGAGGGGACGTCGATGTGAGGATACTTCGAGTTGCACACGGGGCACCTTTTGAACGGGCTCCGTTCCATGATGGTTCGTCGAAGAAGGCCTGTAGCGTCGACCGGGCCTCGAGCACTGAAGAGCCACGCGACTCCTCTGGATGTCCGACTCGGGAACTGAGCTGGAACAGAAGTGGGCACCGATCGGAAGACAATACCGATGATAGGAAAGGCCTTTGGGCCAAAAGGAAAGTTTCTGTCGATTCCTAACTTGAGTGATCGAATACGCATCCGAACCCAATGGCGGAAAAAAACAATGTGGGGATGGAGTCGATGCCCATGTGTACTGTAGTCCAGGGGAGGAGCCACCTATCTCGTGATACTTCAAAGACTCTTCCAGGACAACAATGTGCAATCATCCGGACCCAACACTAGGCGGCAATCTATGCAATAGATATGAATGTCAGCAGCCCTACATGCCAAGAACAGATGCATACTGGTAAGTAGCATATTTGTTTTCCGCTGATTCTCCTGCCCAAAGTGAGGGTCAGAACCAGTGGAAGCCAGTTGCTGGGGTGTCACAAATTGACAGGATACAGCGAGATAATCGAAGAGGAAGATGACGCGCTCCCTCCTTATGTCTCTCCTCTATTTTCCGTGCCCCCCCACTACCTGCCTGTAGCTCTCTGTCCCAGTGCTGTAGCTCTCTGTCCCGGTGTCTGTACTGCTCTGTGTACCTCTCTGTCCTGGTGTCTGTACCTCTCTGTCTCTGTGTCTGTACCTCCTCTGTTTCAGTGTCTGTACCTCTCTGTGTCTATACCTCTCCGTCTCGATGTCTGTACTTCTCTTTCCCGGTATGTGTACTTCTCTGTCTGGGTGTCTGGGCCTCTTTCCTGACCCGCTGTCTGTACCTCTCTGTCCTGCTGCCTGTACCGCTCTGTGTACCTCTCTGTCCTGGTGCCTGGGACAGAGAGCTGCAGGCACTAGTACAGAGAGGTACAGACACCGGGACAGAGAGGACACCGGGACAGAGAGGTGCAGTGTTTGTACCTCTCTGTCCCGGTGTCTGTACCTCTTTGTCCCTATGTGTGTACCTCTCTGTCCGGGTGTCTGTGCTTCACCTGGTCGGACTACTTCTTCATACACTTCACCACTACTGGACTTGCCTGCACCGTCCCCAACAGACACGCGCTCCCTTCCGTCGCTGGTCCAAGTTCACACAGCAACAGTGGACGGATGTCCTAACCACCACATAGCCCAAAGACACCACCAACGTGGATCAGGCAGTACAGAATTTCGACGACTGGATCACCAGCGCCGCCAACTGAGTCTCCCCCACCAAACCAGCCAAAACAGACAGGCCCTCCAAACAAACCAGCTAGTACACTCCAGAACTCCGCATGATGCAAACAACTAAGAAGAAGATGGTGCACTCACAGGAAGCACACTGCCAGAGCCATCTTCAAATCCGTCATCAACAACTACCTCCGACAGATCAAAGCAGCAAAAAGGGATCAACAACAGTGCCAACCAAGCTGAGGAACTCTTCACCCTCATTAGAGAGTTCACCTGCTCGTCAGCCACTGAAAACTCCATCCCGTCATCACAGGAACTCTGCGACCCACTCGCGACCACTTCCACAACAAGATAGTGACCATCTATACAAACTTTGATCTCGAACCCTCTGACCCCCTCAACCTCCGAGCAACCATCACCGCAGACCACTCACTGCGTGGAAACATCAAAGCACACCTACCACGGCCACCCTCATGAAATCCATCCACTCTGGGGCACTCAGCAACCCCTGCTCCACTGACTCTTCATCCTTGGAAGAGAAGTGATCAGCCACCACCTCACCACCATCCTCTACATCTCATTAACTCTGCCACCTTTCCCGATGCCTGTAGACATGCCGAGGTCAGACCCATGCAAAAGAAACACTCATCAGACCCCAACGAACTCCAGAAATGCTGTCCCATTTCAGTGCTCCCTTCCCCACCAAATTCCTGGAGAAGGCCATCAACCTCCAACTCATCGAGAGGAAAAGAGTTGGATGGTTGGGTGATAGTTTGTGCTAGGTCGTGAGAAGGAAGTCCCTATGTATACAATCAAGCAAGCTCTAAGGATAAGGAGATGGCCATCCACCATCAACCAAAAACCTGTATTGATGAATCAATACCGTTTATACAACAAGTTCACAGCATATCCTGAGCTAGGACACAAATAGTAAATACAATCATGCACAAAAATTCTGGAATTTTTCGTTTCTTCCTATTATTTACAAATGTGTAGTCTTGCAAGACACAGTCTAGCCGCTGTCTTGGAAGACTACGCATTTGTGAATAAAAGAAGAAACGAAAAATTCCAGAATTTTTGTGCACGATTGTATTTACTATTTGTGTCCTAGCTCGGGATATGCTGTGAACTTGTCTCCAACTCATCGAGCACCTGGTGATCAACAACACACTGGACCCTCACCAATAAGGATTCAGAATGAACCAGCACCGAGACAACCCAAATTTCCACAACAGACGACATCCGCACCCCACTCGACAAAGGAGAATTAGCCGCCCTGATTCTGCTTGACCTCTCTGCAGTGTCAACACTGTCTCCCACCACACACTCATCGATCCCACAAAGCTCATTCCTCAGCCCTACCTTCACTGTCTACGTGGCACCACTCGCAGACCGACGACATCAGCATCATCTCCTACGCCGACGGCATGCAGCTTGAACTATCGCTAGGGTGACCAGACGTCCCCGTTTTCCCAGGACGGTCCCCGTTTTTGGAGAAGTGTCCCCGTGTCCCGACACTTTTCTCCAAGTGACTCAAATGTCTCTGTTTTCAAACAGTGTCCCTGTTAAACACAGAAATGTCCCTGTTTTTCATTGGCTGCCGTTTGGCAATTTAGCATTCCGCAGTTTACCTCCCATGCTTTTCTGTCATGAGCAACTAAGCAACATTAGTGAGTTGTACTTTACGTAGTGCTGACGCGCTGCTATAGAAACAAGCATTGATAAAGCTAGTAAATCTGGCGTTTGCTAGCTTGTGATGTTTTATTGATTTTTGGCAAATATATGCTATAGTCCTTAAAAGTGTAAATGTAATAAAAAGTACTAATGCTGCTGCGTAAAGGAGAGGGGTGCCAATAAATACCTCGGATTTGTTGTCTGTAATGCTTCATCTCAGTCTGTGGAGGGAGCTGTCATTGTAGTCCCTTTTCTATGTCTATGACAGCTGTCAAATAGTCCTACTTTTATGCCGATAATTACTGCAAACCGTAGTCCTACTTCTATGTCAATGACCTGTCCCCGTTTTTTGTTTTGAGAATCTGGTCACCCTAATCTATCGCTCTCAGCAGACTCCACCTCAATGAAGACAAACTTACACAACTGTATAAAGAATCTCTCAGCCTGGGTGGCGAACTGCCTCAAGCTCAACATGCACAAGACAGAAGTCCTCATCTTTGGCACAAACACGCCCTCTGGAACGCCCTTTGGCGGCCGGTGGAACTTGGATCCCACCCCCATGCCCAAAGACCACGCCCGCAACCTCGGCATCATCCTCAACAGCGAACTCTCCTTGAAACGTCAGGTGACGGTCTCCTCAGCCTGCTTCCACATGTCCTACATGTCTGCAAAATCTTCAAGTGAATCCCCATCTGCACCAGGAAGACCGTAACGCGGGCCCTCATCATCAACAGACTGGACTACGGCAACGCACTCTGCAGGCACCACCACCGAACTCATGCAAAGACTCCAGACGATCCAGAACGCAGCCGCCAGGTATGCTCAACCTTCTCAAGAGAACCCACATCACCCCGCACGGGCTCCCCATGCAGAAGAGATGCCAGTTCAAGCGCCTACAAATCCCTCCACGACCAAGGACCCACCTACATCAACCACTGTCTGCACTTCCACCGAACCCCCCTCCCTACTCCCCCCCCCCCCATCACCCTCGCACAGAGTCCATGCATACGCCATTGCTGAAGGATGCTCCTTCTCCCGTCTCGCCGCCAAAGCTTGGAACACGCTCCTCCTCTGCCCTTCACCCTCACTAACCGACTTCTGGAAGGGGCTCAAGACCTGGCTTTTCAACCGAGACCTACAGCAAGCGCCTGGATACCCCCGCGGGTGACAAGCCGCGCTTTACAAATCCTGCTTGAATGATTGATCAATAGAATCAGCATGATATGATTCAGAACAAAAGAGAAATGTGACATTTACAAAGAAACATGCTTGCAATAGGAAATTATATAAGTAAAAATGCCAAACATTAGCAGATGCTCTGACAAAACAATCAATTACTTAACTGTAGATAAGTAAAGCAGATTGTTCATTTTTTAATTTAAGTTAAACAATAGATTAGATTCAATAGGCTCTGCTGCCACCTATTGGCTGCCAAAGGAAGTGGATATATATTTCCCTTTGATCATCAGAATCCGAGGCTTTGGATAGCAAAAGAGAAATTTCATTTTAGCCTATTAACGCTAAAGTTGCTGCGGGCTGGATGAAATCTTGTAGAGGGCCGGCTGTGGCCTGCGGGCCGTGGTTTGGAGACCGCTGCCGTATAGCATGACTCGCACACCCCATAGGCCATCCTCAAGGTGGGTGTAACATGCATAACAATATCAAGACGCAATATCCTGATATTAATGGAACCTGCGGTGGCCTTGATAGAATTGTTGTGATCAGGGCCGGCTTTAGCGCTGGTGGCGCCCAGTGCGACAATCCTTTTTAGCGCCCTACACTGTATGACCGCCTCCTCGGATTCTCTTACTACCACCAGGCAAAAGTGCCCCTCATCTCTCCAATCATACCCCATTACTGAATACAGCGCCCCACCTGCGATCAGTGCCCCCCTCCACAGGCCAGCGCCTGGTGCGGCCGCACCAGTCGCACTGCCCTAAAGCCGGCCCTGGTTGTGATATATCACAATGGAAGTCGTGATACTTCCCGTGCTGACGAGAGTCGTGAGGCAGGCCAGCACCCCTGCTCCAGGTGGGGGGGCCAGTGAGGGGCTTAAAGTGCCTCCCGCCTAAACCTGCCCCCACCTCGGTGAGTCAATGGGGTCAATACATTCCTCGAATTGTTTCCAGTTCTGGCTCTGTCTTGCCTCCTGGTGTTGGTGGGTATTTATTATTATTAAGGATGGTGTCTGTGCCCCTCTCACCTCCACCTCACGCCCATCTCTGCGGCTTGTCTTGTGTTTTAAGGATTGTTGGAAAACGAGGCAGCATCTGTGAGGCCTGCACAAATAACATGACACATTTGTCCTTTACTGGGAACCAAACACCCTAGGGCAGCGTTGCAGAGCAATCTAAGGCTTACTCAAGGGAGGTGGTGTGGGCTAGTAATCGCCATTTGCAGGTGCGCACAAATAACACTCAATAATTGATTGTCCAGTCTGTACTTTGCTTTATAAAAGTAAGAGTACATTTATTAAACACACACACCACTCAATACTATGCACCAATTTACAATCATACATAAGCTGTTGGAATTACTTTGTGACATTGCATGACATCTTCACTCCTCCCTCGGGGGGGGTGCGGTCTAGTACCACCACTCCCATGTAGGCACATCTTCTTGCCCCCAATGCAGTGAATTGGTCTTAACCTGGAGCGAGGGCCCTGCGCACTGGCACCATCCTAGTGGTGAACCCCCCATAACCTCAACAAGCATTGAACAGGCTACACCTGCCTTGGTGACACATGACCCTGACTGAGCATCTCCTACTTACCATACAGTATACACCTCTATATCTTAAGGGCTAATAGTCTGGGGTCTTCACCTAAGCGCAGCAGCAAGAATACATGTTTACGCACACTTTAGAATGACCGTACTCAGCACCTTTGGATATCATTAGAATGCATTGCAATTACAGCCCCTAAAGGCATCACAGATAAAATCACAGGTTTAAATATCTACAGCCAGACACCCTAGCAGGAATGTCTAGCCACTTAAATCCATTTCGCTTATGACATCACCTTGCACAAGCACTTCACATTAACCAGGTGAAAATCAGTCCCTCTATAAGAAATAACCATTAATAATCGCAGTTCAGTGCAATTACACCTCTTCACCTCCAGGTGATGCCCTTCTAGACATCCCCCAACTCAGCCCTTCACTCCTTGATGCAATTATCAAAACACCCTCAGCTGAAGAACAAATGTTCCAGCCTGGAAGGTGTTAACTGCCAGTTGAGCTCTGGAGGGGTTGATTCCTTAGAATCCCCAAGACATTTGGGGTGGGACTTTGCTCTTCGTGTTAGGGGGAGACTGCGCTTCTTCTGCAGCTCCCCCAGCACCTTTGCACCTGTAGAGTAGTGACCCGGTTCTTCTGGGGCCACCAGGTGCCAAGAAAATGCTGTGTTGCCCTTGCAGGCCGGTCCTGGCCTGCAAGGCATTGTGGGCTGTGCCGCATATTAGATGAGCGGCTCTCCCGCTGCTCCGGGGAGAGCCGAGCTGGCGCTTCTCAGCTTTTCCCGGCCTCGGAGGGGGGTCCGGTCCCACCCGGACCCCCAGGTGCGCACAGACGGCTCGGGGAGCCCACCCCCGGCCGCTCCTCCTCCTTTCTGGGGCCCGGTCCTACCCGGGCCCCTCGCACCTCCGACGGTCTTCTCTGGGGGACCCGGTCCCACCCGGGACCCCCACGGTCCTCCTTTGTTGGAGGGCAGCCTGGGGAGCCCACCTCCAGCTGCCCCCGCCGGCTCCCCGCGCGGCCAGCACTCTTCCCTGCTGCCGCGGGAGCCGGCCGATCCCATCTGGTCTGCCCGCTCCGCTCCGGCGGGCAGACACGAGGACTCCCTCAGCCCATCGGGACCTCGGGGGGAGAGTGCAGCGGCACTCCCCCAGCCTCCTCTTCTTCGCTGGGGCCCGGGGATGGGGTCCCGGGCCCGGACCTCTTCTTCTGCGCCCTGGTCTCTTCTTCTGGCACTGTTAAAGGCCTGGGGGGCAGTCAGGGGTGTCCTCCTTCCAACTGCCCATTGCACCAGGCTCCAGCACCGTTTGCCTCAGCAGACCACACCCCAGAGAGAGCTTCTCTTCCTGTGCAAGTACTTTTTAGGTCTCGCGCCTGCGATGCATATGGCGAAGCCATATGCCATCGCGCAGGCGCGATACTATAGTTGCCTGGTCTGCTTCCCAGGAGACAGGAGACTGTCACGCGCACGCTCAGAAAAGCGCACGGTCAGAAAAGCGATCGGAGCCGGCCGCGCGCGTTCCCAATCTCCTGTCTCTCTGGGAAGCACACAAGCAAGCCCAGCAAGCCCCGCCAAGGCATCACGAGCACGTCCCACGTGGGCGCCTACCACGAGGACAACCGCAGCAGCAGGGCAGCCCCGCCGGAGAGCGCGCGGCCCCGCGCAGCCCGCAAACTGCAAGCGGAAGCCGGGACAATTATTTGAGGTGTTTCTGGCGAGAATGTGGAAGAACAAAACCTCTTTTGTTCAAAATGGCCGGGGCCATAAACTGAGCAATTAATCCCCTCCTGCACAGCCTGAGTCCACGAGGCCCCTCAGCAGCTCCACTTAAGATAACTAAGATAACCAAAATAAAGATAAGACTCCCCTTGGCATGCAAGATCCGAGCCAGCCGGAATAGAATCTGAAACTGCTTTCCCTGCTTTGAAAACAGCAAAAACTAAAAGAGGACTAATGATTCTACCCCCCTACTTGGCGGCCATTTTAGACTATTCTTTCTCTCTGGCGGCCATCATGGACTAGTCTTTCTGACTATTCTTGACTATCGGTACCACAGACTTTACATAGCTCTGTATTTAAATGTTTGTGTGATTAAGTGCCTGCCATTTATTGCAGTATTATATCACTACTGGTATTGGTGATTAAGTGCCTGCCATTTATTGCAGTATTATATTACTACTGGTATTTCTACAATTTATGTAACCTGCACCCACTTTCACTTTTTCCTCACCGACAGTGCACTGTTTGCTACCTCATATTCCACCGGTTGCACACTAGTGTCATATTTGTTTATTGCAGTCATTTGTTTGCACCTATATTGGTTCCAGT
Organism: Lissotriton helveticus; assembly: GCF_964261635.1. Lineage (NCBI taxonomy): Eukaryota > Metazoa > Chordata > Amphibia > Caudata > Salamandridae > Lissotriton > Lissotriton helveticus. Next base: position 895,424,545 of record NC_136073.1, on the reverse strand, counting down.
AACTCATTAGTATTTTATCCCTATTTGTATACTGTATATGTTGTAAGCTGCACCCTTCTCACTTTTATCCCTATTATTCACTGATCACTACCTCATATATTTGGTTCAGTCTTGTAAGCTGCCCCCATTTCACTTTATCACTATGATGCACTGATTACTACTACCTCATTTATCTCGTTTAGTCTTGTAAGCTGCACCCATTCACTTTCTATTCCTGGATTACACTGAGGCTACCTCCTACATTCTGATGTGTCATTTTGGCTCCATTTAACTGATTACTACCTCTTATATATTGTGCATTTTGTAAGCTGCACCTACGCACTGTTTGTTCCCGGATTGCACCGATTGCTACCTCTTACATTTACATTTATTTCGTTTAGTCTTGTAAGCTGCACCCACTCACCTTCTATTCCTGGATTACACTGATGCTACCTCCTACATTCTGATGTGTCATTTTTTCTCCTTTTAACTGATTGCTACCTCTTATATATTGTACATTTTCTAAGCTGCACCTACGCACTGTTTGTTCCTGGATTGCACCGATTGCTACCTCTTATATTTTTGGCTATTTTTGGCCACTCACTAGTGTCACTCTTGTGCTTTGTAACCTACGGTTGACAGTTGTTCTCTGCATATGTGCATTATCATCGTTCTTCCTCCCACACCCACCGTTACAGCCATCCTAACATGGATCTCATCGGCAAGCACACATATAAAATCAACTACCCTTCCACTCTCACCAAAAAAGCCGCTAAACGCTTTAAACACAACTTCTTGAGGTCGCACCCTGAAACACCCTTTGCCGACACCTACTTCTCACCGGGCAATGGAGCCCTGAACATTGATATCATCTTCCACACCTCACGCAGAGCTCAATGGAGAAAAGCGTTCATAACCCTACTCACCGTCTCCACCACCAGGAAAACCGCTCATGGCCTAACTCTCTCTATCACACCTTCCCAACTCTTCCCTGGCAGAGCCACCATCTCTATCTACAATAACGGGATTGTCCTAATTCAATCCACAGACAAGAACCTGGAACTACTAGACAACCTGTTCCCCAAGTTCAAAGAGCACCTTTCCAAGCTGCGGACCTCCACCCATAACTCCTCCAGCACTATTACTCATGACGTCGCAGCCCCCACCCACAGCGCTTCTAACTTAGCTCAGCATCAGATCCACACGCACCTCACCCCTACACCCAGCATCCTAGTCAATAGCCCACCTGTTGCTACCACCCCACACTCCCCAATCACAGTCACTAATATCTCCCCCTCGTACACTAGCCGCCCCTCTAACACTATCCCTTTGATCCCCACTCATACCACTCCCATTCCTCTCTCCCCTGACATAACAACTCCCACCCACAACACCTCTTACCTAGATCAGCACCAGAACGACACGCATAACGACAAATCCCACCCTTTGTTCCCCCCCACTCTCAGTGCCCTTGTGAGAGCACTCCCCCATACATCCTCAATACCCCCACATCCTCGATACCCCCACGCTCCCTTCCCCCCACCTTACACCCCCCACGAACGCCTCTGAACACACCACCGTCCGGAGCTTCCCCCCCTCCCCCCCACGGTAGACCCTTCTCCCTCCCCAGCTCCCTCCCCACTCTCACTCACCACCTCCCCACCATCCCTACTAGACCCACAGAACATACCACCTCCCTTACCTTAGCATCCCCCCTCTCTCCCCTCCCATTCTCAGCCCCCACTACCTTCCTGCCACCCCCACTGTCTTCAGCCTTCACTCACTCTTCAATTCACCTGCACCGTCTCCCACAGACGTCTCTACCTATGCCTCCCACCCTCCCCCTACGTCACCCACACCCCTCGCCCACAAATTCTTCCACACAACGAATGCCATCCCACTCAATATCACCGCAGAACACTCCAATAACGCTAGCATATCCCCCCCCCCTCGGTACCCTGCTCGCTTTCCAGCCCTCTACTCAACCACCCGCCAACGGCTCTCATCACCAACCCCATCCCCAATCCACATCTGGACTTGACTTTATCCACCCTCCAACAAGTTAGAGAGGATCTCCTACAAGTCAAAAAAGATCTCCACGCAATCAAAGAACATCTCTTCTCACAGCCCAGTCAACCTCCCACCGTCCCACCACCCGACAAACAATGCACCCTCCCCACATACCTTCGCCTTCAACGATACCCGCGTTGGCCGACTATCCCCGCTCGCAATAACTCCCACCGCCCCTGTCGTGTCCTCAACTCCCTGTCGGACCGCGACTTACGCTCCCTCCTTCGCTCTTATGGCCCAGGTCCAGTAAAACACATATCGATCTCGCACATCCCCATACCCACAATTCTCACAAATCCCCTGAGGCTCCCAACCCAAAGCAACAGAGGTTTTGCAGCGTGAATCTTTCTGGATTCACTATGCTGTGCATTATTCCGCGGTCTTGTGGTTGGGTCCGGATTCGTAGTCTTTTCTTTGTTTTTTTTTTTTTTTTTTTTCTTCTTTGCCCAGGTGGGCGTCGGCGTCACACCCCCTTGGGTGTATTTCCGGTGACGTCGGCATGCTTCCTGCGGAAGCTCCCACTCTTGGGCGCCATCTTCAGATTCTTTTTTTCCGCGGTCGGGTCTGGATCGTTCCCGTTTGGGCTCCAGACAGAAGAAAATACAGAAAAGACGAGGAGAAGTCATCTGAAGACTCCAGGGGACTTCATCGACGAAAAACCAGCAAGGATAAGGCGTTTCCATCGAGATCTTCGACGACCGTCGACGAACACGCGACCAGAGAGGCCCTGGACGCTCGATGATGGACCACACGCCGTTCAAGTTCTGCCGTAACTGCCACCACAAGTATGCGCAGAAGGACCAGCACCCGGTATGCAACCTTTGCCTACCGGTGGACCACGAAAGCGGAGACTGCAACGCCTGTTCCGCCTTCACCCCGAAGACCCTTCGTGTGAGAGAGAGGCAGAGGGTAGCACACGCCGCCCTGCAGGGGAAGGCCCCGACTCCGTCACTCTACGAGCTGGGGATGTCCTCAGAGGAAGAAGACTACGCTGCCGCCGAAGACGACAGCTACACGGTCGTAGAGACCGATTACACAAAGACTTCTGACAAGGTAGGAGACTCTTCGGCCCCCAAGAACCCGAGAGACTCTGAGTCTAGAAAGATCGAGGGCAAGACCCCGAAAGCGCCGACGCCAAAAAAGGCGGCGTCCGCGACTACTCCCAGGCCCAGCGGATCCTCCGAGAAGGAGTCCCCGGCGCCGAGAGCTGCTGATCAGCAGAAAACGGCGAAAATCGACCCCGAAAAGGATCGATCGACGCCGAGGGAGAAAGACCCAAAACTGACGACGACCAGAGACCCAAAATCCGGTTCGACGTCAAAAACTTCGACTCCGAGAGGCACGGCGACGAGCCATCCGCCGAAGAGAGCGGCCGACCCATCCGACGCGGAACACGCGGCCGAGATGGAAAAGAAAAGAAGGCGCCTCGAGGCAGAAATGGAGAACATCATGCAGCGGAAGAAAGATTTCGACGCAAAGATGAAAGCCTTCACGATCCCTCACAAGACCAAGCCACCGGTGGTGGAGGAGGTCGAGGAGGAAGAGGAGATCGCCGAAGTCACCGAGGAACAAGACCAGGACGTCGAGGTGATCGACGACCAGGAGGAGTACGAGAATCCCTACGATAGTTACAACTATGGGGAGGAAGAGGATGCCAGGACAGACACAGAGTCGGCACCCTCGGACCTTCAGGAGGTAGATTACATCGATGTCGACACCGACAGCCCGGAGGAGGTGGTCGACACTTACCCCTCGAGGCCCTCGCCGCCGGACGACATCGGGGCCTACAACTCGGTGATACAATCTGCCGCAGCAGCTTTCAAGCTCAAGCTCGACGAAGAGAAGCAGAAAGCAGACTTCCTTCTAGAAACATTGCTCCCAACACAAACGAGGAGCCAATTCCTTCCAATGCTCGAAAGCGTCTTGGCTCAGGGGAAGGAAGCATTCAGGGAGCCCGCAACATGCAAAGCAGTAACTCCCAGAACTGAGAAAAAGTACAAACATGCCGCAAAGGACCCGGCCTACATTCAGGGCACGGTCTCCGCAGACTCAATTATCACGGCCACAGCAAGGAGGAGGGCTAACGTACCCACTACCTCGGGCCCGCCACCGGATAAGGAGAGCAAGAAGATGGATCTGGTGGGCAGAAGGATCGAACGGAATGCCGCGACCCACTGGCGCATGGCTAATTCCAACGCCCTGATAAACAGGCACATGTACCAGATCATGGAGGGGCTGGGGCAGTTGGTGAAGGACCTGCCCCAGGATGCCAGGCAGAAGGCCGAAAAGCTGGTTGAAGAGGGAAAGAACGCAGCTAATTCTTGCCTTAAGACGGCCCTGGATGGGGCAGACACAGCCAGCAGGCTCATGATGATGGGTGTCACGGAAAGGAGGCACGCCTGGCTCAGGATTTCAGGTTTCAAACCGGAGGTGCAACACAGCATCCTGAACACACCGTTCAACGGCAGCACGCTTTTCGGGACAACAGTTGATGAAACGCTCAGCCAACTGAAAAAAGATAACGAAACAGCAAGATCCATGGGAGCATTGCAGTTCAGAGGGAACAAGAGGGGCACCCCGTCACGGAGGCCCGGCGGGAGAGGCGGAAACCAGCCAGGTACATCACACCAGGCTTTCCAGCAAACGCACCAGTCAGACCCGCAAGCTCAGCATGGTCAGCAGAAGCAGTCCTGGCAGTACCAACAAAGAGGCCAGTCCTTTCGAGGGAGAAATGGACGGGGACAAAATAGGAGAGGAGGGCAGCAGCCCACCTCTAAGTGACTTCAAAAAACTCCGTGTGCCCGCCCACAAAAAAGGTCCCAGGGGGCAGCACGTACAGATGGGTCAAGACAAACTAGACACCTACGACCACATGACACCAGTGGGAGGAAGATTAAGATTTTACCTCCGGGAGTGGAGAGAAATCACATCAGGCAAATGGATCCTCAACATTATCCAATTCGGATACTGCATAGAGTTGGAGGGGAGACCAACAAGCAGAAAACCAAAAAGAAAGCCACTAGCAGGCAAGCAGCTGCAGTGTCTTCAGGAGGAGGCGAAGGAACTCCTGCGGAAACAGGCCATAGAACGGGTACCCTTCAAAGAAAGAAACACAGGAATATACTCTACGTACTTCCTGGTACCAAAGGTAGACGAGACAATGAGGCCCATTCTAGACTTACGGTTCCTGAACAAGTTCATAAAAACGCAAAAATTCAAAATGACCTCCCTGCAAGAGGTGCTCCCACAGTTGCAGACCGGGGACTTCATGGTCACAATAGACCTCAAAGACGCCTACCTGCACATCCCAATGAACAGAAAGCACAGACACATGCTCAGGTTCACCATTGGAGAAAGCCACTACCAGTTCACGACACTGGCCTTCGGACTAAAATCAGCACCGAGAGTTTTCACAAAGTGCCTCGCAGCAGTCGCGGCACACCTACGAAGGCAAGGTATACACGTATACCCTTATCTGGACGACTGGCTGGTGAAAGCAAACTCATACCAGAAATGCAAGCAGCACGCACATACAGTGACGAGCACGCTCACAAACCTGGGGTTCTCCATCCATTGGAAAAAATCATCAATGGAGCCGGAACAGGTCAAAATCTTCCTGGGAGCACAGATCAACACCTTACAGGGCAAGGTGTTCCCCAGCGAGAAGAGGGCGAGGGCGCTGGTGAAGGAAACTCGCCTCTACCGGAAGGGACAAGCTCGGACAGTGAGGACTGCGAGCAAGATCATGGGCATGATGGCATCATGCATCCACCTGGTGCCAAATGTACGACTCCACATGAGACCCATTCAAGAATGGCTGCAGGAGCAATGGTCACAAGCCACAGGCGGTTGGGAGGATCTAGTGGTTGTAACGCACGCAGTGCAGAAGGAGATGGCATGGTGGACCATGGAGAACATAACAAGGGGAAAGCCTCTAACGCCCCCAACGCCAACAGTGACCATCACCACAGACGCATCCCTGAAGGGATGGGGCGCTCACATGGAGGAGCTCAAGGTGAGGGGACTGTGGACGACAACAGATGCGGCAAAGCACATCAATTACCTAGAACTGAAGACAATCTTCCTCGCACTGAAGGCCTTTCAAACAAGACTGTACAAACACAAGGTATTGATACAAACAGACAACACCACTGCGATGTTCTACATCAACAAGCAGGGGGGCACACAGTCAGCACCGCTTTCAACGCTGGCGCAGGAGATATGGAGATGGGCCATCCCTCTCAAGATAGACCTGCTAGCCATACACCTACCAGGGAAGGACAACATACAAGCCGATTGGCTCAGCAGGCAGACATCGGCATCCCACGAGTGGGAGCTCAATGCTCAGGAGACAAGATACCTGTTCGACAGGTGGGGGACACCATCGGTGGACCTGTTTGCCACACGCCAGAATGCAAAATGCCAAAACTTCGCATCCAGGCAGCCCGAGGAGGGGACACTGGGGAATGCCCTATGGATAGATTGGTCAAGGACATTTGCTTACGCCTTTCCCCCGATACCACTGATGCACAGAGTACTGAGCAAGTGCAGAGCGAGCAACATGACACTGATACTGGTCGCACCGCAGTGGGCGAGGCAGACATGGTACTCGCAGATCATGGAGATGACACAGTGTGCACCCCACAGATTCAGCAGGAGGAAGGACCTACTCTCCATGCAGAACGGAGAGGTACTACATCCAGAGCCAGAGAGCATGAGCCTAGTAGCGTGGCTCCTGAGGACATAGAGTTCGCACATTTGAGACTACCAGAAAGCACCCTGAGGGTACTTCGGGAGGCACGAAGGCCCAGCACTCGAAAGTGCTACGTTGCGAAATGGAAAAGATTCACAATATGGTGCAGACAGGAAAGACTCCACAATAAGATGAAGAGGGACTCCACAGTGCTAAGGTATCTGACGCACTTACTGGAGAAGAACCTTAGCTCATCCTCTTTAAGAGTTCACTTGGCAGCGATAGTAGCCTACACAAGGGGAGAAACGTGCAGGAGCTTCTTCACATCACAGGTGGTGAAGAGATTCCTAGAAGGAGCGAAAAGGATCGCACCACCCAAGCGGGTGCCGCCACCTGCATGGAACTTGAACACAGTCCTAACGGAACTCATGAAAGAGCCCTTTGAACCACTTCACAAGGCCTCCCTAAAGATGCTAACTATGAAAACAGCCTTCCTGGTTGCAATAACGTCCTTACGCAGAGTAAGCGAGCTTCAAGCGCTGACGCTACAAGAACCATACATACAAATACACAACAATAAAGTTGTGATGAGGACTGACCCACACTTCATGCCGAAGGTGGTATCCAAATTTCACATGAACCAGTCTATACAGATACCGAGTTTTTTCCAAAAACCTACAACCAGCGCAGAGCGAGCTCTGCACACCCTGGACGCCAGAAGGGCAGTCATGCACTACATTGAAAGGACAAAGGGGCACAGGAAAACGAAACAGTTTTTTGTGTCATTCGCAAACAGCTTCATGGGCAAAGCAGTAACCAAAAAGACCATTGCACGATGGATCGCACAGACAATTCAACTCTGCCACAAACGTGCAGGACAGGAACTGGCTGAGGGGACACGTGCCCACTCCACCAGGAAGAAGGGCGCTACAATAGCCTTCCTGGCTAACACACCCATAGAGGACATATGCCTGGCGGCAACATGGGCTTCGGTGCACACGTTCACGAAGCACTACTGTGTGGACATACAAATGAACAAGGAAGCTCAAGTGGGACAGAAGGTGCTACAGCACATATTCAACACCCAACGCTCATCTTCCACCCAGCCGCCACAGAGATGAGAAACCGCTACAAAATCTATGCACAGCATAGTGAATCCAGAAAGATTCACGCTGCAAAACGAATAGTTTTCTTACCTGTCGGTGTAGTTTTGCAGCTTGAAGATCTTTCTGGATTCACTAGCGAACCCACCCACCTCCGCCAGAAAGATGAGGCTGGAGAGAGAAGAGGTGGTTAACTAAAGAATGGACTTTGAAAGTACAAAGCGGTAAATACAAACTAAATAGAACATTGCCATTACTTCGGAAACGAAAGAAACACGGAAAAAAAGAACCCGAAGATGGCGCCCAAGAGTGGGAGCTTCCGCAGGAAGCATGCCGACGTCACCGGAAATACACCCAAGGGGGTGTGACGCCGACGCCCACCTGGGCAAAGAAGGAAAAAAAAAAAAAAAAAACAAAGAAAAGACTACGAATCCGGACCCAACCACAAGACCGCGGAATAATGCACAGCATAGTGAATCCAGAAAGATCTTCAAGCTGCAAAACTACACCGACAGGTAAGAAAACTATTCGTTCCGTCCCTAACAACCTCAGAAAAGTTCCCCTCTCTCTAGAAGGCTCGACCACCCTTCTCATTCCCAAACTCAAATGCATCCTACTCAATTGCAGATCGGCCCAGAGACACTCCTCCGACATCGCTGATCTCGTCTCAACAATGGATCTGGACCTAGCCATTCTGACTGAAACGTGGCTAACTGAAGCCTCTACACCGATAATGGACATACTAGTCCCCCCCAACTATCACATCATTAGACTGGACAGGCCTGGCAAGACGGGCGGGGGAACTGCATGCATTTTCAGGAGCAACCTCTCCGTTACTAAAGCCACCTCCCCATCCCTTTCTTCCTGTGAACTCCTCTGCCTCGATATCACCAGCGAGGGCAAACAAGTTTGTGCCTTACATCTCATCTATCACCCGCCTGGTGACAACCTCATATTCACCCAACAACTCATGGACACGATCACATCCAATGCCAGTCGGCAGACCAACCAAGTCTACCTGGGTGACTTTAATCTCCACTGGAACGATCAGAAAGACGCAGTGGTGAATAGCCTCAAAACTTTCCTTAATGCGCTTGACCTCACCCAAATATGCGATAGACCAACACACGACAAAGGCTCGATACTCGATCTCATCATTGCCAAAGAGAACTTTATCCAACTGGAGGCGATCCAACCCTGTGACTGGTCAGACTACCACATTATAACCTTCTTTATCAACGAAAAAGTTAAACTTAACGCGGCTCAACCTACCAAATCCAAGACCTGGAAAAGGGACATGAAGAATCTTAACCCCAATTCCCTGCCTCCCCACATCGGCAGTCTCCTCCTTCCCCCTTCAGGTACCTCGGATGTTCAATCACTGACCAATCACTACCTTGACTCTATGAATTCAATAGTCAACGAAGCCGCCCAATTGCAACTGAAGAGAGTCTCCACCAAGATCTCTAACCCTTGGTATGACGGCAGACTTAATGATGACAGGCGTGCTATGCGAATGGCAGAGCGCACCTGGAGATCTGACCCCTCATCACTGCATCTCAAAACGCTTAAGAACAAGAGAAATGCCTACTTTAGGAAAATCAAGCGCGCAAAGTCTGACTTCTTTAGCCGCCAGCTGGACCAAGCAAAAAACAGGCCAAAAAAGCTGTTCGAACTAATCAAAACTCAAACAAAGACACAACCCTTACAATCAAACAGCACAACAGGTGATACCCCACACTGTAAAGCCTTTTCTGCTTTCTTTAAGCTAAAGACGGACAACATAAGAAATGACCTCATCATGGATGTAAGCCGATTCCCCAGTCACACCAGAATGACTAACACTCAACCTAAAAATAATGCATCATGGTTGTCCTTCGACACCTACTCGGAAGAAGCAATATGCAAACTGCTCGGCACCCTGAAGCCCTCTAATCACCTCATAGACCCCCTACCTGCTAATGCTGTAAAAGACTTCATCCCCCTGCTCCTCCCACTTTGGACCAAAATCATCAACAGCTCCCTTCAACAAGGTTTAATCCCAGACTCCCTCAAGGTGGGGCAAGTCATGCCTATACTCAAGAAACCTACAGCTGACCCGTCTGACCTGAACAATTACCGCCCTATCACCAATATCCCCACCCTGGCCAAATTGCTGGAAAAATGTGTCCAACTCCAACTAACAAAACACATTGACCAATTTAACCTCCTCAACCCTCATCAATCAGGCTTCCGAGCGAAACATAGCACGGAAACGGCTATGACGCACATAATTGATGACGCCCTCCAAATTCTAGATCGCAATGAATCCTGCCTCCTCATCCTTCTTGACCTCTCTTCAGCATTTGACACGGTCAAACACGAGAACTTACTGGAACTGCTAAGCACTAGAATGGGTCTATTGGGAACTGTTCTCAAATGGTTTACTTCCTTCCTTTATAACCGGTCTCAGAAGTTCAAGATCGACAATGTGCTATCTACACCTGTGCCAGCAGATCTAGGTGTCCCACAAGGATCCTCCCTCTCCCCCACACTGTTCAACCTCGTCATGGAACCGCTCGCCACCTTGCTCCAAGCATCCAATGTTCAATTCCATATGTATGCCGATGACACACAACTTTACCTAAAGCTACGATCCCCGGAAGATATCAAACTTCTGAATTCCACACTTAGTAGCACTCAATCTTGGTTGGCCGTTAATCACCTCAAACTAAATGCTCTGAAAACTGAGTTCCTACTCATCTCACCTCCGGCGAAAATTACCACCACCCAAACCTGGCTCAATAACCTATCAGCACTCAATGTCCAACCTACCATCGTGGATTCTGCGAAATCCCTAGGCATCACACTCGACGCCAAGCTCAACATGCAACAGCACGTTAGCAAAGCAACAAAAGGAGCTAATTTCCAAATCAACACACTGAGGAAACTTAAACCCTTCCTCCCAGCCAAGGACTTCCAAACTGCTGTACAAGCGTTAGTCATCCCTCGCATAGACTATGGAATTGTGGCCCTCAGCGGACTCCCGCTATCCACAACAGCACCCCTAAGAGCCTCCCTGAACGCTGCCGCGAGACTCATTACTGGCTCAAGAAAACATTCGCATATATCCCCAGACTTAAAATCTCTAAAATGGTTGCCTTTTGAAGCCAGAATACAGCTAAAAATTGCCGTTATGACACACTCGGCCGTGCATCACAAGGCACCCAACTACCTCGCTCAAAAGTTGTCTATATCAGGAGGTTCGAGATCCAATAGAAGTACAAAAAATCTACTCCTGAAACCTCGTAGATTCCGGAAGGAAAAAACATACAAACGCTCCTTCTCAGGAATGGCACCCAGGATCTGGAATGCACTACCTCCTGAAACCAGGCTTATCTCCTCCACTGCATTCTTCAAGAAAGAGGTGAAAACCATCCTTCTGGCCAAGATCTCCTGAACTTTATAGGTGATGGATCAGAGTCTCTGCATCGCTGTGTATTTTTTATCTCCTGACAGTTTCTTGGCACTATATTTTTATTTGTTTGTGACACTATTATGCTACTCTCCTACTACCGACCACTATATGATACACTTTAGTTTGCTGAATCACCCTCCTGATGCCCCCACCCCGTGTTCTCTCTATCCTTAGAATTTGGTATAAGCCATCCCTACATCCAAAGTTTACCTGAACTCTATTGTAACGGGATCAATGACTTTGCGCCGTCTTATATTACTTGTTACCTGATTGTATATTGGTATGTTTTCTGTACACTACTGTTTTCCTATTATGTTATTGACTATTATACTGCTCCCATTAGTTCTGTTCAGTCCTGTTGCCCCTACCCCTGTCTCTGTGAAGCGCTCTGATATCTGTAAAGATCATGTTCGCGCTATATAAAACTTTGAATAAATAAATAAATAAATAAATAAATAAATAAATAAGGGCCTGCATCATCTATGTTACAAGGTACAAAATAGCGTCCTTGCAAAACCGCGCAGCCCGCAAACCGCAAGAGGAAGCCGGGACCCCCCAAGGCCACCCCTGCAACACCTCCCACCCCTGACATGCCGAAACAACCGGAGGCCCCCGCACAATGCCTGCAGCCTGCCGGAGCAAGGAGCGCCCCCTAAGCGCGCTACTCCACCGCCGCTTCCTCCCCCCTCCCAAAGACAACCCAACCCTACGGACACGCGAACCCTATCCCCATGCACTCACTGCGGCACGCACCCTGCCGCCCTCAGCACCCCCACCAGCCGTTCTGCCCCCAGGCCAGCAAACCGTGAAATCCGAACAGGGCAGCGGCCGCGCGCCCCAACACAACCCCCCCCACCCCGCAAATGTGTATTAATAGGAACGTATTAACTGACATGTGTATTTTGTTAATCTGTCGTGGATAATCAGTATTTGAGATTTAAATTCTTGGGGCTGTGTAAGAAAATGTAATGGTGAACGTATTTATGTGAAACTTGTCATTTCATGTAACATGAGTTATACTTGTGTCGCAATCCGATCATTGGGGTTACGTTCACCACACCACAGTTTTCACACCCATTACGTGTCTGTTGAATGGGAAAAGGACATACACAATAGACACTTTCGTTCCACTTTGTGCATAGTACTACTTAGCTCACGCATTTTATCCTATCATTCAACCCCGATGCGCAAAGTACCCCAATATATGATAGGCTCAGGAAATGTTTGCGCTCGGCTTTTCTTTTGACCTTTCAAAAAAATTGTTAGCGTGAAATCTATTGACTCTGTAAGGAGTTAAAAGTTGTTGCGCACTGCTGTTCTGGACTTGTATATTTTAAATGCAAAGCTGTTTATGACAAAACCGTCATAATTGCTGCAGACTCTACACTATAAGGCAGACACCTCTCACTTTCTGCAGTTTCCAACATGATGCAGAGTAAAAGACACTGACATTTACAAAATGTTGACTTTTTATGCTTTTAGGCCGGGTTCATTCTTATTTTAATTACATTTCTAGCTATTCAACAACAATAACCTATTACGCTTTTTTAATGTATCAATATTCTTGTATCGGTGATTAACGTAACTGGTGGTATTTTCAATATCTGCATCATCTTTTAATATTTAGATCATGGCCGTGTCTTCTATATAGGATGTTGTTTAACACATACATATAACAGATTTATTTAAATCATTACAATAACTGCAAGAAACAACATCTACTCAAGACATTAATAACTCACAAAATATATCCTTTTTTTCTTTCTCATTTTATTTTAAGTTCTTCTCTCTTTGCCTATGTACCTCTCATTTTCTTCTTGCCTTACACCACATCCTTTTCTTGTTGTCTTTTTTCTCTTGCCCTCTTTCCTCTCTCAATTCTGATTTCCTTATTTGTCTCTTTATGCCGTTCTCTGTCATTCTTTTTTCTTCTCCTTTCATTCATTCATTTCACTGTTTCGTTTTTTCTTCCTTTAATTTTCTTCTAATGTACCTTTTTACTTCACTGCCTTTCTTTTGCTCCTTTCTATATCTATTTATCCTCATTTATTTCTTCTATTTTCATATTCTCTGTCTTATTTTTCTTTCTTTCTCTCTTGCATGTTTTTCTGCACTCTGTCATCCTTCCCTCTCTGTCTCTTTCTCTCCTCTTCTAATTTTTCTCTCACATTCTCTATCTCTATTTATTTCTCATTCTTTCTCACTTTTGCTGTCTTAGAGCAAAGGGGCAAAAACTAATCCTCAGGGACCACAAATGTACACTTTTTGCAGGACAGCTCATGTGTCATCAATGCTGTGTGCTGCTTGTAGCAGGAATAGGGTACTCTAGGGGCAGTACCCTACGCCCTCTATCTATCCATCACTTCCCTCTATCTATCCATCGCCCTCCCTCTATCTATCCATCGCCCTCCCTCTATCTATCCATCGCCCTCCTTCTATCTATCCATTGCCCTCCTTCTATCCATCGCCCTCCCTCTATCTATCGCCCTCACTCTATCTATCGCATCACCACAGCATCACTCAGCACCACCACAGAATCACTCAGCACCACCACAGAATCACTCAGCACCACCACAGAATCACTCAGCACCACCACAGAATCACTCCGGGGCACCACAACATCACTATGCGCTACCACAGCATCACAATGCCACAGCATCACTCGTCGCCACCACAACATCAATCTGTGCAACCATTCAACAACAACTAGTTCAAATATGTTCTCTCAATGTTTCAAGCTTCATTACAAATGTCACAAAAAGATGTTAATATTTCACTTCTGTTCTTGGATTTTCATCACAATAAAATACACTGAACATAATCTTCACAAAAGATATTTACAAAAGTTTAACCTATTGCCATTATAAATCACAATAACTTTCATTTAAGTATTAATTATTAAAAAAATGAAGACATTGTTATTTGTAATATCAATACATTTAAGTCACGTAAATACAACACATATTGCATTACAAATGCTATAGGTGTCACATTTGCGAAAGTTAAAACTATTGGCATTGTTAATGACAAAGCTATTAATTTAGCTATTTTCAAAACCAACACATTAATAAAATATTAGTCATTTACAATACCAATAGCTCAAACTTTCCTGATGCGAGACCTATTGCATTGCAAATGCTTGTTAAAAGTTGAGTAGGGGGCTGGCAGGAAGTCTCTGTGTGTCCTATCAAACAGCGACACATCACTTCCCTGCCCCTGCTCCCTCCTCCTTGTCCAGCCTCTGGGTTGTTCAAACATGGCGTTGTCCAGTGTCTCTGGCCACATGGCCTCTGAAACCCAACTCCTTCTCCCCTGAGTGCCTTCACATGAGGCAACCTGGTGCCTGGCACCCAGAGACAGCAGTTGATGGATTGGCTTGAAGCTCCACCTATCTTTTTTCTCCTTGGAGGGAAGATCTTCGTTCTGGGAAGAAAGGGCATTAATCTAACCTTCCTTGGCCAGACCCCAGCCAGGGATTCAGAGAAATATGACATTTCTGGACGACCCAACAGCAGTACAAATATGACTTTGGACTTTGCAGAATACTCATTTCCACATCTGCTACACTGGACATTAGTGCGTGTCTGGAATCTGTAGGCTTTGTGGAAGTCATTTTAGCCATGAGCCCCACATCCCCATAGGGAAATAATGAAGTAAAACACAGTAAAACACACTGACGTTCCCTGGCATGTTCCTTTCTAGTGTATAAAGCCTATTCCATGTCACCACCCAATTCTGCATAAGTCCTGCCACACCTTTCACTCTGTAGCTGCTCCTGGACTGCGCACCCTAGGAATCTCCCCTGCGCAGCCCCTACACGTGTGCACACGCATGTACACCCATGTCTGCATGTAACCAGCACGGTGCCCCATACTCCCGCTGCTGTGCAGCGGCCTAGTCAAGCCAGGGGGACACCAGTAAAATCTCCATTGAGTCTCCTTCATTATGAGTTCACTGTGGGTGAGTCCCAGATTATGAGGCTCCCCCACAGTAAAAGCTCAACAAGTAGGTGCTCAAAAAGCTAAAACTCCGGGCGGCCCGTAGTGTCAGAACCACCTTCTAACAAGGATGGTATCTGTGCCCATCTCACCTCCACCTCACGCCCATCTCTGCGGCTTGTCTTGTGTTTTAAGGATGGTATCTGTGCCCCTCTCACCTCCACCTCACGCCCATCTCTGCGGCTTGTCTTGTGTTTTAAGGATGGTATCTGTGCCCCTCTCACCTCCACCTCACGCCCATCTCTGCGGCTTGTCTTGTGTTTTAAGGATGGTATCTGTGCCCCTCTCACCTCCGCCTCACGCCCATCTTTGTGGCTTGTCTTGTGTCTCCACAGCCCTGGGGAGAGAAATTCCGTGCTGCGCCGTGCCCCCCACCTTCTGCCGTATGCCCTGGACCCCGGAGCCTGCCAGGGGGGGCACCCAGGAGCCCTGCAAGGCGATGCCACGTCAGGTATGACTCCGCAGCCCTTAAATGCGCCTCAAGTGCCAGAATGAACAGCTACATCAGGACGTATGGACGTGTGGACGCGTGGTGCGTGTGCTGTGCACGTGACGAAGGATAGTATGGGGGGGCCTTGAAGGGGGGTGCGAGGGGAGGCTAGAGGAGCAACGGAGCCCTAAAGGTGGGGGGGGTGCCAGGGAAGGACGGAGGAGCAACGGAGCCCATAAGAGGGGGTGCCAGGGTATAAAAGAAGGAGTAAAGGAGCCCTGAAGGGGTGCCAAGGAGCAAGGTACTCCTGAAAGGGTGTGGGGGGGGGGTGCCAGGGAAGGACAGAAGGAGCGAGTGAGGCCTGCAGAGGGTGTGCCAGGGAAGGCCAGCAGTAAGGGAGCCCTGTAGGGGGGGGTGCCAAGAATGGCAAGAGTAAGGGAGCCCTGAAGGGGGGTGCCAGGGACAGGCAGGAGTAAGGGAGCCCTGAAGGGGAGTGCCGGGGAAGGCCAGCAGTAAGGGAGCCCTAAAGGGGGTGGCCAAGAATGGCAGGAGTAAGGGAGCCCTGAATAGGGGGTGTTGGGGAAGGACAGAAGGAGTAAGCGAGCCCTAAAGAGGGGGGTGCCATGGAAGTACAGCGGAGCGAGTGAGGCCTGTAGAGGGTGTGCCAAGAAGGGCAGGAGTAAGGGAGCCCTGAAGGGGGGGGTGCCAAGAAGGGCAGGAGTAAGGGAGCCCTGAAGGGGGGTGCCAGGGAAAGTCAGAAGGAGAAACAAGCATTGGCATAGCCAATAGGTCTCGCCTTTGGGACCTTATAAGTGTTTAACCATGCAACAGTTAATGCTGGTGCACCAGGGATATTGTGCTGCATAACTAAATACTTATAAGGTCCCAAAAGCGAGACCTATTGGCTATGCCAATGCTTGTTTTTCTAAGCATGGATGCCAACAGAAACAGTCATCATTTCACCTATTTTTAGTTAGCAATCTTTGTTTAAGAAGGAAGTAATGTAACCCATCGTAGTTTTTCCCATTTCAATCACAAGGTTATGGGTTCACTCTGTCAACAAAAGGATTTAATTCACTCATAACCATGACACTGAGCCCACGTGAGGGAAGAGGGATTCACGGGCCCGCAGACCAAGTTTGTTCAGAAAATCTGATTTTTCAGAGCTACTATATTATGCAACTTATAACCACTCTCCGTATTTCAACAACCAGTTCGGAAGAAAAATATATTTTATTGGAAATGCTTGCTGTACATTTTATTACACAGTTTGGTGGATACTACATTATCTGGCTGGTTTTCAAACTTGCGATGCGCAAGTCGCACAAGAATTTCAGTAGCAGGTACATTACCCCAGTGAATTATTTTAGCATCTTAGAAAGTCAAAAGTTGGTGACAAACAGAAACAAAAGCAATTTCTTACAGCATAATTTAGAAAATTTGAAAAACAGACAAATCCCGGACTAATTTAAGGATAGTGTTTCTTTGCTTGTGGCTGATTATCTTTGTCACATTTCCAGAGGAAGAAGACTATACATATCTGCTAGATGAACAATTGTTTACAATGTAGGGTATTTCCTTAAATGTATCTGTATTCACCACAAAAAAATTATCATGTTGGTGTATGCTGTATTTTTTTCTACCGATGCACCTATACACTATCAATAAATATGTCCTTCGTGATTGCAGTCCCAGCAGCGGATGTATGTCCACGCATGCCTTTACAACGCAGGTTTTACAACGCAAGTCGTTACAATGACTTGAGTTGGGGGGCGCTGGAGATTGAATAGTTTAATTTACTATTCCAACTCCAGTCCCCGTGTGTTAGACGGACCGGGAGGGTCGGCCGAGGATAAGGGGAGAGGTCTCCGGGGAGATCCGTCTCCAGTAATCGTACAGACAAATAACTTCCCCCCCACTGACGTACACCACACAAGGATAAGGTTCAACGTTACTTTATAAGCAATTCTTTAAGTACGGTGAGGTGGTACAAGGAGGTCTGGACTCCGGGGTCCCCTCTATTCTAGTCTCTTGGTTGGGTAAGGGGGGTAGCGGGACAGTCTCGTTACCACTCTGGGGGATGTGGTGGTAGATGAATTAGCTCACAATCCTCGAGCTCGGCGTTCTAGATGATCGGGCCGCGGCGGAGCCAGCAGGTCCCGGGATGGTTGAAGGTAGTGACGGTCCGCGGCGGAGCCAGCAGGTCCCGATGAAGATGGGTGCAGAGAGCCGCGGCAGCGCCAGCAGGCAGATCGGTAGTTCGCAAGGCAGGGCTACGGCAGCGCCAGCAGTCCGTCAAGGATGAGTTCTTCACTGCGTCTCTCGACTCCAGGATACAACTGCCTTCCTGCTCTGGAGCTGCGCCAGTTATAGGTCTGGCGCCCTTTGATGTCCGGACCCTCGCACTGGGAGGTCGCGAGGTCCGGGATGAGGGAGTCCAGACACCCAGCAGGGGGGTGGAGCCAGCGCCTGGGGGAGCTGGGGGCGATCGGCACCTGGCGGGGGAGAGCCATCGACACCTCTTTCTCTCATTGACCTGCCAAGTAGTCCGCTCACCTCCTGGGTGGATGGTGGTGCCGGGATGTCGGGGCCTGGCCAGGCCCAGGGTTAGGGTTGATCGGAGGCCACGCGGCCTCGTGGTGCCGTGTCCAAGATGGCGCCCAGGCCGGGCGAGAGGGCCGGTAGGGAATCTGGCCCACGATGTGGAGATGTTCAGGGGCAGGGGCCCTATAGGAGACGGGAAACGGGTTGTTGTTGCGTGTAACGCCTGAGGAGCGGGGCTCGGGCCTGGTCGTGCGGGGAGGGAGCAAGCCTTACACGTGGCCTGTCCAACATGCGTCCCCCCCAGCTGAAGGCGGGGAGAGTCACCCATCCTCTTGGGGACTCTCCTCGTCGAGGCGGAAAAAGCGTGACAGGCCATCTGCGTTGGCGTGGTCTTGCCCGGGTCGATGTTCCACAGTGAAGTCCATCCCCTGCAGGGAGATGGACCAACGTAGTAGTTTCGGGTTTTCCCCCCGCATCTGCATTAGCCATTGCAGGGGTCGATGATCGGTCTGGACCCGGAAGTGGGTGCCGAAGAGATAAGGCCGGAGCTTTTTGAGGGCCCACACCACGGCGAAGGCCTCCCTCTCGATGGTGCTCCAGCGTTGTTCTCGGGCCAGGAGTCGTCTGCTGATGAAAGCCACTGGCTGGTCAAGTCCTTCGGGGTTCAGCTGGGAAAGGACTGCCCCAACGCCATGGTCGGAGGCATCTGTTTGGACGATAAATTCCCGACTGTAGTCGGGGGCCTGGAGCACCGGGGCGGAGCACATGGCGGCCTTCAGCTTCTCGAAGGCCGCTTGACAGTCTGGGGTCCAGTTGACCTTCTTGGGTTGGTTTTTGGATGTGAGTTCCGTGAGGGGCCCTACAATGCTGCCATAGTCCCTCACGAACCGCTGGTAGTAGCCTGTGAGTCCCAAGAAGGCGCGGACCTCGGTCTGGGTAATGGGGGGCTGCCACGACTGGATGGCAGCGATCTTGAGTTGCAAAGGGGCCACCAGACCGCTTCCCACCTGGTGCCCGAGATAGGTCACGGACCCCTGGCCAATTTGGCATTTGCTGGCCTTGATCGTGAGGCCAGCTCGTTGGAGGGCCTGTAGCACCTCTCGGAGGTGGTGGAGGTGGTCGGACCAGTGGCGGCTGTACACAGCGATATCGTCCAGGTAGGCGGCGCTGAATTCTTCGAGTCCTGCCAGGACCTGGTTCACTAGCCGCTGAAATGTTGCTGGGGCATTCTTCATGCCGAATGGCATGACCTTGAAGTGATAGTGGCCATCAGGGGTGGAGAATGCAGATCGTTCTTGGGCCCGGGGTGTGAGACCGATCTGCCAGTAGCCCGCTGTCAGGTCGAAGATGCTGAGGTAGCGGGCAGCTCCCATGCGGTCGATTAGTTCATCTGCTCGGGGGATGGGGTGTGCGTCTGTTCTGGTGACCGCATTCAAGCCCCGGTAGTCGACGCAGAACCGAAGCTCCGGCGTGGCGCCGGGGGCGGCCGCTTTGGGGACCAGTACCACTGGGCTGGCCCAGGGGCTGTCTGAGGGCTCGATGACCCCGAGCGTGAGCATCTTGGCCACCTCCTCTTGGATGCAGGCCCATACCCGATCTGGTACGCGGTAGGCCCGATGGCGGACAGGGGGACTGTCTCCAGTGTCCACGTCGTGTAAGCACCAGGGGGTGACCCCTGGGGTGAGGGAGAACAGGGTGGCGAACTGCAGCAGGAGGTCTCGGCAGCCTTGGCGCTGTTCCAGGGTGAGGGCCTCCGAGAGTCGGACCCCGTCCACGGAGCCGTCCTTCTCCCGAGACCGTAGGAGGTCAGGGAGGGGTTCGGAGTCCTCCTCGGTTCCATTGTCGGTTGCCATCAAGAGGCTGAGCTCTGAGCGTACAAAGTGGGGTTTAAGTCTATTAGCGTGGAGGACCCGGAGAGGGTTTCGTGAAGATTCCATATCGATGAGATAGGTGACAGGGCTCTTGCGCTCGATTACTTTGAAGGGCCCCGTCCATTTGTCTTGCAGGGCGCATGGTTCGGTGGGAGACATTACCCACACTTGTTGGCCGGGTTCAAATTCGATGGAGGATGCATTCTGATCGTACCACCTTTTCATGTCCTCCTGACTGGCCTCCAGGTTTGCTTTTGCCATCTCTCTGAACCGTCTGGTCTGGTTGCGGAGGGTTAGGAGGTACTTGAAAACATCTGGAGGGTTCTTTAGAGGGGGCATTTCCCAGCCCTCTTTGACTAGGCTGAGCGGCCCCCGCACCGGGTGCCCATACAAGAGTTCGAACGGGCTGAAGCCGAGGGACTTTTGGGGGACTTCTCGGTAGGCAAAGAGAAGGCACGGTAGTAGCACATCCCACTGGCGACGGAGGGGCTCTTCCAACCCCCCAATCATCCCTTTGAGCGTGCGGTTGAACCGCTCAACCAGTCCGTTTCCTTGAGGGTGATAGGGGGTCGTGAATCGGTAGGTGACCCCATACTGTTGCCAGAGGGACTTCATGTATTTTGAAATAAAGTTTGTGCCCCGGTCGCTGACGACTTCTCGGGGGAAGCCCACCCGGGAGAAGATCCCCATCAAGGCCCGGCCGACTACCGGGGCTGTCACAGTTCGCAGGGGAACAGCCTCGGGGTAGCGGGTGGCGTGGTCCACCAGTACTAGGATGAACCGATGTCCTTGTGCTGTACGGGGGTCCAGGGGTCCCACAATGTCTATCCCCACCCTCTCGAACGGAGTGGTGACCACTGGAAAAGGTTGCAGAGGTGCTTTAAGCTTGCGGCCGCTCTTCCCGCTGGCCTGGCACGTGGGGCAAGATCGGCAGTGTTGGAGTACGTCGTTCCTCATCTTGGGCCAGAAAAAGTGGGTCACCAGGCGACTGTAGGTTTTATCCTGACCCAGGTGGCCAGCCAGGGGGACATCGTGGGCCAGGTTTAGCAAGAAGTCTCTAAAGCGGAGGGGCACCACTAGTACTCGACTGGCCCCTAACTCTGCGATTCTCTGTTCGCTGTACAACAGGTCATTGTCCCAATAGACCCAATGGGTTCCGGAGGTATCCCCTGCACTCTGGGCGAGGGCTTGTTGGCGGAGTCCCTCGAGGGAGGGACAGGTCTTCTGCTCGTGGCGAAACTGTTCTTGGGTGGGCCCCCCCTCCTGACGCCACTGATCCAGGCCGGGAAGGTCCTGAGGCTGAACGAGCCCCTCGGGAGTTTGTTCTGGGGTGACGGCACGGTCGGTGTCTGGAGCGACCGGGGGAGGAGGTGCCGGCCATTCAGGTTCTTCGGGTCGGGGGATGGCACGGGCAGCCATGGACCGGGTGGTTACGCACGCCCAATCCGGGATGCCCAACATCCCTAGGTGCTCTCTCCTCTCTACGGCGGCCCACGGGGAACTCTCAAGATCATTTCCCAGGAGACAGTCTACGGGGGCATCATCTCGGACCGTCACTTCCAACATGCCGGAGACTCCTCCCCACTCGAAGGGGACGCAAGCCATCCGACATAGACTCTCCGAATTGTCGGCTGAACGGACAGGGCAGAGGACGTTCGGCAGAATCTGTTCTGGGGTCACCAGGTGACATCGGACGGCCGTTACACTGGCCCCGGTGTCACGTAGGGCTTCGGCCCGGCGTCCATTAATGTTCACCCATTGACTGTACTTCCGGGTGTTGGCGGGTAGGGGGACCCGCGGGACCATGTCTCTTCCCCCTAGGCACGCTAGAACCATGGCGGCTGGTTCCCATTCCTGGCGTTCTTGCTCACATTCCTCATGTTCTTCGTAGATTTGTTCTTCCCCCAGGGCGGCGGCAGCCATCTGGCGGGGTCTCGGAGTCTGGCTCTGTGGACAATTCGGGTCGTTGGCGTAGTGGCCGACTCGCTGGCATCGGTGACACGTGACATTGGCTCTGTATCCCGGCCGCGCCGGGGTGTTGCCCGGTTGGCCGGGGGTGGGGTGCTGGTAGCGGGAGCGGCCGGGGCGTTGTCTCTCCCTCGTCCCTGGCCCCCTCCTCCTCCTCGGGGACGGTGCTGACCGTGGTTGTTCCGGTTCTGTTCATGGGGCCCAGTTCGGCCCACTCGGGTAATTTCCCACCGGTCAGCCTCGGCGGCAAGCTGTCGTGGATCAGTTAATTTACTGTCGAGGAGGTGCTGCCTGAGCTCGACGAAGCAGTTGTTCGATAGATGCTCCCATACCATGAGATTGAAGAGTTGCTCGTAAGTCGTTACGTTGCTTCCCTTGATCCACCCCTCGAAGGCCCGGCTGAAATAGTTCACGTATTCCACCCAAGTTGTGCCCGGGATCCGAGTGCAGTTTCGGAACCTCTGGCGGTACATTTCGGGTGTGAGCCCATAGCGGGTGAGGAGGGTAGCTTTCATGTGGTCATAGGAGGTCATCAGATGGTCTGGGAGCTGTAGCAGGGCATCGCGGCCCTCATTGACGAACCTCCCCCATAGACCGGCTCCCCAGTCGCTTCGATCGATCCGGTGGGAGGTCATAGCGATCTCGTAGGCCTTGAACCATTGCTGTATGTCGTCCTCTCTGAAATATTCTCGAACGACATCCTTGGGGATGTGTACCTTCCTTTCTGTCACCCCCGGGGGGCGCGGTTGCTCGGGCACTCCTAATTCTTTGTTCTGCTTGCGTAAGTCTATCTCAGCTAGTTTGCGTTCGTGTTCGTACGCCAGTCTCTTCTCTTCAAGCTCTCTTTGTCTCTGTTTCTCTTCCCGTTCTTCTCGGAGCCGCAGATGTTCCAGATTTAGTTTTTGTTCGGCTAATTTGAGTTCGCCATCCATTTTGAGCCGGGCCATCTCTAGCTCATGTAGTCGGTTTCTTTCTCGTTCTTGGATCTCCTCTTGCGAGAGACCCGTTCTTCGCTCCTCGGGAGCCGTGGTGTCTTTCTCTGCTGTTGCGAGATTTTGGTCCGGGGGTCTGACGGCCCCGGTTTCTGCCCATGACTCAATGGCGTGCTTGAAATCGTCTTTAGTATTCAGACCGGTGGTAGTGATACCTAGTTCAATGCAGAATTGTTTCAACTCACGATGGCTGTATTCTTCCAATTTCTCCATCTGGAATTTTTCGGTGGATCCGCTTTCTTTGGTTGACATTGTGGTTTTGTCGTGGGGTGAGCTACTCTCTGTACGATTACGCGTTGATTCGGATCCCGTCGCTGGCCACCAATGTTAGACGGACCGGGAGGGTCGGCCGAGGATAAGGGGAGAGGTCTCCGGGGAGATCCGTCTCCAGTAATCGTACAGACAAATAACTTCCCCCCCACTGACGTACACCACACAAGGATAAGGTTCAACGTTACTTTATAAGCAATTCTTTAAGTACGGTGAGGTGGTACAAGGAGGTCTGGACTCCGGGGTCCCCTCTATTCTAGTCTCTTGGTTGGGTAAGGGGGGTAGCGGGACAGTCTCGTTACCACTCTGGGGGATGTGGTGGTAGATGAATTAGCTCACAATCCTCGAGCTCGGCGTTCTAGATGATCGGGCCGCGGCGGAGCCAGCAGGTCCCGGGATGGTTGAAGGTAGTGACGGTCCGCGGCGGAGCCAGCAGGTCCCGATGAAGATGGGTGCAGAGAGCCGCGGCAGCGCCAGCAGGCAGATCGGTAGTTCGCAAGGCAGGGCTACGGCAGCGCCAGCAGTCCGTCAAGGATGAGTTCTTCACTGCGTCTCTCGACTCCAGGATACAACTGCCTTCCTGCTCTGGAGCTGCGCCAGTTATAGGTCTGGCGCCCTTTGATGTCCGGACCCTCGCACTGGGAGGTCGGGAGGTCCGGGATGAGGGAGTCCAGACACCCAGCAGTGGGGTGGAGCCAGCGCCTGGGGGAGCTGGGGGCGATCGGCACCTGGCGGGGGAGAGCCATCGACACCTCTTTCTCTCATTGACCTGCCAAGTAGTCCGCTCACCTCCTGGGTGGATGGTGGTGCCGGGATGTCGGGGCCTGGCCAGGCCCAGGGTTAGGGTTGATCGGAGGCCACGCGGCCTCGTGGTGCCGTGTCCAAGATGGCGCCCAGGCCGGGCGAGAGGGCCGGTAGGGAATCGGGCCCACTATGTGGAGATGTTCAGGGGCAGGGGCCCTATAGGAGACGGGAAACGGGTTGTTGTTGCGTGTAACGCCTGAGGAGCGGGGCTCGGGCCTGGTCGTGCGGGGAGGGAGCAAGCCTTACACGTGGCCTGTCCAACACCGTGGATAGTAGGGAAGGTTTTGGATAGTAAATTAAACTATTCCCTATCCTACAGCGCCCTCCATCGCAAGTCGTTGTAACAACTTGCGTTGTAATTCCTGTGTTGTAAAGGTACTGCGGGGTAAAAGTTTTGTTGTAAAGGATGTTTACCCCCAGCAGCACACCTACTCTATTGCCATCCGTTTCACTGTCCTGTATCCAACCGAAAGGTGCGTCCCAGACCGCGATGGACGATGACAAAGCAGTTCTCTGCGCCCTGCCTCTGTCTGGCAGAACTGATCCTCAAGAACGAATGCGCACCTCCATTCTTTTAAATCCGATAGCATGCTTACTGAAGGTCAGTCAGGCCGCGGCCCTCCTCAGTGAGCATCACAACACTCACTAAAACATTAACAGGGCAGTGGCCTAGTCCAGGCATCCGCTGTGCTGAGCAAGCAGCCGCGCTGACACACACGGGCACACACTCGCCCCCCCCCCCCCCGAACGAGGCCAATGGCCGTCGCAAGCACTACCTCGATAGTGCTGTGCACGACCATTGGCCGACGCGGCCCCGTGCACTCAATAGAACGTTCTGCACTGGCGCGGAATGTTCGAAGCAGCAAACGGGTTTAATGGACGAGCAATACTCGCCGGTTTACGAGCGCGCAGAGCGGGCACAAATAATTCTGCCAATATGCAGGCATGCAGGGATTTCAGTGCCACCCCCCAGAAGGTCAGAGGGCAAGGTCAGATCAGGTCAGCTTTAGCAAACATTCTGGCGCAAACCAGTGTACTGGTAAAATGTCAGCTAACCAGTTACAGGTGGCTCCGGCTGGCCCCAGATGGATCCTACTTTTTTTTATTTGTATACATTGCCTTTGTATGTGGCTCACTGCATCAAGCAGCAAGGTTACGAAAATGGTAACAAACAGTAACATTTACAACAAGGTATCCCTACTTTTTTCTTCTTCTGAAGTAGAACTACCTTCTATCCGGCCCTCCAGTTCGCACCCACCTCACAGCAGGTAGAGTTAGTGTGGCGAAGGCAGGCGTGGACACAAATCATGGACTCGGCCGCCGACCCCTTGACTTCAGGCTGGTGGCTGATGGTGCCAAGGGGGCCTCCTGCAGCTCCCCGAAAGCAGGGTCAGCAGTAGAGAGATCAGAAGCCGATCATCAACAACTCTTTATCCGCGCAGAAACCCAAAAAACCTTTAAAATAACTCAAGAAAACATTTCTCGGGTGTGATGCGACTGCTACTAAGAACAATCAGGAACCCTCGGATTGTGCTTGTCATGTAGCAGGAGGGAAAGACCGAGAATGCGGTCTGTGAAAAAAAACTTCACTGCAATCACAAGTTTGAGGGACTGAATTTGGCCTTTAACAATGTATTTTTGAAATGCCCGTACCTTCAAATCCATTGCTTAGTTCAAATGCATTGCAATGGGGAGTCTATAACCTGCCTCTGTGTCGAGCTTTTAAACTTGCTGATGGCAGGAAACACTAGAATGGGTGCGTCGGGCAAAAGTGAAACTGTGAACACCACGTTTGTTTAATTGACAGTGTTCATGCCTGAGCAGTACTCTGGTTAGCATTAACGTAACAATTTCAAGTTCAAGTTCAGGAGTTTATATAGCGCACTACTCACCCAGAGGGTCTCAAGGCGCTTGGGGAGGGGGTTCATTATTTATCGAATAGCCAGGTTTTAAGTTCTTTTCTGAAGGAGATGTGTTTTTGTGTAAGGCGGAGGTGAGTGGGGAGGGAGTTCCAGGTCTTGGCCGCCAAGTAGGAGAAGGATCTGCCTCCCATGGTGGATCTTTGGATACGCTGAACTGCGGCGAGGCCTTGATTGGAGGATCTTAGTTGGCGGGTGGGTGTGTAGAAGGATAGTCGAGTGTTGAGGCATTCGGGCCCTAGTTTGTAGAGGGCCTTGTGTGCGTGGGTGAGGAGACGGAATGTTATTCTCTTGTTGACGGGAAGCCAGTGGAGGTCTTTCAGGTGGCTGGTAATGTGATCTTGGCGAGGGATGTCCAAAATGAGTCTTGCTGATGCGTTTTGGATGCGTTGGAGGTTTTTCTGTAATTTGGCTGTAATTCCGGCGTAAAGGGTGTTTCCGTAGTCTAGTCGACTCGTAACCAGTGCGTGAGTGACAGTCTTTCTAGTCTCGGCGGGGATCCAGTGGAAGATTTTTTTGAGCATACGAAGAACGTTGAAGCAGGAGGATGAGACGGCGTTGACTTGTTTGGTCATCGAGAGTGAGGAGTCTAGGATGAAGCCAAGGTTACGTGCGTGGTCTGTGGGCGTAGGTGCTGAGCCCAGGTCCGAAGGCCACCATGAGTCGTCCCAGGCAGAGGGGGATGATCCAAGGATGAGCACTTCCGTTTTGTCTGAGTTAAGTTTTAGGCGGCTGTTTTTCATCCATACGGCTACTTCTTTCATGCCTTCGTGAAGATTGGTTTTGGCGGTGTTGGGGTCTTTGGTGAGGGAAAGGATCAACTGGGTGTAACCAATGCCAATAGAACGTATTCTGTGAAAACACGGCATAAAAACTTCGACGAAGCTCACTTGGGCGCTATGGATTTTTACAGATCTGTAATGTTGATTCATTAGGCAGCTATCATTTATGTGTCGTAAAGGCAGCCCGTGAGTCCTTAGGAGTTCAACAAAGAGGTTTGGCAACACGCGGGCATTGAAGCGAGGCATGCCCTGGTAAGGGAGGGCCTTCACACGCGCAATAAAAGAAGCCAAAAGGCAGCTGTGCATGATGGCAGCTGTGCACATCACACGCGCGCTTGATAGTAAGCTGGTCGCCTAAGTGCGCGTGGTAAGGGAGGGCCTTCACACACGCGCAATAAAAGAACCCAAATGGCAGCTGTGCACAATGGTAGCTGTGCACATCACGCGCGTGCTTGTGCTCGTGATAGTAAGCTGGTCGCCAGGAAAGTAGCACTTTTCAAAGCAGCTACTAAATGTCTCGGCCAAACTAGCGCATGCGCTGGGTCAGGCCGAGACCTAAAAAGGGGTCCTTGAAGAGGGGGTGCCAGGGCAGGACAGAGAAGCAAGGGAGGTCTGAATAGGGGGGGTGCCAGGGAAGGAAAGAGGGAGTAAGGGAGCCCTGAAAGGGGGTGTCATAGAAGGACAAGGGAGCCCTGAAAAGGGGGTGCCAGGGGAGGGCAGAAGGAGTAAGAGAGCCCTGAAGAGGGTACCAGGGAAGGACAGAGGAGCAAGGGGGCTTGAAGAGGGGTGTGTGCCAGGGAAGGACAGACGAAGTAAGGGGTACCTGGGGGGGGGGTACCAGTGGATGGGGGCATGTCTTTCCTGCCGTGGGGTGTGACGGGGAAGGTAGCTGCATGTTTTAATGTCTTCTTTCACCCTTCAATGTTGTCGGCAATGTGTGGAGTTGATTCCAGCAGCAGCAGGAATGGCATAGCGCCTCCCCTCCCCCACGCGGACTCCAGGCTCATTCACCCCCTGCACCATTCACCCCCCAGGGTTCACGCACCCCTCTGTGGAAAAGTAAATTTTGCCATGTTCTGTGTCCCTACGCCTCATCCATCATATGTTATGTGTGCATGATCAATATGCATATGTTATTCCCCATTTCTGATTAAAGACGCAATTACAGTTGTGTCCACCTCTAGTATGTTAGTTTCCAGTCCTCGTGAATACTACGAATATCAGGCCTATGTAAGTAATGTTGCCACGTTTCTCAGTGTGCACGTTATTCAATTATAAAGTCCCCGTTTCCAGGCCTCAAAAAGGGCCCGGACCACAGATTCAGCTCCTGTCTCCTGAAAGCCTCGCTAAGGAGCGATACAGCCCCCACCTGTATCCTCGACCCTTCACTTACTTCCTGCCTTGCAGTGCCCGGTGCACCCCGGCTCTGCCTCTGAGTCTGCCAAAAGTATGTTATAGTTCCAGTTATCAGTTCAGTCCTCCTCCTCTGCATTCCTAAGCTACTGAACTGCATCAATAGTTTCCGTCATTGTCTAGCCTTCTCGTCTCCATGTTAGAGAAATACTGTATTTAATGGTCATTTAATATTCTTCACGCACTACATGTAGAATAATGCATGGTCCAGTCTTAGAATCAAGTTAGCTTTTCCCCTCATGACTTCTAGTTTATATCAACATGTTCCCTAAACATTAGATACCAGATAGGGTTTAGGTACATGTCGCTCCGACCCTCCAGACTCCAGTCTCTGCTCCTAGCACAGAGTTCGTAGCCCCCAGCTTCTCCTAGTAATACGTCATTGCTAGTTTTCGCGCACCATTAGGTTAGAGGTCCCGGCTCCTTAGGTAGCCCCCTCCAATGTTTCCGCCCATTCATGACATATTCTGTTACGTTTTGCATCACATGTCTAAGTAAACTCCCAGTTACACCTCTTATTTCTCTTATCTCTCGCGACTGCTACGCGTCACGCCTTCTACTCCACCTACTGTTACGCCTACTGCAATGTAATGCTATGTGTTTGCGCTATGTATATAAGTCAATGTTTTGTTATTAAATGTTAGCGCGCTCATCCCAGATCTAGCCCCAGCAGCTGCTGGGCCTCTTTTCCCCTGCTGGGCCCCAGTTGTCCTGCTGGGCCCTGTCATTCTGTTCCTATGCAGGTTGTCCTGATCCTGTCCTTATGCTGTAATAAACCTGCAGAAACTCCTACTACCTCGAATCTTGACTCTTATTTATTGAGCTATCTGTTATGCTATAAGTCTAGTCAAAAATAGGGTATTATTTATTTATTTACCACATAATGGCGCCCGAACAGGGACTTGCCCTTTCCCCACGCGTCGGTGAAGCCACGCCGACCCCCTGACCCTCTGCAGTCGTGACGGAACCATACTGGCCAAGTGCAGATATTTCTGCTTCAAGTATCCCTCAGGCCCACGGAGGAGACGGAGGAGGCGGTCCAGCATCCGAACGAGACGGTGGAGGAACGCGGCGAGTCCCAACCAGAGCCCAAGCCGAGAGTCCAAGGTCCGAGGTATCCGGAGGCCCACCCGTAACTGAAGTCCGAAGTCCGAAGTCCGTCGTAGTCCAGTCCCGTCCGAGGCTTTCCGTTCCGTGCTGCCCGGTGAGTACCATTGCTGGGGTAGTGTCTAGACAGGGTCAGTCTAAATTGACTCCTGGTCCGTGGGTTGGTGGTACCCAAGCCCACAAACGAAGTGTTCACCTAGGTGGATACGGGTCTTGATGCGTTCCTTTATGGGACCGGTATGTTCCGTACTGTTACAGCAGTGCATCCAGTAACTCTAGTCTGTTCCGTTCTCGAGAATTCTGTTCTGTTTCTGTTTTCAGTATTTTCAGGTAGTATTCTGTTCGAACTGTTATTTATAATGTTGTTTAATGTATTTCCAATGTCGTGGTATGCCTGAATTGTTTTCCCAATTGTTATTGTTTTTCGTGTATTGTATTGTGTTCCGATTCAAGTTTAGAATGCCGCTCTTTTCCAAGCTACGTCAGTTAAAAACTAGAAAGGGTCTGCTGGAAGCAGCAGTTCCTGTTCCGCCTAGGGACAGTCCAGGTCACTTTATGTATCAGAAACATGGCATAAGCGCCATATTGTATCTAGATTTATGGGTAGAGTATACCAAACAGTTAGAAGAAAAGTATAGATGGCCCGTATCGGGTACATGGGATGCCGAATGTATCATGCGAGTAGAAGAAGTATTATGGAAAAAGAAAGCCAGACAGTCACAGAAAGATGCCATCGAGTTATGGCGTAAGGAAGCGCATAGAAGAACGGAAAAGGAAGTCAGAAAGTCAGAGTTAAGTAGAGAATCCCAAGAACGAGCCCAAGAAAGAGAATTAATCGAGATAGGTGAACAAGTCAAAGTCGAACAGTCAGACAGACAGAGGCATGCCCTTATTAAGGGTATGTATCCTCTCCTTGCCGAAGGTTTGCCAAAGGCGACCCCAGAGGCACCCAGTAATTTCCCGCCACCATTAGTTCCGACCAAGCTACGTCACAAACCGACCGCAGCTGATATTTTTATTTCGTCCTATTTGGACGACACAGTTCCAGAATATGCAAATCCAGTTCGCGCTCCACCTGTCCCTGTAAATCAGGCACTTCCCGTTCCTCCAGACACCGGAGTACCTGTTACGGTACCCCCGGGTCAGCCTGCCATACAAGTTCAGCCCACGTTACAATTACCGACCCTGCAAGCACGAAGAATGTCAGTCGACGATTCTAGTATAGGGGCCGCAGGAGGAGGTCCTCCTCAAACCCCGCCGCCACACAAGCGTTTATCAGCACTCGAATTACATGTTCAAGCATCACAGCGTACTCCTAAAAGTAATAAGTCTGTTACAGAAATCAGGCAAGCCCTTAACGAATGTGTCTATGACACAGTCCCAGGCGAGTATAATATGGTTTTATATTCCGTACGCGTAAGAAGGGTGACCGAGTATCTAGTCACCTTACCAAATATGAAAGAAGATCTAGACAGAATATATCGTTTCATCCGTACAGGGGATGATCCAGAAAGTATTGGCGAGATTATGTCTCAAAGGAAAGCCGAGATTCAGCTCATGATATTAAAGTTCCTGATCAATTGTCTAATAAGAGAACAAGATTATCCGTCTAAAGATCCCGCCGAAATGAGAATCTTAACAAGGTGGAGTGATAATATAGCCGAGGGTAAGCACAAGACCATTAGTGCCATGGAAAGTATGTACAAGAAAATTCGTAAAGAAATAATAAGGTTACACGAACAGCGTAAAGCAGCACAAGTAAGCGAGAAAGAAAGTATCTCTGATCCTGAAGAGGAAGAGAACGAGAATCCCGCCAGAATAGCGTATGTAGGAAAATCCAGATTTCCAGATCGCCATTTACGTCTAGAACCCAAGTCCATTTTTCAACATCTAGCACCAGAACAAGGTTCCCTAGAACAAGTATTTCAAGCTACCGATCACATTCTGAAATCACGAGTCGGTTACAGTGAACTAAGTACTATGCATGAACAAGAACTAGCCCGATCAGCAGTCCGATGGATTACTGATTCTACCACTTTTCCAGACGAAATAGTGGCACAAATGTTTCTGAAATTGCCCCCAGCCGAGCAACGACTGGTGGGTATGTATATGATCCAGCACCTCATTACCCTGTATGAGGGTCAACATTCTGATCCAGGCCCGTTGCACGATATCCTGAACGAGTTACTCCAGTACAGATGGAGAGGTCTAGGTACCGATTTAATTAGTGTCATTCTAGAACAGCGCCACAAGTATAGAACGTTCCTGAACCCGCATTTTGTTCATGTCTCACCCCCAGAAAGTAAACCATTCTACATAGACAGACAGAATCCGCTACGAGAAGTCCACCCAGTCCAAGGGGCGGGTGGCGTAATGCAACGAGTGTTTGTATACACTCCGATATCAAAGATGGAACTTCTTGAAATGAAGAAATTAATTCCCAGTCATGACAAAGATCCAGCGGGATTCCATAGAGAATTAAAAGACATGCTCCGTATGGGAGAATACACTTACCCAGATATCATTAAAATGTTAAAGGTCCTGCTACCCGCAGGGGTGTATGAAAAGTTAAAGGAAAAAGAATGGGAGGTGGGAGAGAAAAAGATCGATTGGGCAGCTCTAGAAGCTGAAGACAAGGCACGAGTACCAGGTACCGGTCTTGGAGATAAATGTAAAGAATTACCAGAATTATTGATTCAAGTTTTACCCAGATTATTGACAACTAGGAAAGAAGACTGGGATGCAATCTCAGCCTGTAAACAGAAACAAGATGAAGACATTAGTGATTTTTATTCTAGATTTGAGAAATGTTTCAGTATTAACAGTGGTCTCAAGACAAGTAGTGAGTCATACCCTCATCTTTTCGTTACCAAATTAGTCGAGAATTCAAGTCCACAAATTAAAAACCGAGTTTTGAAAGTCGAAAGCACCTGGCAAGCAAATACTCCGTCCCAGATGCTCCAGATGCTTCAGTATCACCAGAATAGAATTAGAGAAGAGCAAGAACACGAAAGAAAACGTATGAAAGACACGAAAATGAAAGTGCTAGTTGCACAGTCTATTCCTCAAGACAGTCAGAAGAGAGGTCCGAATCAAGCCAGTCATCCTGCAGCTCCCGTTAAAGGGAACTGCAATTATTGTAAACAGCCAGGTCATTTTATAAACGAGTGTGCAGTTCTGAAACACAACATAGCTACTGGTAAGACTAAAGAAAGACCACGTCCGCCGAGACAAGAACAAGTTTCACAGACTCCTCAGTCACAGAATGCACTACAGACAGTTACAGTACCGCAGCCTATTGCTGCAACACAGCACGTTACATCGCAGATGTACCAGTATGCACAGTCCGAGTATCCAGAGTACCAGTCATATTCATGAAACAGCCTAGAGAGGGAGGTAGGCTTGCCTCTCATCGAGATACCTGTAGACCAAGAAGGTCCCTATGTTCATAGTCAAGTATTAGGGAAAGACAGAAAGTTTTTGATCGATACAGGGGCAAGTAGGACCACAATTAGTCACGCCGAAGTTCCAGGGGCTCCGCTCTCAGGCTCAAGAAATGTTTCCCTTGGATTTTCAGGAAAACCCATAGTTAATGAAATATCTAAGCCAGTTACTCTAGAAGTAGGTCCATTGTCCCGTACTACTGATCTGTTACTTACTAAGTCATGTCCAGAAAATCTATTAGGTATTAAGACACTGAAAGAATTAGGTGCAGTTATTTGCTGTTCCCCAGAGGGAATACGTCTGTTCCTACGTGACTTTAAGGGTCACTATGTATTACGAGATTTTGATTCAAGATTGTCTAATGTTCCGCAGCATTTATGGGCGCAAGGTCCAACTGATGTAGGTTACATGCAAATCACACCCTATCGTGTGACTCTCAAACCAGGTGTAGTGTTACCACGAATCAGGCAGTACAGATTGCCACCTGAGGCTGTAGCAGCCTTATCCAAAATTATTGACGAGCTCATGGCTCAAGGAGTAGTTGTAGAAACTGACTCCAACGTGTGTAATTCTCCGATCATTCCAGTCATGAAACGTACTGATCCAAATGCACCCCCAGTATATCGATTAGTGATTGATTTACGAGAGCTTAATAAATGTATTATTCCTCAGTACCCAGTTGTTCCAGATATTTCTTCCCTGTTAACAGCCATTGATTCCGAAGCCATGTTTTTCACTGTTATTGACCTCAAGAATGCATTTTTTAGTGTTCCAATTCATCCAGATAGCCAGTTTCTTTTCGGATTCTGTTTAAATGGAAGGAGCTATATGTTTACACGCGCTCCTCAAGGTTTCACAGAAAGCCCTAGTATTTACAGTCAAGCACTCAAGAGACAACTAGACAACATTCACATGCCAACTGACACTGCCCTACTCCAGTATGTCGATGATCTACTGATCACGGCCCGTTCTGAACGTGACTGCGAGCGAGCATCCCTTACAGTTCTGTATTTTCTAGCCGAGATGGGGCACAAGGTGTCACCTTCGAAGCTTCAATTCTGTGTCCAGCAAGTGGTATACTTAGGACACTTGCTGTCCAAGAGGGGTAGGCAGTTGACACCCGACCGTATCCAGTTAATAGCGAGTCTTCCCCAGCCCAGAACCCAGAAGGAGGTACGTGCTTTTATCGGCCTTACTTCTTATTGTAGACAATGGATTCCCCAGTATGCATTCCTAGCCAAGCCACTGATACAGTTAACGACACAGGAGGCAGCCGTATCGACTGTCCTCCCTTGGACATCTGACCATACACTTAGTTTCAACGAGTTAAAGAAAGCCCTATGTCAAGCTCCAGTTCTAGCTACACCGAACTACAGTAAGCCTTTTACACTTTTCGTTACTGAACGCGAAGGTACAGCATTGTCTGTTCTCACACAAGATCAAGCAGGTCAATACAAGCCCTGTGCTTATTTTTCGAGCACATTAGATCCAGTCGCCCAGGCGTTGCCTGCGTGCCTCAAGTCAGTTGCAGCCACAGCACTAGCTATCAGACAAAGTGATTCTATAGTTTTAGGACATTCCCTGACAGTACAAGTTCCACATTCAGTAGAAGTTCTTTTAAACCGAACACAAACTCAGCACTTGACAATTGCACGTTTAACAGGTTATGAATTGACACTGTTCCAGCCACACATAGAAATTAGACGCTGCAACGTCCTGAATCCTGCTACACTGTTACCATCAGTTAGTTCAAATCCAGACACACATGATTGTGTGGAAGTAGTTAACATTACGACAAAGCCAAGACAAGACCTGACAGACATTCCGTTACCAGATCCTGACCTGACACTTTATGTGGATGGTTCATGTATGAGAACTAGTACAGGAGAACTAGTCGCCGCGTATGCAGTGACTACTGACACTGAAGTTATTGAAACACACCGTATTGATACCCTGTCCGCTCAAGCAGCAGAGCTAGTCGCTCTGACACAAGCCTGTATACATGCCAAGAACCTGAAGGTTAATGTTTACACAGATTCACGTTACGCATTCGGAGTTGTACACGACTTCGGAGTGCTCTGGCAGGAGAGAGGTTTTATGACTTCTCATGGAACCAAGATTCAGCATGGTCTCCTTATTCAAGCCCTGTTAGATGCCATACATTTACCGACATCTATTGCTATCATGAAGTGCAAAGCACATACGAAAGTCACTGACATTATTTCCCAAGGTAATGATTTAGCAGACCGCACAGCCAAGCTTACAGCACAGACTCCAGACATTCCAGTTAATATGACACATACTCCAGATCCGATTACATGCATGACAGTTAAGGACCCTACTCAAGATGTCATAGATATCCAGTCACATGCTACTCCCGATGAAATCAAGAAATGGTCTGTACAAGGAGGGGTCCAGACAGATCAGGGATGGGTAACGAAGGGTAGAGCCACATGGTTTCTCCCCGATTCTATGGTTCAAGTCATTATCAATACCGCACATAGTCCAGCACATTTAGGAGAAAAAGCTATGTTAGACAGTATCCAGACCATTTGGTTCAACAAGCATTTACGAGCTGCAGCCAAGCAGAAAGTCCGTACCTGTATGATATGTTGTCAGTTTAATCCAGGTAAAAGTGTTCCGGTGGAACAAGGTGGTTTCCAGCCCCCTGACCACCCTTTTGAGGTCCTCCAGATGGATTATATTCAAATGGAGCGATGTCGAGGTTTCAAGTATGTCCTTGTAGTTGTATGCGCTTTGTCCAGGTGGACAGAAGCATATCCAGTCCCAGATTACACAGCCGCGACCACTGCCAAGCAGTTGGTTCGTGAATTCTTCCCTAGATATGGACTCCCTAGAGTCGTATATTCTGATAACGGCCAGCCATTCTCATCTGAACTCATGAAACACGTTTCCCTTTTGTTAGGGTACCAGTGGAAGTTCCATTGTGTACGCCATCCAGAAGCAGCTGGACTAGTCGAAAGGCATAATCAGACTCTGAAAATCCGTATAGCAAAAGTATGTAAAGACAAGGGTGTGGACTGGTTAGTAGCTTTGCCAGTCGCTCTGTTTTACATGCGTATGGTCGCACATTCCAGATCAGGTCTGTCCCCGTATGAGGTCGTATTCGGCCGCCCCCCTAATATGTGGGGTACTCCTAGACCCCGAAGTATTACCGATGTTTCATGTAATATGCTGACAGATTACCTAGCTTCCTTGATGTCTGCCCTCAACTCATGTCGTTCACAGGTTGCCGCCGCATTTCCAGACAATACCGAGGTGGCACCGCACGAGATCGTTCCAGGCTCCCTTGTGATGATCAGAAATTTTGACAGATCAAGTCCGCTGGAACCACGTTGGAAGGAGCCACGTCAGGTCCTCTTGACCACCCGAACTGCCGTCAAGTTGGAAGGCAGGAAGGGGTGGGTCCACCTTTCTCATGTAAAACTTTTCAAAGGATCGAAACCAGTCTTCAAAAACATTTCCAAGAACGTTTCCCAGGATTCGAAGGATTGCCAGAACATTGTTTTAAAGGACTGTCCCGCACAAGACATTATTACAACCCCTCCCTTGTTAGAGAAAACTCCGCAACAGGAGTATAAGTTAAAGCTCAGGTCTAATAAGTCAGCCAGTTTGATTGTATAAGTCCTCCCCTAGGTGAAACGGTTAGACTGTTTCTGACATGTATAAAATAGACCCCCATAGTGAGAGAGTCAGTCAAAGCTCAATCAAATGTATCGTTTTTCTGAGTTTCGTATTATTCATCAGCATAATGATTTCCTGCACCAGCTATGCTTTCTATCTGTGTTTTTCAGTTCCTCATGTAAATATGTCTGCTCATGCTACAGTAGAGCACACGTTTAGTGATCTGCCTCCTCACGAATATTCATACCGCCTCGCTATGCGTAATAACACATTTATCCGTATGTTACATTATTCACACCAGACCAGCAATGCCACAAATTGTTGGGTGTGTGGTCGACTCCCCCCTTTCCAGACACCGAAGGGAGTTCTGCCACTCTTTCCTTATCCATTCTCACACAATGGTTCGTGTGGAGCATGGTCCACGTTAACGTCATCCTCAACAGATATGTCTTTTCTTAACAGTACATGTTTCCCAGACAAGCAAGGTCTCCCCCACAGAACAGGTTTAGATTTAGAAAATGAAGTATATAATTTAGGAAATTATTCGTCGAATTTCATGGTTCTGAATGTTCAGTCTGATACTACTCCAGACTCACCCGCTATTTCAGTACTACCAGTCAAAGGCGAATTATGTGTCCGTAGTTATGGTTCTGTACATATAGGTCATAGTGAATGTACTACTGTTATCCAGTATAGTGACAGTGGGAAATCTATTTTCAAAGCTTCACGTCATTCTTATTTTATTTGTGGTCAAACTGCATATGTCCGTCTGCCCCTCGATTGGGAGGGAACCTGTTACATTGCTTTCCTACTGCCACCTGTTTTTCTAGCCCCACCTGACTATCATAGGAATTCTTTCTTAGTACACACTAGACACAAGAGAAATCTCCCGATTGTCGATTATACTGAAACTGCCGCAGAGCAATTCATTGATATAGATAAAGGTGTTTTTCCTTATTTAGGCACAGTTGTAAATAGTAAGCTTATCCGTAGGTTAACAAGAACCCTTGAAGCAGTAGTAGATGAGACTGCCTCCGCTCTAGGTAACTTAACTGAAGAGCAATCCTTTATGAGAATTGTCGTTTTACAGAATCGTCTCGTCCTTGACGTCATACTGGCCGATAGGGGCGGGGCCTGTAGAATTCTCGGATCCAGTTGTTGTATTTTCATTCCTAATAACGCGCCGTCTGTTTATTCAGCTATAACCAGACTCCATAAAATTGCCCATCTGTTACACCAAGACCCAGGCACCTGGACATGGTCCGGTTGGTTCTGGAATATAATTTCCGCATGGGGATGGAAAGTCCTGTCTTTTCTAGGTATTGCAGTAGCGATCATATTTAGCTGCTGCCTCTGTATACAATGTGGCCCTGCGATTTGCAGCATGTGTGCTACCTCTTGTATTCCCAGTCCCAAGCCCCGTTCTAAATCCCGTTCCAAGACAATTCGAGACGAGCAAATGGTACTGTATGAAATGATAGACGGTATCATGAATATTGATGTTTCCTGATGAAAACGTAGTGACAAGGAGGGAATGTGGAAAAGTAAATTTTGCCATGTTCTGTGTCCCTACGCCTCATCCATCATATGTTATGTGTGCATGATCAATATGCATATGTTATTCCCCATTTCTGATTAAAGACGCAATTACAGTTGTGTCCACCTCTAGTATGTTAGTTTCCAGTCCTCGTGAATACTACGAATATCAGGCCTATGTAAGTAATGTTGCCACGTTTCTCAGTGTGCACGTTATTCAATTATAAAGTCCCCGTTTCCAGGCCTCAAAAAGGGCCCGGACCACAGATTCAGCTCCTGTCTCCTGAAAGCCTCGCTAAGGAGCGATACAGCCCCCACCTGTATCCTCGACCCTTCACTTACTTCCTGCCTTGCAGTGCCCGGTGCACCCCGGCTCTGCCTCTGAGTCTGCCAAAAGTATGTTATAGTTCCAGTTATCAGTTCAGTCCTCCTCCTCTGCATTCCTAAGCTACTGAACTGCATCAATAGTTTCCGTCATTGTCTAGCCTTCTCGTCTCCATGTTAGAGAAATACTGTATTTAATGGTCATTTAATATTCTTCACGCACTACATGTAGAATAATGCATGGTCCAGTCTTAGAATCAAGTTAGCTTTTCCCCTCATGACTTCTAGTTTATATCAACATGTTCCCTAAACATTAGATACCAGATAGGGTTTAGGTACATGTCGCTCCGACCCTCCAGACTCCAGTCTCTGCTCCTAGCACAGAGTTCGTAGCCCCCAGCTTCTCCTAGTAATACGTCATTGCTAGTTTTCGCGCACCATTAGGTTAGAGGTCCCGGCTCCTTAGGTAGCCCCCTCCAATGTTTCCGCCCATTTATGACATATTCTGTTACGTTTTGCATCACATGTCTAAGTAAACTCCCAGTTACACCTCTTATTTCTCTTATCTCTCGCGACTGCTACGCGTCACGCCTTCTACTCCACCTACTGTTACGCCTACTGCAATGTAATGCTATGTGTTTGCGCTATGTATATAAGTCAATGTTTTGTTATTAAATGTTAGCGCGCTCATCCCAGACCTAGCCCCAGCAGCTGCTGGGCCTCTTTTCCCCTGCTGGGCCCCAGTTGTCCTGCTGGGCCCTGTCATTCTGTTCCTATGCAGGTTGTCCTGATCCTGTCCTTATGCTGTAATAAACCTGCAGAAACTCCTACTACCTCGAATCTTGACTCTTATTTATTGAGCTATCTGTTATGCTATAAGTCTAGTCAAAAATAGGGTATTATTTATTTATTTACCACACCTCCGGGCCATTCACACCTGAACAGACACACAGGGGCCAGTCCCCCCTCCGCGGCGCCGGTCTGGCTGCAGGCTGCAGGCTCACTGGGGGGGTCTTCATTCAGATTCTAAATGACCCCTCGTTTCATCTGTCTAACGATGGGCGCGATGCCGGCCCAGAGAGGGGGCCTTGTGGGGGGTCTTGTGGGGGTGCTGTGGGTCTGAGGCTGGCTCCAGCGAGTCTGAGAGTGTCTCGTGCTCAGATCTGAAGAGGTCACAGATACTTGGGGTGTCCATACTAAGGCATCCCACGCTGTTATTCTTGTATCATAAAGCGCGGTTTGCACTGCACCTGGTTTCAATGCGCTGTGCAGAGGGAGCTTGTGAAGACGCTTTGCACAGTGAACCTCACGGTGACTGGTGACACGAGGGAGGGATGAGCTGCAAACACCCGGGGTCAGACCGGCACAGTGCAAAGTTAAGGGGCCAAGAAAGTGCATGGGCAGGTGGGCGGAAGGAAAGCAGTTCACTGTCGAACAGACGTCCGGGCCACGCGCGCGAATGTTCCAAAAGAGGCAGGAGGGAGATTTGGAGGCAGGAAGAGGGGGCAGTTATCTGTTGACGCGTGGCCGCCCTCCGGGCAGGATGAGCAGAATAGATGGACTGTTGGTAGGTTTTCTTTTAAGAGAGTAGCGGCGCCGGTGCCATAGGGCTGTGGCAGCGTCATCTGGTGATGGTGCGGCCATCGGGTGAAGTGCCGAGTGATGGAAAGTGAGGCAGGTGAGCGCGGATAGCCGGGCTGTAAGACCATCACCCGGGCTCGGGCCTTTTCACGCACACACGAGGGCGTGTCCTGGTCCGGAGGCAGTCCAGATGTTGGTAAGAGGTTCTGCCTTCAGCTCGTCATGCTGGGCACAGTGCGAGGCATCCTGGTTAGGTTTGCTTCCCAGAGGTGCCGCGCG
Organism: Lissotriton helveticus; assembly: GCF_964261635.1. Classification (NCBI taxonomy): domain Eukaryota; kingdom Metazoa; phylum Chordata; class Amphibia; order Caudata; family Salamandridae; genus Lissotriton; species Lissotriton helveticus. The sequence continues at coordinate 895,384,336 of NC_136073.1, read as the reverse complement.
TCAAGCGCCTCGAGACCTTCGACTGGCGCCTCCAGGCCTCCCTCTGGCGCCTCGAGGCCTCCCACTGGCGCCTCGAGGCCTTCCCCCAGCGCTTCGAGGCCTCCCCCTGGCGCCTCCACACCTTCCCACTGGCGCCTCCAGGCCTCCCACTGGCGCCTCGAGGCCTTCCCCCGGCGCTTCGAGGCCTCCCCCTGGTGCCTCGAGGCTTCCCACTGGTGCCTCCAGGCCTTCCCACTGGCGCCTCGAGGCCTTCCCACTTTGCCTCAAGGCCTTCCCACTTTGCCTGAAGGCCTTCCCACTGGCGCGGGCCCAGCATCTGTGTTGCTGGCTTCTTGAATCTCTTGCCGGGGCCTCTCTTAGCGATGACGCCTCGCTGCGCCAGCCCTTGGACGTGTAGTCCGACCTCCAGGTCGGTCTGTGCAGGTGAGGTGCACAGAGGGAGACAGTGGTGGCTCCTCCACTATGGCGGAGGAACGTCTCCCCACTGCTTTTACGCAGTGCAAATAAAGGAAACATAAAATGATAATAACTTTGAGTTATTCTTTTATATTTCCGTGCTGCTTTGCAGGCGGGCGGGGCTGCTCTGCTCTCGGAGCAGGGCAGGGGAGGAGTGGTTTGCCCACTCCTAAGTGCGCATGACTGCTTGGCCGGCCAAGCACGCACACCTTCCCTGTTCTCCGCGCAGGCTAGGGTGACCAACCATCTGTAAATTTCACGGACCGTACGTAATTGGGAACTCACGTCTATTGTCCGTGATGATCCCTTTTACAGACGCCTTTTGTCCGTCATTTTGACCTCTAGCAAACAGCAGTGTTCCCCTGCCAGAAGCCTCAACTCCCTGACAGGGCCGCCTCACACTCCTCCACGGAGCACAAGAGCAGCCCCACCCCGCCCCTTGTCAGTCTGTCTGCGGCTGACTGACACAGACAGAATGACAACGGGTCAGTCTGGGCTGGCACAGCAGGTTGGTGGCCTCCACCAGCCTCAGGCATCCTGTCAGAAGGAAGAAATGCACGATAACACCCTTGCTGCTACGAGAGAATCCAGTTCATCAAAATAAGACGGTGAAGAAGTTAAAAAAAGGGGTTCGAGGCATGTGGGCTGCTGAATTCATATCTGTGCATAGATCGCCGCCTAGTGTTGGGTCCGGATGATTGCACATTGTTGTCCTGGAAGAGTCTTCGAAGTATCACGAGATAGGTGGCTCCTCCCCTGGACTACAGTGCGCATGGGCATCCTCTCCATCCTCAGATTGTTTTTTTCCGCCATTGGGTTCGGATGTACTTTCTTAACTCACGTTCGGAATCGATATAAAAAACTTTTTCACAAGGCCAAAAGGCCTTCGGGCGTCGGTATTGTCTTTCGTTCGGTGCCACGTACTTGTTCCAGTTCTTCGAGCCGGACGTCGAAGGCCGCTTGCCTTTTTCGACACCAAAGGCCCCATCAACGATCGACGATGGAACGGAGCCCGTTCAAACGATGCCCCGTTTGCAACTCAAAATACCCTCACATCGATGTGCACCCGGTGTGCAATAAATGCCTATCACCGGACCACGACGAGGCCAGCTGCATGGCCTGTTCTCGATTCAGGTCAAAGAAAACACCTCGGCTTAGACGCGCCACGAGACAGTCGGCGCAGAAGACAGCGCCCGACCCAGAGAACATCTTCGTGGCTGAAGATGACGAAGGCCTACAAGAAGAGGATCCTGATCGACAGTCGGATCCCGCGTCAGAGCAAAACTCAAACTATGATGAGGACGAAGAAGAAGTATGAGGAAGAAGAACTACGTCCATGATGAAGACGTCGTCGAGGTAGGAGACGACGCACAAGCCATTGGAGCCGTCGATGACGACTCAAGCGATGAGCAAGGCCCAACCGCAGTCGCGGGGCCTGGTAATGACACTGTACCTTCCAAGGCTCATGTCGAGGCATCGCCGGAAGGCCTTAGCCAAGATCTTCATCCACATTCTATAGCCCCCGCTTCAAGGCCCGGCTAAGAATATTTCTAAGGAGCCGTCGGTCGATCAACCACAATCAGCGGTGAAATCGAAACCGAAACCAACAGACGCTAAATCGAAACCGAAACTGTTAAACACAGTCATCGGATCGACGACTTCGGATCCAATCAAATTGAAGAGTGTCGTCGACCCCTCGGGGTCACAAGGGGGTGTCGGCCCGAAGATCGGAGCGCCAAAGCCTGTATCTAACGTCAAGCACGTCACACTGACGCCGTGGACGTCCAAGTCCAAAGATGGCGACACTGACAAAGGACTCAAGGCTCAGAAGACTCTCGATCCAAAGCTTCCGGTCTCCAAGCTGCTGATGGTCAAGGCCTTCGAGTCAAAAACCAAACTCGACCCGAAAGAGCATATCAAGTCGAAGCAAAAGAGAGTGCCTACTGCGCACCAAGATCTCGAGTCGACGCATGGCCACAAACAACATACTGATAAAACGAAGTTGGTCGAATCGAAGGCGGCGCCACCCTCGAAGCAGGTCAGTCCGTCTCCAATGCTTACGCCACCAATAAAGTACGGACTGCCCCCGACCGCGCGCCCTAAGGCGTTTCAGCTACAAAAGAGCACCGACACAACAAAGAAGTTGTCGGTAGCCTCAAGAACTCAGCCCATTGAAGAGGACGTTGTGTTCCAAGCGCCATCCTATGATAATCAGTCGAAGCTATTCATCGACTCCGATTCTGGAAGACTCCCTATTTATAAAAGAAAGATCATTCCAGAAAATCCTATGGAGTCATACAAAATCCCACTCAAAAAGAAGAGGGACTCTGCCACCTCACCTACTCTTTTTGAACCTATAGAGTCCTATGGACAGGAATATACCTATTCTCCCACACATACCACTGAGGATGTAGGGGAAGGATACAATGAGGAAGAATTTAATTATCCTATTGACACAGATCAAGAGGAGTCTCAACCCTGGACTGACCCTGTTGACCCTGGTGAGCCACACACCACGCCTGACACTCAGTCCTATACGGTCAAAACCTCGCCTACTGAAGATACAGCTGCGTTTAATGCATTAATTGAAAGGGCAGCCATTAACCATGATGTAGAAATGCACGCTGACCCGGTAGAAGAAGACTTTTTGTTTGATACTTTCTCGACTTCAGAAAGATCAGTTAAAACGTTGCCTATGCTAAAGGGTGTCCTTAAACACGCTGGTGACATTTTCAAAGAAACCACAAGGGCACGGGTTGTGAACCCCAGAATTTAACGGAAATACCGGCCTGCGCCTGTAGACCCTACGTATATCAAAGGTCAGCTCCCATTGGACTCCTTGGTAGTGGCTAACGCTCGCAAGAGAGCGAACTCTCAAACAAGTGGTGATGCTCCTCCCCCGGACAAAGAATCCAAAATCTTGGAGGCTTCTGGCAAACGACTAGCGGCTCAAGCGGCAAATATTTGGGGAATCTCAAATACACAGGCCCTATTAGCCAGATATGATAGGGATCATTACGACACGTTAGAGCAGCTACTACAACACCTGCCTGATGCTTATAAGGAGGGAGCAGAAATGCTGATACAGGAAGGGAAGCTAATTTCAAATGCTTCCATTAAATGTGCGCTAGATGCTGCAGACACAGCAGCTAGGGCCATCAACACGAGTGTGATGCTCAGAAGGCACGCCTGGCTCCGTATCTCTGGATTCAAGCCAGAGATCCAAACAACTTTACTGAATCAGCCGGTTAACCCTGACTTTCTATTTGGTCCCGATGTAGACACGACCCTAGAAAAAATTAAGAAAGACACTGAGACAGCCAAATCCATGGGAGCTCTGCAGTCAGTTCAGGGGCGGTTCCTTTCGTCGCTCCGGTAACAGGGGAGCTTCTAGAGGTCAAGCATCACAGCAAGCCCAATACAACAAAGGGGAACACAAACCACCTATAACAAAAGCAATAGGGGTGGATACCGTGGGAATAGCACCAAAGGCAGAGGACGAGGAAATAATAATGCCAGGTCCTCCGCCACCAATAAACAGTGACGTCTTGTCACTGCCCCCAGACCATATAACACCGGTCGGGGGAAGACTTCAGCAGTTCCTGCCAGTCTGGGAAGGCATTACCACAGACAGGTGGGTGAGACAACTTATCCAATACGGCTATTGTCTAGAGCTAACCTTCACTCCACCCAACATACCCCCAAGGCACCGTCCTATGTCCGCAGAGCACATACACTTATTGCAGCAAGAAGTCATCTCCATGCTGCAAAAAGGCGCCATAGAACTCGTGCCTTTGGAACAACAGGGTACAGGGGTGTACTCACTGTACTTCTTAATCTCAAAAAAGGACGGGTCTCTCAGGCCCATTCTGGACCTCAGACCCTTGAATCAATACATCCTGTCAGAACATTTTCACATGCTCACTTTGCAGCATGTTCTACCATTGCTCAGTCAAGGGGATTTCCTTGAAACCCTGGACCTGAAGGATGCATATTTCCACATTCCAATTCACCCAGGTCACAGGAAATATCTCAGGTTCACCATAAACAACAAGCATTACCAGTTCAAGGTCCTGCCTTTCGGGGTCACTACAGCCCCCAGAGTGTTTGCCAAGTGCCTAGCGACAGTAGCTGCGCACCTTCGGAGACAACACATCCATGTCTATCCTTATCTGGACGACTGGCTTATCCAAGCGAAGTCAGGCCAGCAATGTGCCAGCCACATGTCCCGCACAATTCACCTCCTACACAGTCTAGGATTTTCACTGAATTACCCAAAATCTCATCTTCAACTCGCACATGTACAACAGTACCTAGGCGCGGAAATAAACACCCTGGCAGCAACAGCACAGCCAAATTCAGCAAGAATCAACAGCATGCAATTGTTGATTCAAAAATTCAGAGCCCAACACTCACTCCCAGCGCAAGTGTTTATGCAGCTGATCGGCATGATGGCCTCCTGCATCTTTATAGTCCCACACGCAAGGCTGCACATGCGTCCGCTTCAGGAGTGCTTGGCACGACACTGGAACCAGGCTCAGGGACATCTAAAAGATCTAGTGATGGTGACCGGTCGTGCACACAACTCTCTGCATTGGTGGAACACACAAAACCTTTGCAGGGGACGACCGTTCCAAGAGCCGGTACCACAGATAGTGCTGACGACGGACGCATCTCTCTAGGGCTGGGGAGCGCATGTCCTCCGTTATACAGTGCAGGGACTATGGACCACGCAGCAGCAAAAGATGCACATCAACCTACTGGAGCTGATGGCAATCTTCATGGCGATGAAGGCGTTCAAATTGCATTTGTGCAACAAAGTCGTGCTGATCCGGACGGACAACATGACTGCAATGTATTACATCCAGAAGCAGGGAGGGACACACTCTCCACAATTGTCACACCTAGCCCAGAGCATGTGGAAGTGGGCCATTCAAAGAAACATGTTCCTCATGGCGGAACACCTACCAGGCAAGGACAATCAGATAGCAGACCTGCTCAGCAGGCACAGCAATCAAATGCACGAGTGGGAGATACATCCCTCGGTGCTGCAACCGTATTTCCAGCAGTGGGGTCATCCAGAGATAGACCTATTCGCCACACCAGAAAACGCAAAATGCCAAACCTTCGCCGCCAGGTTCCCACACCCGCAGTCGCAGGGCAATGCGATATGGATGAACTGGTCAGGCAGATTTGCGTACGCTTTTCCTCCGGCACCGCTCATACCGCTGGTGGCGCGCAAACTGCGGCAGCACTCAATGACACTCGCCCATGTTGGAGCAACTAGGATAAGACAGGCATGGTACACCACGTTCCTAGAACTTTCAGTGGTGCCTCACCAGCGACTGCGACTCACACCCATTCTCCTCACTCAGAGCCGTGGAGACATTCAGCACCCAGATCTACAACAGTTGAGCCTTGCAATATGGCTCCTGCGGTCATAGAGTTTGGCTACCTCAACCTGCCCCCTGACTGTATGAACATTATCAAGGAGGCTAGGCGGCCTACAACCAGGGCGTGCTACGCGGCGAAATGGAAGCGTTTTGTCATTTATTGTTCCAATAATAACATAAATCCGCTGGATGCATCAACGCAAAACATTATATGTTATTTGTTGCATCTACACAGATGCAATCTGGCATATAGTTCCATCAGGATACATTTAGCTGCAATGGCAGCTTATCTTCAAAACAGACAGCACCTTTCCCTTTTCAAAGTGCCAGCCATTAAAGCTTTTATGGAGGGACTCAAAAGAGTAATTCCTCCCAGACACCCGCCTTCACCTGTCTGGAATCTAAACATAGTTCTCACCAGACTAATGGGACCACCTTTTGAACCTCTTCACTCTTGTGAGATACAATTTCTGACATGGAAAGTGGCCTTTCTAGTAGCAATCACATCGCTAAGAAGAGTTAGTGAGCTGCAAGCCCTAACTATTCAGGAGCCTTTCATACAGATTCATGCTAATAGGGTGGTGCTGCGTACCAACCCTAAATTTATGCCTAAGGTGGTGTCACAGTTCCACATTAACCAAACAATAGAACTGCCAGTATTCTTCCCAAATCCAGATTCAGTGGCAGACCGAGCACTGCACACACTAGATGTTAAAAGAGCTCTCCTGTATTACATAGACAGGACTAAAGATTTCAGGAAAACTAAGCAACTGTTTGTTGCCTTCTCTCCACAGCACAAAGGCAACCCCATTTCCAAATCAGGTATAGCCAGATGGATTGTTAAGTGCATCCAGATCTGTTATCAAAAGGCTAAACGCACATTAACAGTTCCCCCAAGAGCGCATTCCACACGCAAGTTAGGGGCATCCATGGCTTTCCTAGGTAACATTCCTCTAGAGGACATATGTAGAGCAGCCACATGGACCACCATCCACACATTCACCAAACACTACTGCGTGGATGTAAGCTCCAAACAGCAAGCTGCTGTAGGACAGGCTGTCCTCAGAACTCTTTTTCAGACTGCTGCAGCTGGCACGGGCAACCACCGCTAGAGGAGATACTGCTATACAGTCTATGCACAGATATGAATTCAGCAGCCCACATGCCTCGAACGGAATATGCTACTTACCAGTATGCATCTGTTCTTGGCATGTAGGGCTGCTGACATTCATATCGCCCACCCACCTCCCCGGTGCCGTCGCAGCTGTAGCACTCAGAATTATTCTCAGGCATGGTCATCACTTACTGTATCATACTCCATCCCTGCCACAATGGCTAAAAACAATCTGGGGATGGAGTCGATGCCCATGCGCACTGTAGTCCAGGGGAGGAGTCACCTATCTCGTGATACTTCGAAGACTCTTCCAGGACAACAATGTGCGATCATCCGGACCCAACACTAGGCGGCGATCTATGCACAGATATAAATGTCAGCAGCCCTACATGCCAAGAACAGATGCATACTGGTAAGTAGCATATTCCTTATACTTCTTTCACAGTCTCATCATTTTAGAAGTGATGCATTTTCAATAATATATTCAACGAAGCTATGGTTGCTGCTTTTTTATTTTATGCAACTAACAACCATTGACAAAGCCTATAGTTCCGGATTGTTGTAGGTGTAACATTACTTCCTGTATTATATATCTGAACGCAATGACCGAAGAGGCAAAATACCAGTCGGGCTGCACACTGTGCTAAGCACAGATTTTTGGTTTAGGTCTTTTAAGCTACGCCCTTAATTACACCAAACACCCCCTTTGGAGAGACCCCTCAGTTTTGTCATCCCACTTAAAGCCCTGGAACCAACACCATGCCACAGTCCCCTCACGTCATGGTACTGTGCATCGTGCATGTTCATGACTTCCAAGGTTTCAGATTGACTATGTGCAGGGGCATCTTGAACCCCTCACTTTGCTTTAGGAGTTACAGCCAGGGGTGGGTTCCTGATGGGTCTCTTCTGTCTCCAACTCCG